>NC_081843.1:33532269-34138354 GCF_963259705.1 Myotis daubentonii
GCCTACAGAAAGTCCCAAGGGAAGTTTGGGGGAATCTGAACTCTGAGTGGCATGAGCGGGCTGGACCCTAGGAAAGACATGGAATTGCTTACCCCCTCACCTAATCAAGCTCTTGACTGAGCCAGGCAGGAAGCCTAGGAGTGTGGGCTAGTCCAGCCCAGAAGAAGGGCCATGGCGGAGCTGAGGCAGTCAGCTGGGCAGGCCTTGGCAGGATGAGAGGGTGGCTGCAGTGGGGGTCCTTGGGGTTCAAGGCTTCACAGTCACCAGGCCTTTCCCCTGGTTTGGGCCAGATGTCAGGGCTACCTGTGAAGTGGGTGAGGATATTGGCTGGACAACAGGCCTGTTCCTTGACCTGGGCCAGTTCAGCATCCTCATCCGGCCTCTGTTTGAGTCCTTCAACGGGATGGTGTCCACGGCAAGCTTGCAGAGCCTCCGTCAGACCTCGTTGGCCTGGCTGGACCAGTACTGCTCCCTGCCTGCTCTCCGGCCAAGTACGTGAGCCACCTACCTGCCCAGTGGGATGTCCAGGCCTCAGGGCAGAGGATTCCACTCTGCTCAGACCCCAGGTGCAGCCTGCCTTCAAAATAGCCTAGGGTTTTGGCTATCCCACCATGCTTTCTGGATGGTTCCCCAGCTACCAAGACACTACAGACAGTCTTGCCAACCAGCATCTCCCCCTACCCCATTGTCTTCAGCATCCAAGGGTAGGGTCCTGACCACAGGAGGTGTCTCTCTCTCTTCCCAGCTGTCCTGAACTCTCTCCGCCAGCTGAGCACATCTACCAGTATCCTGACGGACCCAGGCTGTATACCTGAGCAAGCCACGCGGGCAGTCACAGAGGGCAAACCATTATAGTGCTGACCAGACCCTGCCATTCACTCAGCTGCTGTGGGGACTACTTTCCCTGGACGTGGGCTCCAGACACAACTTCTGGGCACTCCCTTCCTGCCCCAGGCCCTGCTTGTCCCCTTTCCTGAGAGTTAAGCAGGACCTTAGCCTCTTCCCACCTCCTGGAAGTCAGAAAACACTGAGTTCCAGTGTCTGCTCTGCCAGTGACTACACTGTGACCTAGGGGACTCATACTCCATCTGTGGACCTCCATTTTCCAGTCTGCAAAATGGGGGTGAGGAAGCTTCCACCAGATGATGATCCCAAGGCCTGAGCAGCTGCGACACTTGGGTCTAAACTGGCAACTCAAGGAACATAAAGGAGAAAATGGGAAGATCCTATTCCTCTGTCACTCCCACCTGCTCCCCAACAGGTAGAGCACATGCCTCTACTTCTGAGCAGAGAAGCAGAAAAGGGGGTTCTCTCTGTTCCTTCACTGGTAACCTGGGGGCGCTCCAGGATAGCATCCCTGGGTGGATGAAGCCTAGAAGTTCTGGTATCAGAAGAGCACACAGCAGGGGGGGGGGGGGCGGTGGCCAAGCCAAGGCAGGCATCGTCTGTGTGTGTGTGTGTGTGTGTGTGTGTGTGTGTGTGTACGTGTTTTGTAGAGCATTCTTGACCAATAAAAACAAACTGTCAGGGATGGTCAGCGTATCTTGCTCTGGAATGGAGAGTCAGTTGGCAGTGGGAGGTGGCTTCTGAGCTGGAGAGCCACTGGAGGGCTATGACTAGAGGTGGGACAAGATTCGATACTAACTTCTGAACAGGTTCCTCTGAGTGCCAAGTTGAGAACAGGCCGCCATGGGGTGATGGTGAAAGTAAGGCAGCCGGATTTAGGCTGTGGCTGTCATCCAGGCGGGAGAGGACCCTCATCTTGGAAATCCTCCCTCCATGGCCAGGAGAGGGTTCACAGAGGCTCACTACTTTCCAAGTTGGAAGAGGGCAGAGCTGGGATCCGGGAGTGGAAGTGACAGGGCCACCCTTCAGAACCATCCAGGAGGAGAAACGTGCTGCTGCAGAGAGCAGTGTTGTCCCCACTGTGCAAGATGTGCACACTGACCGGGTGGCCGCTTGGCTGGGATGTCTTACAAGGAACTGGTACTTCAGATGGGAGTTGGGGTAAAAGACCCCAACACTTCATTGATCCTTTCATTGATCCATTGAACAAATATTCCCCGAGGGCCTGCTGTGAAGCAGGCGATGTCGTGGCTCCCGGGATTCTGTTCACTGCTGTGCTCCTCTCAGGGAGCTGACCATTCAGGCCTGGCAAGTTTGAATCCTCTCGTATCTCAGAGCTTCTGGGGGCATTTGCCAGATACAAACAGTCTTCTGTGGGCTTTGCCCTTCTCATTCATATAGAATAATAACAATAACTGCATACCTATGCAGTGTTTACTACATGCCAAGCTATTCTAAGGGCTTTATCCCTACCCAATCCCTACCATACCTACCTCTACAGGCCTGTTGTGAGGATTTGAGAGTAAATATAAGCCCTGGTCAAGTACCGGGTAGCTCAGCTGCTTAGAGCGTCATCCCAGTACACCAAGGTTGCAGGTTTAATCCCCAGTCAGGGCACATATAAGAATCAACCATGACTGACTGAATAAATAGGTGGAATAACAAATTAATATCTCTCTCTCCCTCTCCTTCCCTACCTCCCTCTCAGAGCAATTTTTAAAAATATATATAAAGCACAACAGTGCCTGGCAAAGAACACTACCTAAGAGTTATCATCATATCCCCATTTCACAGATGAAAACTTGAGGCATGGAGAGGTTAACTAGCCCCAGGCTGCATGCTTAATGAGGTGCCCACTCAGACTGCCGGACTCATCTCTGCCGTTAGACACTTCTCTTTACTGTGCAGTGACAGGTGCACACAAACTTAAAATGCTATTTGCTGCTGCAGGCCACGACTTGAAGCGGCTCTTTGAAAGGTAACATCCTGGCAGTGTGTGCTCTGCTGTTTTTCACCCACTCAAAACCCACCGGGAAGATGCTCACAAGACATCCCCTTGGCTCTGTGTCCTTCTCTAGGTGCCACCTTCCCTTAGGGAGTTGTCTTGCTCTCCCTCTCCCTCTCCCTCTCCCCTCCCAGTTACCCACAATGCCTGCCTTTGGGCTCCTCCTCCCACCTTCGGGCCCAGCCATACCCCAGGACTGATTCTTTCACCGAGGTCCCTTGACTCCTTCGTTGCCAAATCCCACAACCACTTTGCATGCTCTTGTCTTTCCCCAGCCCTCCGACCATCCTCTTCAACCACTCTCCTTTCGAATCCCAAATTCCTGGCAGGTTTTCCTTCCTCCTTCCTGACCATGCCTTCCTGCTGTGGGAGCCTCCTCCTCCACCAGTCCCTTTCCCTGGCCTGCTTCCCTCTCACTATGGCAAGTCCCAGACAATCCCATCCCCTCCACCTCTCTCCGGAGGACCTACTCTGTGTCTGTCTTGCTGGGCCCCCAGAGCTACACAACCACGTATCCAACTGCCACCCTGACCCCTCCGTCTGAATGTTCCACAGCTTCCTTAACCTTGAAGGGGTCAAAACAGAACTCATCATTCCTAAGACTGTACCCCAAGTCTTCCCCCTCAAACCTGGTCCTCTCCATGCGCTCCATCCTCAGGGAAGGTGCCACCATTCAGACACTTGTGTAAGCTGAAAACAGTCCTTCCTGGCTCCTCCCCACACCCCGCTACCCTATAGTATCTGTTACAGAGGCCTGGCCAGTTGACATGGTAAGCATTCATCTCCACAGTCACTGCCCTGGCCCAACAGAACATTGTCTTTGCATGAGCCTCCTGTGTTCCTTACAGCTGCTCTTCAAACTTAAATGTGCATTTAAATAATTTGGGGTTTTTGGGGGGGGGGCGTCAGGGGAGGGCTTTAAAAATCATGATTAGGCCCAGTCTGGATTAATTAAAAAAGAATCTCTGGTTATGGGGTTTAGACATCGGCATCTTTTAAGGTATTCCCAATATGCAACCAAGGTTAAGAGCCACTGTAATAGAGGCTTTGAGCTGCAAATTATATATATATGGGGCTCAAGTTAGATTAATTCTGATTCAGAGACTTTAATGTGTATCAGAAATCACTTAGTGGGCATGTTAAATACAGATTGCCAGGCCCCCACATCTAAAGTTGCCGAGTCAGCAAATCTGGGATGAAGTCTAAGAATTTGTATTTCTTTTTTTAAAAATATATTTTCATTGATTTCAGAGAAGAAGGGAGAGGGAGAGATAGAAACATCAATGATGAGAGAGAATCATTAATTGGCCGCCTTCTGCATGCCCCCTACTGGGGATTGAGCCCGCAACCCCAGGCATGTGCCCTTGTCTGGAATCGAACCCGGGACCCTTCAGTCCGCAGGCTGACACTCTATCCACTGAGCCAAACCGGGTAGGGCAGAATTTGCATTTCTAATGATGCTGGGTCCAGGGCTCAAACTTTGAAAATCACTGATTAAACAATGACAAAATTTATCGTTCCACCTAACAGGCCAGAGGTAGGGAAGACTCCAATCAATGCAAGGTGGATCTTTAATTGCAGATTGAAGTTATGTTTCCATTGCTTCTTTGGCTCCTACTTCCCTCCAATGATGCCAGGTTTTTGAACAGATGTTCAAGGTGCTTGGTGACTGGGCCCTGCTACCCCTGCAGCCTCATTTCTCTCCACAGCCTCCTTCCCTTCACATCCCAAGGAGTCCAGTGGTTCCTGGGATGCGTCATTCCATTTTGCCTTTACAAGTAAGACTTGATCAGCCCATGAGGGAGGCAGGCCTAAACTTTTTTTTTTTTAACAATTTTTCTCAAAGTTAACATACAATATTACATTAGTTTCAGGTGTATAACCCAGTGAATAACATTATATAACTTACTAAGTGATAATCCCAATAAATCTAGTAACCATCTGACACCATACATAGTTATTACAATGTTATTGATTATACTAAAGGCCTGGTGCACGAATTCATGCACAGGTGGGATCCATCCAGCCCACCCATCCAGCCAGCCTGCCCGATCTGGGCCGATTGAGGCCAGGTCGGCAGTGGGTAGGGCAGCCGTGGGCAAACTACGGCCCGCAGGCCAGATCCGGCCCATTTGAAATGAATAAAACTATAGAAAAAAAAGACCGTACCCTTTTATGTAATGATGTTTACTTTGAATTTATATTAGTTCACACAAACACTCCATCCATGCTTTTGTTCCGGCCCTCTGGTCCAGTTTAAGAACCCATTTTGGCCCTCGAGTCAAAAAGTTTGCCCACCCCTGGGGTAGGGGCTTTGGGAGGTTGGCCAGCTGGCCCCGCCCCCGATTGGGCTGGTTGCCTGGCTGCTGGTCACAGTGACCAGTCATTCTGGTCATTCTGCTTGCTTGGCTTTTATATATATAGACTAGAGGCCCAGTGCACAAAAATTTGTGCACTCCGGGGGGTCCCTCAGCCCGGCCTGTGCCCTCTCTCAGTCTGGGACCCCTTGGGGGATGTCCACCTGCTTGCTTAGGCCCACTCCCCGGGAGATCAGGCCTAAGCTGGCAGTCAGCCATCCCTCTGGCAGCCTAGGAGCCCTCGGGGGATGTCCACTTGCCAGCAGGGAGCAGGCCTAAGCTGCAGTCAGACATCCTTAGCGCTGCTGAGGAGGCTGGAGAGGCTCCCACCACCACCACTGTGCTGGCAGCCATCAGTATGGCTTGTGGCTGAGCAGAGCTCCCTTTGTGGGAGCGCACTGACCATCAGGGAGCAGCTCCTGCATTGAGCGTCTGCCCCCTGGTGGTCAGTGTGTATCATAGTGACCAGTCATTACCAGTTGTTCTGCTGTTAGGGTCAATTTGCATATTATCCTTTTATTATATAGGACTAGAGGCCCGGTGCACAAAAATTTGTGCACTCGGGGAGGGAGGGGGGGTCCCTCAGCCCAGCCTGTGCCCTCTCCCAGTCTGGGACCCCTCGGGAGATAACGACCTGCTGGCTTAGGCCTGCTGCCGGGTGGCAGAGGGCAGGCCCAATCCCTAGGTGCAGCCCCTGGTCGGGCTCAGAGCAGGGCCATTTGGGGAGTTGGGGCACTGCCCCATGTCATGCACAGAGCAGGGAGGATCAGGAGGTTGCGATGCCACTCTCAGTCACGCTCAGGGTAGGGCCGATTGGGGGGTTGGGGCACCGCCCCCTGTCACACTCAAGGCAGGGTCGATGGGGAGGTTGCGGCGCAACCCCCTGTCACGCACAGAGCAGGGCCAATCAGGGGGTTGGGGCGCTGGCCCCTGTCACTCACAGAGCAGAGCCCATCAGAGGGGTTGGGGCGCCGCCACTCTCACACTCAGGGCAGGGCCGAAGGGGAGGTTATGGCTCTACCCCGTCACACACAGAGCAGGACCCGTTGGGGGGGGCGGGGGGGGAGGGGGTTGGGGCACCACACCCTGTCACACACAGAGCCGCAGAGCGATCAGGGGGTTGGGGAGCTCCCCCCTATCAGGAACAGAGCAGGGCTGATCAGGGGGTTGGGGCGCCTTCCCCTGTCCCAAACAGAGCAGGGCGGATAGGGAGGTTGTGGCCCCGCCCCCTGTCGCACACAGAGCCGCAGGGCGATCAGGGGTTTCAGGGGGTTTGGGCACTGCCCCCTGTCACACTGATGCCGGTGCCGGGAGGCCTCGTGGCTCCGCTGATCCCCGTGCACTGGGTGTGTGTGTGGGGGGAGTGTCCCTCAGCCCAGCCTGCCCCCTCTCACATACTGGGAGCCCTCAGGCGTTGACCCCCATCACCCTCCAATTGCAGGATCGACCCCTTGCCCAGGCCTGATGCCTCTGGCCTAGGCGTTCGGCCCGGGCAGCGGGGACCCGCAGCTGCAGCGGCCCCACGATCGTGGGCTTCGCTTTAGGCCCAGGCAAGGGACCCCTAGCTCCTGGGACTGCCAGCTTTGGCCGTGCCCAGCTCCCATCACTGGCTCCACCCCTACTT
Source organism: Myotis daubentonii (assembly GCF_963259705.1). Classification (NCBI taxonomy): domain Eukaryota; kingdom Metazoa; phylum Chordata; class Mammalia; order Chiroptera; family Vespertilionidae; genus Myotis; species Myotis daubentonii. The sequence continues at coordinate 33,539,102 of NC_081843.1, forward strand.
CCTGCTATCACTGGCCAGGGCGGCAAAGGCACCTGATTCTCCGATCATGGCTGGGGGGCAGGGCAAAGGCGGGGGCCGCCTTAGCCCTGCCCCCCAGCTCTTAGCTCCCCCCTGGGTTTCCGATCACTGTCAGTGGCAGGGGGCTTCTTCCTGCTTTCCCTTTGGCCTCCCTGCATTGTGCCTACATATGCAAATTAACCGCCATCTTGTTGGCAGTTAATTTGCATATAGCCCTGATTAGCCAATGAAAAGGGTAGCTCGTACGCCAATTACCATTTTTCTCTTTTATTAGTGTTGATAGAGGCCTGGTGCATGGGTGGGGGCCAGCTGGTTTGCCCTGAAGGGTGTCCCGGATCAGGGTGGGGGTCCCACTGGGGTGCCTGGCCAGCCTGGGTGAGGGGCTGAGGGCCGTTTTCAGGCTGGCCATGCCCCCCAGCGACCCAAGCTCCCAGCCTCTCCTTTTTTTCTTTTATTTTCTCGGATTTATTTATCTTCTATAACTGAAACTTTGTAGCCTTGAGCAGAGCCCAGGTCCGGCCAGGGCAGGCGGGAAGCTTGGCTTCCTCCATCGCCGGGGGCAACCCAAGCCTCCTGCTCGCTCCAGCTCTGTGGCCACCGCCATCTTAGTTGGGTTAATTTGCTCCTGATTGGCTGGTGTGCGTGGCTGGTGGGCGTGGCTTGAGCGTAGCGGAGGGATAGTTAATTTGCATGTTTCTCTTTTATTATATAGGATTTCCTCTGTTGTACTTTTACCATCCCTGTGACCATTCCATAATTACCAATTTGTACTTAATTCCTCCACCTTTTTCACCCATCTCTCTAACCCCCTCCCATCTTTTGAAAACCCAGTCCCCCAAACCTCTTCCTCTCTGGGTACCCTCTTCCTCTCAGACTCTCTGTGTCTGAGTCTGTTTTGATTTTGTTTGTTTTGTTCTTTAGATTTCACATATCAGTGAAATCATATGGTATTTGTCTTTCTCTAAGCATAATACCCTCTAGGCCAGGGGTGGGCAAACTTTTTGACTCGAGGGCCACAATGGGTTCTTAAACTGAACCGGGGGGCTGGAACAAAAGCATGGATGGAGTGTTTGTGTGAACTAATATAAACTCAAAGTAAACATCATTACATAAAAGGGTACGGTCTTTTTTTTTTTTTTTTTTAGTTTTATTTAATTTCAAACGCGCCGGATCTGGCCTGCGGGCCGTAATTTGTCCACGGCTGCTCTAAGCCCATCCATGCTGTCACAAATGGTAAGATTTCATTCCTTTTTATGGCCAAGTAATATTCCATTGTATAAATGTACCACAGCTTTTTTATCCACTCATCTATTGATGGGCACTTGGGTTGCTTCCATAGCCTGGCTATTGCAAATAATGCTGCAATGAACATAGGGATGCATATGTTCTTTCAAATTAGTGTTTGGGGTTTCTTTGGGCAAATCCCCAAAAATGGAATGGCTGGTTCATATAGAGGCATAGACTTTTCTGTCACCCTGGACATACCCCTTCTTTTTTTTTCTTTTTTTATAAATTTTATTGATTTTTTACAGAGAGGGAGAGGGATAGAGAGTTAGAAACATCGATGAGAGAGAAACATCGATCAGCTGCCTCCTGCACACCTTCCACTGGGGATGTGCCCGAAACCAAGGTACATGCCCTTGACTGGAATCGAACCTGGGACCTTTCAGTCCTCAGGCTGTTGTTCTATCCACTGAGCCAAACCGGTCAGGGCTGAACATACACCTTCTTACTGCATCCTTTCTCTGATCCCATCTGCAACACTCAGACAGGCTGTTATTGTCACTCCCTTCTGTACAGGAATCAGTTCTTCCTCCACACCATTGCTCATGCCTTGTTTCCCACCTAGAATTCCCTCCTATTCTCTGCTTCACCTGTAAAAATGCCCACCTCTGAAGGTATAGCCAGGTCTTGATGCCCCTCAGAATTCATTGGCAGATCTCCCTCCTGATCTGCCCAGCTTTGCCAAATCCTTCTGCATGTTGACCTTGGCTTCTAAGTGGGCTTGAGGATAAGGGTAAGACCTTACTTACCACATCCCAGCGATGTGTGAGAGGAGTGTGGATTAGGAGTGTAGCAGACCCAAGTTTGACTCTGGACTCTATCCCTGGCTTCTTTGTTGACCTTGGGCAGTGGTTGGCAAACTGCGGCTCGGCAAACTGTGGCTTGCGAGCCACATGCGGCTCTTTGACACCTTCAGTGTGGCTCTTCCACAAAATACCGGCTCTTCCACAAAATACTTACTTCTGCGCATGGGCCATGAAGTTTCAATTGCACTGTATGTGCGTGCCCGCATGTGGTATTTTGTGGAAGAGCCACACTGAAGGGGCCAAAGAGCCGCATGTGGCTCGTGAGCCACGGTTTGCCGACCACGGACCTTGGGTAAGTTACTTGACCTGAGCTTATTTTTTTTTCACCTGTTTAAAGTTATTTCATAGCATCTCAAAGTTCTCTATAAAGAACAACTAAGCCCTGGCCATGCACCAGGAGGGTTTGGGTTTGATTCCAGGTCATGGGTACATGCCTGGATTGCAAGTTGGATTCCACCCCCAGTCAGGCACCTGTGGGAGGCAACTAATCGATGTGTCTCTCTCACAGTGGATGTTTCTCTTTTTCTCCACTCTCTCTCTCTTTCTCTCCTCTTCCCCTCTCTCTAAAAATCAATGGAAAAGTATTGTCACTCCTCAAGTGACAATCAAAAATAAAATAAATAAAAATAAAAAGAACTGAATTCGTGATGTGAAAGAATTTTGTATCCTTGACTGAGCTGTACACAGCTGAGCCCTACTCTTGCTTCTCTCTGTCCTCCACATCAATAGACTGAAGTCATAGATCTGCATGTGTACCCAGGTTCGCTCTTCACCTGTGTGACCTCTGAAAAGTCACTTACTGAGCACCTCCTAGAGCAGCGGTTCTCAACCTGTGGGTTGCCAACCTGTGAGTCGAGATCCCTTTGGGGGTCGAACGACCCTTTCACAGGGGTCACCTAAGACCATCGGAAAACATATATATAATTATATATTGTTTTTGTGATGAATCACTATGCTTTACTTATGTTCAATTTGTAACAATGAAAATACATCCTGCATATCAGGTATTTACATTACGATTCATAACAGTAGCAACATTACAGTTATGAAGTAGCCATGAAAATAATTTTATGGTTGGGGGTCACCACAACATGAGGAACTGTATTAAAGGGTCGCGGCATTGGGAAGGTGGAGAACCACTGTCCTAGAGCATCCGTCTCCTAATCCGTAGGATGGGAATATGAGAAGATTAAATGAAATGCAAAGTTCCAGGATCAATCAATGTCACATGCAAAATGCTTGATGAATGAAATTCTTCTTAAGTACAGCTTTGGCTCTAGGTAGTGGAGAAAGTGGTCCTCGGCTGGGCCTATAGTTCCAAAAAGCAAATTAGGAGGAAAAGCCCCAGGATGCTCTGGACACCCCCTCTAGCCCTCCCTACCCCACTGCCCACAGCTCAGTCAGTGCCATCACACACACACAAGCACACACACACACACACACACACACACACACACAGGACAAAAGGGAAGGAAAAGAGGCCGGCCCCTCCATTTGCTCTGGCTGGATCTGCTTCCTCACCAAGGCTGTGGGTGTGTCTCTCTGTCATTTAGTCTCCGCAGCAGCCTCTCTCCTCAGGGGGACTTTCTAAAGACCAGAGTCTGCACTGTCAGGTGGGCATGGAAATGTTTGAATCTGGAATCTCTGACCCTAATACTTCTTCAACTTGCTGTGGGTTTCAGGGCTGGGAGGCCCACAGAGCATGTCTGTTCTGGAACTATTCCCTCTTCAACCAAGCATGTCTAATCTAAATTCTATTATTAGTCTTTCAGAATATCTTCCTTTTTTGTGAAATCTGAATAAGTTCTATAGATTGTATCAATGCCACTTTCCTGGTTTTGATATTACACTATAGTTATGGAAGATGTTAGTTACATTGGGGAAAACTGGGTAAAGGGTACATGGAACCTTCCTGTTCATTTATTTTTTCAACTCACTGTGAATCTTTGTTTGAAAATAAGAAATGTCTTGCTCTGATCAGGTGGCTCAGTTTGTTGGAGCACTTTCCCATGAACCAAAAGATTGCAGGTTCGATGCCGCTCAGGGTTGGTACAGGAGGCGACTGATCAATCTCTCTCTCTCTCTAAAAATTAAAATACAAACAAACACATATTCTTGGGTGAGGATTAAAAAAAGAAATGTCTTGTTAAAAATTTTTTCAAATTCCTCTCCACTCCCCAGGCTGCCCTTAATTCTAGGCCCTTATCAGCCCCCTCTTGGATCCTAGCAAACACCTCCTGGTTTCCCTTCTGTCTTTGGTCTTGGCACCCACTAGTCCCTCCAGAAAATTTTGAAGACACCAATTTTGCCCTCTTCTCCCTGTAATAACCAGTGGAGGTTCATCTCTGCTTGTTAGATTGAGCTGGCTGCCCCTCAAGGCCCAGACCTTTCCAGTCTTACTAGCTGCCTTTTAAAAAATATATTTTTTTTACTGATTTCAAAGAGGAAGGGAGAGGGAGAGATAGAAACATCAATGATGAGAGAGAATCATTGATTGGCTGCCTCCCGCATGCCCCCACAACCCGGGCATGTGCCCTTGACTAGAATTGAACCCGGGACCTCTCAGTCTGAAGGTCAAGGCTCTATCCACTAAACCAAACCGGCTAGAGCTTACCTGCTACTTTTTATTTTGCTCATGCCCTGCCTCCCCAACAGCATCCCTCCTTCTCAGGTCTTTGCTGAGGCTGTCCCACACTCCAATTCCAGGACTACTCTTTCCCTTCTCCATTAACAGTAAAAGCCTATCTGAATTTCCCTTGATGCTAAGACTTTCCCCCTAACGACCAGGCCCCGCCCCTCGGGACGCTCCACTGGTCAGGCCCCGCCCCTCGGACGCTCCAACGACCAGGCCCCGCCCCTCGGACGCTCCAACGACCAGGCCCCGCCCCTCGGGACGCTCCACTGGTCAGGCCCCGCCCCTCGGACGCTCCAACGACCAGGCCCCGCCCCTCGGGACGCTCCAGGCCCCGCCCTCGGGACCCTCAATGGTCAGGCCCCGCCTCTCGAGGTGCATTAACGGTCAGGCCCCGCCCCGCGTGCGTGCGCGGCCCCGCGGAGACGTGCAGGCGCCCGCGTAGCCTGAAGCTGAGGTGGCAGCCCTCCGGCCAACATGGAGCTGCCACAGATGTCGGAGCTGATGGGAGTGTCGCTCTTGCTCGGGCTGCTGGCCCTGATGGCGACGGCGGCGGTAGCGCGGGGGTGGCTACGCGCAGAGGAGGAGACTAGCGGCCGGCCTGCCGGTTAGTGGGGCCGGGGCGGGCAGGGGCAGCCTGCGGCGACCTCGCTTCCGACCTCCCCGTGGTCCGACCTCCGGTCCAGGCTCGAGGGGGTGCCGGCTCCCCCTGGGCCTCCGTTTCTCCTCTTGAGGAATGAATGAGCTTCGCTTCCGACCAGAGATGCCGCCTGGCCGGGCTGGTCGCGCCCCTTCGGAAAGACTAGTGAGAACCTGGGCCCCACGCTGCCGCTTACTCGGTGGCCGAGGCCAAGCCGCTTGGCCTTTTGATTCTCAGCTTGTCCCCAGGTTGCTGCGAGATCGCTTCTAAACTCCCCCAAGCGCTCTACTTGTTCGTTATTTTATGAAAATGGGCGGGGAGGCGAGGGACGGGCCGACATTCGTTTGTAAGCACTGTGACTAGTTCCCTGATTTATTGTGTCCCTACGATCTCAGCAGGCTTTGGGGTCTTTTCCTTTAGGGAGTCCACTATGGGGCAATGGAGGAGAACATCTAAAAATGTAAGAGAAAAATAGAGTGTCATAGGTTTCCTAGAAGAGGTTAGTACTAGACACAGGAAACCCAGGGGTGGGAGTGGTCTGCCCTGCTTTTTTTTTTTTTAATTTTTTTTTAAAAAATATATTTTATTGATCTTCCACAGAGAGGAAGGGAGAGAGACAGAGAGCCAGAAACATCGATCAGCTGCCTCCTGCACACCTCCCACTGGGGATGTGCCCTCAACCCAGGTACATGCCCTTGACCGGAATCGCACCCGGGACCCCCCAGTCCGCTCCATCCACCGAGCCAAACCGGTTTCGGCGCTGCTTTTTTATTTATTTATTTTTGGTCGGGGGACGTCAAGGAAATCTTCAATGAGAGTAGGGAACACAAGAGATGTGGTCTTAAGGCAAGCATGTCAAACTCAAAGGCCAACACGGGCCAAATGAACAAGGTTTAAGTTTACGTGGGCCGCAAAAAAACAAAAGCTCCAATTTTCATAGAAACGGAGGTTTATTTCGATAGAGACATGCTGAATACAAAGGGCTGAAGTACATGAGTAATCAGTAACAAAGTTGTAGAACATTTTAATAAAAATTAATATTTTTTCTTGAGCATTAACTTACCAGACCCTGAATAACTGCACAAATTAATAAGCGTAACGCAAGTAAACCTCTTTTTCTTGTTCTCCGAAAGCAAAACATTTCCTGTTGCGCACACCAAACAAGTCAGTCCAAGACTAATGACGTGGCAATCGGCTGCTAAAATATTCGCCGCTAGTATTAGTAGAGAGAAATGGTGCACCTGCGTGTAAGGCGCGTAAGGGAAATGAATGCAATACGATTATAGCCATCAGCCATTACCGAACGTTGTAGTTCGTTATTAATAATTATGTATAACAGGATATTGTAAAAATTAAGTTACGAAATTTTTATTAAAACGTTTCTTACATATCGGCTGGGCCGCAAAAATATTCGTTGTGGGCCGAATGCGGCCCAAGTTTGACGTGCTTGTCTTAAGGCATAAGAGTTGGCCGGAGGCCGGAGGCCAAGGAAGGAAAAACATTCCTGGCAATGACATCATGCACAAAGGCAAGGAGCCCTCAACAGCATTTGGTATGACTTGGGGGTGGGGGGCGGGGGGCGGTGTCTGTTAGTGGCTGGAGAGGTAAGCAGAGGGCAGATTGCAGCCATCTTTGCATTTGGGCCTCAGGAGTTTTTTTTCTTGTAGGAATTGAGGAGTGTCTGTCCTGACTGTTGGATCACTTTGCACCTGGCCTGGTTCTCAATTAAATTAGCTATTTCATGCAAATGTGACTGGCACCATTTCTGGCGCAGGGTAACTCAGTGAGTGGTGACTATCCCTCAGTTCTGAGTCCTTTGAGCCTTTAATGCTTGTGTTGGGTACTCTACTTGTCATTTTGTATATATTAACCAATTCTCACAACTTTAAGGAAACCAAGGCCCGGAGCAGTTGAGTAACTTACCAAGGTTCCGTTGTGCACATCATTCCCTATATAGGGCTGTCTGGTCAAGGATCTCCATTCCACTGGCATGCTGTGTACCCACTCAACCAGCCCCGAGAGGGTGCCTTTTCTAATTTGCATGGAGGTGCTGTATTGACTAACAGCAAGCAGCCTCCTCAAGGTCACAATCCAAAGCCTCCGATTTTGCCTGCATCACTCTCTCTTGTTGAGGACAGGGGCCATATCTGGCCATCTCTTGTTGCTTCCCTCAATGCCTGGCCAATTATAGGTGGTTAGTAAATGCTTATTGAGTGAGTAATGGGTGGATGACGTGGCCCTTCCTTATAGGCCAAAAAGCAAATGGACTTCCACTTGACAAGTCTTCGAGATCCAAGAAACAGAAACAGCAACAGCATATTCGTAAGGAGAAGCCTCAACAACACAACTTCACCCACCGTCTCCTGGCTGCAGCACTGAAGGTACGTGGGTACCATGCACAACACACATACAGATTTTTCCTTTGTAGTATTCTGTGCATATTACTGACCCCTTGGTCTCTGACCAAAGTCAGTCTGGATGCCACATTCTGTCCCTTCTCATCACATCCCATCAGCATCTTGCTATTAATCCAGGCTATAGTGCCCTGGAGTCATGGCTGCACATTAGGGTTCCCCATCTGCCCAAGGGGTTCCTATTCACACTTCTTGCATACCTTCCCCCTAGAGCCACAGTGGGAACATATCTTGCATGGACTTTAGCAGCAATGGCAAGTACCTGGCCACCTGTGCAGATGATCGCACCGTCCGCATCTGGAGCACAAAGGACTTCCTACAGCGGGAGCACCGCAGCATGAGAGCCAATGTGGAACTGGACCATGCCACCCTGGTGCGCTTCAGCCCTGACTGCAGGTGGGACAGGATGGAGCCTCAGGTTTGCCTGTAGAAGCCCAGTCCCAAGTTTATGGCTTTCCCATATCTGGTTTGGGATAGTGAGGGCGGGGACTCAGGGTCTCCCTTTGAGTAGCAGAAAGAGAGCATCCAGACAGACTGAGCACTGCGGGGGCTCCCCAGAGGGTTATGCTGCTGTATAGCAAGGAAGCAACTTGGGAAGTAGCAAGGCCTGGCTTCCAGATTAGTCTTGGAAGCTATAATGATTTTCAAAGCCCTAGAGAAACTAAATGAGCAAAAGCTATTAAAAGTCTATCTTATGAGGAGTTTTAAGAGATTTTGAACCAAGGGGTAAAATTGTAAGGCTGGATTATAGGGAATGAGGGGAGGTCTTGATTTTCTTCAGAATCTAGCATAGGACCTGGCATACATAGGACTATGTTCAAATGAATGAATTACTTACTTGTCTGCCACCTGTCTTTAGAGCCTTCATTGTCTGGCTGGCCAATGGCGATACCCTCCGTGTCTTCAAGATGACCAAGCGAGAGGATGGGGGATATACCTTCACAGCCACCCCAGAGGACTTTCCTAAAAAGCACAAGGCACCTGTCATCAACATTGGCATTGCTGACACAGGTAAGAGACGTTCAGAGGGTGGACCTTGCCCAAGGCAGGAGGGCATGGCCCTAGTTATATGTGCTGAATGAGTTAATGCTGCCTTTCAGCATTTTGCTCAGCCCCAGCATGATAAAGAGGCTCTGTGTTCTCCTGGAGTCTGGGAGCCATAGTAAATCTCTAGGGAAGGCAGGTAAGAGCCACATTCTTTAGCAAAATCTTTATCTGTGTTGACCCTTGGCCCTAGAGGGGAGCAAGGATACTTTGGGCAGCAGAGGCCTTGATAAGATGTCTCCTTAGAGATTGATAATTGGTCAAGTGATTGACCTCAGCTTATGTTACTCCTCACTCCTCAGGAAAGTTCATCATGACTGCTTCCAGTGACACAACTGTCCTCATCTGGAATCTGAAAGGTCAGGTGTTGTCTACCATTAACACCAACCAGATGAACAATGCACATGCCGCTATATCCCCTTGTAGCAGGTGAGGAAGGAGGGACTTTGGCATCTGGGGTGGGTAGAGGATGGGGCTGGGGGGTAGGAACAGAGCAGTGAGCCAGCTATAAATAATGGAAAGAGCATACAGTGTGGAATCAGGACACCTAGATTTAAGGCCTAGTCTCTCTTTCTTCATCTATCGTTCTTAGATGGGAGTACTATGTATCTTATAGCATGGCTATGTAGGTAAACTGAGATGTGTATAAAAGCACTTTAAAAAGATAATGTTATTTAGGTGTAAGATTATTAAATTTCTCAAGGAAGAGGCTTAATTGATTTGTAGAAACAAGATGCCCTTAAAATTAAGTTTTAAAGGAACCCGGCTTATATGGCAGGTTTGTGGCCTCATGTGGCTTCACCCCAGATGTCAAAGTTTGGGAAGTCTGCTTTGGGAAAAAAGGTGACTTCCAAGAGGTTGTACGAGCCTTTGAACTGAAGGGTCACTCAGCAGCTGTCCACTTCTTTGCTTTCTCCAATGACTCCCGGAGGTAAGTTCTCTCTGATTTCTTACCAGTAGCTCTCAGCCCTTCTTGGTAAGCAGGGTCTTTCCGGCTATCTCTGCAGCAGCTCTAAAGTGGGTGGGGTGCCTGACCCTCACTCAGCGGGAAGTAGACATAGCAGTGAAGTTGGCTTCCTAGTTGGAGCTGTTAGTGCTGCCCAAGTGCTCTCTCCTCCAGGGTGTGTTGGCACTAGAGCTGTGATTTTCTATGCTGCAGGATGGCCTCTGTCTCCAAGGATGGTACATGGAAACTGTGGGACACAGATGTGGAATACAAGCAGCAGCAGGACCCCTACTTGCTGAGGACAGGCCGCTTTGAAGAGGCGAGCACCATCCCCTGCCGCCTGGCACTGTCCCCTGATGCTCAGGTCTTGGCTTTGGCCAGTGGCAGCAGTATTCATCTCTACAATACCCGGCGGGGTGAGAAAGAAGAGTGCTTTGAGCAGGTCCATGGGGAATGTATCACTGACTTGTCCTTTGATATCACTGGTCGACTTCTGGCCTCCTGTGGGGACCGAGCAGTGCGGCTGTTTCATAACTCCCCTGGCCATCGGGCAGTGGTAGAAGAAATGCAGAGCCTCCTGAAACGGGCCTCCAATGAGAGCACCCGCCGGAGGCTGCAACAGCAGCTAACCCAGGCCCAGGAGGCCCTGAAGAGCCTGGGTGCCTTGAAGAAATGACTCTGAAGGGTGTAGCAGGAAGGATCTGGCCTTCTGTTGCCACCACTGCTGCCACTTTTCTTCCCAGGTACTCACCAGCTGGAAACCTTTTGAAAGGGTATCCTGTTTTTTTTAATGGTGGCCCCTCTACCCCCACCCCCACCCCCCCTTCCATTGAAGCTGTTCTTGCCTATTTGATCTCTTTCTCTTCTTGCTGGTTGACTCCTAGCCTTACTTGATCTCCCAACATAATGACCAAGGTGCTTTCTCCTGAGCCCAAGGGGCAGAATCTGTCTTCACTGGTCATTGAGGAGAGTGGTAAATAGAAGAGACAGGAAACATGGTCTTTGACCTTCTGGTACCCAAAGAAGTTTGTAATTTTAGAGGCAAAACCTAAAGAATGCCCAAGTACTGCCCTGGCCGGTATTTCTCATTGGTTAGAGCGTTGGCTCGGATTTAATTCCTAATAAAGGGCACGTACCTGGGTTGCAGGTTTGATCCCCAACCCCAGTCAGGAATGTGCAGGAGGCAACCAATCGATGTGTCTCTCTCACATCAGTGTTTCACTCTCTCTCTTTCCTTCCCTCTGTCCTCTTCTCTTCCCCTCTCTCCCTCCCGTTGTCCACTTTCTCTTTATAAAATAATCAATGGGCCCAGCCAGTGTGGCTCTGTGGTTGAGCGTCAACCTATGAACCAGGAGGTCACGGTTCAATTCCTGGTCAGGGTACATGCCCAGGTTGCGGGCTCCACCCCCAGTGGCGGTGGGCGGGCATGCAGGAGGCAGCTGATCAATGATTTTCATCATTGATGTTTCTCTTCCTTCCTCTCTGAAATCAATAAAAATGTATTTAAAAAAAAAAATCCTCAGGTGAGGATTAACAATGACAACAAAAAAAGTAAGTAAGGGATTTCATTCTGTGCCTGTTATTTGCAAAATGGAGACTAACCTTTTGACCTCCTTACAAAGATGTTGTGGGGATATGAGAGTATGTATAAAGTCCTTAGATTTGGAAGAAAAGTAGAAAAGAGTAGTTAGTATATGTTATGTGTTGTCCAATATCATTTATTAACTAATGGGTGAAAGTGAGTCTCAAATACCATAGTTTGAAACTAAATTAGGAAGAAACACTTTTGGGAAGGTGAAGTTTCTGGGATCATATGTTTTGTATCTGGTTGTATGGAGGAATCATAGAATCCCAAAATGGAGTCTTCTTTTTCAGAAGGTTATATCCTGTTAGAGGGGACCCCTTTTCAGTTCATTAAACATTTGAGTACCTACTCTGCCCACCACAGCTCAAGGCACTGGAGATAAGTATAAATAAGACATGATCTCTTCTATCAAAGGTGGTTGGTGGGAGAGCAGTACACTTGTCTAATAGTACTTAATATTAAGTGCTTTTTGTTAGTTTATTCGTAGCTGCAGAAGGCTGTTGTAAAATAAATGATAAGACAGAGGATTGAGCCAGGACAGAGGCAGTGGATTTGAAGTTGAAGTTGAAGGGATAGATTTGATAAGAGATTAGATATTTAGAAGTTTGAATTTTGGAGTTTAAGGACTGCTTGGATGTGGGATGTAAAATAAAGGAAATGAGAAATCTAGGAAGACTTGAGTCTCGGTAAAACTTACTCATCTAAAATCAAATTCTTATTTCCTCTCTTTAAAACTGGGACCTCTCTTACCCCCAATTCACATAAATGTTTGAGCAAGCCCCAGCCTTGGAGTTATCATTACTCCCTTTAGTTAACTCCTTCCACCCCACTACCACTACTACCACCCACTTACAAAAAAACTCTTTTGGCTATATTCCAGATTATATTATATCCTGAATTTGTTATTTCTATCCATCTTTTCTGTTACCATCCTGGTCCTAGCCACTGTCACCTACTGGACAATATAGCTTCCCCATTGGTCTCCCTGCTTCTTTTTTTGTTTCACTAAATCACTTTTCCACATAGCAGAGTGATCTTTTGAAAATGTAAACTGATCACATTGTTTCCCAGTTAAAACCCTCCAAAGGCTTCCCATCGCACTTGGAATAAAATCCAAAATTCTCACCATGGCCCACAAGGTCCTATGTAATCTGGCTTTTTCCTTCCTGTGTGTTCTTTATACAACTTTCTCAACCACCCAACCTTGTTGTTCCTCAACCAAGCCAAATTATTTCCAGCCTTAAGGGGGACTTGTGCCTATGCTGTTCCCTCTGCTTGGAAGCATTTTTCTTTTCTGTTGGCTGACTTGTCATGTTTGTCATAATTCAGGTCTCAGTTAAATTACACTTCAGAGAGACCCTCCCTAATCACCCAGTCTGAAGTAGCCCTTTCCACCAATCATATAACATCCATCATATTAAGGTATTTTATTATTTTTTATTTCTGAGTGCTATCTGAAATTATCTTGTTTGGATATTTGTTTGCTTCAGGAATTTCAATTTAAATGTTTATGGATGTCAAGTGGGTAATGTAGATGCATGAATTGGTGTTTCTGGGTGTAAGACAATAGGAAATAGTAGGGACCTAAGTGGTCCCTAGAGGGCATGTATACTGGGTAAGGGACAGTGGTGGCTGCTAGTTATTCAGGAATCTAGCAGAAATTGCCTGTTTCAGAGAAGCTAGAAGTTGACAGATTATTATAAAGAGAAAAAATTAAGCACTGTATGGACCAAACAAAACACTAATATGAGCCAGATGCAGCCCACCAGTCTCTTATTGGCAGCTTCTGGATTGTTCATTAACCCACTGGAATGTGAACTCCACAAAGGCAGACTCCTTGTCTATCTGATTTGCTCTATATCCCAAACACAGTACATGGGACAGAATAAGCTCTCAATAAATGAACTCAAACCAGGGCAATTGACAGAAATGTCAATATCTTCTGTAACTGTCCTCCCACTTCAGATTTCCACTCTGGTTCTATGTTCATAATAACAAATTTCTGATTGATAATGCTATGCACATGGGTCCTAGTGAATATTAGCTTTCTGATTGTCAGAAGAATAAGACTAAAATACTTCTTTTGTTTCTACTTGGCTCTGATCTTACTCTCATTGTATATCCAGGAAGGGAAGTGACCATAGAATGTTGAGTTACTGAAGTCAGAACCTTCTGGTTTCAGTTGGATCATTGACTGATTTCAGACCTTGAGGAGGTAGATTATTTGGCCTCTCTGAGTTTGTTCCCACATCTGTAAAATGGGAATAAGTCTTGTCCTGTGTTTCTAATGAGCTGAGTGAAAGCACTACAAAAAGTCATTACATAGACTTCCTGAGGGCAGAAAGCTCCTCTCACTAAAAATGAGCCTTCTTTTCTTGTAAGCATGGAGAAAGTATCTGGATATTAATGTAGAGCAGAGGCCACTGTGTTATTTTGATCAAATATCCTTGTGTATGAAAGCAGCATTAATATTTTACTATTACTATTTCAACTTCTGTGGTTTTGAAGCTTTTCAAAATAAAAAGTTGGGGAATATTAGAAATGGTGGTATATAGCCTATTTTTATCAGTTATCAAAAATAGAAAATATACTTAAGCCACAAGTGTATATATATATTTTTTTTAAATATATACTTTATTGATTTTTTACAGAGAGGAAGGGAGAGAGACAGAGAGCCAGAAACATTGATGAGAGAGAAACATCGATCAGCTGCCTCCTGCACATCTCCTACTGGGGATGTGCCCACAACCCAGGTACATGCCCCTGACCGGAATCGAACCTGGGACTTTTCAGTCCGCAGGCCGACGCTCTATCCACTGAGCCAAACCGGCTTCGGCCACAAGTGTATATTTAAAAGCCTATTGATAGTCTTGGTCAGTTTCCATTAAGATAATTATATTCATATTTAAAGATTGTTCTATAATTGGAGATTATAGAGGCTAAGCAGGAAGCACATACAAATATGATGAGTTCTCAGTAAGGTAGGTTACTTCATATAGTGCTAGATAGACCCAACACTGTTCTAAGTTGGCCCCATATCTAGGAACTTAACTTGGGGATTCATGTACTCTACAAAATTCCAAAAATATGGGTCTTCCTAGTGAGCAGGGCTTTGTTTCAGCCCACAGCTCTTCAGGCTGAGGCCCGTGAATGGGCACAGGTTGGCATTGCAAAAACAGCCACAGCACCTGGAAGCTTGGTTCATACACACAAAATTGTGAACGTCTTCTGAGATTGTGACTACCTTTCCAAGTCTTCATTTTAGGCTATCAACTTACAGAGCTCAGGGCAGTTGGAGAATGAGTGTAGTTTCTACTTGCTTTCTATTCATTATACAAACCCAGTTTGAGCCCATTTGCACTTTCTTGATCATGTTAGTGTTTTTGGCAGAATGCACAGGAGAACAATCAGCCAGCACTCTAAGGGAGGAAAGTTTAACCTTTATTTCGCAGATCTGCTAGTCCAGGGGAAATTCCGGATCCAAAGCCTGAACTCAACTCGTGGGGCGGCTCTGGCCAATATATCTCCTCCTGTGGTGGGCCCCTGAGGGTCCCCACAGCTCTGCCCAAGTCAGTCTTTGCGGGGGGCCTGGGGGGCATGCTCCGCAGCTCCGCCCAAGTCAGCTGTGGCAGGCCCTGGGGTTAGGCTCTGCAGCTCTGCCCAAGTCAGTCAGACTGGGGAAGTAAGATTACAGTTTTAACCAGATACTGAGCTAGGTTGCAAGGCCCCTCATTTTCCTTTTCAGTTCCCCCTCTTGTTCCACAAGCTATTCTTAGCCTTGGGGATTACAAAAGACTCAGGAATTGGGGATAAGATCGACAACTGCTCTAGCTACTTCCTGCTGATCAGGGGCAATGAAAAGGGGTTCAGTATCTCGAGTCTCCCCCATCTTCCCCAAGGAGGTTGTCGGAGTAGCAAGGGCAGAGAAGTTCTCCTCCCGGTACCAATCTGGGGTTCCGGTGACACTTGTGTAAAGACAGAATAAAACTGTTAGAAAAAAAACAAAAACAATAATTATCCAGATAGGAGGGGATAAGGAGATTCAGGTTGGTCAGCGGATCCGCTGTCTTCTTGAAGATGATCTACAGGGGGTGGTTTAGGTCAGAGGTCACCTTCCACTCTGGATGCTGATTGTCCAGCTGGTGGGCTGCTTTTACCCAGGAGTGGTGGATCCAGGTGTTCAGTCCTGCAACTTTGAGAGCTGAGGGGATGGTTAGTATGACTGGAAAAGGTCCTTCTTGGTTGGCTTAAGGCAGCGGTTCTCAACCTGTGAGTCACGACCCCTTTGGGGGTTGAACGACCCTTTCGCAGGGGTCGCCTAAATACATCCTGCATATCAGATATTTACATTACGATTCATAACAGTAGCAAAATTACAGTTAGGAAGTAGCAACAAAAATAATTTTATGGTTGGGGGTCACCACAACATGAGGAACTGTATTAAAGGGTCGCGGCATTAGGAAGGTTGAGAACCACTGGCTTAAGGGGTTCCTTTTTCCAATCTTTTACCCAAACCTGGTCCCCGGGCTTGTGAGGGTGCACAGCTGTTCCTAGAGAGATGGGCAATCGATCATTAACCCATCTGTGGACTTCAAGGATAGTTTTCCCAAGTCCTTGTACCTGTTTCTGAATTTCTGAGTTCCCTATTTCCCCCAAATCTCCCTTTGGCAGAATTAAGGGAGGGGGTCTGCCATATAGAATTTCAAATGGAGAGAACCCTACCTTGGCTCTCGGGGCACAGCGCACCCGCAGGAGAAGATATCTGTCCAGGGTAAGTTTGTTTCCTGGCATAGCATAGCCATAGCCTGCTTGAGAGTCCAGTTCATGCATTCTACTTTTCCTGAACTCTGGGGCCTGTAGGCTGTATGTAAGTTCCACTTAATTCCTAAGGCCTTAGCTACCTGCTGTACTACCTCAGCTATAAAGGCTGGGCCATTATCTGACCCTATTGTTAATTGCATTCCATACCATGGAATTATGTAACGCCTTAGTGACTTCTCTCGCCTTCTCCATGCGGGTAGGATATGCCTCAACCCAGCCTGAAAAGGTGCAGACAAAAACGAAAAGATATTTACTTCCTCTACTAGGCCCTATTTCTGTAAAGTCTACCTCTAGATCTTCAAAGGGAGCCTGCCCACAGCACTGAATTCCTGTCGGTCCTACAGGATCCTGCCTTGCATTGTTCTGTGCACAGAGGAGGCAGTGCTGAGAGACCAAGGCGCATAAGGCAGAGATGGGCAATTAGATCTTCTAGGGGTGGGCAAACTTTTTGACTCGAGGGCCACAATGGGTTCTTAAACTGGACCAGAGGGCCGGAACAAAAGCATGGATGGAGTGTTTGTGTGAACTAATATAAATTCAAAGTAAACATCATTACATAAAAGGGTACGGTCTTTTTTTTTTTAGTTTTATTCATTTCAAACAGGCCGAATCCGGCCCGCGGGCTGTAGTTTGCCCACGGCTGTTCTAGAGCCATCTTCCCTAAGTGGGTAAATTCATGCTGCTGGAGGACTACTCTATGAGCTAACTGTTACAACAGCATGAGGCACTTTAACATTTAAGTTCTGTCTCAGAGTGAGCTTGTTCGCCTCTTTGACTAATAAGGCTGTGGCTGCAAGAGCCCTGAGGCATGGGGGCCACCCAGAGGCAACCGGGTCAGTCTGTTTGGAGAGGTAGACAACTGGCCTCTGCCAGGGTCCCAACTCCTGAGTCAGAACTCCTAGGGCTACCCCGTCTTTGTCTTTATGGTCACGAAGGCTTTTTCCTGTTCAGGACCCCAGTTAATGGGTGCCTTTTCCTCTCCTTTTAAGGCTTCAGAGAGGGGCTTAGCTAGATCTGAGACTCCTGGGATCCAAATTCGACAGAACCCTGCTGCCCCTAGGAATTCCTGAATCTGTCGCTGGGTGCTGGGGACTGATATGGCACATACTGCCTGTTTTTTTTCAGTCCCTAGCCTTCGTTTCCCTTGGGTAATTCGGAAACCTAGGTATTTGACTTCACTCTGACAGATTTGAGCCTTCCTTTTGGACACCCATAACCTGTTTCAGTTAAGAGTCTTAGAAGGGTTCGTGTTCCTTCCCAACACTGAGTTTGCATGGAGCTAACCAGTAGGAGGTCATCTACATATTGGAGTAGAACACACCCCACGTACTGTCCTGGAAATTTGGACAAATCTGCTGCTAGTGCTCCACTACAAAGAGTTGGGGAGTTCTCGAACCCTGTGACAGTCTGGTCCAGGTGAACTGTTCCTTAGCCCCTGTGGTTGGGTTTTCCCACTCAAAGGCAAACAGGGCTGACTGGAGGGTGCCAGTTGAAGGTAGAAAAGGGCATCTTTTTTTTTTTTTTTAAATATATTTTTATTGATTTTTTACAGAGAGGAAGGGAGAGAGATAGAGAGTTAGAAACATCGATCAGCTGCCTCCTGCGCATCTCCTACTGGGGATGTGCCCGCAACCCTGGTACATGCCCTTGACCGGAATTGAACCTGGGACCCTTCAGTCCGCAGGCCGACGCTCTATCCACTGAGCCAAACCGGTTTCGGCAAGGGCATCTTTTAGATCTAGACATGTAAAGCATTCTGCTTCTGACAGAATGAGTACCAGGAGGGTGTATGTATTCAGCAGCGCCGAATGCAGGGTATAACGGCCTCATTAACAGCCTGCAGGTCTTGTACCGGGTGGTAATCATTGGTCCCAGGCTTCTTAACAGGTAAGAGAAGGGTGTTCCATGGAGACTGACACCACTTAAGAAGTCCCCATTGAAGCAGTCATTCTAGGTGGCCCTGAATACTTAGGTGTGCATTCCTTGGAATTGGATACTGTGCCCCAGGCTTCAGGTCAATCAGTGTGCACTTAGCCAGGCCCGGGGGATTTCCTTCTGCCCAGACCAGTGGGAATTCCTTCTCTATTTCAGGCTCTAATGGTGAGTCCTTTGACTGGGAGGTATAAAGTCCCCATTCTTCCTCCCTAGGCACTGCTGAAGACAGGATCATTGGAGAGGTTTCCTCACCTAAGTGCAGTTGTGCTGAGCCATCCGGGGCAAAAGTGATTTCTGCTCTCATTTTGGCTAAAAGGTTTCTGCCCATTAGAGGGACTGGGCAATCTGGCAAGTGCAGGAATTCATGAAACACCTGGTGGCTGCCCAACTGACATCGGCAGGGGTGGCACAATGGCCTGCAGGTGTGGTCCCTGGTAGCTCCACTAATGATAACTTCCCATCCTGAGAGGTGAGCTACTTTCTGAGTAACTATCGAGTGCTCTGCCCCTCGGTATCAACCATAAAGTTCATAGTCTGGCCCCCAATTTTCATTTCGACCATGGGCTCATGGGGCCCCAGTTGGAAAGAGCCCAGTCTGTCCTAGTTGGAGTCAGCTGCTGCCAGTCCGATGAGGTCTGCCTCAGGTGGCTCTGGCTGATAACGGCGGGGTGGTTTGGATGCCCTTGCCTGCTTTTTCTGGCGGCTCAGACATTCATTCTTCCGGTGTCCTAATTCTTTACAATAGGCACACTAGTCCCGTTTAAGATCCATCCTTCCTTTTCCTGACTTGGCTCCTTGCTGTCTCCCTTTCCTTTTCTGGGAGCTAGCTTCTAGAACAGTCACAGCAATCAGAGTTGCTTTTCTTTTTAGTTTCTCCTCAGCCTCCTTTTTAGCTGCATTGTCCCGATTAATGAAAACCTTGTTTGCTATTTCTAGTAGATTGGTTGCATTCTTTCCCACAAATCCTTCAAGCTTCTGTAGCTTTCTCCTTATGTCTGGCTGAGCCTGACTAATGAAGGCTGCATTGACCATAGTTTGATTCTCTGAGGCCTCTGGGTCAAAGGGAGTGTAAACTCGATATGCTTCAGAGTTTCTCATAAAAGGCTGCGGGACTTTCATCAGGACTCTGGAACACCTCAAAGGTCTTGGCCATATTAGTTGGTTTCTTGACCCCAGCCCAGAGACTCTGGAGAAAGGCCAGCCGATATCTCTCTAATCTGGCCCTCCTGGCCTCCAAATTCGGGTCCCATTTGGGTTCCACATCTGGGATAGCCTCCCTGGCCCATTTGTCTGTGTCTAATGTCCCTGGTGGGGCCTGGGTCTGGAGCCATTTCCAAGCTTCTGTTATTATTCTCATGGACTCCTCAGTGTTAAAAAGCATGAGAAGGAGTTGCTTGCAGTTGGCCCAGGTGGGCTTATGGGTCTGAAAAATTGACTCGGGAAAGTCAACCATTGCTTGAGGTTTTTCATAATAAGCGGGAGTGTGATGCTTCCAATTTAAGAGAGCAGTTGTAGTGAAAGGCTGGTAGTAAAAGACCGATCCCCCCTCTTGTGGGGTCCCATTTTCTCCAATTATATGAGGACCCTGCATTTCTCGGAGAGGCATCTGGAAAGCCAGGAGTGGTTTGGGTCCCCAATCAGCTGAGCACAAACATCGTCCAACTGGCTCTGGAAAGTCTGGTTGCGGGGAGATGAAGGAGGTGGTGTATTTAAGCTTCCCTGGCTAGGCAAAGGGGCACTGGGTGCTGCTTGAGGCATGAACTGGCAGGGCTTCTTCGGGGGGTTCCTGCAGAATAGGAGGCTTATTATCCTTCTGAGTGGCCTGGCCTTTTTCCTTATATACACAAAACCAGATCCAAAGCGGCTTAAGCTCTGCTATTTCTAGCCTCTGGTCTATATAAGGGAACTGGTCGGGATGACCTGGTTCTCCTGTGATAATTCTGTGAACATTCCTGATCGTGGGGACATCCAATGTGCCCTCCGGTGGCCATCCTACTCCAAAGGATGGCCAGTCTATTTCACACATCCTTTTTAACTCCCGCGGGACTAGTTTTACCACCTAGTCCCTGATAAACCCCTTTTTAAATTCCTTAACGTACATTCTAAGACAGTAGAGTTTGAGGAGGAGCTATTACCCATGTTGCAGGGATGGACCGGGTTGCCTTCTTTAAAAACAAAACAAAACACACAAACAAACCTGAATAAAAGAACTACTAGTAATCAAAATAAGGCTTATTTTTTAACTTCATTTGTCCTTGGGTATGGACAGCAAATGACACTAATCAGATTTCTGCTATCAGTCGCCCTAAGTACATTGACCAAAGCTATTTAACCTCTGTTTAGGGAGGCAAAATGCAAATAATTTACTCCCAAGTGTCCTTGGTTTAGGGAAAACAAGATTTACAAGATGGCTCCAATGTCCTTGATTTAGGGAAGATAGGATTTACAAGATGGCTCCAATTTGCTCTTTAACCTCTCAGTTTCCCTATTCTACTTGTCCTGGCTTACTGGCCTGTCATTTATTCAACTTTCTTTCAACATTTCTCTTTACCATCCTCCATTACACTAAAGCCATACATTCTTTCCAGGTAGTTAGAACTCTTAGCCTTAATTTTTAGGTGACCTGTAAATAATTAACATTCCTCATATTAGCAATCCATTCATTTTTTTAAAAAAAATATATATTTTATTGATTTTTTACAGAGAGGAAGGGAGAGGGATAGAGAGTTAGAAACATCGATGAGAGAGAAACATCGATCAGCTGCCTCCTGCACACTCCCCACTGGGGATGTGCCCGCAACCAAGGCACATGCCCTTGACCGGAATCAAACCCAGGACCCTTGAGTCTGCAGGCCGACGCTCTATCCACTGAGCAAAACCGGCTAGGGCATTCATATTATTTAAGAGACACATACAGAAATTTCACTAGCTAAACAATTTAAACAGCAAAGAGACATATTTTTTAAAAATATATTTTATTGATTTTTTAGAGAAAGGAAGGGAGAGAGATAGAGTTAGAAACATCAGTGAGAGAGAAACATCGATCAGCTGCCTCCTGCACACCTCCTACTGGGGATGTGCCTGCAACCAAGGTACATGCCCTTGACCGGAATCGAACCTGGGACCTTTCAGTCCATAGGCCGACACTCTGTCCACTGAGCCAAACCAGTCAGTGCAAAGAGACATATTTAAACAATAAAGACAGATAACATTCCTCACTAAAAACTTTGAATCACCATGGAAATGCAGGAGAGGTTTAGAAGGTTAAAAACAAACAAACAAACAAAAAACAGGAACAAACAAACATAAAACTCTAACAGTAAATAAACAATTTTACACCAGCTCGCGCCACATTTACACCACAGAATACCCTGCATTTACCAAATCAGTTTCAATTGTGCAGAGATACAGAACAAGTCCCTGAACAGAGGCAGTAGAAAACTGCCTAAGAACGCTTCTACCTTTTTCAAAGACAGGCCAGACTCGGACCCTTAGCCAGTCTGAATTTTGACTTCCCTTGCAGGAAGTCCCAGAGACACTGAATACCATCTAGAAGCCATTCCTCCAGATGATCCAAGCTATCCTGAGGTAAATAATTACCTAGGTAGGGGCCAGCTACCTCTTCTGTCCCACAGGCCAGGCCAGAACTTGGACCCGTTTCCCTGGGGTTCAGACTTCTGATTTTGACTTCCCTCCCGGGAAGTCCCAGAAAGGTGTTTCCTGCCTCTTTTGGGTCTGCAGGAGCGAGGAGTCACTGCAGTCCCTCTGGGCCCAGTGAGTTCAGGAACCAGCGAATGTGCCAGTGGTGCGCCTTCCTTGGGTCCCAGAGCTCGGAGTGAGTGCCCCGAAGTCCCCTCTAGTCAGCAGTGGCCTAAGAGCCAGCTCAACGGACGTTTCTCAGCCAACGCACCAAATGTGGCAGAATGCACAGGAGAAAGAACATCCAGCACTCTGAGGGAGGAAAGTTTAACCTTTATTTCACAGATCTGCTAGTCCAGGGGAGTTTCAGATCCAAAGCCTGAACTCAACTCATGGGGAGGCTCTGACTTATATATCTCCTCCTGTGGTGGGCCCCTGAGGGTCCCCGCAGCTCCGCCCAAATCAGCTGGGGTTAGGCTCTGCAGCTCTGCCCAAGTCAGTCGGAGTGGGGAAGTAAGACTACAGTTTTAACCAGATACTGAGCTAGGCTGCAAGCTCCCCCACCCCCTCATTTTCCTTTTCATTAGTATTGGCTAACATTAGTGCTAAGCATTTATTCCCTACCAACTTGCTACTGTTTTTACCTCAGCCATTCTCCCAGTAACCATGTTTTTATTTGGTGAGCTACCACTTCCCTGACTTGATCCATATGATATATAGAGGGTAGACCCAGACACTATAGTGGGCATATAACCAATCAGCAGCTCCCTGGACTTTTCCAGAACTTTAGAAAAGTAAAAATATCTTTCATTTTCTGCTGGGATCACTTAGTAAGTTGTGAGCTTGTTATTATGTGTAGTCCTGCCTGAGAATGAAGCTAACAGGAAAGTAAGGCCAAAGATATAGAGAGACCATACGCTGAGGAAGCTGTTTAGACTGGCAGATCCAGACACACCTGAGCTTTTCACCATTGGACTTGTCAGTTATAAAAGCCATTAAGTTCCTGTTTATGATGAAGTCAATTTGAGTCAGATACTCTGACTTGAAGCTAAAAAAGCCTTAACGGCCCTAGCTGGTTTGGCTTGGTGGATAGAGCGTCAGCTTGCAGACTGAAGGGTCCCAGGTTCGATTCCGGTCAAGGGCACATGCCCAGGTTGCGCACTCGATCCCCAGTTGGGGGTATGCAGGAGGCGGCGATCAATGATTCTCTCTCATCATTGATGTTTCTATCTCTCTCTCCCTCTCCCTTCCTCTCTGAAAACAATAAAAAACATTAAAAAAAAAAGCCTTAATGGTATTAGTAAATTGTCCAAGGCACACAACCTATAAATGGCATGCCCAGATATTTACATTTAGGCCTGTCTGGTTCTAAGATAGATACATACCTTTAACAACCAGGCCCATACCCAGAGGCAAGAATAGAAATGGATGTCCATATGCCACATCTTAATATTTAAAAGTTAACTTAAACTGAGATCAAGTATGCTCCATTCTATCTTGATAGGTACAACATCCTATAAGGCCAAGTTTGAATTTAGAATTCTCAGACTCATGTATGTCACACTATGGTCCCAAAACAGGCCATCCCATGGTCAAGGCCTGTTTCTCTTTTCTTCCTACCTGGTTCTTTCCCGCATTGCAGGGGATACTCCAGTGCACACCTCCAAGTGCTGTCAGATCCCTGAGAACCATCACCCCTTCACCTACCACTTGAGCAGCACTGCCTTTATAGGAATGGAGCCAGGGGAGAGGCTCAAACCGGCCCTGGAAGCACATTTGGGCCTGTTTGGGTACGGATTCCAAGGTCTTAGGTACCTGGACTGTGGTCTGGTGGGTGAAGTGGCAGCAGAAGCTCTGGGTAGTCACATGTCCTTGGTCCTGCAAGGTCTGTGCCTCATGGCAGGAGGAGAGCCAAAACAAGTCCTAGAAGGAATCTTCTTGACAACATCTAACACTATTAACCTCTGTGTTAACCACACTTCATTCCACCCACCCCCCTGCAGTTTCAAGTTCACTAAGCTCTCATTAATACACCAGAAATACAGTATTTTATTGCGAGTTCCTGGAAGTTCAGCCAGGTATATCTCAGAGCTCTAAAAATTCTGGACATGTGGAAGTAGTCTTGTATGTTTTCATAATTGGTATCTATGGCCTGATTACTGCTGTCCATTCTCACCTTTAAGTTCTTCCAGGGATCCCACAGACCAGCTGCAGCCTGGGTAGCAGTATGGAAACAATTCATACCTTGATCATTCCTCCATCTCATCCCAGGACCAATCTGGGGTTAAGAAGGAAGCCATGGAGCGCTGAGCATACCAGCTTTCTAATAAACCCATAGAACTTTCCCTCCTGCTTTCATTGTAGATGCTGTCACTACAGCAAGTGAACTCAGCTTTTTCAAACCTATTGGCTTATAAATTATGCTAATTAAGTAGCAGCGTTTTTTGTTTTTGTAAAAAATCAAATTTCCTGTTGAATATCCTGTTTTAACCCCTCACCCTCTCCTTTACTCTTTTTTTCTTCCTTAATGACACCTTTCTGCCACAGCTGACTCCCTAAAGACTTGCTTATTCCATACAAGAACATGGAGAACTGCAGGAGGGATTTGAGAGGCAGTCCCAGATTAAACTGATCACCTCTACATACGTTCTAGGACTCAACACAGAGCTTCATCTAATTGTAGGACTATGCAATATCACAATGAACGTTTTTTTAAGTGTATTTTTATTGATTTCAGAAAGGAGAGGGAGATATAGAAACATAAGTGATGAGAGAGAATCATTGGTTGACTGCCTCCTGCATGCCCCCTACTGGGGATTGTGCCCTGACCGGGAATGGAACCATGACCTGGTTCATAGTTAGCTCAACCACTGAGCCACGCTGACTGGGCTCACAACGGACTCTAGATGTTTGTCATTGATCCTAGATGTTTGTCATTGATTCCAGCAGCTGACTCCCTAGAATCACTACATGGGGAGACAATGTCTCTGGGTGTAGCTAATTTTTAAAATACTGTATATATTTTTTATTGATTTCAGAGAGGGGGAGAAAGAGAAACATCAATGATTAGAATCACTGATCGACTCTCTCCTGCATGACCCCTACTGGGGATCAAGCCCACCACCGGGCATGTACCCTGACCTAAGGAATCAAACTGTGACCTCCTGATTCATAGGTGGATGCTCAGCCACTGAGTCACACCTGCTGGGCTATTCCATTATTTCTAGAATTATCCCTTCCCTGCACACGGTTCAGCAATTCCACTCCTCAGTCAGGCAGACACTATTCCTAGGCCTCTCATCAGCAAGACATTTGCTTATCAAGCCATGATGTTGGTCAATCATGAAAGGCTGAACAGTCATAGTCAGAGGCTGTGTCAAGTTCAGGGTTAGCTAGGCATTTCTCTGGGGCACATAGGAGGAAGTTTCTTTAGAGGTGAGAGAAGTAGATGCTACCAACCTGTGCAAACTGTCACCTGCTTCCTTTGTCTCCTGAACAGCTGCTACAGGACTCTCCTTGCATACTGCAAGCATCAATAAATGCCTGTCTCACTGGAGCTGCACTGCATATTCAGCATTCATCCAAACATTTATTGAGCATCTACAATGTTTGTGAACAGTTTGCCTCTGAGCAATTGCATCTACCCTATTTGCAGAAGTCAGCTTCAAGGTCATTTTCCCCCCAGAAGCTTCTGGACACCTCTCAATTATATTAGGATTGTCATAGTACCTTGTACTTCCCTTAGCCTAGCATTTATAAAACGCCTTTTTAAAGCCTGTTTTCTGATCTGTATGTACCACTAAACTGAAAGCTCTTTGAAAGCAAAAACCCAGATTTTGACTGCAGCACTTTGCACAGAGCCTTGTACAATGCAGGCATCATTGAATGAATTATTGCTGAATTAAAGACAATGAGTAGAGTGCTAAGTATGAACAAGTGGAACCCCAGGATGTCAGGTCAAGGTTTCTCTGAGTTCAATGAGATGTTGGACGAGTACCAAAGTGGTCAGTTGACCAGTGTGGAACGTGTGTATAAGGTTGTAAGGCATACTGAAGAAAGGTGTGAAATTCTGTGGCTGGAGTACAGCGGCTTATCTGGGGAGCCAGACAGGTGCCAGACAGGAAGGGCAGCAGGAAAGGATGATGCAGAACCGCAGTCCCCGTAAGGTCAAGTCCATAAAACAGGTAATGGCAGCAACCCTGGCTTGAGAACGAGACGCCGACTTCCAAATCCTCTGGGAAAGTCCCAGAGATTCCACTGGCAGCGCCTCGCACCTCGCCCTGCCCAGGGCACCTGCTGCCAGCGGCACATGCTGCCCGCTCACCGCGCACTTCCGTCCCGGCCGAGGGGTCTTCCGGGGCACCCAGGGGTCCTGGCCGCCAGCAGCGGGGCGCGCAGGCGCACGGAGGCTTGCAGCCCCAAGGGGCGGGCGAGTGCGCGCGCTTCCCCGCGCACGCGCGCACGGAGGGGGCGACGGCCGCGGTGACGCTGCTGCGGCGGGCGGGTGGCGGCGCGTGAAGCGCGCGATTCCCCGCGTCTAGGGAGCAGTGCCCCGGCTCTCGCCGCTCCCGCCGCCCCCGCCGCCGCCATGTCGGGCAGGTCAGTCAGGGCCGAGACCCGCAGCCGGGCCAAGGACGACATCAAGAAGGTGATGGCTGCCATCGAGAAAGTGCGGAAATGGTGAGGGGCCGAGGCCGAGGCCGGGGCCGAGGGTGCTGGCGGGGTTCGCCGGTCCAGGCCCAGAGGAGCACCAGACCGGCAGGCGGGGTGTGAGTCCACCGACTGGCGCTGGAGTGGGGGGCAGGGGGGAGCCGGAGAAGGCGGGAGGAGAGTGCCGCTCGCGTCGGCGTGAGTTCAGAGGGCGCGCCAGCCCTGACCAATTAGCGGCTCGACCGGCTCATGGCCACGCCCACCTGTCAGTAGGCGGTGTGTCGCCAGAGGAGATGCCGGCTTCCGGTCGCTTTGGTCTGGAAGATGTTGCTCCTCTCACCAATCCTGGTGCGGTTTTGACTGCGCGGATGCCCGCCTCTGTAGGCCTTTGCTTTGTGAGCTGTCCCATATGTTAACCAACAATCTGAGTATCCCGTCCGCCAGACTGAGCACTCTAGTTTGGTGAGAGGTACTTGGGACCTACCTAGCACGGGAGCAAACTTGGTGTGGAAATCAAAACTCTCTCCCCTAATACCAGACGCACTCCGAACTGTGTAGGCATTCTCTCAGTGCCCTGGGAGCTGTGGGTAGAGGAGTCGAGACCTGCTCCTCGTTTAGAAACGGCTCATGTACTGTTCTTTGCAGACGCTGGTTGACTGCCTATTTTGTATCAAGAACGCCGATGTATTACCACATTAAAGTTTCACAGCCAACTACTTGTGCCAACTTTTAATATTTTGAAAGTATCACATAGGTCCTCCTTACCCGCCTTAACCTCTTCCAGTCCGCTCCCGTCCCTTCCCAGGCCCTCGCCACCCCATTGTCTGTGTCCACGGGTTATGCATACAAGTTCATTGGTTGATCTCTTCCCACTCACCCTCTGCTGCCTTCCCTTTGAGGTTCAACAGTCTGTTCATGCTTCTGTATCTCTGGGACATCGTTCTTTCCCCCCATCAGTTTACTTGGTTCATTAGATTCCACATATGAGTATCATGTGATACTTATCTTTCTCTGACTTATGTCACCTTCTTGAGTGCTTTTCTCTAGTTGATGATTATTAATAACTTTAAAGCCCTGGTAGGTGTTTTTTTTTTTTTTTTTAGCCCTGGTAGGTGTTAACTCCCTCCAGGAAGCCTTACCAAAGCCCTCCTGTCTTTCACTCGCCACCCCTTTTAGGGGCTTCTTACCTCCTGTTTGCTCATTTCCCCACAAGATCAAGTTCCTTATTCCTCTATATCCAAAGGCTTCGTGTATAGTTGGGACCCCATTATAAACATTGGTTAATCAATCATGATTTTTCCCCTCCAAATGTAATTCTGGGTTTTTGTGTGTGAAATCTAAGAGTTGGCACACCTTTCTTTCTCTTCGGGCATTCTCTGCCCCCGCTAGTAGCCTAAGCCAGATGACATCCTCTCTCCCCCAGCCTCCCTGTGATCTCCGTTTCAGCTTGCTCAGCCCTTGGTCCATTGCTCACATTTCACTCAGCGTGATAATATTTTTCTCAAGTGCAGATCTCATCAGAGTACTCCCCTGCTAAGAAAATAATGCTTCAGTGACCTCTTCTTGCTTATGAGACCAAACCTGGTCCTGCCTGCCTCACCTGCCTGGCTCAAACTGCCCTCTTTTTCAGGATGCTGGCCATCTTTCAATTAGAGCCGCACTACTATTCCAGCTGCCCGGATCCTTCCTCAGGCTTACATCCCCTTTGCCTAGTTAACTCCTAGCTCAGCTCAAAAGTTGGTTCCTCAAGGACACCTTTCAAGACCCCAATCTAGATCAGATCCCCTTCATAAAACTTTACACAGTTGTATTGGATTAAACCATAAGACATTTTCTATATTTGATTTTTAACCTACAAAAGTGGCAATTTGATATGGTTAACCTAATGATTAAGTGACTGACAATGAAATGAGTTGCTTGATGTCTGTTTCTAACTGGAGTGCAGGCTCTGTGAGGGTAGGGACTATGCATATTGTTCCTTTTGTGCCTCGGGCCTAGCACAAGGTCTTGTATATTAAATATTTGTTAAATAAATGAGGAAATGGAGTGTCTTGTCCAGGAATTAACTTCCAATATTCTAAGTCTTTAATTCTTTCTTTCTGTTATATCACAGTCTCTTTTTTATGTTCCTGTGATGTTATTTGCTGAATAACATCCTCAATAGCAAAAGTAACAACAGTTTTTGCTTTTTTTATGTTATCAGATGTGGACTTGAAACTTTCAGAAGTAATTTTAGCACCCACCCCCACCCCCACCCCCGCTTATCCACAATTTTCTGCCATTTTCAAGAATGTCACTTGCCTTTCCCTAGGTATGTGCCTGGGAAAAGATTAAGCTTCTCATATGTTTAAGGCTTATCTCAAAAGTTACTTCCTCTGGAAAATAAAACCTTAAAGCAGTTCTTCCATGGCTTGGCCTTCACCTCTTCCAGAAACCAGTGTAAGGCTTTATTCTGTTAGCTGGAAGCATCCTGGCCTCTGATTATTTTTAAATGGAGTTTGTGTTTCAACCCAGAGTTCCACAGGAGTCATCGAAGTCTCCCATCCATGGGGTATCCTAGTCTTACTCTGCCTTTCAGCCTTCTCATCCTTGCCACCTTCAGTCTTTTTCACTCCTATGAGCTCCCCAGGTAGGAACTATATCTTATACATCCTTTATATCCTGGAGGGCCTTATAAGTATCTGTGAAATTGAATTATTTTTTGAAAAGAAAAAGATGCTAGATAGATACCTGCGTTTGGAAATGTGCTGGTACTCTATATTGGTTAGTATGTTAGGGGGAAAAAGGCTTTGGTATTCTGTACATGAGGAAAAATGACAAGTAGAGAGTTCAGAGCCAAAGGGATTTGACAGAAGTTTTTCTGAAAGGGATGATTTTGCACTGAAAGTTAAGGTAATTTGACGGAAAGGAAGTTAGAAAGCATTAAAGATTGAAGGAATGATTTGCTGAGAAGTAGGAAAGCCCAAGTTATGAACAGAAAATCTATTTTATTGTTTTATCAGTCCTAAGAAGTATTTTTCTTTTAGGGAGAAAAAATGGGTTACTGTGGGTGACACATCGCTTAGGATATTTAAGTGGGTTCCTGTGACCGACAACAAGGAGGTAAGTGTGGAAGAAAATCCCAACAAAAAAAGGTACTGTTTTCTTTCTTTGATTACCTCTTAATGATAAAGGAGTTTATTTCCCCAGAATTGAGTTGGAAATATGTAAAGACATCCTCTGTCATTGGCCCACACAGAGCCTCCCTTTATATTTTCCATTTATTCCCTTTCCTTAACCCATTCTCCTTTTCCAGGGCTTGGTGAACTATAGCCCATCCTGCTGTGAGAGTCAGAGTAGCCTTATTGGAATTCAGCTATGCCCATTGGTTTCCTTCTGCTTTTGAGTTATAATGGTAGAGTTGAATAGTTGCCATAAGACCTAATGGTCTGCAAAGTCTAAAATATTTATTATCTGGCCCTTTAAGAAAAAGTTTGCTGACTCCTGTTTTTATCCAGTTAACTATTCACTGCAGTGTATTTTTATATGTTTTATATGTATATATGCCTTTCTAATTCTTCTTCCATGGGTTTATTTGGACATCTGTGTATTCTTGAAAAACACATAGCATTGTTTCATGTTGGTGTTTTTAAATGTTAACATCTAAATGTAGCATTGTGCTATAAACCTCCATTCTCCTTTGTTCAGCCTTGTTTTTGAGAACTCTCCATGTTTCTATAATTGTAAATACAGTTACTACCTTTGACCCTTGTACTGTATTCTTTTATATAGTGTTCACATTCATGTAAACATTTCTTGGGTAATAAAACACCCAGATTGTCTCCAACTCTTTTCCCCTAATTGTTTTTGAAAAATCTCAAATATAAAACAGACATAAAAGTAAGTGAAACAGCCCTAACCGGTTTGGCTCAGTGGATAGAGCATCAGCCTGCGGACTCAAGGGTCCCAGGTTTGATTCCGGTCAAGGGCATGTACCTTGGTTGCGGCCACATCCCCAGTAGGGAGTGTGCAGAAGGCAGCTGATCCATGTTTCTCTCTCATCGATGTTTCTAACTCTCTATCCCTCTCCCTTCCTCTCTGTAAAAAATCGATAAAATATATTTTTAAAAAAAGTAAGTGAAACATAAATGCACAGTATTCTATATATACTAGAGCAGTCATGGTGAACCTTTTGAGCTTGGCGTGTCAGCATTTTGAAAAACCCTAACTTAACTCTGGTGCCGTGTCACATATAGAAATTTTTTGATATTTGCAACCTTAGTAAAACAAAGACTTATATATTTTTTTTTGTGACCTTAATTTTATTTATTTATTTTTTAATTAAATCTTTATTGTTCAGATTATTACATTTGTTCCTCTTTTTCCCCCCCATAACTCCCCTCCTCCCAGTTCCCCTCCCACCCTCTGCCCTCACTCCCCACCCACTGTCCTCATCCATAGGTGCGCGATTTTTGTCCAGTCTCTTCCCGCATCTCCCTCACCCCTTTCCCCCCAAGAATAGTCAGTCCATTCCCTTTCTATGCCCCTGATTCTATTATAATCACCCATTCATTCTGTTCATCAGGTTATTTATTCACTTGATTTTCAGATTCACTTGTTGATAGATGTGTATTTGTTGTTCATAATTTGTATCTTTACCTTTTTCTTCCCCTTCCTCTTCTTAAAGGATACCTTTCAGCATTTCATATAATAGGGTTTGGTGGTGATGAAGTCCTTTAGCTTTATCTTAATCTGTGAAGCTCTTTATCTGACCTTCAATTCTGAATGATAGCTTTGCTGGATAAAGTAATCTTGGTTGTAGGTTCTTGGCATTCTCACTTTGAATATTCTTGCCATTCCCTTCTGGCCTGCATGGTTTCTGTTGAGAAATCAGCTGACAGTCGTATGAGTACCCCCTTGTAGGTAACTGACTTTCTTTCTCTTGCTGCTTTTAAGATTCTCTCTTTGTCTTTTGCTCTTGGCATTTTAATTATGATGTGTCTTGGTGTGGTCCTCTTTGGATTCCTTTTGTGTGGGGTTCTCTGCACTTCCTGGACTTGTAAGTCTATTTCTTTCACCAGGTAGGGGAAGTTTTCTGTCATTATTTCTTCAAATAGGTTTTCAATATCTTGCTGGCACCCCTATAATTCGGATGTTGGTACGCTTGAAGCTGTCCCAGAGGCTCCTTACACTATCTTCGTATTTTTGGATTCTTTTTTCATTTTGCTTTTCCAGTTGGGTGTTTTTTGCTTCTTCGTATTTCAAATCATTGACTTGATTCTTGCGATCCTCTAGTCTGCTGTTGGGAGTCTGTATAATATTCTTTATTTCAGTCATTGTATGCTTAATTTCCAGTTGGTCCTTTATCATAACCTCGAGGGTCTGACTAGATTTCTTGAAGATCTTACTACATTTATTGGCGGTCTCACCAGTCTTTTTGAGGGTCTTACTAAATTTTTTTTTTAAATATATTTTATTGATTTTTTTACAGATAGGAAGAGAGAGTTAGAAACATCGATGAGAGAGAAACATCAATCAGCTGCCTCCTGCACACCCACTACTGGGGATGTGCCCGCAACCGAGGTACATGCCCTTGACCAGAATCGAACCTGGGACCCTTGAGTTCGCAGGCTGACGCTCCATCCACTGAGCCAAACCGGTTAGGGCGGGTCTTACTAAATTTATCGGTGGCTTCTAGCAAGTTCTTGAAACACCTTAAAAGTGTGGTTTTGAACTCTATATCCAGCAGTTTGCTTTCCTCCATTTCTGTCATTTGTGTCCTGTTTCTTTGTCTCCGCATTTTTTATGCTTCCCTGTGTTGATAAAGTGGTTTTCTGTGCTAAGTGACCTCTAGGGCCCAGTGGTTCAGCCTCCCCAATTACCTAAGGAAGACACTCTTGGTGCACCGCCTTGTGGTCTTTGTGCACAGTCTTGTTGTAGTTAAGCCTTGATTGTTGTAGGTAAAACTGGGAGGGATTGACCTCCAGGCCAATTGGCTGTGAGGATCAGCTGTATCTGCAGTGGGAGAAATTCTGTCCTGATCTCTAGGGAGGTGCTAATCTAGCCTCTGCCTGAGGCTATCCAGCAAACGCCTCCATGCAAGGCTTGGGCGGGGCAGGTCGCACGGGATCAACAAGGCGGGCGGAGTGAGCAGTTATGGCTGCTCTCAGTCCTGCCTTCAGAGGCCCTGCTTCTCAGTGTCCCAGCAATTGCTGCAAGTACCTCCGAGAGACAGCTGCCTTTGAGTTCCGACCGATGCCAGACAGTCCCGAGTCTCTGGGTCCCCAGAGACTCGCCCAGAACTGGAGCTCAGAGCCTGAGACTCCCTCCCGATTGAAAAAAGACAACCTCGCCCTCAGCCGCCAGCCCACTCTGAGTGCGCCTTTGTACCTTAGTATTTTACTTCCGCACTGCACCTCCTCTGAGTCTCGGTATGCTTTTCTCTTTCCTTCTAGTTGTAGAATTTCCACTCAGCCAGCCTTCCTGTGGTTCTGGGTGATGTCCATTCCGTCTTTTAGTTGTATTTTTGAAGTGGTTGTGCGAAGCAGCAAACTCCGGTGTTTACCTATGCCACCATCTTGGTTTCTCCACATCTAGCTTCTTTATTTCTGAACTTTTCTTTCATTTATTTCATCTCGCTATTCTTTCCTCATTTCCCTATTTTCATTTCTCAACCCAGTTTTTACTCATTAATCCTTTCTTAAACTATCTCTATTTCTGCTACCAAACTCATTTACTTTTTATTTTGAACAATTATACCAATTTCCTGTATTGATTCTTCTTCAAAACAACTTTTCAGTATCATCCTTATCTATGTGAGCAGACTCACTATGTGTTTTATTTAAATTCTTCTGTGCCATTGCCATTCTGGTATAGCTTGTTCTGTTTATTGTCTTTCATGGTGCTTGTTATCCTCCAATATCTGGTTAGTGTTTTCTGTACACTTACCTTTAATTCCCTTGGGACTCTACTTTGCCTTGGCTAAAATAATATGTACCTGAGGGAGTATATAAGACTAAACTCTGGTTTCCCTCCTCTAAATGAATTTAAGGGATGGAGTTCCCTCTGCCATCTTCCCCTGCCTCCCAGGGAACTCCCTAGTACCATTCTTCCATGTGCTACCTTAATATAGGAGCAACCATCCTCCCTTGTCATTGCCAAGCCCATGGTAAATGTTAGGAGGGCTATGGAGCCACTCTTTATTCTTCATACATCCCTGGCACCTGTGAGGCCATTACTGCTAGAATCAACCCCTCCACCCCCACTCCCACCCTCAACTCTTCCCATTTAAGTCCCTGGTCTTTTCCTATTCAAATTCTCTCTGGGACTCAGCTCCCTTTGTCTCTCTTGAGGGCTTCTTGCAGTGTTTGTGTTGCTTTCTGAGCTGGGCCCAGAGGTCCATCAGTTTATCTGCCCTCTAGTGATTCATGGTGGTGTGCTATCTTCTAAGGTACTAGCATAGACCTGTTAGATTAGGAAAAATGGAAAATGATGATCAAATTGGTAAAGAAAAAATTATGAAGGATACAGGGAGTGGTACACTCAC
Source organism: Myotis daubentonii (assembly GCF_963259705.1). Taxonomy (NCBI): domain Eukaryota; kingdom Metazoa; phylum Chordata; class Mammalia; order Chiroptera; family Vespertilionidae; genus Myotis; species Myotis daubentonii. The sequence continues at coordinate 33,573,041 of NC_081843.1, forward strand.
TGCTGATGGGAGAGTTAATTGGCACAAACTTTACAGGTCAAGTTGATCATAAGAGCTTTCAATGCTGGATGTGTTAATTAATTAGACTGTTGGAATCCTTTCACAAATGTATACAGTGTGTCCCAAAAAAATGTGTACACACTTTAACAGCTGATAGCTCAGTTTTGAATGTAAAATTTACTTTACTAAACACTGCCTTTATAATTATTCAAAGTGTGTATGTGTGTGTATATATATTTTTTGGGGGGGGGGGACACCCTATATGTATATCAAGTCACCATTATGTACACTTTAAATATCTTACAGTTTTATTTGTCATGTATAACTGACTCAGTAAAACAGAAGGGGTAAAAAGTTTTAAATATTTATTCCTTAAATATGCAAGTTTTATCTCTAGGAATTTATCCTCAGGAGATAATCATATGTGTATAAAATATGCTTAAATATACCTAATGATAAAGCCAAACGTTCAGCATTACTGCATTGTTTATAGTGTTTCAAATTGCAAGCAAAATAAAGATCTTAATGTAGCTTGGCTAGTGTGGTTGAGTGGTTGAGCATGGACCCATGAACCAAGAGTCACTGGTTCAATTCCTAGTCAATGTTTCTGTCTTATCAATGTTTCTCTCTCTCCCTTTCCCTTCCTCTCTAAAAATCCATAAAAACATATACATATATAAAAAAAGAGAACTTATTGTACAGAATTCATTAAATTAGTTATTGTACACCTGTATTTTGTAAATCTTTGTAACCATTATAAAAAAGATGTAGCCAGGCCGGCATGGCTCAGTGGTTGAGCCTTGACCTATGAACCAGGCAGTTACAGTTCAATTCCCGGTCAGGGTATATGCCCCAGTGTAGGGTGTGCAGGAGGCAGCTGATTAATGATTCCCTCTCATCATTGATGTTTCTATCTCTCTCTCCTTCTCTGAAATCAATAAAAATATATAAAAATGAATAAATAAGAATGAAAAAAGATGTAGAAGTTTACTCAGTTGCATAGAGAAATGTTTAATGCAGTGAATGAGGAAGGGGAAGTAAGTTATATGATCCATTTTCACACAAATATATGTGTAGGTTGTCTCTGGTTTTCGTGTTTTTTTTTCTGTACTTCCAGAATTCCCTATAGTGAAGTATGTATTTTACATGAACATAGAATCATTAAAATGAAGATGAAATAGAGATCAGAAAAAAATAATGATAAAGCCAAATGTTGGCATGGGTGCTGTGAAACTAGTACCCTTTCAGAGAGTAGTGGGGTACAGTGTATTTCAAGGAAAGTAATATGATTATATTTTCTGATCCAGAAGGAATATTTTTGTGTGAATTTTATCTCAATAAAATAATCCAGGGAAAAATGAAAGCTTAGCATTGTGGTTTTATTTCTAGTAACAATAAATAAACACAATCCTAAATAAGTTAAAGCTAAATGTCTAATAGTTGAGAAGTTATTAAGTGAATTATGGTATATGGAATATTATGCAGCTATTAAAAACATGTTTATGTAGCTTATGTAGTAAAATGGTCAAGTGTAATTACACTAAAATTATGTCTGTATAGGAAAAAATGAAGGGAAGGACATTCATAAATTGTACAGTTGATTTATTGCAGAGATAGGATTGAGAGTTATGAACAAAAAATTGTATTAGTAGTACAATGCATGTACAATAAAGAGACATGATGAACAGTATGAATTAGTGAATTTGAAATTACCAGATTTAAACTTTGGGCTGTTGGGATGCTGTCATTTGCAAATTTCCTTTCCTGTGGGCTTGTTTGTTGCAGGCTAGTTCATCTTCCCACTGTGGTTCCCTAACATGTGTAGCCTACATCCTGCTTGAAGGGAATGATGTTATAGGTAAAGATTGAAGTAGGGTGAACATTTTGAATGGATGGGTTTTTTGGTCAGGAATAGAGCTAGCAGGGGCCCCTTGTCCCAAAACTTCTTACATTACATATAAATGACTCCTTCCTTTTTCCAGTCAGAGGTCCATTCTTCTTTCACTTACTTTTTTTCCCCTGCTGTGCTACTAAAATAGGAATCTTTTTCGAAATTAATATTTTGTGCTTCTCACCCATCCTCATGAGGAAGGGTTGAATTGAACATTCTGATCAGGGCAGAAAGCAGAAGAGTACCACAGGGAAATCTAGTGGAGGTATATATGTCTACCTTTTACTTCTGATTCATGATATTAGCGCTGGAAGGGTCCGTTCTACAGATACAGACACTGAGACTTGCGAACACCTTGTCCAGGATTCCATTCTGCCTCGGGCCCTGGATTCTCAAAACCACTGTCATTATTCCTGTTCAGTCCTAGTCCAGACCTCTGTGGTGTCTCAAAAAGCACCCTTCTCTATCTCTGCAAGTCTCCTGGTTGGCTCTGTCATATCCCTCTTTTTTTCCTTTTCTAGAAAGAAAAGTCAAAATCGAATGGTTCAGCAGCCCGGGAACCTAATGGCTTTCCCTCTGATGCCTCAGCCAATTCCTCTCTCCTTCTTGAATTCCAGGGTGAGTTGCATCCATATGTCTTCCTTGCAGGAAAATGAAAATTTAGATGAACCCATTAATAATAAGAATAGTTCTATGTATAATTTCAGTGCCTACTGTTTTGCTGGTATCTTGCTAGGCACTATACATAAATCTTCCCTTTTATACTTCACAGTAACCCTGCAAGATAGATGATAGTATCCTTATTTTCCATTTAAGGAAACAGGCTCAGAGAGGTGAAGTTACATATATAAAGTAACATAACTAGTAAGTGACAAACCACATTAATTCCTGGTTTTCTGGATCAGAAGCTCTTTTCTTTAGACAGTATACTTTATGATAGTACCTGAGAGTGGGCCACCCAAAGCTAGGGCATCTACTATCCCCTGTTGGCACAAGTTCTGCTTCTTAAATCAATCTTCAGTGAAGGTCCTGCCTGTGTCAGGACCGCATTCATGATGTGACCTCTTACACCTATGTGGCAGTTACTGTTTGTGAAGCACTTTCACTTCAGTTTCTCATTTTTATCCTGACATCAGCCTGTGATATAAAACCAGGCAGTTACCATCATCCCTAGTTAAGGAAATGATGTTTGGAGAAAAAAAGTGTTCGCCTAAGTTCAAAAGTGACAAAGCTTTATTCTTACTTTTTTTCTTTCTTTTATTTATTTTTTTTAGAGCTTTATTCTCTTTTTATAATAAAATGCAACTTCCATTTTAGCATAGAAGATCGTGGTCTTCGTAGAAGTAAAGACTAGAAAGGACTTACAATTTTCTCTTCAAAATTAGTCTGGGAGCATGCAGGTATCCCCTGCCGACCTTTCCCCCAACCCTCTGTCCCCACCCCAGGGTCAGTGTGATATATGAAGGAATACAAGAAAAAGGTTTTTTAGTTATGTGTGGGGTATTCAATAACTGTAGAACTCTAGGAGACATATATGAGGCTTCCCTTTCTCAGTCTGACCACCATTTCATCCTTTTCATTCAGTGAACATTTAATGAACTCCTACTGTATGCCAGGTACTATGCACAAGAAATTCAAGGACCAATAAGCCACAGAGCCTATCTGCACAGAGTATAATGGAAGGAAACTGGTGTGTAAAATAGTAAACTCAGGTGTGCACAGGATACTACAGGAGCATAAAAGAAGGTGGTCATTTTTACTCAACAGAGCTTGGGAAATGTGGAGGACATTATGCTTGAGCTCAGTGCTGGCCTGTACAGGGGCTTTCCAGAAAGGCTAGAAAGAATAAGAAAGACACCTGTGCATGAAGTAGCTCTTTGCTTAGGGTCCAGCTTGGTGTGGACTAACAACAGGGAGTGAGACTGGAGATGAGAAAGGACTTTGTATGTTATGATAGGGCCATCTTCTCCCTGTCCGGAGAAGCACTGGGATTTGAATTTTATTGTTTTGGCAGCAGGCAGCCATTGAAGGGTTTAGAAATATCATGCTGGCAGAGGTGTGAAGTACAGTGGGAGTACATGGTACTGAAGGAAGGGCAGTTAGGTGGCTTTTGCTGGAGGCTAGGCCTGAACTAAGCCACCAGGAGAGGAAGGAATGAACACAACTCCCGTGTTTTTTAACTATTTCTAACTTAGGTGGTGATTTCAAGCCTTCAGACAGCTTCCCAGGTGGGATTCCTTTGGCCCTTGAGGCTTCGGGTGGAACCTAGACCACTAAAGGATCTGAGCTGAATACTTCCAGACATAACCATCCTCCTCCTTCAGACAGCCGAGAATGCCAGACAGATTTTATCATTTTCTACGTATCTTGTGTGTGAGAAAGGTTGAGAGGCATACTGTCCATCTCTTCCACTGGACAATAAGAAAATACAGGGTCTAAGCTATAAATGGTGGATAATAATTAACTGTATCCTGATCTTCCTGAAATATACATGTTGCATAAATTTGAAAATTCTAGCTGCACCTGGTGCTTAGAATATGTCGTGACATACGAAATGCTTAAGTTAATCAACTTAGACTCTGTTGATAATTTGCAGTGCATAGAAGCCCCATGAACCTCTGCCTTTGGTTCAGAGTGCATCTGCACCATTGATCATTGTACCTGGTGTGTCTATGGCTGCCTAAGAAGACACCAGAGTTACTCTTGAGGAATAATTACCACCCTCAGCTGTTGCCTTTGTCATGTTTGGTTTCCAGATGAAAACAGCAACCAGAGTTCTGTGTCTGATGTCTATCAACTCAAGGTGGACAGCAGCACCAACTCAAGTCCCAGCCCCCAGCAGAGCGAGTCCCTGAGCCCAGCACACACCTCTGACTTCCGCACAGATGACTCCCAGCCCCCTACTCTGGGCCAGGAGATCCTTGAGGGTAAGTCAGGACGAGCATCTTGGAGGGGCCTTGCCTCTTGCTGTTGATGTTTCTCTTCTTTGGAGTAAGTGGATAGAGAAAATGCCACAGAGTCTGGCAGTCTCAAGCTATTTGTTAACAGTTTGGGCTACTTTGGAGAATGGTTGTATTTTCCCCTTACAGAATGAAGGAAGAAAACAGACAACACAAGTGAGTGCCAGGTTCTGTGTGAGGCACTTTCAATATTTAATGCCTGGTATAATTCTCTCCCAAATCCTTGAAATAGATGCTGTTATCTCCATTTTACAGATGAAGAAGTGGAGTCTTAGAAAGTTTTAATTGCTTATCAAAGATCACATAGTTAGTAACTGGTAGCGTGGGTATCTCTAATTATATTCCTTCTCACTTCAGAGTTTATTCTCTTTGCATTATCTCCTGTGAATTTCTTCTTATATATTGTTTCTATGTATGTTGATTCTTTTTAAAAAATATATGTTTTTATTGATTTCAGAGAGGAAGGGAGAGAGAGATAAGAAACATCAATGATGAGAGAGAATCATTGATCGGCTGCGTCCTGCATGCCCCCCACTAAGGATTGAGCCCACAACCCAGGCATGTGCCCTTGACTGGAATCGAACCCGGGACCCTTCAGTCCGTAGGCCAACGCTCTACCAAGTGAGCCAAACCAGCTAGAACTGTATGTTGATTCTTCAGCCAGTGTTGCCTCTTCACCAAGACACCTCTAGATAACCTTAGGAAAGCTTCCCCAGCTTTAAGGCAGATTCTACAGGAGTCTCCTGCGTCAGGAGGCCTTGCCGTTCTGCTGACCTTGTTGCTTTTACAGAGCCCTCCCTGCCTGCCTCAGAAGTGGCTGATGAACCTCCCACTCTCACGAAGGAAGAACCAGTTCCACTGGAGACACAGGTAAGGAGGCACTTGGGTTTCCCAGTTTCTAAGAAAAAAGGAAGGACTTCATTGCTGTGAATTGCATATATTGTGTTGAATGTGCTATAGTATAGTAGCGTGGGGAAGCAGCAAGGAAAACTAGTGTCTCCAGGTTATAAGGTAGGGGAAAATGTGTGGTTATCTACGAGAAGATTGGCATTGGGCTTCTGGGTTGTAATTACGGGTGGGGAGGTTCTGGTTCAGACGGATGGCCCTATAATCCCATGTTCTGGCTGCTCCTAGATGGCCACGGAAGAGGAAGACTCAGGTGCCCCACCCCTGAAACGCGTCTGTGTGGACCAACCCGCAGCGCCGCAGACAGCCTCAGAAAGCTAGCACCATCCTGGCACCCTTCACCTCCTGGCCCCCTGCCTCTATTTATTGCATTCTGGTTCTGACTGTGCTGTGTTGCTGGGCTAAGGGCAAGCGCTGGGGACCAGAGCCTGCCCATAGGAGCCTTCTATTCTGGAAGGCTGACAGAGGACTTGGGGTTATCGCATCATCTTCCCTCCCTGGCACCTATGTCTGCTTGTTCCTGAGAAGAGGAATGCTCATGTCCTCTTTGTCTCCCAAGTAGGCTGGAGTATCAGCCATCCCAAGGTTTATCTGTCACCTCCAGGTAGCAGTCTCCGCTCCAGAACCTCTGGACTGAGCTGCTGGCGCTTCTATAAGAAGAAAGAGATGTGGAAGGCACCCTTTAGAGAAGAGGGTGCTAAGAGTTACTTGAATTTGATGGCGACTGTGGATGTCTGGACTTTCCCTTAGGGCCAGGTGCCCTGTGGGCCGTTATTGGAGGATGCCTAGGTAGAGACTTTGGAGGGAAGGGGCTTTTCTCCACATGAGGGCAAAAAAGTCCATATAGATTTCTTGCTGCCCTGTCACCTCTGCCCATTTCTGAGGTCATCCTGCCTCTCATGGGCTCTCTAGCTGCTGACAATTCCCCCCACCACCACCAAAAGAAAACTATCTCCCCCCCCCACACACATGCAGCTTTCTGTTCTTACCCGTACATTTCATTCCAGCATTCTCTGCCTCCTGCCACAGTCCTCAGCATTCATGCCACAAAACCCCAGAAAGAATTTGAAGTCTGACCACAGTACCCATCCCCCAGAGTACTCCTTCAGCTCAGACTTTCTAGAAAGATTCCCTTTCTTTAAAATCTGCATGTTTAATTGAACTTCGTGATTTTATTTTTTGTTTCATAAGAGTTTAAGAAATGGAAATGGGCAACAGTGAGTGAAGACATATTTTAGCACTGAATAGAATATTTTTAAAATTAAACTATTTGAAATATGCCTTGTTGGTATCTGAGTGCTTCATTCTTGAAGGTTGTGGGGTGGGGCTGGGAGTATGGGTGGCTGAGTGCTTGTGAAGTCACTGTGGACTAGGCTCTGCCCATTGTCTTACTCCCAGAGAATGGCTGTGATGCCAGTGATTGGTAGACTCCCTTTGAAGTTGTCGTGTAGTTGGAATTCTATGACTGTTCCTGTGTACACTGAATGCAACCAATTGTTTTCCACAGCTGCTTAGGAGGCATTCATGAGTTCTTTATTTCATTTATTACGGCAAAATACACATAAAATAACATTTATCATTTTGGCCATTTTGAAGTATACAGTTCAGTGGTACTAAGTACATACACAATATTATGCCATCATCACTGCTCTCTACCTCCAAACTTTTCATTACCTCAAACAAACCCCCATACCTATTAAGCAGTTGCTCCCACTTGCCCCTTCCTGGAGGCCCTGACAATCACTAATCTATTTTCTGTCCATGAGTTCCTTCTTGATTCCAAAGGAAAACCAGAGTCATGGTTGAAAGAGTTCTACATTCTACATGTTAAAGAACTTTGTTTCAGTATTCCCTAAAGTGATTCACTTTTCTCAGGAGCTCCAAGTTTATGGGATGAGAGAACCAAATTCTGCTGCCCTGTTTTGTCATCCCTAATTTGCTTTTTAAAAAAATTTTACATAACATGTACTATCAAGTTGTCAAATGCATGTCACAGATACTGCAATTGTATGTGGAACATAAAATAAGTATCCTATATAATAAAAGCCCAGCGACCGAACAGTAGAAAGAACAGAATGACTGGTCAACCAGTTGCTATGATTGCTCGGCTGACCGGGATGAGCGGCTGCTCCGCCGGAGGCCAGTCCCCACAGGCCATGGGATCTAAGGGTTTCTATTCATAGCTTTCAGAATGGAATGAGATCATCAGCTTTTAAGTAGTTGAGGGAAAACACACACTGCTCCTTTTTCATTCTTTGTCCCACCTTCTTGCTAAAAAATGAACACCTGGCTCCCATGGCCCCGCCCCGAGCGCGCTGGGCCAAGAGCTCACTGGCCCTCGGCTCGAGTGAGTCTGTGTAATGTTAACGTAAAAAACCACTGAATCCTGTAAAGAATTTTATGAGTTTATTTAAGCCAAACTGTCGACAAATGCTAGGAAGCGGAACCTTAATGAATTGAGATAATGCTCTGGAGAATGGCATGTCACATCTATATAGACTGCAATCAAAGGAAGGGATGTAAGTGGGTTACATGAAATCGACTGGTGATAGAGGTGGGAGAAAGCAAAGCGGGGGGGGGGGGGGAACCCCTGGGACTGGATAAAAAGTAAAATGAGCCCTGACCGGTTTGGCTCTGGATAGAGCATCTGCCTTCAGACTGAAGGGTCCCAGGTTCGAATCCAGTCAAGGGCATGTACCTTGGTTGCAGGCACATCCCCAGTAGGGGGTGTGCAGGAGGCAGTGACTCTCTATCCCTCTCCCTTCCTCTAAAAAATCTATAAAATATATTTTTAAAAAAAGTTAAATGATAGACATATACTTAAGTGGGTCAGGAACAATTAACATGATAATAATGAAGGAATTTGTGGTATTTGTCCTGATGCCCAGGCACCTTCGGCTGTGCCCCAAGGGGTCCAGATAAGGGAAGTTACAAGTTACCCAGACATTTCAAGGGTATGTTGTTATAGATGTAAAAAGACAGATAGGCTCAGTTAAGGTAAAGGTTGACCTTGTCGGTGAAAACACCAGCCTAGGACGTTAACTACCCACCATAACTGCTTTTAGTTAAAGTTTAATTTCAGACCAAGACTGCCATGCAGGCCCTTCCCTGAGCTTGTCAGGTTAGCATGTGGCCCCTTTTGTCCACACTTCCAATGGCCTTTACACCTAGTGCCTCTGCCTGAGCATCTTAACTCAACCTGTATCACTGACTGAGCACCCACCGTGTCGCAGGTGATGCCGGGGTGCTCACAGAGCAGCAGGGAGCCAGCTGCCTGTCCTATGGAGGGAGCGTGTGTTCCGCCAGGAGGAGAGGACGGGGTGCGGGGGGGAAACATCCTTGGACAGACGTGAGGTGCAGCCATTGGAGGGCAGGGGCACCATGAAAACATGGGAATGAAGCCACATAGGGGCTCCGCGAGGGAAGGGCAAAGGGAGGCTCACTGAGGGAAACTGGATGGATGGAGGAGAGCCCGGCAGACACCTGGAGAAGGGCATTGGGCAGAGGGGACAGCCCATGTTGGGGCAGCAGGACAGGCAAGAGGCCGAATGGAAGGGGGTTGAGGGGCACATCCTTTAGAGATCGAGGGCTGGTGAGAACCTGGCACCCCCTGAGTGCAGGGGGAGGGGCCAGGGCTGTAGGTGAGGACCCGCTGGGCTGATGCAGTGGGGACAGACCCTCTGGCTTGTGTCAGGAGCAGACTGAGGGGGAAGAGGAAGCAGGCAGACAGCAGGAGGCAACAGCACCCTCCCCAGGGCGCTGCGGAGACAGTGGAAACTGGCAGCCGAGGCAGCAGCTTTTGGGTGTGCTGTAGGGAAGCCCGAGCTTGAGGAACTGTGTGTGTATGTGTGTGTGTTGGTGGGGGGCGGTGAGGGGGCCCCGTGCTCGCCCTGGCCCCTGGTAAGGCAGGGTCTCCGGGAGCTGCGGGGGTGGGGTGGGGGGGTGGGGGGGGTCAGATCCCGTCCGTTTTGAGGATCTAACGGATCTGGTTTCAAACCCAGACCTTAGTTTGAGCTCCACACGAGGCACGTGGAATGTTCACAACCAGCCTCCCACCGTGAAGTGAAGTCATTCCCATCTCCCTGCCCTAATCCCTCCATGTCCCTCCCGCCCCCAGCTCTCTTCAGTGATGACACGTACTTATCGGAAACCAGCAAATCGTTTTATTTTTGGTACAAAACCCAACAAAACAGAATGTACAGTATTATGGAAAGCAAACGTTGAAAACCAGGAAAATGAAGCCCCCTTGTGGACACACAGATCAGCTGTGCCCAGAACCCGGGTCACCCGTGACACAAGAGGGCTCAGGGTCCAATGCAAAGGGCTTGCCCAGGTGGTCCACCTCTAATCCCTGACTCCAGTTTCCAGGACAGAGAGGATCCCGCACCACAGAACAGAACAGCGGAGACCAGCTCTAAGTCCCACGGCCTAAAGCAGTGATGGCGAACCTGACACGCGTGTCAGAGGTGACAAACTCATTTTTTTGGTTGATTTTTCTTTGTTCAATGGCATTTAAATATATAAAATAAATATCAAAAATATAAATCTTTGTTTTACTATGGTTGCAAATATCAAAAAATTTCTATATGTGACACGGCACCAGAGTTAAGTTAGGGTTTTTCAAAATGCTGACACGCCGAGCTCAAAAGGTTTGCCATCACTGGCCTAAAGCAATGCTTGTGGTTCTTCCGGAGAAAGAAACGCTCCTGAGACGCTGGGACAGGGCGGCCAGCATCCAGATCGCTGCCTCTAACCCCCACCTGGGGTCTGTGGTGCTCCCAGCTCCCCTCCCTCCTCCTCCCATGTCCTCTCCCAGGTGAACCATGGATGGCCCTTCCCATCCTCTGCCCTCCTCAGCTCTGATGGCAGGTAGGGAAGGTGGGGGTCATGCAGGGAATCTGAGGGCCTTGAGGAAATGCCGCTCGACAAGCCAGAGACAGTGTCTGTCCATCCGCCTCCCTGGCTGAACCGCTTAACACAGAGGCCTCATGAGTGTGTGTTTAGAACCGGTCCTCCTCCCTCTGGCTGTTTTGGGCGAGTTGGCCTCTGGAGTGTTAATTCTCTCTTCTTTAAAATGAGAACAAGAGCCCAGTGGGCATGGCTCAGTGGTTGAATGTTGACCTGTGATTCAGGAGGTCAAGGTTTGACTGCCTGGGTTGTGGTCTCGATCCCCAGTGTGGGGTGTGCAGGAGGCAGCTGATCCATGATTCTCTCATCATTGATGTATCTCTCTCTTCCTCTCTGAAATCAATGGAAGATATCCTATATAATAAAAGCCTAATATGCAAATTGTCACCTTGACCGGGAGTTCTTCGACTGCTTGCTATGACGTGTGCTGACCACCAGGGGATGGCGTGGAACATGGCGGGCATCAGCGACGAGGCGCGGGCAGCAGGCTGGGCTTCCAGGTGAGCCAGGCCGCAGCTGCCGGGACTGCAGGGGCCTGTCGGTCTCCCCGTAGGTTCATGCAGGAGCCGGTCTGCGAGGCTGGCCAGGAGAGAGTGCGCTGCCCACCCGGCTTCCGTGCAGCACCACTGGGCAGCCCAGAGGCCCACGCTGCACCCCGGCCCGTGGTGTCCGGCTGTGCTCACATCTCTGCATGGGGACTCAGGCACTGTGACTCAGGTGGAGGGGCATGTGGGGACCCAGGGGCCCAGGTGCTGCCCAGGGCCCAGAGGTTAGCTGGGACCTGCCTTTCCACACCAGATGCTCATGCTTCAATCACCGGCCAGGCCTACCTAGGGACCGCACCCGTGCGCAAATTTTGTGTACCAGGCCTCTTGAGTTTTAATGTTTTTAAATGAGGTTATTGAAAGTATAATGACTAAGATAAAAAATGATGAGGCACATTTGGAAAAGAACCAAGTGGAGTTTCTGTGAGAAACAATTATTGAAATCAAGTGTCACAAAGGGTAAGAGAGAGAAAGCTAACAAAGGGAGGTAGCTGACATTCGTGGTTACATCATGATCAGGTGCTAGGACTGGGGACAGGAAGGTGGGAATCCCATCCCTCATGACAGCCGTGGGCAAACTACGGCCCGCGGGCCGGATCCGGCCCGTTGCTGTTCTATCCGGCCCGCGGAGCCGAAAGAGCGGAGGGTTCTCTTGCTCTCCCCTCCGCTCCTTCACCAGCAGCAGTGTTAACATGTATTAGTTCACACAAACACTCCATCCATGCTTTTGTTCCGGCCCTCCGGTCCAGTTTAAGAACCCATTGTGGCCCTCAAGTCAAAAAGTTTGCCCACCCCTGCGAGTCTAACCACTGGGAAACACTGGCCACGGCCTGTTTTCCTTTTTGCTGAGTATTATTACAGGCTCGTGGATTCCCTTTATATTCAACTAGTGAACGGGTGCATGGATTCGTGCACATTGAAAGGAAATTAATTAGGAGGTGGCCAGGGGGGCGGGACTGGGCCAGATGGGCTGGACATGCCCTGGAGCCAACCTCCCAGCATCTGAGGAGTGAGCAGGGTCCCTCTGGCAGGTGGGGTCCCTTGGCCTGGCCTGTGGGGATCAGGCCGAAACCAGCTCTCCGACATCCCCAGAGGGGTCCCAGAGTGTAAGAGGGCACTCTGCAAGTGTGCAATAAACCAGATTCGGGCTGACAGTGCCCTGGCAACAACGTAACCCACAGCCAAAGGTGGAATCGTGTGGCCACACGAGGAATCGGGCTCCCTCCTCTCTGGTTTTGGGGTGCGTCACTCAAGAACCACTGCTGCCAAGTCACTGCAGCTCGGCAGCTCCTATGTTGAGCGTCTGCCCCCTGGTGGTTCATATGCATCATAGCGACTGGTCGGACACTTAGCATAATATCTATATCTATATCTATATCTGAATGTGTATTATATTAAGTGCATTACTGTCATTTTTTTTCCTTTTAATCCTCACCTGAGGATATTTTTCTGTTGATTTTTAGAAAGAGTGGAAGAGAAAGGGAAAGACAGAGAAATATCAATGTCAGAGAAACACATTGAATGGTTGCCTACACGAGCCCTGACCAGGGCCTGGGATGGGGAGGAGCCTGCAACCGAGGTACGTGTCCTTTACTGGAATTGAACCCAGGACCCTTCGGTCTGCAGGCCAACACTCTATCCACTGAGCCAAACTGGCTAGGGCTACTGTCATTTTTTTTAATGTTCAAATTGTCCCAGATTCAGCTTTTTGTGGCTTCTGTGTCCTTTTGACATGTTCCCATTAGTATTTGAGCAATTCCTTACTTTTAGGAACAAGATATTCCTGACTCACCTTGAACATTGCTATTCCTAGTCATTTTTCAAGGAGCCTTGGATCCTCTTAGTAGGAAATGTTATTTAGAAACCTAGATAAACATGGATTTGTTGAGTAATGAGTTTGAGGGATATAGTAGAAAGACTGAGGACAGATTCTGAAGAGTCTTAAAGGTCAGACTAGGTAGTTTTGTTTCACTTTCTTGGCTTTAGGAAGTCAATTATTAGAAGCCAAGAACAGGAAAGTGACAGTGTGCAAGATACCATGGAGAGGAAAGAGAGGGAGGCAAGGGGACAGATGGAAGGACATTGCCCGCCTGATATATTTGCACATATTGAAAGGAGACATATTCAATTTGGGGATCGAGTGAAGTAAGTATAGGTACACTGAAAACAAAGTAAAAATAGACTGAAGCAAACCAGGGAAAACAAAAGAAAGGAAATGTAATCAGTTCACCATGTGGATTGCAATATAATTATTTTGGGAATATTCTTTTTTTATATATAAATACTAGGGGCCTGGTGCACGAAATTCATGCACTGGTGGTGGTGGGGGGTGTCCCTCAGCCCACCCTGCCCCCTCTCACATTGGGAGCCTCAGGGGATGTCCTAGTGACAGCTTAGGACCGCTCCCTGCTCCCCATGGGGATAGGGCCTAAGCCGCAGTCTGGCCTCCCTTTGTAGGAGGTGACCGGGCTGATCAGGGGAAGGCACCAGCCCCATCACCGCGCTGCTGCAGCCACTGCCAGTCACCACAGCCAGCAAGGTTTTTTTCATCAACACGGACTCCAGTCCCTTCACCATGAAAAAATGACAACTTTCTTTAGGCATTTTCAAGATGTCTTTTTCATATAATAATAATTTATTATTATTTTTTTATCCTCATCTGAGGATATGTTTCCATTGATTTTTAGAGAATGTGGAAGAGAAAGGGAAAGACAGAGAGAAACATCAAAGTGAGAGGAACACTTTGATTGGTTGCCTCCTGCATGAGCCCTGACCTGGGCCCTGTCCAGGGAGGAGCCTGCAACCTAGGTACATGCCCTTGGTCAGAATTGAACTCAGACCCTGCCATCGGCAGGCCAAGGCATTATCCACTGAGCCAAAGTGGCTAGGGCAGGATATGACATTTCTTAGCCCTCCAGCAGCAGACCTTCCTTTTCTTCGCCAGGAGTGGTGAAAAACCCTAGATCACCTTTTTGGATTCTTATTACCAAGTTACTAAGAATATTACCAGTGGCATACAGGGAGCTTAACCAATGAGCGGTCAGAAAAGGTGTTTCCTCTGTAGTTCACACCAATCGCCGGTTTGCCCCCCCCCCAGCGCCCCCCCCCCCCCGGCCTGACGCCTCTGGCCCAGGCTTCAGGCCTGGGCAGGGGACCCCCTCTCCCCCTGATCACCGGCTCCACCCTCGCCCAGGCCTGATGCCTCAGCCAGAGGTGTCAACCCCCATCACCCTCCGATCGTCAGACTGGCCCCTTGCCCAGGCCTGACGCCTCTGCCAGAGGTGTCCGGCCTGGGCAGGGGATCCCCATCTCCCCCCTGATCACCGGCTCCGCCCCCCACCCAGGCCTGATGCCTCTGGCCCAGGTGTCAGGCCTGGGCAGGGAACCCCCAGATCCCTCTGATTGCTGGCTCTGCCTCCCGCCCAGGCCTGACGCCTCTGGCCCAGGCTTTAGGCCTGGGCAGGGGACCCCCATATACCTCCGATCACTGGTTCCACCCTCCACCCAGGCCTGATGCCTCTGGCCCAGGCGTCAGGCCTGGTCAGGGGACCCCCAGGCCCCTCTGATTGCCGGCTTCGCCCCCACCCAGGCCTGACGCCTCGGCCAGAGGCGTGACCTCCATCACCCTCCAATCACAGAATCGGCCCCTTGCCCAGGCTGACGCCTCCGTCAGAGGTGTCAAGCCTGGGCAGGGGATCCCCATCTCTCCCCGATCACCGCTTCTGGGGCTTCTGGGGCCCGGGATGCCGGCTTGCACTGGTGACTGTGCTGTCCCGCCCTGCCTGCAATATGCAAATGAGCTGCCATTTTTGTTGGCGGTTAATTTGCATATCATAATGATTAGCCAATGGGAGGCGTAGTGCAGGTATGGTCAATGACCATGTCTGTCTATTATTAGATAGGCTATTTTATTGTTTTTTTAAAGAGAGGAAGGGAGAGGGATAGAGAGTTAGAAACATTGGTGAGAGAGAAACATCAATCAGCTGCCTCCTGAGCACCCCCTACTGGGGATGTGGCCGAAACCAAGGTACATGCCCTTGACCAGAATCGAACCTGGGACCTTTCAGTCCACAGGCCGATGTTCTATCCACTGAGCCAAACTGGTTAGGGTAGGAATATTCTTATATATGTATGTAATGTTTTTGGGGGAAGAAGGCTATGTCCTCATCTTCTAATGAAGAAAGTCAGCAGCTAACATTAAAACTAAAAAATTAAAGAATAGCATTACATAGGTTATTTAGAAATATGGAGTTAAATACCAGAGGAAACAGCTTAAAAACTTTAAAATGGCTGCCCAGGGGAGCAGGAAATAGATGGGATGGTGCTGCCGGGCTTCTTTTTGTAGAAATATTTGGTTTTGTGTGTGTGTTTTTTAAACTGTTTATGTTTCCTTTTAGTGTTATTTTTAAAAAAAAATGTTTTTATTGATTTTTTTAGAGGGAGAGGGAGAGGGAGATAGAAACATCATTGATCCACCGCCTCTTGCACCTGCTCCCCGCCCCCCCCCCCCCCCCCCCCGCCCACCCTGGAATGAAGCCCACAACCTAGGCATGTGCTCTGACCGGGAATCAACTGGGGACCTCTTGTTTCATGGGTCGATGCTCAACCACTGAGCCACACAGTCTGGGTGCACCCTAAGGGTTTTAAGGGTGGAGATTTTGGGTGAGGTCCCAGGGGAGGATTTCAATAGAATATTCAGCAGTGTTACTGGTGTGTCCTTTCAGGATTGTGGTCTCCTCTGATTGATTGGCCAGCACCCAGGGCAAAGGTCATTTTTCAATGCAGCTGGTCCTGAGGCTGGTTTTGTTGCTTATCTGGACCTGGAGCTGAAATACAACTGAGGCAAACCCATGACCAGCAATATGCTAGGAGAGGCAAAGTCACCCTGAGGGTGAGGTCCCACCCTACAGTTGATTGTCCCTTGCTACCTCGGGGTTTCCACCCTGCTGACCTTCGGCAGTACCTGGCTCATTGTCTTTGCTCTGCTCTTGCCTGTCTACCTGTGTACAATAGTTTTAGCCCCTGTTTTGCTTTCCATGGTCTCAGTTACCCAAGATCAATCATGGCCTGAAAATATTAAACGAAAAATTCCAGAAACAAATTCAAGGGTTTTAAACTGCACACCTTTTTGGAAATTGCCGTTTTGCTCAGGACACGAATCATCCCTTTGCTCATGGTGTCCACGTGGTACAAGCTTCTTACTTGTCAGTCACTTAGTGGCCCTCTCAGTTACTGTCCAAGTGGCTGTGTTCAAGAACCCTTATTTTACTTAACAATAGCCCCAAAGTAAGAGTAGTGTGCAGGCAATTCATACACACCAAAGAGAAGCCGTTAAAGTGTTTCCTTTAAGTGAAAAGGTATGTATAGGAGGGAAAAGTGTAGGCTGTGTAAACAAAAACTTTCATGGCTGAAATCCTTTCTAAAAGAAAGGGTTTACTGAGCCAAATGCTAGCCAGAAGAACCAGGTTCTGGAGCATGAATTCTAAACCAGCAGCAGCAGGGCGAGATGAAAACGAAAACAACATATTCCTTGGGTCTTCTAAGTAAATAGTTTGGCAAAGAAAGATGTAAATTGTTTTGAAAGAATTTACATTTGCTATAAAGGGGGTAATAGAAGGTGAAGTGGGGCTAGTTCAGAGTCTAAAGTTGTAAGGAAGAAGCATTTGCTTCTTTGGATTGGTTGTGGGCAATTGTGGGAGATATTCAAGTGTAAACAAATGGACTTACCTGATAGTCATACTCAGCTATTCTCTTTAGATAATCCAGTGGAAATAGCCACTTGAAAGTTAATTCAAAGTTTTAACATACATTCAGGAATGCAAGTAGTCTTTTGTTGGTCTTGCCCTTTAGCTGTTAACTGATTAACCTCTATCTCCTCCTTCCACCCGCAGGTCTACTGTAATTTAATTTAGTACTTCTCAGAATTTTTTCTTTGTCATATATAAAGGTTCGGTACTATCTATGGTTTCAGGCATCCACTGGGGGTCTTGGAACTTTCCCGAGTATAAGGGTGGTGGAGACTACTGTATCTGGTTTACCCTGTAGCTGTAGAGCTCAAGAGAGGTCAAGGCTGACCCTTCAAGGTTGTGAGAAAGGTGGAGCCATTAATAGAAATAAAAAACACCCAGACTTGGCTGGTGTGGCTTTGTTGGTTGAGCTTCATCCCATGCACTGAAAGGTTCAATTCCTGGTCAGGGCACATACCCAGTTTGCAGTTTCAGAGTATGTGTGTGGGGCAACCGATCGATCCTTCTCACATTGATGTTTCTCTCTCTCTCAAATCAATAAAAACATATTTAAATAAATTAATAAAGTAAAATAAAAATGCCCAGAGAAAGCCAGTGATGGAGGAAAGGGAAATAATAAACTGTGGTTTTGGCCCTGGCCAAATAGCTCAGTTGGTTAGAGTGTCGTCCCAATAAACCAAGGTTGTAGATTCCTTCCTTGGTCAGGGCATATATAAAGAATCAAACAATAGCCGAAACCGGTTTGGCTCAGTGGATAGAGCGTCGGCCTGCGGACTGAAAGGTCCCAGGTTCGATTCCGGTCAAGGGCATGTACCTGGGTTGCGGGCATATCCCCAGTAGGAGATGTGCAGGAGGCAGCTGATCGATGTTTCTCTCTCATCGATGTTTCTAACTCTCTATCTCTCTCCCTCCTCTCTGTAAAAAAATCAATAAAATATATTTAAAAAAAAAAAAAAAGAATCAAACAATGGCCCAGCTGGTGTGGCTAAGTGGTTGAGCTTCAACCTATGAACCAGGAAGTCAGTTTGATTCTCAGTCAGGGAACATGCCTGAGTTGCGGGCTCAGTCCAATGTGCAGGAGGCAGCCAATCAATGATTCCCTCTCCACACTGATGTTTCTATCTCTCTCTTCCTCTCCTTTCCTCTCTTAAATAAATAAAAATATATTTTAAAAAATTAAACTGTGTTTTTGGGCTGTGTTGAATTTGAGGAACCAACAGAACGGTCAGGAGAAGACCAGCCAGGAGCTGGAAATGTTTAAGCAAGGGTTTATGATTACATCAGTGAAGCATGGATGTGTGGCAGGGCACAGCTCCGTATGACACAGACCACAAAAACAGACCCTGCTCATTGAGCTCCTGTCAAAAAACTACCCAGTGGAGATCTGCATGGGGAAATGTGCTGTACATCTGCAGACAGTGTTATTCCTGCAGCTAAGGAGTCACAGCTGTCTTTGAGCAGTAGACGCCCTGGTATAGATTCCTGGAAACAACACATTTTAATCTCTGCCCTTTATTATTATTTATTTAAATGCTGGTAGAGAAAACACATTGAACAACAAATTTTACTAAATTTATGAATAATAAAACCTTGAGAATTCAGTGAAAGCCTATGGGGGCTGGAACAATTGGGAAAAGGCATTGGGAAGAAAATGTGGGATTTGGATGCACAGAGGAGATAGAAATAACTTCTGGCAGTGGGGAATTCTGGGAACTAGGAGAAAGTTGGCTAGTTGGGGGCTTGCTGAGAATTAGGCACTGGAAGACTGGATAGGAAGAGTCAACTCAAGGATTTTGTCAGCAACGAGAGTCAATGAGTGGAGGCAAGAGCATACAATGGAGTAAAGACAATCTTCAATAAATGGTGTTGGGAAAATTGGACAGATACATGCAAAAAAATGAAACTAGACCACCAACTTACACCATACATAAGAATACACTAAAAATGGATAAAAGGCTTAAATGTAAGTGGCAAAACCATAAAAATCCTACTGGAAAACAGGCAGTAAAATGTCAGACATTCATGCAACAGTATTTTCACTGATACATCTCTTAGGGCAAGAGAAACAAAGGAAAAAAATAAACAAATGGGACTACATCAAACTAAAAGGCTTCTGCACAGCGGAAAAAAAACCCACCAACAAAATGAAAAGGGAACCTATTATATGGGAGAACATATTTGTCAATGACATACCTGATAAGGTGTTAATTTCCAAAATATACAAAGAACTCATACAACTCAATACCAGGAAGACAAGCAATCCAGTTAAAAAATGGGCAAAGGACCTGAAATACACACTTCTCTAAAGAGGACATACAGATGGCCAACAGGCATATGAAAAAATGCTCCACGCCACTAATCATCACAGAGATGCAAATTAAAACTACAATGAGGTATCACCTCACACCTGCCAGAATGGCTACCATCAACAAACCAACAAACAAGTGCTGGCAAAGATGTGAAGAAAAGGGAACCCTAGTACACTGCTGGTAGGAATACAGACTGGTGCAGGCACTGTGGAAAATAGCATGGAGTTTCCTAAAAAAATTTATCCCTAGCTGGTTTGGCTCAGTGGATAGAGCATCAGCCTATGGACTGAAGGTTTCAGGTTTAATTCTGGTCAAGGGCACATGCCTGGATTGTCGGTTCGATCCCCAGTAGGGGCCATGCAGGAGGCAGCCGATCAATGATTCTCTCACATCATTGATGTTTCTATCTCTCTCTCCCTCTTCCTTCCTCTCTGAAATCAATAAAGAAATATATTTAAAAAAAATTTTTTTTTAATGGAACTGCCATTTGACCCGGTGGTCCCACTTCTTGGAATATATCCTAAGAATCCTGTAACACCAATTAGAAATCAGAAAGAATATATGCACCCCTATGTTCAGGGCAGCATTATTTACAAAAGCTAAGATCTGGAAACAGTCCAAGTGCCCATCAGTAGATGAGTGGATAAAAAAGCTGTGGTATATTTATACAACGGAATAATATGCGACTGTAAAAAAGGAGCTCATGCCCAACCGGTGTGGTTCAGTGGTTGAACGTCGACCTATGAACCAGGAGGTCACAGTTTGATTCCTGCCCACATGCCAGGGTTTCGGGTTCAATCCCCATAGAGGGTGTGTAGGAGGCAACCGATCAGTGATTCTCTCTCATCTTTGATGTTTCTCTCTCTCCCTCTCCCTTCCTCTCTGAAATAAATAAAAATATATTTTAAAAATTAAAAAAAAGGAGCTCATATCCTTTGTGACAGCATGGATGGAACTGGAGATTATTGTGCTAAGTGAAATAAAACAGTTAAAGACAAATATCACATGATCTCACTTACATGTGGAATCTAATAAACAAAATAAACTATCAACAAAATAGGTCCAGAGACATAGATGCACAGAACAGACTGACAGATCTCAGAGGGGATGGGGGTGGAGGGGCCAGGAAGAGATTAACTAAAGAACACAAATGCATATAGGCATAGCCTATGGACACAGACAATAGTGTGGGGAAGGCCTGGGGTTGGGCAGGGGCTGGGTGGAAGACAGCAAAGGAGGGGAAAATGGGGGACATCTGTAATATTGTCAACAATAAATTTTTAAAAAAAGTCATTGAGGCCCTACAGGGTAGCTCAGCTGGTTAGAGTATTGTCTGGATATGCCAACGTTGCAGTTGTTCAGGGCACATACAACAATCAACTAATGAAAGCATAAATAAGTGGAAATCGATGTTTCTCTCTTTCAAATCAATCTTTTAAAAGAGTCAATGAAAGTATTAGAACAGAAAACTGGTACCTGCATTAACTTAGTCTCTCCCTTTTTATTTATTGTTTTGTTAATCCTCACTAGAAGATAATTTTTCCATTGTTTTTTAGAGTGGAAGGGAGGGAAATGGGGAGGGGACGGGGGGGGGGGGGAGGGAAACATCAATGTGAGAGAGACACAGCCACTGGTTGCCTTCCACACACGCCCTGAGTTGCAGGGGGTGGGAGGAGTGAACTGCAACATGCCCTTGACCAGGAATTAAACCCCCAATCTTCTGGTGCACAAGCCCAAGCTCTAACCACTGAGCACCATGAGCTAGGACTCCCCTTTATCCCATATAATAAAGAGGTAATATGCAAATGACCATCACTCCAACACATAAGATGGCCGCCCCCATGTGGTCAAAGATGGCCAGCAGGGGAGGGCAGTTGGGGGTAACCAGGCCTGTGAGGCAGGGCAGTTGGGAGCGACCAAGCCTGCAGGAGGGCAGTTAGGGGTGACCAGGCTGGCAGCAGAGGGCAGTTAGGCGTTGATCAGGCTGGCAGGGGAGTGGTTAGGGGGTGATCAGGCTGGAGCCAGCAGTCCTGGATTATGAGAGGGATGTCCGACTGCCCTGTGGGATCTGGCCTAAACGGGCAGTCGGACATCCCTCGAGGGGTCCCAGATTGGAGATGGTGCAGGCTGGGCTTAGGGACAGTCCCCCCCGCCCCCACTTGCACAAATTTCATGCAACCAGGCCTGGTTGCCCCCAACTGCCCTCCCTTGCAGACCATCTTTGACCACATGGGGGCAGCCATCTTGTGAGCTGGAGTGATGGTCAATTTGCATATTACCTCTTTATTATATGGGATAAAGGGGAGTCCTAGCTCATGGTGCTCAGAACAAGCCCACAACCCTGGCATGTGCTCCTGACTGGAATCAAACCCGGGACCCTTCAGTCTGCAGGCTGAGGCTCTATCCACTGAGCCAAACCAGCTAGGGCATGGGCTCCCTTTTTTTTGATATCTTCAGTACAAATGTTAAAATACTGTGTTAATCAGTTCCATTGCTTATAAATTTGAGACACAGAAATAGAGGACATACACCAAGCCAAGAGTCATTAAAGGTTTGTGCCCTGGCTGGCTTGGCTAAGTAGATAGAGCATCGGCCTGCGGACTGAGGGGTCCCAGGTTCGATTCTGGCCAAGGGCATATGCCTGGGTTGCAGGCTCCATCCCCAGTGGGGGGTGTGCAGGAGGCAGCCGATCAATGATTCTCTCTCATCATTGATGTTTCTATCTCTCTCTCCTTCTCCCTTCCTCTCTGAAATCAATAAAGAAATATATTTAAAAAAATAAAAATAAAGGTTTGTTTGTTTTTTATATTGTAAACTAATATATAATCACTATAGAAAACAAAAAAGAAAACCAACCATAATCCCACCTCTCCAAGATAAGCACTGTTCTTTATTTGGGGAGGCCCTTATTAACTCATTTTGGGGCTCTAGTTGACAACCCATCTTCACAAAACTACAACTCTAGCTTCAAACATTCCAACTGTGTTCTGGATGGCTCTCCAGTGAGCTCATTGAGTCTCCCAGTCTAGAGCTCTACCAACACCAGGGCTGGACTCCAGCCCATTTTGGGCCCAAGTGCTGAAATGATTATGGTACCCATTCTTGTGGGCAATTAGATGCTGTTTTTGAAATATCAGTATTTTCCAAATATTTGTTTTTTAATTTTTGTTTTGTTTTTCTTAATGTTTTTGGAGTATTTATTGTGTGTAGTCAGCTCTTAGCTATCTAGTCCTTCAAATGTCTATCCCCTTAGTCATCCAGCCTGTGCCTCTCAAATCTGTCTGCTGGTCTCCACTGATCTTGTTACATTTGAGGCCCTTGGTGTCCCTGCCGCAAACAACTGCAGTTCTCTTCTAAGTGGTCACTCCAACCATCACATGCTGTGGCCAAGGGGATCACTTCTTTTCCCACTTCCATCTCTTGATATTTTTTTGCCTCAAAACCCCTATGTTTTTGTTTTGTTTTTAAAATATAGTTTATTGATTTTTTACAGAGAGGAAGGGAGAGGGATAGAGTTAGAAACATCGATGAGAGAGAGAAACATCGATGAGCTGCCTCCTGCACACCCCCTACTGGGTATGTGTCCACAACCAAGGTACATGCCCTTGGCCGGAATCGAACCTGGGACCCTTGAGTCCACAGGCCGACGCTCTATCCACTGAGCCAAACTGGTTAGGGCAAAACCCCTATGTTTTAGGCACATGTCCTGAATTTACCAAGTCTGCCCTGCTGCTCCCTCTGCCTGCAATGTTTGTATCTCATTTCTTTGTCTAGTCCAGTGCAACTTACCTTTTTACAATCAACTCAAATACTGTATCTCCTGAGAAGAAACCTAATCCTCTTAGAGGAAATGGCTACTCAAGGAAGACGACCTTCCTTTTCTGCTAGGTGATCAGAGAAGGCTTCATAGAAGTGGCGTCTGGTCTGATTTAGCACTTACCTTTTCCTGGGGGTATTCTTCTCACCTCAAGGTGAAAAAAAAGGAGGAAAAAATCTGGTATTGGCATGCTGCATTCCCGGACACCCAGCAGTCTGTTCCTGTTGAGTAGGCTGCGAAGGATGTTCTGGGGCCACTGAAGATCTTCGAACCAAGGAAGACAATTTAATGGGGAGAAAATGATAGTCAGTGTGTTTCTGATTGCATTGAACACCCAAACAGACTTTGGACGATGTGGGCATAGTCTGCATGGAGAAGCAGCTTAAATGTCCTCATTTCCAGGCAGTTACTGCTGTCTTCTTACTTTGGTCAGCACTCATCACTTAGAACTATTATTTATCTTTCTTTTTCAGGGGAGTCTAACACAGGGCCCTGAATATTGTAGCTGCTAGTAATTATGATTTGAAGGGATGGATGTCTCTTTAATAAGTATGTTCTTTAGAACATTTTTCCGAGAGATTCCATATTTTATCCTTTCCAGCAAGCCCTAAGTAGCACCACACCAATATCCAGGTCTCAACCACACTCTCATCCAGCAGTAAACTCTGGGGTGAGCAAGGCTGGGCTCAAGTTGTCCTTCAGTAGAACCTTTGCTTGGACAAGGTCTTGGGGTTACTTCCCGCCAAACCCTCTTCCCATCCGCTCCACGCGCGCATCTCCGGGCGTGGCTGAGCGCGGCGCCTTTAAGAAGGGGGCGGAGCACAAGTGGAAAGACAAAGCCCCTGGTCGCGCGCTCCCCTTCCCCCCTCCAGCGCACCACACGGACAGTGATGCCCGGATGTCGGTGTCGCCGTCAGTGTCACAGATGGCGTAGTGTCTGTATGAGTTAGAGGGCTTCTCTTGTCTCACCTCCTTGAATTTCCGACTTTTCGGTTCTCCGCTACCTCCCACTTTCAACTCTACTGCTGGAGGCCTGCACGCCAGTCACCGGTGCTTACATAACGTGACCTTTCACCTCTTCATACTGCCCTCTAGTGCGTTGCAACCCAACTACGCAGTCGGGGAAGGGGGCTGGATCCAAGCGCAGAGCGGCAGTTCCTCTCAGCCAATAGACTGTGAGCGCTGGCTAGCTCTCCGCCTATTGGAGCATTCGCCACCGGCGCCACAGGAGAGCAAGTTAGTGTGTGTCTTGGCCGGGCGGGGGGTGGGGAGGAGGGGAATCTCCCGCCATTTTTCAATAATTTCCTCCTGTGCAGCTGAGGAGTCGTGACTGCCGAACGCGGGGACCAGGAGCGAAGGTTGGCTGGAGGCTGCCAGCCTGCGCCGCGGTGTGCCTGGGAATTCTGCGTCCTTGCGTCCCGTTCCTTGGCCCTCGCGCGGCCGCGCCACCAGCGAGGGAGCTGATTTCTCGCCGCCCTCTCACCCCTCCCCTCCCCCACACTGCTCCCGGGAGCCTGGCTCGCTCCGGGCCGCGGGGCCTAGTGTTGCGCCGCGGGCTCGCGGAGCAGCCGCTGTCTCCGCTGCCGCCGCCGCCGCCGCCACCACCACCGCCGCCGCGATGGCGCCGCTGCTGGGCCGCAAGCCCTTCCCGCTGGTGAAGCCGCTTCCCGGCGAAGAGCCGCTCTTCACTATCGCGCACACTCAGGAGGCCTTCCGCACCCGGGAGTATCCTTTTCCAGCCGCGCCAGCCTGGCCGCTCGCGGGGTGGGCCGGGGGCTCGTCGGACCGGGGGCCACGCGGGGGGGCAGCTGTCAGCGTGCCGATGCCCGCGGGCCTACACCGTGAGTCCGAGCCCGCGGCTCTGGGCGGGGAAGCGGGCGGCGGGGTGAGGACCGGCGCCGTACCGGGCGCTACAGAGCCCCGCGCCCTCCATCCATTCCCCGGCGCCGCACTTTGTCCCCGGGCCTCGCCGTCGAGGAGCGACCCCCACCACCACACCCCCTGGGGTTGGCTTTAGAGTAGACCCATGTACCACAGAGAGCGGGGTTTCCTTTGCCTTTTTTAAAAAATTAAACCTTCAAGTGAAGTTTTTAAAATGGTACCCATGTGGCCGCGTGATCCGGCTCGTACTAGCCGACTGCGTTTTACCCCATCTCTGCGGGGGCGCGTGTTTTTCTCCTGGTGGACTTGAGGTGACAGAGTCGTGAGGCACGAAACCAAGGATAAAGTTCCACCCTTGGAGGGGAGGGTAGGAGAGTTACTTTGGAGGAGCTGATGTCTTTCCCTGTCCGTGCATAGGTTTGGAATTTTGACGACTTAGGAGATCGGTGATTGTTTTTAAGTAAAATTAAAAAAATAGATACCAAGACATAGAGTTTTTATGTTGTAACTTAAGATCACGAGGCTGATGTTTTATATACGAAGCATCGTCTCTAATCATTGTTTTCTTGAACAGGCTTAGTTTTTTTGGTTAAAAGTTGTACAACTTCTATTACTTTTTAATGGATGGCAGTTGAGTCCTTTCGACGCTTATGTGTTAAAAAAAAAGATCTTTGAATCAACCTTTCTTTAACGTACAGAAAGCTTCAAGAAGGCTAATGTAGTTTTGTCAGCCCTTTCCCTGTGGTAGGACTTGATTTCTTGTAGTTTCTGCTTGCTTTTGTACAGAGGAGGAAGTGCCCAGGTGAGGGATATAATTTGATTTCATTTCTTTTTGTTCACTTCTTTAATGTACTTTAAAAAAAATCTTCACCCGAGGATATGTTTTAATTGATTGGAGAGAGGGAGAGAGAGAGAAACATTGCCTCCTGTATGTGCCGGTAGGTACGAGGGATCAACTGCAGCCTAGGTATGTGCCTGACCTGGATAGGAACCCGGACACCTTTTGGTGTACCAGAGGAACGCTCCAACTAACTGAGCCGCCCGGCCAGGGCTAATGTAATAATTTACAGGATAATTTCATTCGTGTTTGATTGCAGTTTGTGACTGTTGGGTGTTTACATATAAAAAGAAACCTGGAAAGTGAGTCCGTGCTGTAGGAAGGCTCTTGAAATATAATTATAGCATCTTAGAGCTGAATGAGTCTTGGAAATGTTTAGGTTCTGCCTGCCTGCTTTGCCAGGTGGTCCCAGAGAATTGAGATTGACACACACTGTAAATGATGAGAGTCAGGAGTAGAATCCAG
Organism: Myotis daubentonii; assembly: GCF_963259705.1. Lineage (NCBI taxonomy): Eukaryota > Metazoa > Chordata > Mammalia > Chiroptera > Vespertilionidae > Myotis > Myotis daubentonii. The sequence goes on from NC_081843.1 coordinate 33,599,308, forward strand.
TGCTTTTCCTACCTCATCCCTGTACCTAAGTTAAAACCATGGAATGATACTCCTTTTTAATGATGTTAGTCCACTTTTGTGTCAGTTTGTGGTATAAGATAAGGTCCATGCCCTGACCGGTTTGGCTCAGTGGATAGAGAGTCAGCCTGCGGACTGGAGGATCCCGGATTCGATTCTGGTCAAGGGCATGTACCTTGGTTGCGGGCACATCCCCAGTAGGGGGTGTGCAGGAGGCACCTGATCGATCTTTCTCTCTCATCGATGTTTCTAACTCTCTATCCCTCTCCCTTCCTCTGTGTAAAAAATCAATAAAATATATTTTTTAAAAAAGGATAAGGTCCATTTAAGGGAGGGGTGGGGATCCTAATCTGGTTGTTTTTATTGTCCTGTTAAGACTTTCAGATTGCTTTGGAGAAGTACTGAGTTCTACTAAATGTAATATTCTTCTAAGTTTGCCCTACTTTTAAAAAAAAACAACATACCAAACATTGATAGAGTGAAAAATTACTTGTGGGAATCTGCCATATCCTTTTCAAATGTCATCTTTTGAGCAGTTGATTCCTCACACTAACATTATCAGATGTTAATTTTTCAGGTATGATTCTAAAGGAGTATAAGAAACATGATAGAGAAGAGACAAATTCTAAGTCCTTTAAGTACTGAGCCATGTAAAGTGGCTGTGACTAGCTAATTTAGAACTGACAGCACAGGCTTTTTCATATAATTTACTAAAATCTTTGACATATAATGATAAATATGAAGTGTTCCTTCTAAAAACTGAAGGTTGAAACTTAATGGTATGTGTTTAATAAAAAATTCCTGTACCAGTATTTGTAGAACCCTTTTAACAAAGGAATTCATAAATTGTGTTACATATTGGGGGTATATTGCCCACTTGGGAGTGTCTACAGTGGAAGCACTTTAGGAGGGTTTTTAAACTATTGTATTTTGTGTTCAGCAGGTTGGCATATTTCTTTATTAGGCTATTAGGGATTTCTTAGAGGCGAACAAGTACGTGGTTGGGTTTCAGCTGCATTTGAGATACTGTTATTTCCAGTTCTTAATTTATGTTTATAATAGGATTTGAGTAGTTTTCTTCTAAGTACTACCTTTTGATTGCACGTGTATTTTATAACAAATTTATATGATTTATTGACTTAAAGCTGTGAGTGTTGGTATGTTCTTAAAAGCATTATTATACATCTTAATTAAATTTACAGTGGTAGTTGTGAATGATGCACACATTTAATGACTGGGTGTTCTATATTGATGATTATGTTTTTTTTACTGTGTGTTTGAATCTGTGCTACATAACTCCCTACTGAAGTACTTCAGGCAGGATAGTAGTTGGGAAAATCTTAGTTGGGAAAATTCACTTTATCAGAATACTTTTAGTTAATTTACTTACTGATTTTAAAGAGCGACAGAGGGAGAGAGACATTGATTTGTTGCTCCACCCATTCACGCACTCATTGCTTGATTAGAAAAAATGTATTTTTTTATTGATTTCAGAGAGGAAGGGAGAGGGAGAGGGAGAAACATCAATGATGAGAGAGAATCATTGACGGCTGCCTCCTACATGCCTCATACTGGGGATCAAGCCTGCAATCTGGGCGTGTGTCCTGACCTGGAATTGAACGCTCAACCACTGAGCCACATCAGCTGGGTAGATTCTTTTTCTTTTTAATTTTCTATTTTTTATTGAATTTACTTGGGTTATATTCGTTAATAAAATTATATAGATTTAAGGTGTGCAATTCTATAATACATCATCTCTATATTGTATTGTGTGTTTATCACCCAAGTCATGTCTTTTGCCATCACCATTTCATTTGATTTTTGTATGCTCCCTGACTGGGGATGGAACCAGCAATCTTGGCTTATGGGGACGATGTTTTACAAACTCAGCTACCCGGCCAGGATCTATCAGAATCAATTCTTTTTTTTTTTTTTTAAATATATTTTATTGATTTTTTACAGAGAGGAAGGGAGAGAGATAGAGAGTTAGAAACATCGATGAGAGAGAAACATCGATCAGCTGCCTCCTGCACATCTCCCATTGGGGATATGCCCGCAACCAAGGTACATGCCCTTGACCGGAATCGAACCTGGGACCCTTCAGTCCGCAGGCCGACGCTCTATCCACTGAGCCAAACCGGTTTCGGCAGAATCAATTCTTGATGTGATTATTTGACAGTAGTATGTTACATTGACTGTATTTAAGTCAAGGTGGGTTTTAAGGAGGAACTGAACCTATAAGCAGCCTGTTGTAGGTTAATATTTTTGTTGTATTGCTTTAACTACCTTAGTTTCTAAAGCCTAGAAACAACTGGGTTATTCATTTTTTGCTGCATCAATATATGAGAACTTTTAGCTGGTGTAATGAGGAAGGGCTATTAGAATATGGCCAGAATAACTTGCTTGCCTGGAAAACCATGACTAGAGCATGTTGCGTTTTTTTGTTTGTTTGTTTGTTTTTCAGAGAGAGGAAGGGAGAGCGGGAGAGAAGGCTAGAAATATCTATGATGGGAGAGAATCCTCCTGCACGCCCCCTACTGAGGATTGAGCCTGCAACCTGGACAGGTGCCCTGATTGGGAATCAAACCAGTGACCTCCTGGTTTACAAGTCAACTCTCAATCACTGAGCTATACAAATGGGGCTAGAGAGCATGTTTTAAGAGTTGAAGTTGCAAGACAGGCTCTCATTGGACAGTGGAATACTGAGCTCTTATGTTAACTTCTATAATTTAATTTCTTTAAAGTAACAAGCTATACCACGTTAGAGTGATTTATTTTATTAGAGGAAGGGAGAGAGGGAGAGAGAGACAGAGACAGAGACATTTATGGGTTGCCTCCTGAATGCGTCCTGGCTAGGGATCCTAAAAACCTGGGTATGTGCCCTGATTGGGAATCAACCTACCACCTTTTGGTGTATGGGACAATGCTCCAACCAACTGAGACACACTGCCCAGGGCTAGAGTTACTATTTTTATTTTTCAGTTTTCTATTGACTTTGATTTTTTACATATATTTGTTTTATTGATTTCAAGAGGGAAAGGGAGAAAAAGATAGAAACATTAATGATGAGAATCATTGATCAGGTGCCTCCTGCATGCTCCACACCAGGGATCAAGCCAGCAACCCGGGCATGTGCCCCGACTGGGAATTGAACCCTGACCTCCTGGTTCATAGGTCAATGTTCAACCACTGAGCCATGCCAGCCGGGCATTCTATTGACTTTTAGAAAAGGTGGAAGGGGCGAGGGAGAGAGATCAATGTGAGAGAGAGACATCTGTTGGTTGCCTCCCACACTGGTGGGTCCGGGGATCGAGCCTGTGACCCTTTGGTGCTTGGACAGACACTCTACACTCTCACCACTGAGCAACTCTGGCTAGAGTTATTTTTATCATAATGACAAACTAGTCCAAAAAGAAAAAAAATAGGATAAAAAGCAAATCTTGACTTGGTACTTTGTCATCTCACTTAGAACTCTTAGGGTTATAGTTGTGCTTATTTAACCTCCATACTTTTCTGGGCCACTTCCTTTCAGGCTATCAAATCCTTCCTTTCTTCCTTCACTCACTCACTCCCTCACTCACTCAATTTATTTATTTGTTTATTTATTTGTTTGTTTTAATCCTCACCTGAGGATATTTTTCCCATTGATTCCTAGAGAGAGAGGAAGGTGGGGGAGGGAGAGAAATATCATGAGAGAGACATGCCTTCCACAAGCGCCCCTTGCCAGGGCTGGGGAACCTGTAACCAATGTATGTTCTCTTGACGAGGAATTGAACTCAAGACCCTTTGTGGGCTGAGGCTTTAACCACTAAGCCAAACTGGTCAGGGCTCAAGTACTTTATTGAGAGAAACGATTCTTACAAGGCGAAAGAACAAAGAAGCAGCATATTGCAGGGAGAGGTAGCCCTTGAACTCATGAAAAGGAGATGCATAATGAGATAGTCTAGGACTTGAAAATATCTTATCATTTATAGTTTATACAACCTTTGGAGAACTGCATTGACAGCTTCTCTGCAATTATATGTGCAGCAGTAGCTGGAACATAAAAAACATCAATTGGCATTTGCTCTGAATGGTTATTTGAGAGGGAGTGACTTATTTTGGTAACCTAAAATCTGAAATAGGATTTAGAGGCAGCTGTCTCAGTATCCTTCTAGTCAGCCTTTTCTCCTTTCATTTTCATTTTTTCCTCTTGCTTTCTTTGAACATTAGTCAGAATAATAACCAGAACAAAATTATATAAATTTGAAAATACCCATTGTTAAGGCTTGTTGTAGGTATTTCAGTTTTAGCCTTTAAAAAAAAATTTGATTTTAGAGCCCGGCTGGTATGGCTCACTGGTTGAGTGTTGACCCATGAACCAGGAAGCTCCAGTTTGATTACCTGTCAGAGAACATGACCAGATTTCAGGCATGATCCCCAGCAGGAGGTGTGCAGGAGGTAGCTGATCAGTGATTCTCATCATTGATGTTTCTATCTCCCTTTCTCGCTCTGAAATCAATAAGAATATATGTTTAAAAAAATGAGTTAGAGAAAGGGGAGGACGAGAGAGAAACATCGATTTGTTCCACTTATTTCTGCATTCACTGATTGATTTTTGTATGTGCCCTGACCATCGAACCCACAACTTGGGTATTGGGACGATATTTGAACCAACTTAGTTTTTAAAGTAATCAGAAGAAATGGGTTTAAAAACAAGCAAGATTGAGAAAAAAGGAAGTTAGGGTGAGAAGCACACACAAAGCACCAGAAAAGAGGATTACCAGTGTAGCCAATTAAAATACTTTGCCTGGGTGAGAAATGAAGATCAGAGGCTGGATTTGTTAATGGCTCTGTTTGCTTTGGCCAGGACTGACGAGAAATGTGTAAGTGGCTGCAGTTGGGGACTAAAGAAATGAGGATGATTCCCTCATTTCTGATTAGGGCACTAGGGCCATTCAGTGAGACTGGAATTATCTGTTAAAGTAGCAAGTTTAGGAGGATGAGGTGGGGTAATAAGAATTTAGTTTAGAAACAGTTGGGTTTGAGGTATTATGAGGTATCTAGGTGGTACTGCTATGTTGTTGACTATATAGGTCTTGATCAGGAGGGCCATTTGTATATTTATAACATTCACGGACCATACAAAATTATCAACTTAAAAATTAACTTGTTATATTTGGTCAAACTTTTTTTTTTTTTGCATATACAAAGCTGTTGGTTTATTCAGCCACAGGGTTGGGGAAAGGCTCCCAGTGGCTCAGGTCAGAGTCTCTCCTTTAAGTCCTGGCTACCCAAGAAGAGAAGGGGTCCTCATGTAGGCAAGTGGATTTTTTTAGCGTGGTCTCAACTGGCCGTGATAATGTGAAGAAATACTTGTGTCCTCTGTTTTGTTGTCAGGGATATTATATCTAACTAGTAGCCCTGCGCATGAATCTGTGCGCCAGTAGCTCGCTGCTGCCCTCCTGTAGCTCTCCGCCCCCTGTCCCCCCCTCCCCCCATAGCTTGCTACTCTGCCCCCTCCTGTAGCTCTCTGCTGCCCACTTGTAGCTCGCTGCCCCACCCTCCTGCTGATCCGTGATCCGGTTGTTATTAGGTCAGTTGTCATGCTGCAAGGCATAACGACCATTTGCATATTACATCTTTATTATATAGGATATTATATAGGATTGGTAATGAAAAGAAGCTCAGTGGTTGGCTTCATAGTCTTCTGGTGCAGCAAATTTTGTGCAGGGGATGGTGGGATGAGTTGTCAAGGACATCTGGGGTACATGGATCCAGTGTTTTCCATAAGTGGTGCAAATGCTCTTGGAAACTGGTGACTTAGCTATTGGACTATCTGGAAAGGTAGCCTTAACCTGTAAATGAGAAGACCAAGGAGAATCTTTTTTTTTTCGCCTCATGCCCTGCCGCACAACCAGCGGCCACCACTGCTCACTTTCTCTATTGGGTACTACTTCCCAAATATTTTTTGTTTTTAATCCTCACCCAAGGATATTTTTCCATTGATTTTTTTTTTTTTTTGAGAGAGTGGAAGAGAGGGGGAAAGACAGAAATATCAAGAAACATGAACCCTGACCAGGGCCTGGGTCAGGGAGGAACCTGCATCCGAGGTATGTGCCTTTGACTGGAATTGAACCCAGGACCCTTCAGTCCGCAGGTCAACACTGTCCACTGAGCCCAACCAGGTAGGGCAGTGACGGCGAACCTATGACACGCATGTCAGAGGTGACACGCAAACTCATTTTTTTTGGTTCATTTTTCTTTGTTAAATGGCATTTAAATATATAAAGTAAATATCAAAAATATACATCTTTGTTTTACTATGGTTGCAAATATCAAAAAAATTTCTATACGTGACACGGCACCAGAGTTAAGTTAGGGTTTTTCAAAATGCTGACACGCCGAGCTCAAAAGATTCGCCATCACTGGGCTAGGGCTTTGATCAAACATTTAATTAACTCACCCCTAATGCCTTGGTAGGGTCAGACCTAATGATTTTGTGGGTGGGCCTTACATGACCCCGGGCCACATGTTCCCCACCTCTGGTCTAGATCAAGAAGACTGGACTGGGCACATTATTCCTACTTTTAAAAATAACTAATAAAAGAAAATGTTCTCTTTTTTTTTTTAATCCTCATCCGAGGACGTGTTTATCGATTTTAGAAGGGAAGGAGGAGTGAGAGACATAGAGAGAGAAACATCAATGTGAGAGAAACATTGATCAGTTGTCTCCCTATATACCATACCCTGACTAGGAATCAAACCCACAAGTTTTTGGTGTATGGCAGTGATGGCGAACCTTTTGAGCTCGGCGTGTCAGCATTTTGAAAAACCCTAACTTAACTCTGGTGCCTTGTCACCTATAGAAATTTACTGATTTTTTTACAGAGAAGAAGGGAGAGGGATAGAGAGCCAGAAACATGCCAAAACCGGTTTGGCTCAGTGGATAGAGCGTCGGCCTGTGGACTGAAGGGTCCCGGGTTCGATTTCGGTCAAGGGCATGTACCTGGGTTGCGGGCACATCCCCCGTAGGAGATGTGCAGGAGGCAGCTGATTGATGCTTCTCTCTCATCGATGTTTCTAACTCTCTATCTCTCTCCCTTCCTCTCTGTAAAAAATCAATAAAATATAAAAAACAAAACAAAAAAACACACAAAAAAAAACAACAACAAAAAAACCAGAAACATCAATGACAGAGACCGATCAGCTGCCTCCTGCACGCCCCCCACTGGGGATGTGCCCGCAACCAAGGTACATGCCCTTGACCGGAATCGAACCTGGGACCCTTCAGTCCACAGGCTGATGCTCTATCCAGTGAGCCAAACTGGTTTGGCAAAACTTATATTTTTGATATGTATTTTATATATTTAAGTGCCATTTAACAAAGAAAAATCAACCAAAAAAATGAGTTCGCGTGTCACCTGACACGCGTGTCATAGGTTCGCCATCACTGGTGTATGGGATGATGCTCCAACCACCTGAACCACACCAGCTAGGACAATGTTCTCTCTTTAGGATATATTTGTTAATATCATTTACATTCTCCCTGATTTCTCAGTGAATTTCTTCAATGTTGCTAAGTAACTATTAAACTGCTAAACATTTTGTTTGTTTAAATAAATTCACTTACTGATTGTCTTTATTTTACCTCCACTCCTCAAGTGTAGACAGGCAAACAAAAATAAAACGTCCATCTTGTTAGTTATGATATAAAAATACCATTATAGTTATGATAATAGAAGCCATGCTATTGCCTTTTTTTTTCTTTACTGTAGTTCACCCTATCCGTAGGGGATTAGTTCCAAGACCCCCCCCCCCAATACTGTATTTGAAAAAGTACCGAAATATTGAAACAGTACTGAACCCTATATATATCATGCTTTTTTTGTGTATATATATATATATATCTTGATAAAGTCTAAGGCTTCTTTTTGGCATATCTGATTTGCCAGTAACATTATTGTTGGTGCTTTGGGGCCATTAATAAGTAAAATTAAAGTTATTTGAACACAAGCACTGAGATAACCATAATGGTCCATTGGATAACAGCTGGCTACTAAGTGACTATCACTCAGGTAGCGTATACAGCCTGAATACGCTGGGCAAAAGGGGTGGTTCATAGAATGGGATGGCACAAGATTTAAAACATAAATTATTTATTTCTGGAATTTTCCACTTAATATTTTTGAACTGGATTTGACTGGGTAACTGAAATGAGAGCAAAACAGCTAAAGGGGACTATAAGTTTTTATACATTTTCAGTGGTTGTCTTTATATGACTATACTAGAGGCTCAGTGCATGAAATTCAGCACAGGGGTTGAGGGGGTGTCCTTCAGCCCGGCCTGCATCCTCTCGCAATCCGGGACCCCTTGGGGGATGTTGGGCCTAAACTGGCAGTCGGACATCCCCTGCAATCCAGGACACTGCATGTGCCAATGACCATACTTTTCATACAGGTGAAAGGCATCTTGCTGTTATATGGGTAACTACGTTTTTTTTGCTCTGATTATAAGAAGTAGTATGATCCTTCTGAGGCAGTAGTACCATTTCCCCCATCGTATGGGTGGAAAAACTGAAGCAGAGAGAAGTTAAGTAATTGGCTGTGTTACACAGTTATAAGGGTCAGAATCAGGGCTAACCACAAAATGCAAGCCAGAGTCCATGCATGTCATTGCGTCATCCTGTTTTTTCAGTGTTGGAGTAGCCTTGCCAGGTTTTAATTTTTAAACCTAAGAGACTATTCCCAATATATAGGGTAGGATTCCCGAGGCCTGGCCAGCGATCAGGGCCATCTGTGGGGCGACCACTGGGTGGGGAGATCAGGGTGCCCCACTGGCACCCACCTTGGCTGGCGGCCTGGCACCGCCCCGCATTGAGGGTCTGCCCCTGGTGGTCAGTGCACGTTACAGCGACCAGTCGTTCCACTGTTTGGTCAATTTGCATATTAGGGTTTTATTATATACTAGAGGCCTGGTGCACAAAAATTTGTGCACTCGGGGGGGGGGGGAAGGGGGGTCCCTCAGCCTGACCTGTGCCCTCTCGCAGTCTGGGACCCCTTGGGAGATAACGACCTGCTGGCTTAGGCCTGCTCCCGGGTGGCAGAGGGCAGGCCCAATCCCTAGGTGCAGCCCCTGGTCGGGCTCAGAGCAGGGCCGATTGGGGAGTTGGGGCGCCGCCACTCTCACACTCAGGGCAGTGCCGATGGGGAGGTTATGGCTCTACCCCATCACATACAGAGCAGGGCCTGTGTGTGTGTGGGGGGGAGTTGGGGCGCCTCCCTCTAGAACCCACAGAGCAGGGCCGATTGGGGAGTTGGGGCGCCGCCACTCTCACACTCAGGGCAGTGCCGATGGGGAGGTTATGGCTCTACCCCGTCACACACAGAGCAGGGCCCGTGGGGGGGGGGGTGTTGGGGCGCCTTCCCCTGTCACACACAGAGCCGCAGGGCTGATCAGGGGGTTGGGGCGCCTTCCCCTGTCACGAACAGAGCAGGGCGGATAGGGAGGTTGTGGCCCCAACCCCTGTCACACATAAAGCCGCAGGGCGATCAGGGGGTTTGGGCGCTGCCCCCTGTCATGCTGATCCCGGTGCCAGGAGGCCTCACAGCTCTGCTGATCCTGGTGCTGGGAGGCATATTAGCCTTTTACTATATAGGATAGAGGCCTGGTGCATGGGTGGGGGCCGGCTGGTTTGCCCTGAAGGGTGTCCTGGATCAGGGTGGGGGTCCCCACTGGGGTGCCTGGCCAGTCTGGGTGAGGGGCTGAGGGCCGTTTTCAGGCTGGCGGGTGACTGAAGCTCCCAACTGCTCCTTTTTTTCTTTTTCTTTTTATTCTGGGCCAGCTTTAGCTCTGACTCCAGCTCTGAGGCCTCTGCTGCTGAAAGCAGGTATCTGGTTTGTTTGTGTTCTATAATCGAAACACTGTATCAACTCCAGCTCTGAGATCCTGGGGGGGCTGAAAGCAGGTTTCTGGGGTTTTGTTTAGCTTCTATATTTGTAACTATGTTTCAAACTGCAAGCTCAGAGGCCAGCAAGGCAGGCGGGGAACGTTGGTTTCCTCCGTCACTGAAGCAAGCAAGCCTCCTGTTAGTTTCAAGCTGCCTGGCTGCCGGTCGCCATCTTGGCTGACAGTTAATTTGCATATCACCCTGATTAGCCAATGGGAAGGGTAGCAATCGTATGCTAATTACCATGTTTCTCTTTTATTAGATAGGAAGATTGAAGTCTGACTCCTGGTTTTTAATGTTACTGTATTTTGTTTAATCCTTTAAGTATTAGCATCATCCCCAGTGAGAGAAATAGATTTGTTGCTTCATTTTTGTCAGATGGTTAAAACTACTATTTTGGATTCTCTGTGGTTTTGTCCCTGTTGATTGCCTTGTTATTGATCATAACCCTAGAAAACCAAGAATATTCATATAAATATATTAATATATTTTTTATTGATTTTTTTACAGAGAGGAAGGGAGAGGGATAGAGAGTTAGAAACATCGATGAGAGAGAAACATTGATCGGCTGCCTCCTGCACACTCCTTACTGGGTATGTGCCCACAACCAAGGTACATGCCCTTGACCGGAATCGAACCTGGGACCCTTGAGTCCTCAGGCCAACACTCTATCCAGTTAGCCAAACCGGTTAGGGCAAGAATCTTCATATATTAAAAAGGAAATTGTTTAGTTGTGAGTTACTATCATAGAGGGAGCTTTTTAAAAACTTTTATTTCAACCGCTATAAAATAAAGTAACTTGTAAAGTACTAGGTGTACCAGTTAATAATGCGGATTTTTTTCAGTAGATGGAGTTACACATTTGTTGATACATATGCGATTTGTTATGCATGCTATTTTGTATTGACAGCAAACTTCAAAACTTCATATGTCAAATTCGCTGAAGGTATAATCATAGAGCTTAAAATTGTCAAATTTTGTGCCAAAAAAAGCATTTGTGGGAAGTTTTAATTCATTATTTTGAAGAAAAAGTTATCGTATACTTCAGGGAGCTTATGGTGAACATGCTCCATCTCAAGATACTTGTGAACGCTGGTTTAAACACTTTAAAAGTGATGGAAGTGATGATTTTGATGTGAAAGACAAAGAACATTCAGGTCAACCAAAAAAGTTTGAAGACCAGTAATTACAAGCATTATTGGATGAAGATTCATGTCAAACTCAAAAACAACTTGCAGAAAGATTAAACATTGCTCAGCAAGTAATTTCTGATCATTTACAAGCAATGGGAAAGATTTTAAAGGAGGGAAAATGGGTGCCACATCAACTGAATGAAAGACAAATGGAAAACCAAAAAGTCACAGTAAAATGTTGCTTCAACAGCATGAAAAAAAGTCTTTTTTGCATCGAATTGTGACTGGCGATGAAAAGTGGATTCATTTTGAGAATCCCAAATGCACAAAATCATGGGGTGATCCAGGTCAACCATCAACATCAACTGCAAGGCCAAATCGCTTTGGAAAGAAGACAATGCTCTGTGTTTGATGGGATCAGGAAGGTGTGGTGTATTATGAGCTTCTAAAACCAGGTGAAACCGTGAATACTGATTGCTACTGACAACAAATAATCAATTTGAACCACGCTTTGATTGTGAAATGACCAGAATTTGCCAGAAGACACGGCAAAGTAATTTTGCTTCATGTTAATGCACCATCACATACTTTAAAACCAGTTAAAGACACGTTAAAAGATCTTGCCTGGAAAGTATTAAGCCACCCACCGTATTCACTAGATCTTGCTCCTTCAGATTACCACTTGTTCCAATTGATGGCACACTTTCTGAGCAGCATTTCAAAACGTACGAAGAAGTGGAAAATTGGGTCTCTGAATGGTTTGCCTCAAAACAAGAAAAGTTCTATTGGGACGGTATCTGCAAATTACCTGAAAGATGGGGGAAATGTGTAGCTAGCGATGGACATTACTTTGAATAAAGCACTTTTGATGTTTCTCTTGAAATTACGTGTTTATTTGATTAAAAAATCTGCCATTATTAAACAGTACACCTAGTACAGAGATTGGCAGAGAATTCTCTAGTTGTGTCAGTTTATTTGCTAGCATAGCATCTGTTGCTGTGCATAAAAGTAAATTAGCTACTTTTTGAATTTGAACATAGCTGGCCGATAGTGAATTCCTGTTGGGATGTTGTAGAACGTTATATACATGGCACTAAACTGTGATGTGCTTTTCATCTCATAAAGACTGAACAGTGACTGCTAAGTGACTGGTGAATGTATTGTTATTGTAGATAACATAAAGACTTGATAGATATTATATCAAAATCATTTTCAGGATTTTTATGGAATTTTTAAAACCCTAAGATACAATAGGTGTTTCTGAGGTACTAAAAACTTCCAATCTTTTAGTAAATGGATCATTAGATGCACAAGGTTATTCCAGACTGTCTGCGAGACTGATTTTGTCATCTCATCTTCCTGTGAAACTGATTCTTAAACTTGATGACCATCGAAATCTATATATCTATATCTATATCTATATCTATGCCTAAGTGCCCGAATAACCGGTTGCTATGATGTGCACTGACCACCAGGGGGCAGACGCTCAATGCAGGAGCTACCCCTCTGGTGGTCAGTGCGCTCCCACAGCCGACCTCCTGCGGCCCCTCCCCCTGGCCAGCCAACCTCCTGTGGCTCCTCCCCCCAGCCAACCTCCCGCCCTCCTGATTGGCCCTGATCACTGCCCAGGCCGAGGGTCCCCACCCGTGCACAAATTTGTGCACTGGGTCTATAGTTGTGTAATAACTCCACAGACCTTAAATTCTTATTTCTTGTGACTTTTTGTCTTATTTTACCCTTTTTTTCTTACAATTCCCAAATATTTATTTTTCTCTCAATAAATTGGAAATTTTGGTTTTTTGCCTTTATGTTTTTCTTACGCATTTTTAGTACTGTTTGAGTACTAAAATTGTGAATTGAAGAAATCACATTTGTAGTAAATTATTCATGTTTTATTTGCAAAGCGCGACAAACTATTCTGGCCATACTTGAGTCTTAATCGTCTTGTTTGGATTCACCAATTGAAAACTAAGTTCAATTTTATCTTCTCAATATGTATATCATAGAAAGGATACTGTAGGTTTTTTTCTATATATAATTAAGTATTTTATGAATATGGATTAGTTGTCTCTGTTGCTTGAATATTGTTTTCCTGAGCCACTGCTAACAGAGAGTATGAAGCCCGCTTGGAGAGGTACAGTGAACGCATTTGGACATGTAAGAGTACCGGAAGTAGTCAGCTAACACACAAGGAGGCCTGGGAGGAGGAACAGGAAGTTGCTGAACTGTGAGTAATATAAACATTGCTTTTCTAGCACCATCTTCACATTATTAGGAAAGGGGGCATAGAAAGTAAAGCAGTATTTATATTAAAATTTATGGGGGAAAAAATTTATGGGGCATAAATTGGAATTTGTTACATTAGTATACTGTATTAGTGTCTAAGTGCCTTTGCTTAGTAGAATTTTGCTAGTAACAAAGTGTGTGGAATACATAGTTATGTATATACTTTAGGTAATTTACCAGGCTTTTGAATATTCTTGCTCTACTTTTATCCTGTAAATATTTTGAAAATGTGGTTCTAAACAATGGACACAAATATGATCTAGAAGTAATATGGAGGTAGCAAATAAGCAGAGATTTTTTAAATTTTGTGGTCATTTGAAATTTAAGACAATATTTACAGTAGCTATCAAAAATAAACACAACTTAAAGACCATTTATCTAAGTGGGGCAGTTGAATGAGGAGTCTGTTTTTTAAAAAATATATTCTTACTAGTTTTAGAGGGAGAGAGAAAAATATCAATCAGCTGCCTCCTACATGTCCCCTATTGGGGATCAATCCTGCAACCCTTGTAGTGCCCTGACCAGGAATTGAACATGCGCCCTTTTGTGACAGTCCTCAACCAACAGCCACACCGGCCAGGGCTGAATGAAGAGTCTTAAAATTCCTGTCTATATTCAAAGTGCCTACTTGTTTTGGTATTCTCTCAAAGAAAACACTCAGAATTGGGCATTAGGAACATGTAAAAGATAAATAGTGACTAGGGATGTAAATTACCCTTTTGGGAATTTGGAATAGAAATTTTTTCTGTGGACTTCTTACTGACTTTTCCTGATAACCCATAAGCAAAGCGCATATAATTCTGCTCTTTTGCTGGTGTAACAGAACACTGTGTGTAGTTGAGGTCTGGGTTCTAGTTATGGCTCCAGGACTAATTATTAGTCAAGTTTGTTAACCTGATGCCTGTTTCTTCTTAGCTTGGGTCACTTACATCGTTCTGTTTTAGATTAGTATTATTTATGTATATGCCCTTTTTATGAGACTGACGCGCTGCCTGCTTCGCTAAGAGGGCGCCAATATATGCCCCTTTTAAAGTGTACTAGAGCAGGTGTTGGCCACCCTTTTCAATAAACTGTCAGTTAGTATGGTCTTTGTCTTAGCTATTTAATTCTGAGGTTGTACAGTAAAAATAGCCGTAGATAATAATACATAAGTGAATGGGAGTGACTGTGTTCAATGAGAGACACATCAGTTGGGTGTCTCCCGCATGCCTCAAGCCCGCAATCCAGGCAATGCCTGGCTGGGAATCGAACCCGGGGGACCGCTTGGTCCATGAGATAACCAAGCTCAATCCACTGAGCTACACCAGCCAGGGTCAAACTACTTTTTAAAAATATATATTTTATTGATTTTTTACAGAGAGGAAGGGAGAGGGATAGAGAGTTAGAAACATTGATCAGCTGCCTCCTGCACACTCCCCACTGATGATGTGCCCGCAACCAAGGTACATGCCCTTGACTGGAATTGAACCTGGGACCTTTCAGTCCGCAGGCCAACACTCTATCCACTGAGCCAAACCAGTCAGGGCCAAACTGCTTTTTAAAAGAGTTGAAACATAGGCTATCAGCAGTATATGAGTGTTATTTTGCACTATTTATTTTCCCATATTGGGTATGATCATTAAAATTCTTTTTTGTTAGGTTAATAAGTGAAAAGTGGTACATCATGGTTTTACTTTGCAAGGACATTGGAGTTCAAATCATGGTTCCATCATGTTAACTTCATGATTTATTTTCCTTATCTATAAAACGAAAATTCTAGAGAACTAAATGAATGAAAGCATATTATTGATTCAGACATAATAAAAATACAAGTAATATGGAGGTAGCAAATAAGCAGAGATTTTGATATCCTAACTAAAAAGATGGGAAAAGGCTATAAATAAATATGCACACCTAAAACAGGACGTCTACTGCAAAAAACAAATTAATGGAGAAATGACCAACCTTAGTAATGATGTGCCTATTATTTTCACTTTATGTATGAAAAAATTTACCTGGAAAGGTCAGTCTGACAAAGATATTTATAAGTTCTTTTTCCTGTGTACTACATAGTTTTTAATGTTTGTATTCCCCAGTGCCTTGTATATTTGCTAAAGAAATGTTTGCATTGACCTGAATTAAAGCTGTGGGAAGGTTTTTCTGCATTTTCTTGGTAATTAATAACATATTTGTTTAGTTTGAAGGAAGAGTTTCCTGCCTGGTATGAGAAACTTGTTCTGGAAATGGTTCACCATAACACAGCCTCCTTAGAGAAGTTAGTAGATACTGCTTGGTTGGAGATCATGACCAAATATGCTGTGGGAGAAGAGTGTGACTTTGAGGTAAGTTCCTATATTCTTTAAAAATATAAGATTTGATTCACTAACCATATATCAGGATTTGAGCATAGATTATCCAATGCATATCTGTGTGTATAAAATTGTGTTACATGAAGTCTCTACTTAGTATTAAATATAAAGGCCAAATTTTAGAATACTGGGCTAGCCATTTTACATGTCTTGCAGATTCTGCCCAGAAATGTTGAGGTAGTAAACAGGCTCAGATAATTAAATAGGTTTGTTTACATTATTGTATGAATTAAGAGTGATTTCAACTGTATGTAATGAAATATCTAACACTGGCTAGTACTTCTCATACTTTAGCCTAAATAAAATCACTTATTCTTAAACTATTTAAAAATATTGAAGAGGCACTAGCCAGTTTTACTCAGTTGATAGAGTGTCGGCCTGCAGACAGATAGGTGCCTGGTTCCATTCCCATGGGCACATGCCCAGGTTTCAGGTTCAATCCCCAGTAGGGAGTGTGCAGGAGGCAGCCAATCAATGATTCTCTCATCATTGATGTTTCTATCTCTCCCTCTCCTTTCCTCTCTGAAATCAATAAAAATATATTAAATAATATATATATTGAAGAGGAAGGAATGTTTCCAAACTCATTTTATGAAGCCAGCATTACCTTGATACCAAAACCAGATAAAGACATTACCAAAAAAAGGAAAACTTACATGCCAATATTGTTGAGGAATATAGATACAAAAATTTTCAACAAAATATTAGCAAACTGGATTCAATAATGCATTAAAAGAATTATATACTATGACGAAATGGAATTTATCTCAGGGGTGCAAGGTTAGTTCAACATCCATAACTAAATCAGTGTAATACATTTTATTAATAAAGTATAAAAACATGACCACCTCAGTAGATGGAGAAAAAAGCATTTGACAGAATTCAACATCCTTTTATGGGAAAAATTTCCTCGTGTGAAGTTTAACAAATGAAAAAGGAAATAGAATAGCCCAGGAATAAGTCCTTGCTTATTTGGTCAATTAAGCTACAATAAAGGAGGCAACGATAGACAGTGCAAAAAGATGAAATTGGACTACTTTCTTACACCATATATAAAAATAAACTCACCTGGCCATTATTGCTAAGTGCTTGAGCACCGAACCAAGGTCACCAGTCCCAGTCAGGGCACATGGCTGGGTTTCAGGCTCGATCCCCAATTGAGGGTGTGCAGAAGGCAGCTCTCAATGTTTCTCTCTCTTCCTTTCCATTCCTCTTTCTCTAAAAATCAATAAAAACATATTTAAAATCAAAACAAAAAAAATCTCGAAATAGATTAAAGATTTAAATGTTATACTTGAACCCATAAAACTGAATGAAAACATAGGCAGTAAACTCTTTGACATTGCTCTTCGCAGTGTTATAAAATTGATTTTGGAGATAGGGAAAGAAACATTAATTTGTTGTTCCACTTATTTATGCATTCATTGGTTGATTCCTGTATGTACCTTAACTAGGGATCATACTCATAACCCTGGTGCATCCTGATAATAATCCAATCAACTGAAGACTATCTTGCCAGGGCTGGATATATGTTTTCAAGAGAGGGAAACGAAAAAAACAAACAAATGGGACTACATCAAACTAAAAAGAGTTTGCAAAGCAAAGGAAATCATTAACAAAATGAAAAGACAGCCTGTTTAATGGGAGAAGATACTCGCAAATGATACATCCATAAGGGGTTAATATTAAAAATATATAAGGAACTCACACAATTTAACACCAAAAAACAAGCAATCCAATTAAAAAATGGGCAGAAGACTTTAACAGACACTTCTGTTAAAGGACATACAGCCCTAGCCTGTTTGGCTCAGTGGATAGAGTGTTGGCCTGCGGACTGATGGGTCTCAGGTTTGATTCCAGTCAAGGGCATATACTCGGTTGCAGGCTCCTCCCCGACCTGGGCCCTGCTCAGGGCTCATGCAGGAGGCAACTAATCGATGTGTTTCTCTCACATTGATGTTTCTATCAGGCTTTCCCTCTCTCTTTCACTCTCTCTAAAAATCAATGGAAAAGTATCCTTGGATGAAGCTTAAAAGTAAATAAATAATAAAAGAATAAAATACGTTTAAAAACAAACACAAACAAGCACAGAAGGACCTACAGATGGCCAGCAGATATGAAAATATGCTCAGTATCACTAATCATCAGGGAAATACAAATTAAAACAACGAGATATCGCCTCACACCTGTCAGAGTGGCTGTCGTCAATCTTATATAATAAAAGGCTAATACGCAAATTGACAGGACCGCAGAATGACCGGTCACTATGACATGCACTGACCACCAGGGGGCAGATGCTCAACACAGGAGCTACCCCCTGGTGGTCAGTGTGCTTTCACAGGGAGGAGCACCGCTTAGCCAGAAGCTGGGCTCACAGCTGGTGAGCGCAGTGGCCATGGTGGGAGCATCTCCTGCCTCTGCAGCAGTGCTAAGGACCCCTCGGGATGTCTGTCGGCTTAGGCCCACTCCCCCTGGGGAGTGGGCTTCGGACATCCCCCGAGGGGTCCCGGACTGCAAAAGGAATGCAAGGGGTCCTGGACTGCTGGGCTTAGGGATCTCTCCCCCACCCCAGTGCACGAATGTCATGCACTGGGCCTCTAGTAAATCAATAAATAACAAGTGCTGGCAAGGATGTGGAGAAAAGGGAACCCTCATATATTATTTGGTGGGATTGGAAATCAGTGCAGCTACTATGGAAAACAGTATGGAGATTCCTCAAAAATTAGAAATAGAGTTACCATATGATCCAGCAATTGTACTTTGGGGTGTTTATCTTAAAGAAAACAAAACACTAAATGTATATGTACCCCTATGTTCGGTGCAGCATTATTAGTAATAGCTGAAAGCAACCTAGAGTAGATGAATGGGTAAAGATGGTCTAGTGAATATATACAATGGAATAATATTATTTAGCAACAAAAAAGAATGAAATCTTGCCATTTGAGACAATATAGATCGACCTAGAGGGTATTAATCCTAAATCAAATAAGTCAGACAGAGAAAAACTTCACTTATATGTGGAATCTAAAGAAACAAAGTAAAGGAATAAACAACAGAAACAGATACAGTGAACAAGCTGATGGTTGCTAACGAGGAGGTTTGAATTAAGAAAAAGGAGAGTGCAAGACAAATGAGTTATTTAAAAAGAAATAGAGTGGATACTGTTTTCCTAATTTGAATAAGAGTTTTATTCTCAAGTTTGATATGATCACCATAGGTTGACAATCTCACACATACACATATACACATGGGGATGAACATGCTTAACTAATAGCCATGAGCTCACCAAATGAAAACAAGAGGCAAAGAGAAAAAAGAAAATAGACACACACAGACTTGAGGATAGATAAGAGATAAATAGAGAGAGTTGTACGCAGATACTAGGACACTTTTCTTACACACTTTTCATCCTGTTCAATCTGCCTTTCTTGGGAAATAATAGCTGGCTCAACAGGAAGCAGCTGAATAATTGACCTTGAGATATTTCTTCTCCAGAAGGCTTAAATATATGACCATTACTACAGGCAGGGAGATAATAAAGCCTCATGTCAGGTGCCAACTTCTGGGTCCAGTTAATTATCAGCTCTAGAATAGGGAAAAAATCTTATCAACCTGGTCTGTCTATCCTCTATGTTTCCCCTTTAAAAAAAATCACTAGAGGACTTATGAATATACATTCTTTTTTTTTTTTTTGAATATACATTCTTGAGCCCTATTCCCTAAGGGTTTGGTTTAGAAAGTTTTGGGTAGGTTTTAAAAATTTGCAGTTTTGCTGAAACCGGTTTGGCTCAGTGGATAGAGCGTCAGCCTGTGGACTGAAGGGTCCCAGGTTCGATTCCGGTCAGGGGCATGTACCTGGCTTGCGGGCACATCCCCGGTGGGGGATGTGCAGGAGGCGGCTGATCGATGTTTCTCTCTCATCGATGTTTCTGACTCTCTATCTCTCTCCCTTCCTCTCTGTAAAAAGTCAATAAAAATATATTTAAAAAAAATATATATATATTTTAAAAAGTTTCTGGAAGTAATAAGTGGTAGGATACAAGATAAATGTGCGAACACCAATTTGTATTTATGTCTATGTGTTAGCAACAAACAATTTGAAATTTAACAAAGAAATACTATTTCAACATCAAAAACTATGAAGTACTCTAGGAGTAAACCTGACAAAGATACACATGACTTATACCTAAAAATTATAAAACATTGCTGAGAGAAATTAAAGAAGACCTTAAATAATGGGGAGGTATATCTTGTTCACTTCTTCCCAAGTTGATAATGCAGGTGCAACTCAATTGCAATAAAATCCCAGCAGTTTTTTTTAGGAATTGCCAAGCTGATTGTAAAATTTACTTCAAAATACAAAAAAACAAAACAAAAACAAAAAAACAAAAAAAAACCCTCACCAAAACAACTTTGCAGAAGCACAAGAAAGTTAAGCTAATATTGTCTGATTTTGAGCCTTCAAATTTTAAAGTATTGATATAGTGTGAACTTGGTATAAGAATAGCAAATAGGTGTGGAACAGTATAGCATCCAGAAATTGACACACACACACAGAGACACACTTGATTTTTGGTAGGGGTTGAAAGGTAGTTAAGTGAAGAAGACATAGTTTTTTCAATAAGTGGTTCTGGTATTATTGGATATCCATATATATAATAGATTCTTTATTAAATGGAAAATTTTAAACTATTTTACACATGTCTGATGTTTGTGCCGTGATTGCCCTTTGGGCTTAGTACATTGGTACATGAGTTATAAATTAGATTGTGATAATTTTATTTTTTAAGATGTCATATTTTACTGGGTGGAAAAGGTGAAGGGCTTAAGTACAAATTGACAGTTACAGAATCACTTATGTAAAGGACCTCATAGGGAATATAGTCAATAAAAATTGTGTCCGGTGGGTACTGGACTTATCAGGGAATCACTTTGTAAATTATGTAAATGTCTAATCACTATACTGTATACACCTGCACCTAATATAATATTGAATGTTAACTTTAATTGAAAAATAAAGAAAAAGAAATACATAGGTATTGTAGAAAAAGAATGAAGAAATGAAGTCAGGGGCTAAATATGTCATTTTAAAAAATATATGTTTTTATTGATTTCAGAGAGGAAGGGCGAGGGAAAGAGAGATAGAAACATCAATGATGAGAGAAAACCATTGATAGGCTGCCTCCTGCATGCCCCCCACTGGGGATTGAACCTTCAACCCAGGCATGTGCCCTTGACCGGAATTGAACCCTGAACTCTTCAGTCAACAGGTGGATTGTTAATCCACTGAGCCAAACTAGCTAGGGCGTAATATGTCATTTTTTAGCATAGAAGTCAGAAATAAAATTGGGAAAAAATCACTGTACTTGGTTGGTACTTTGGAGGTTTAGTGAATTTTTGTTAGGTGGGGTGCAATGTAGGTATGTTGGCTAATATATTCTAAACATTATCTTTAGGTTTTCTAGTTTTTATTTATTATCGCTGATTTTCATTCCTGTCTCCTTTATAGGTTGGGAAGGAAAAAATGCTCAAGGTGAGGATTGTGAAGATTCATCCTTTGGAGAAAGTGGATGAAGAAGCCACTGAAAAGAAACCTGATGGTGCCTGTGATTCTCCCTCAAGTGACAAAGAGAATTCTAGCCAAATTGCTCAGGAGCACCAGAAGAAGGAGGCAATTGTAAAAGAGGATGAAGGAAGGAGAGAGAATATTAGTATGTATGATGCTAGCTTTCCTTTGTGACTCCTATTATACACAAATCTTTTTGAGTTCTCTAACAAGTAATTTGTGATTTGTAAATGAGTTTTGTAGGTAGATATGCCTTTCTTTTGTGATTCAGCAAACAACTAAAATATAAAGCGCTTTGACTGGTGTACTCAGTGTTTAGAGCATTGCCCCATGCACCAAAAGGTCTTGGGTTCCATTCTGGTCAAGGGCATGTACCTAGGTTACAGGTTCAATCCCCGACCCTGGTCAGGGTGTATGCAGGAGGAAACCGGTCTGTGTCTGTCTGTCTGTCTGTCTTTCTCCTTCTCTCTCCCTCCCTAGCTCCCTTTCACTCTCTTAAAAAAAAAAATCAATGGAAAAGATATCCATGGGTGAGGATTAACCAAAAAGAAAAAGAGAAAAGTCCGTAAAGCAAATAAAGATTTAAGTCTTCCCTCGGAAGGCATTTCCTCTTAGAAATCTGTGTGCACATACCTCGCTACTCAAGATGGCAAAGAAAGTTTGCTTTCCTTGTCTCTTTAAGTTGGAAAATACATATGTCTGTGTATGGAGAAGCGGGGTTAGAGTAGAAGGCGCAAATTCTAATCTCCATTACTTTTCACTGTGCAAGCCAATTGTGGTAATTTTAAGATACTTCCTTTTATCTAAATCCTGTAACTCAAGTCCTTCCCACATAGGAGCTGCCAGAATTTTGAAACATTATGATATCTAAGAGTAATTTTTTGGGACTTGGCGATTCTAACAATACTGTTTGAAAAGTTGAACAATTGAGACTTTGCCCATTGGGAAAATTATTCAGCCTCTGAATCCTTAATTAGGGGGAAAAAATCTATATAAATAAAAGAATTTGTAATAGATTACTTCTGTCTTAAAATATGAGTACTCAAAGGATTTGTGTATATTGACCCCCCCTCCCCATGACTGTTAGAGGATCAAATAATCTTAACCTCTTATTTAAGTGTTACATACAGAGATTGAATTAGAATTAGAGTGCTATGCGCTCTGTTTTCCATTCTATTTTGTCTTTCCAGGTATTTTGGATATATGCAGATGTGTTTTATAGGGATTTCCTTATCTAGTCCCAGGGGAACGATTAACTAATTAAAATTTCCCCAAGGATACTTAACTGTTGTAGTTGATTCACCCCAGTGTTGATACTTCAGTTTTGTTTTCCACTCTGTATTGTGAATGCTAATGTTTATGTTTTTCAGTTTCTCTCTTCCTTCTTTTTGATACTGAAGTTTTCTAATATGTTTATTACTTAATATTCTCATGACTTATGTTAATAAATTTTTTGGTTAGGCGTTGCCTGATAATATGTCTTTAACACTTTCTGGAAACAGATCCTTGAACTACCAACAATATGTTAACAATTGTTAATTTAAGACTTTGGCATCGTGTACCAGGGAACTTCTATGTTTTAGGCTTTGGTTTTTTATGGTGTTATATGCCTTAATTTAGTTTTTAATTATTGGAATATATATAATACTATTGCTAGTATGTGGAAAGGGTGGTGGACAGGCTGAAGAATTAGTGTTATGATGTCTACTGAGTGTTTTCAGGGGAAAAATTGATTAGAATTTCCATAGAAATGATAGGCAAATTCCAGTATACTAAATTTTTTCTCACTTAGGTGACCTTTCATTCTACTTTATGGGGAAAAATGTATTAGACAAACTTTCAGCTTGTTCTTAACCTCCCTGTTTTAAATTTCTACATTCTTTCATCAGAGAAGGGAGCTAAAATGCTTTGACTTTGAATTCCATTTCCTCCTACTTTCTCTAGGGTTGAGTGAACTTTTATTGTTCTACTCCACAGTGTTCTTTAACCCTCTCTCATGTTTATTTTTCTCAATTTATAAATGAAGCCCCATTTTCTAAAAACAAAAACATATCCTCCCTTGATTCTGTTGTTTTATTTCTGTCTTACTCATTCAAACCAAGATTCATGAGATATTGTTTCCACTTATTGTGCTATGATAGTCTAACTTCTGCTTCTTTACTCCTGACACTGTTGCTAATAAGATTATAGGTAACCCTCTACTTGCCAATTCTACTGATTTCTTCTATGTTTTGCTTTTCTGTTACATTTACACTGTTGGTCACAGTCATACCTTTAACTTATTTGATACCACAGTTTCCCTTAACCTTGACCCTAACCCTAGCCCTTTTCTGTTCTTTTCCCATCTTTAGAAAATATGCATCTGCTTACTTAGACCAAAAATCCTTTGTTTCCCTAGAGCTCACAAGATAAATTCCAATTTCTTTAAACGGTGTACAGGTCCTTTATAGTTTGCCCTCCTTACTTCTTTAGTCTGATTTTTTACTGTAGTCCCGTTTATATTTACTCATTATTTGCATTCTCTGAACAAGTCATGTTCTTTCTAGGCTTTTTCTGCCTATCTTCCTAAGTTAAACATTGCTGCTCTCTCCTCATATTATTTTTGTGTACCCACCTCTGTAATAATATTTACCACATTGTATTATAATTATTGTTGACTCTGCCCATAGACTTTAGCTAGTTCAGGTAAGGATTTTATGAATCATCTTGGTGCCCCATCATTCAGTGCCTGATGCAGAGTAGGTGTTCAATAAGACAATTATGAATGATTGAATAGAATTAAAAGAATTCTTATTTTCACTAATTTTCTAATGATTTGACTAGATGACAGAGCACGTAGATCTCCACGAAAACTCCCTACTTCATTAAAAAAAGGAGAAAGGAAATGGGCTCCTCCAAAATTTCTGCCTCACAAATATGATGTGAAACTACAAAATGAAGATAAGGTTAGTTGGCACTTTATGTTAACCCTGTTACTTACATAGATGTTTAAGAAAATATCATAGGGCTGGTTTTCTTAGAGAAAATGTGCTAAAGAAAAATGTAAATGAATGTGTTTCTGCAACAAATTCTGAGTGCTTTTCTAGTTCTCTAGTCTTAGTAATTATGACTTTAAGTCAAACTGTATTTTCTTTCTTAGGAGATTGTTTTTTCCTTTTAATAGGACTTAATTAAGGTTAAGAGTAATTTGCATTTGAGCTTCAAATTCAGTTTGAAAAATAAGAATCTGTTTCCAGCAGTTATAGACTTCCTGAGGTAATAGCTCTTCCCAGATAAAAGTAGAGCAATTTGTAATGTAATTTAATTTAGAAACCGAGTCAACAATAATCAATGCTTTTGCAAGGAATCTGTGGAACTAACAACCTGAAACAGTAAATACCCTTAAAGTAACTTAGTACTGTGTTTTATTCATTCTAAGATGTTCATCTTTTATATTTTTAATGTATTTAAAATCAGTATATATCTTAAAATCAGTTGGTGTAAATTTTTTTCTTAGTGGTGTATAAAATAATGTCTTTTATTAATAGCACCTTAGAGTCTATGAAATAATGCCATATTACTTTCAGGTACTCATACCTGTATGTAAATTGTTAGAAAGAAGGAGGACGGGAGGTTGTGTGTGGAAGAGAGCTGCACATTTTTCTTCACGTTTAACTTTAGTTTTATAGAAAACAGCTAAGGCCTGGGAAGTTTAATAATTGTCAAAGCTCCTAATTTAGTAAATGAGATTGGGACGGATTATAACCCAGATCTTTTGCTTCTTAAGAGTTTTTTCCCCTACCTCAAATTTGTTGACAAGTCTTAATTCCATTTTGACTGTTTTATAGTGAATTAGAGGCCTGGTGCACGGCATTCATGCACTGGGGGGACGCTGTCCCTCAGCCCCTCCTGCGCCCTCTCGAAGTCTGGGACCCCTTAGAGGATGTCTGACTGCTGGCTTAGGCCCGCTCCCCATGGCCTAAGCCAGCGAGAGAGGCTCCCTCCACTGCCACTGTGCTCACCGGCCATGAGCCCGGCTTCCACCAGGAGAGAGCTCCTGTGTTAAGCGTCTGCCCCCTGGTGATCAGTGCGCGTCATAGCGACCGGTTGTTCAGTTGATTTGCATACTAGGGTTTTATTATATAGGATAGGATGATCTGAAGACATACCTAAATTGTTAGGATTTCTTTATATTTTAAAATTAAATGTTAAATACAATTTTTCACTAAAAGTTTCTTCCTCATTCAGGAAGGTAACTAGTTAAAACATTGCTAGGGAGTCTCAACCACTTTCCTAATTATTCATATTCTTATTGTTGAATGTAAATTGTTTTGTTCACATGTAGTAAATACTATTCACAGGAAGATAGAAAATACAAATAAGAAAAAAGACTTCTCTAATCCCATACTCAGAGATGATAATTGATGAATATAGTTGTGATTAATGGTGGTTGTTAGCTTTTAAGTGACTTTTAAGAGTAGGAATATTTGCCCTACCGGTATGGCTCAGTCGACGCATGAACCAGAGGTCAGAGTTTGATTTCTGGTCAGGGTACATGATACCCAGAGGCAGCCAATCAGTGATTCTTTCTTGACATTGATGTTTCTATCTCTCTTTCTCCCTCTATGAAATCAATAAAAACATATTGCAAAAAGAATTAAAAGTAGGAATATTATATACATACTATTTTGTAGCTTCTTTTTCATTTTCTCTCTGATAACTATCTGTAATGTCGTAACATTCTTTGAAAACACTATTTTCAGGTTGTGGTGTATGTGATGGTCACCAGGAGAGTTTATTAAAAAAGTAGTAGCTCTTTCCGAAAGAAGCCAGAGGTGACATGTTGAAAATTGTTCGCTATTCACTTGACCCAGAAAACCCCACAGAATCATGCAAATTAGGAAGTTCAAATTTTTAAGTTCACTTTAAGAACATGTGAAACTGTCCAGGCCATTGATGGTATACATATCTGAAAAATCACCAAGTATCTGAAGGATGTCAATTTAGAGAAGTAATGTTTGCCATTCCATCATTAAAATGGTGAATTGGTGGATGTGTCCAGTCCAAACAGTGGGGATGGGCACAGGGTCTGTGGCCCAAAAAGTGCTAAATTTTTGCTACACAGGTTTAAAAATGCAGAGAGTAATGCTGAACTTCAGGGTTTAGATATAGATTCTCTGGTCATTGAGCACAACAGAGCTCCCAAGAGGTGATGCAGAACTTACAGAACTCTTTGGAGGATTAAACTATATATGAGCTGAACCTCACTGAAAAAGAGCAGATTGTTCCTAAACCAGAAGAGCAGGTGGCAAGAAGAAAAAGATACCCCAGAAAAAACTGTAGAAACAAAAACCTAATAGCCTAGGAGTAAATTCAGCATAAAATCTTCTATATACATAAAAGCCAAGCAAACAGAATGATGGAATGACTGGTCACTCTGATGTATGCACTGCAGTGGCCAGTGGACTCCCCCAACCCCCCAACCTCCTGCAGCCTCCCCTCTGCCAGCCCTGCCCCCAACCCCCAACCCCCCCCCCCCCCCCCCCCGTGAATCCACCAATTCACCATCGTGGGTGGGGCCAGTCAGCCAACTGTCTGTGGCCCCTCCCCTGGGTTGCCCCCCCGACCCCACACGCATGCACAAGTTGGTGCACCAGCCAGCCCTCTAGTAAGTAATAAAAGTAAAGCAGGGGGGAAAAAGTGGATGCTCAGGCTCTACTGCCAGACATTTTAAAAGTATGTTTATATTGATTTTTAGAGAGAGGAAGGGACACAGAGAGAACCATTGATGGTGATGTGAGAGAGAAACATCGATTGAACATTCATACACACCCCAAACAGAGATCAAACCTGCAACCTCAGCATGTGCCCTGACCAGGAATTGAACTGGCAGCCTTTCTGTGCATGGAATGATGCTCAGCCCAACTGAGCCACACTGGCCAGTGCTAGCGTATGCATTTTAAAAAAAAAATATATATATATTATTGACTTTTTTTTTTTTTACAGAGCTGAAGGGAGAGGGATAGAGAGTTAGAAACATCGATGAGAGAGAGATATTGATCAACTGCCTCCTGCACACCCTCTACTGGGGATGTGCCCACAACCAAGGTACATGCCCTTGACTGGAATCGAACCTGGGACTCTTCAGTCCACAGGCTGACGCTCTGTCCATTGAGCCAAACCGGTTAGGGCTAGCATATGCATTTTAATAGCTCCCTAGATCAGCGGTCGCCAACCTTTCAAACCTCACAGACCACCAGTGGTCCACGGACCACCAGTTGTTGACCGCTGCCCTAGATGATTCTGATAAGTTTGTCCTGATTGAGAAAAGTATTTTCCCCCATGGCTTCAGGGTATTCATTATGGATGTATTTTAATCTTAAAAATGAATCCTTTATTGAAGATATTTATGTATTCCTCCCATCCCTTTTTCTGCTTTTATAAGCAGTTGATGACTGGTCTATTTATTTCTAAATTTTTAAATATGAGAATTTGTTGATTCAGTGAGTATATACATTTTTAGGACTTTGATACATATTGACAGATTTCCTGGGGATTAATTAACATCCTGTCTCTGACAATTATTCTTTTTTCTTCCTGGTTTATAGCTTTATTTTATGGATGGAATTATGATTTTTCTGGAGAGAAAATACATCTTTGTTCTCATTGGTTAATTGTTCTTTCACCCTAGTGATGAGTTGTTTATATTTGTTAACCTAGATCATCAGTAATGTGCCAGCAGACAGCTTGATTCGTACAGAACGCCCACCAAATAAGGAGATACTTCGATACTTTATACGGCATAATGCCTTACGGGCTGGCACTGGTGAAAATGCACCTTGGGTGGTAGAAGATGAATTGGTGAAGAAATATTCCCTACCTAGCAAGTTCAGTGACTTTTTACTTGATCCATACAAGGTAAGGTCACTATTAATTTTTGGACAGCAGGATAGAACACTATTAGATGAGTTTATTTCCCCAGATGGGTCCAATAGATTAGATTTATAGCAGATTTTGAATTCTAACATCAGATAAGGAATTCAAAAATTTTCAGATATCTATTTCATATAGGTTGTGATTTGTGGGGTTGGTAGGGGAGAGGTCACGTTGAGTATCTCCTCTAGTTCAATTTATTTTTTACATAATTAAGAAGGAAACTACATACATGTACTTTTTAACCTCAGATCCTTCTTATAATGAGGTATGGTATAAACACAAAAAATATTTTGCAAATTGAATCCTAAAAATGAAAATTGATTTTATACATAAGAAAAGATGATCAAATATACTGGTAGCCTTGAAAAAGGACTTGGAATGAGTATTACATTGTATGTCAGGTGAGTAGAAAATCTAGGATTTTCCTCTTGAGAACACGGTTTTTTCTTTATTTCATTTGATGTACAGAACATTGTTATGAAGTTGTATAGTATGTAAAAATATCTTAATCTTATTTTCCAGATGGGGAAACAGAGGCTAGTCTAATTAGAAGCAATATAAAGTGAATGACAAAAGCCAAGACATTGTCCTTTGATCTCTGGTTATCTTTTCCACTTAGGGTTTCTTCAATGAAATTATAATGTAGTTTGTGAGAGTTTTTTATGTAGGTTGTGAGTATTTATGCTTCTTGTGGTGGTAAATTTACTTATTTGCATACTGATGTTTTCATCTTGGTCTCTGGGCCAGAAGGGGAAGGAGAGAGCCCCTGGTCCATTAAAATAAAGTCTGAGTTCCAGGATTTTCCTCCCCCATCCTTATTTATTTATTTATTTTTGGTAAGAGAACATTTATTGGGTAAATCACAGAGGTAGAAAAAGTAATTCCTGGAAGAAATGGGCTTAGGAAACAAGTTATAGGGGTAAAGGAAGGGCCCTTGGAATTTGGGAGTGAGGAAGCTAATGATAACAAGCCAGGAATCTGGGGCAGAGAGAGGTTGGGGGAGGGAAGGGAAGAGAAGGGAAAGGCATGGGCATACTTTCAGGAGGGAGAGCACCCCCTTTCTTGCATATTTTTATTGATTTCAGAGAGGAAGGGAGAGGGAGAGATAGAAACATCAATAATGAGAGAGAATTATTGATTGGCTGCCTCTGCACTACCCCCACTGGGGATCGAGCCTGCAACCCTGGCCATATGCCCTGGTCATAGGTCAATGGTCAACCACTGAGGCTCCCTCTCTTGTTTGTTTGATGGTTTGTTTTTAATGTATTTTTTATTGTTGATAGTATTACAGATATCTCCCATTCCCTCCTCCCATTCCCGTTTTTCTCTTCTCCTAACCCTTATCTGCGCACGCGCCCCCCCCCCCCCCGCCCCCCGCCACACACACCCAGGTCTTTACTACCCTATAGCTCATGTCCATGGGCTATGCATATCCTATATAATAAAAGCCTAATATGCAAATCAACCAAATGGAGGAACAACCGGTTAGCTGGGATTGGGGCCGGCAAGCAGGCAGCAGCAGGCAGAGGGAGGGGATGGTGATCTGGGGGGTGTCAGCGGCAGGGGGGCCGTCCCCAGATTGGCCCGCTGGTAGTTTCCCTCAGAGGGAGGCTAAACTAAGCCATCAGTTGGACATCTCCCGAGGGCGCACACACACACATGCACACACACACACACACACACACACACGAGTGCACAAATTTTCGTGCACTGGGCCTCCAGTGTATATATGTTGTTTGGTTTATCTCTTCCTGTTCCCCCAACCCCACGTCAAGGTATGTCAGTCTGTTTCATGTCTCCCTTGATTTTTTTAAAATATGTTTTTTATTGTTGATGCGTCCCTTGTTTTTAATTGTGAAAAACTAAGGATATCTCCAGTCATGTAACTAAATTATTGTAATTATCTTAGGTTGATTTTGCTGACAAAAGTACATTGAGAAATAAATTTATTTATTTAAACATTGATAAAAACCTCTAACCATAGTTTAGCATTTAGAATGTTTTCTTATTCTAGACCAGCGTGATTATTATCTTTCATTATGCTCTTTAAATTTTTATTATTTGTGAAAAAGAAGAATTTAGGAACTAATTGGCTTTTTTTAGATCAGGACTAAATTTTCCATGGGACTATAGTAAACCTAATTTTTTTCCTTAATATTTTTATTTTCTTGGTATTTTTATGTACTGAAAGGATATTTTAATACGTTATTTCATTGCTGTATGTTTTGAAACTGATGGCTTTTGGTGGTTATAACATGAGATTACTATCTATACTGTATGAGAATCCTATATAAAATGATCTCTGAATGGGTTTTAGGCTCATGGATCATTTGAATCCTTTAATATTTTCCTCTTATTTGATAGCTGTCTTTTATGTATTTTAGTTTAGTGATTAAAGCATGTGACCATGCTCTAGCTTTTTTGGTTCAGTGGATAAACTGTCAGCCTGTGGACTGAAGGGTCCCAGGTTCGATTCCAGTCAAGAGCACATGCCCGGGTTGTGGGCTTGATTCCCAGTAGGGGTGTGCAAGAGACAGCCTATTGTCTCATCAATTAATGATTGTCTCATCATTAATGTTGCTATCTTATCTCTCTCTTCCTCTCCCTCCCTCTCTGAAAATCAACAAAAATATGTAAAAATAAAATTAAAATAAAAATCATTTTAAAAAGAAGTATGTGAATAACATGAAAGGACTGAGTATTTATAGGTAAAAATGTCTTTAGATTTTACTGAATGAAAAAGTTTGATCCACTCTCTCTAAAAATTGATTGAAAAATGTCCTGAGGTGAGGATTATCAAAAAAGTAAAAAATAAAAATAAATTCTGCTTGTTATGGAGAAAAATGCTACTGACAGTTGAGTTTAGGGATAACCTTTTTTTATAGGCCTAATGACTTGGAGGAATGTTTTACAAAACAATGGGTAATAAGGTAATTGTTATTTAAGATGAGATCAGTCATCTTGGTTCATTTCCCTTTGTAATACATGCAGCTCTAGTGTTCTGTTATTCTATCCATAATGTTTGAACTCTTGTTTTGAACTGTTATAAAGGGCATCCTGTCACCCTGGCCAGTGTGGGTCAGTGGTTAGAGCATTAGCCACTAATGGGGAAGCTTTTAGATAGAGACATAACAAGAAAATAACACTTTTAAAATTGGGAATCCTTAATTAATTTGGGGTAATTTAGTATGGTTTTTAATATATTTTAAAAACATTATTTTGAAATAAATAATTTCATATAGAAAAGTTAACAAAATAATATAAAGCATTTCCCTTCATGTAGATTGTACTCCACGTAGATTTCTCAAATGTTAACATTTACCATATTTGTTTTATTATTTTCTCTTTTAATACATACATACATACACACAAATATTTTTCTTTTCTGAGACATTTGAGAGTAGGTTGTAAGACAGGATGCCCTTATTATTATTACTAGAGGCCCGGTGCACAAAATTCGTGCATGAGGAGGGTATGTCCCTCAGCCCAGCCTGCACCCTCTCCAATCTGGGATCCCTCTCACAATCTGGGACTACTGGATCCTAACCACTCGCCTGCCTGCCTGCCTGATTGCCCTTTACCGCTTCTGCCTGCCAGCCTGATCCACCCCCTAACCACTCCCCTGCCAGCCTGATTGACCCCTAACTACTACCCAGCCGGCCCAATTGTCCTAACTGCCCTCCCCTGCCGGCGTGGTCACCCCTAACTGTCCTCCCCTGCTAGCCTGGTTGCCCCCAACTGCCTTCCCCTTCAGGCCTGATCGTCCCCAACTACCCTTCCCTGCTGGCCCGGTTACCGCTAACTGCCTTCCCTTGCCAGCCTGGTCCCCTCCAACTGCCCTCCCCTGCAGGCCTGATCACCCCTAACTGCTGTCCCTTGCAGGCCTGGTCCCTCCCAACTGCCTCCCCTGTTTGCCTGATTGCCCACAACTGCCCTCCCCTGCGGGCCATTTTGTGTGTTGGAGTGATGGTCAATTTGCATATTACCTCTTTATTATATAGGATTTTTTGTTGTTGTTAATCCTCACCTGAGAATATTTTTCCCATTGCTTTTTGGAGAGAGTGGAAGGGAGGGAGGTGGGAGAGAGCGAGAGACATCAATGTGAGAGACATACCTCAATTGGTTGGCTCCTGTACATGCCCTGAAGGGACAGGAATCGTACCCAAGACCCTTCAGTGCATGGGCTGATGCTCTAACCACTGACCACACTGGCCAGGGTGACAGGATGCTCTTTTAAAAAGTACTTGAATGTGTCTTTCCTAAAGACAAGGATGTTTTCTAATGTAACTCTAGTATACTTATCAAATCAGTAAACTAACTTGATTTACAGTTTTTACTCAAATTGTGCCATTTATCCCATTAATGCCCTTTTAGCTGCCTCTCCACCCCCCAATTTTGTTTTGGTTTCAGTAGGATCCACTTACTTGTTATTTATTATGTCTCTTTAATCTCCTCTAATCCAGAACAGTCCCTCAAATTTTCTTTGCCTTTTAAAAACCTAATTATTATGCTCTTCAGTTTGGATTTATTTTATCATGAGTAGATTTAGTCTGAATTTTTGGTAGAAATGCCACAAAAATGTTGTATTCTTCTCAGTGAGTTGTATGAGAAGGCACATGATGTAATCTTGTCTCATTACTAGTGATATTAATTATTATATATTTTAAAATATGTTCCTTATCTCTCCTAATAACTAATGTTTCAAGTAAGTGTTCATAGCCCTAAGATTTTTCTTTAAATTTTAGCTCTTGAAGTTTGTTTATGAGGTGGAGACTAGAGCAGAAGTATTTAAAATAAGTTATATTATTTTTCAAAGCACTTAAAATATTTTATAGTAACACATTTCACAAGTTTCTAATTTATGATTCTTGCTGCTTACTGTTATGTTAAATTTAACATCTGAATGAGCTTCTCTAAATACAGGTTCTTTATTTTTATCTTATTAGATTTTCTTATTTGTGGTAGTGGTTTGTTTCTGATGACAGGGAACAAGTATTGAATTGTATACACTGTTTTTCTTAACAGCCTCTCATGTTTTTAGACAGAAATATTTTTTCTTGTTTAGCAATTAGGAAAAACCTTTGCCCCAAACTATAGTACTAGAATCCAGACATCCATTCTTTTCTCCCTTCCTATACACTACTCTAGTAGATTACTTATGCTGAATGGGGGGTAGGGGAGACCCTTAGCACATAAGTGGTTTTATACTTTTTCAGATTCCCCTGAGTCCAGCCATGCCGGCTCCCATTTGGCTGTGACTGCCCACCAGCATGCCCTGTGCTGAGATGATCCAGTTACTGAAGGACTACTCACTCGGGGAGCTGGCCTGTTGGGAGGGGGTTGGGTGAGTTAATTTCTTTCCTTTTTTTTTAAATCCTCACCCAAGAATAAGTTTTTATGGTTTTTAGAAAGGAAGGGGGTTGGGGGGAGAAACATTGATGTGAGAGAAAAACATCAATCAGTTGCCTCCAGCACCAGCCCTGACCAAACCAACAACCTTTTGATTTCAACGCTTCACCAGGCCAGGGCTTCTTTCATTTTTTAAGAGAAAAAAATTAAATGGTGTAGATTGGCAAAAACAACACACCTTATACATAAAAAATGGGTAGCTGGACCCTTTCATGGTTAAGCCACCCCAGCCTTTTCTTGCATTATTTCTGCATAGCACAATGCTTCTAAGTAGAACAAATTTAAAGAAACTTATGCTAAATTTGACTTTTAAAATTTTTGACTTTTTAAATAGAAATACAACCAATAAATTTGGAAGAGGTCTAATTATAAAAGATCCTATTAAAAATACCTTATTTAAAATAGTAAAAATGATACATAGACTCATGTTAGTCTCCTTTTTAATGATAAATTTCATTTTAGAATGACTTTAAATAAAATCTGTCATCCTGATCATTAGAAAAAGTGGCAATCTATTTTGTTTGTACTCTGAAGATTTTCCAAGGCTAGCTGAAGAGGATGGTTAACTCTTCTCTTGGGAATAATATATTTGTCTTTAATTTCTGACAGGGTAGTGTTTAGTCTTACTCTGACAGCAGTTTTCCACTGTTGTGCCATGGCACACTGCAAGAGGCACACTCTGTGCTGTGCAAGAGTTTTTAAAACATGCAATGCCTGGCTGTTTAATCAGGGGCACTGACCTCTTTTCCTTTAGATAGTCACAAAAATGACAGCAGTCAACACAACAACTGAATCAAAATTATGCCAATTTTTCTTTGGTCAGATCAGCAAAAAATATATTATTTGGTGTGCTGCAGAATTTTAGTAATTAGTTTGTATATGCCATGAGATTAAAAAGGTTGAAAATCACTGCTCTATGATCTGTAGAATAGTCTTGAGATATGGTTCTCTTTGGAGTATTGTGCTATCACTGTCCATGAGGAAAATGCAATCTTACATTAGTTATCTTTGTTTATTCTTTTTAACCTTTTGAAATTTATTTCTGGGGAAGAAGAACTGGGAAATTCTATTTTTGTGAAAAGTATCCCCTGAAGCACTGATAGTGTTTCTTTTTATGTTAACTATGAAACCATTTTGTCATTTTATACTGAGGCTGATAATTGAAACCAATTTTTTAGTCAGGCAACAAAAAACAGCCAGCTAGAGGAACAGTAACCTACAATTGCCTGTAATTCTTAAAAGGCAGATCGGCCTTTAAAGTTACAGAACTTGGCCAGAAGAAGTGTAAGGCCACTATTCATTGCAGACTATATTTATACCTCTTGTGCTGCCTTGGTTCTGTGAGTTTGTTTCTCTGATTATATTCTTCTTGTTTATTTCTTTTTGGCATTATAGTACACCTTATTAAATTTTACTCTACCTGCTTGTTTACTCCTAATGAGCATAGGTGTTTCTCTGTATCATCTCCAGGATTTATTTCACCATAGCCATTTTCCTGTAGCCTTTTTAAAGGGGCTCATACTTCAATATTCAATAATCTTTAGGTGTTTCCTTGCCTATAGTTTGATTTCACACTAACCTATCTTACTGCCTGCCTGCAGACTGCTTCCCTGCTATGTATGTATGTATGTATGTATGTATGTATGTATGTATGTATTTATTTATGTAGATCTGTTGTTCCACTCATCTATGCATTCACTGTTTGATTCTGACTGGGGATCGATCTACAACCTTGGCATGTTGGGACAATGTTCTAGTCAACTGAGATATCCAGCCAAGGCTAGACTGTTTCTTTTATTAAATACTAGAGGCCCAGTGCATGAAAATTCATGCACTGGAGGGGATTGTCCCTCAGTCCAGCCTGCCCGCTCTCACAGTCTGGGAGCCCTCAGCAACTGTCGATCAGGGGATGGCGATGCCCCCATCACATCTCTGCTGCTGCCACTGTCTGCAGCACAAGCCTTGGCAGGCTCTGGTTACCTACGCCTTGGGCTGGCCCTGGATGACTGGGCAGCCACCAGCCGAGGCTTGCCTGTGCCTCGGGCATTGGCTGGGCAGCCATCATCTAAGGCTTGCCTGAGCCTTGGGCCAGCCCTGGGTGGCTGGGGGCTGAGGGGACTGGGGGACTCCAGAGGCAGGCATGCAGCAAGGCCCCGGTGGGACTGAGGGAACTGGGCGCCACCATTTTGTGGCTGTGGGCACCCTCATCTATGAGGGCGGGGCAGTCAATTAGCATATTACCTCCTTATTGGCTGTGGCTGCTGCCATCTTTGCGATGGCGTGAGGGTCAATTAGCATATTCCCTCTTTATTAGATAGGATATTTTTACTAGAGGTCTGGTGCATGGATTCGTGCACTGGTGTGTGTGTCCCTTAGCCCAGCCTGCGCCCTTTCACAGTCTGGGACCTCTCGGGGGATGTCCACCTGCCTGCTTAGGCAGTCAGATATCCCTCTCACAGTCCGGGACCCCTCGCTCCTTACCGCCAGCCTGCAGT
This sequence comes from Myotis daubentonii, assembly GCF_963259705.1. Taxonomy (NCBI): domain Eukaryota; kingdom Metazoa; phylum Chordata; class Mammalia; order Chiroptera; family Vespertilionidae; genus Myotis; species Myotis daubentonii. The sequence continues at coordinate 33,635,406 of NC_081843.1, forward strand.
GGAGGTGGGAGAGGCTCCCACCACCACTGCTGCACTCGCCAGCTGTGAGCTGTGAGCCTGGCTTCTGGCTGAGTGGCGCTCCCCCTGTGGGAGCATACTGACCACCAGGGGGGGCAGCTTCTACATTGAGCGTCTGCCCCCTGGTGGACAGTGCGCATCATAGTGACTGGTCATTCTGCCGTTTGGTCGATTTGCATATTAGGGTTTTATTATATTGGAGGATAGGATTGATTTCAGAGAGGAAGGGAGAGGAAGAGAGAGATAGAAACATAAAGGATGAGAGAGAATCATTGATCAGCTGCCTCCTGCACATCCTCTACTGGGGATTCAGCCCGCAACCCGGGATGTGCCCTTGACCAAAATCGGACCTAGGACCTTTCAGTCTACAGGTCGACGCTCTATCCCCTGAGCCAAATATGGGCTAGGACCAGACTGTTTCTTTACATGTTGCTCTTATCAAGTTAGTCCCTTAGTCCCTTTCACTAAAAATACTTGAAGTGTTTTAGAATTTAAGTATTTTAGAGATTATCTAGTCTTTCTCCTGATCACTTGAAATAGTACTTTTTTTGAAATTGGCTGTACCTTTTCATTGGTGGTTATTATTTCATTTAATTTGTTTTAGCTGCTAGGTTTTTTTCTTTATAATTATATTCTTTAAAACATAGAACTCATGACTGTTGTTTCTGTGTACATAAAACAAAAACAAAGACTAAAAACAAAATACCACGTGCGGGTGCGCACGTACAGTGCGATTGAAACTGCGGCCCATGCGCAGAAGTCAGTATTTTGTGGAAGAGCCACACTGAAGGGGCCAAAGAGCCGCATGTGGCTCGCGAGCCCAGTTTGCTGAGCCGCAGTTTGCCGACCACTGGACTAAGGGAATATACTGTGATTACTGGGTGGCATTCAGGACCCATTTGAAGGCATTTGGTTATGACTGTAATATCACACATTCATTGTATCTTCTATTCTAGTCATGTTTCTTTTTAAAAATTTTATGTATTGATGAGAGAGAGAGAGAGAGAGACATCGATTTGTTGTTCCACCTATTCATGCATTCATTGGTTGGTTCTTGAATGTGCCTGGCTGGAGATTGAACTGAAACCTTGGCTTATTGGGATGATGCTCTAACCAAATGAGCTACCTGAACATGTGCAGGCCAGGAATGATTAGATACAACAGAGCAAGAGAGACAAAAGAATTTAATCTGGGTTAGAAGGGTAGGGAAGTATGAGCATGGTGAAAATGATAAAATTAACAGATTTGAGGGCCTGGTGGGATTGATGGATTACAAAGTTGGGCTACTAGAGGAAGTGAACTAGAAAGATGTGAGAGGATGAACAAAGAGAATTAAATGAAATTGAGAATTTAGAGGGCTTATAGTTACTAGTATATTCATTAGAATGAGTTCTTAAGGTATGGAGAAACGTCAAAAGGGAGTTTGAAGACTTATTCTGTCAGTGTCATGAGAACAGTGTCTTTGTTATTGTTAGTATACTCATTGATATTTTAAAAAAGAAATTCCTGATCTGATTTTATTTTTTCCATTGGTTTTTAGAGAGGGAGAAAGGGGGAGATGGAGAGAGAGAGAAATATTGATGTAAGAAAGCCACATTGATTGGTTGCTCCCACATGCGCCCCAATCAGGGCCAGGGAATAAACCTGCAACCCAGGTACGTGCCCTTGACCGGAATGGAATCCATGACTCTTCAGTGTGTAGGCCAACTCTCTACCACTGAGCAACACTGGCCAGGGCCTCACTGATACTTTTAATAAGAAAATAGGCTTCTGAATTTAAACAGGAATACTTAATGGTAATCTTTAAATGTAAACCTTAAGAGCATAGAATATTCCCAGTTGGAACAAAGGCTTAAAGGATGAAAACCTAGTCCTGTCTCAGGAGCAATACTTTTAGCCCTAGCTGGTTTGGCTCAGTGGATAAAGCGTCGGCCTGCAGACTGAAGAGCCGCGGGTTCGATTCCAATCAAGGGTACATGCCTGGGTTGTGGGCTCGATCCCCAGTAGGTGGCATGTCTTGGCTCAGTGGATAAAGCGTCGGCCTGTAGACTGAAGAGCCCCGGGTTCGATTCCAATCAAGGGCACATGCCTGGGTTGTGGGCTCAATCCCCAGTAGGTGGCATGTCGATGGATGATTCTCTCTCATCGTTGATATTTCTGTTTTTCTCCCCTTCTCCTTTCCTCTCTGAAATTAAAAATGATGATGATGATGATGATGATGATGATGATAATAAAAGAGCAATACTTTTAAATTTTCTCACATGTTCCCCTTATCTATATCAGGTACTCTTTGTTAATCCTCACCTGAGGATATTTTTCCATTGATTTTTAGAGAGAGAGTGAAAGGGAGGGGGAGAGACTGAGAGAAAGAAAAACACCAGTGTGAGAGAGACACATCGATTGGTGCCTCCCGCACATGCAACTGAAGTACATGCTGTGGGCTGGAATTGAATCCGGGACCCTTTAGTCTGCAGGCCGATGCTCTATTAAGCCAAACCAGCTAGGGCTAGATCAGGTATTCTTTTTTTCTTCTTTTTAATATATATTTTTTATTGATTTCAGAGAGGAAGGGAGAGGGAGAGAGATACAAACATCAATGATGAGAGAGAATCATCTAACTGCTGCCTCCTGCATGCCCTCTACTGGGGATCGAGCCCACAACCGGGGCATATGCCCTTGACTGGAATCAAACCTGGGACCCTTCAGTCCACAGGCTGACACTCTATCCACTGAGCCAAACTGGTTAGGTCTAGATCAGGTATTCTTAATCTGGGATCCATGGATGGACTCAGAAATTGTTTGCATAATTTTTATATGTCTTTTCTGGGGAAATGGTTCACAGTTCATTCAAGTATTTAAGAACTGCTAATTTGCATATAAACAAAACTAGTTGCATAGCAAAAATGTCTAATATTAGAGTATAGCTTTTTAAGCCTAGGTATCGGGAATTTTGTTTTGCTATGGATATAACACTGTTTTTTCAGGGACATAGGATTTATAAAGAGAAATGAATTTGTAGTTTTGCCTGAAGAGCAGAAAAGAGGGCCTTTCGGATACTTAAATGTTGCTTCTTTAAACTAGTTTTTTAAATTAATTTTGCTTCTATTTTTAAATTCTAGTATATGACTCTCAACCCTTCTACTAAGAGGAAGAATACTGGATCCCCAGACAGGAAGCCCTCAAAGAAATCCAAGACAGATAACTCTTCTTTGAGTTCACCACTAAATCCTAAGTTATGGTGTCATGTACACTTGAAGAAATCCTTGAATGGCTCACCACTCAAGGTGAAGAACTCAAAGAATTCCAAATCTCCAGAAGAGCATCTGGAAGAAGTGATGAAGATGATGTCAACCAACAAATTACATGCTAACTTTCACATTCCTAAGAAAGGCCCACCTGCCAAGAAACCAGGGAAGCACAATGACAAACCTTTGAAAGCCAAGGGCAGAAGCAAAGGCATCCTGAATGGACAGAAATCCACAGGGAATTCCAGATCTCCAAAAAAGGGCCTGAAGTCTCCTAAAACAAAAATGAAGCAGATGACTTTGTTGGATATGGCCAAAGGCACTCAGAAGATGACACGAGCCCCCCGGAATTCTGGGGGTACACCCAGGTCCTCTAGTAAACCTCATAAGCATCTGCCTCCCGCTGCCCTACACCTTATTGCCTACTACAAAGAAAACAAAGACAAGGAGGACAAGAAGAGTGCCCTGTCTTGCGTTATCTCTAAAACAGCTCGTCTTCTTTCTAATGAAGATAGAGCTCGTCTCCCAGAAGAATTGCGGAATATTGTTCAAAAACGCTTTGAGCTTCTAGAGCACAAAAAAAGGTGGGCCTCTATGTCTGAAGAGCAACGCAAAGACTATTTGAAAAAGAAACGAGAGGAGTTGAGAGAAAAGTTGAAGGAGAAAGCCAAAGAGCGGAGAGAGAAAGAAATGCTTGAGAAACTAGAAAAACAGAAGCGATATGAGGACCAAGAATTAACTGGCAAGCACCTTCCAGCATTTAGATTGGTGGATACCCCTGAAGGGTTGCCCAACACACTCTTTGGGGATGTAGCCCTGGTGGTGGAGTTTTTGAGCTGTTATTCTGGACTACTCTTACCAGATGCTCAGTATCCTATTACTGCTGTGTCTCTTATGGAAGCCTTGAGTGCAGAAAAAGGTGGCTTTTTATACCTGAACAGAGTCTTGGTCATCCTTTTACAGACCTTATTACAAGATGAAATAGCAGAAGACTATGGTGAATTGGGAATGAAGCTGTCAGAAATCCCCCTGACTCTGCATTCTGTTTCAGAGCTGGTGCGGCTCTGCTTGCGCAGATCTGATGTTCAGGAAGAAAGTGAGGGCTCAGACACAGATGACAATAAAGATTCAGCACCATTTGAGGACAATGAAGTACAAGATGAGTTCTTAGAGAAGCTGGAAACTTCTGAATTTTTTGAGCTAACATCAGAAGAGAAGCTACAGATCTTGACAGCACTCTGCCACCGGATTCTCATGACATATTCAGTGCAAGACCACATGGAATCAAGACAGCAGATGTCTGCAGAGTTATGGAAGGAACGGCTTGCTGTATTAAAGGAAGAAAATGATAAGAAGAGAGCAGAGAAACAGAAACGGAAAGAAATGGAAGCTAGAAATAAAGAAAATGGAAAAGAGGAGAATGGGTTAGGCAAAACCGATAGGAAAAAAGTTGTGAAGTTTGAACCCCAGGTAGATACGGAAGCTGTTGACATGATTAGTACTGTGAAGAGCAGACGGCTGCTTGCCATTCAGGCCAAGAAGGAGCGGGAAATCCAGGAGAGAGAAATGAAAGGTAAAATCTTATAATGAGAGAAAAGAGGAAGCCCTTTAGTACAGGGGTGGAGAACATCCGGCCAGCAGGCCCTATAAGGCTGGAAAAATCATTTGGCCTGGCCCTGCCAAGGCATTAGGGATGAGTTCATGAAATGTTTGACCAAATATAGCATGCTAATTATTAAGTTGATAATTTTGCATGGCCTATAGATGATGTTATAAATATCCAAATGGCCCCTGGCAGAAAAATGGTTCCATACCTCTGCTTTAGAAGATAGTAAAAGTAAGGAAATTACTGAGGTAGTGGTAAAGTCTCTATTTGTCATAACTAGTTATTTTTGTATATAATAACCCAGATCCTGCTATGTATGTAATATTCTAGCAGAAGTGTTCAGTATGGCATTCTGTAGTAAATGATAATTTGACATATAGATAATGTGATGTTGACATCTTTTCTGAGTTTCCTAGTTTAGACCAAATCCACAAATAGGTACAGTGGAAGTAACACATGACTAGGGAATTGCTGATATGGGTTCAAACTCTACCAACTGATTTAGCTATATTCCTTTGGTCAACTTATCTATGCCTCAGTTTCCTCATATGATTGTAAAAGTTGTTGTAACAATTGAATAATAAGCTACTTGAAGCCCTCTGCACAGTTGTCCTTAAGATATAAGAACATAAAAATTTTGGGCTTTGATAGCACCATTAAATCTGAACTTTTAAATAAATAGCTTTATTAATAAACTAGAGGTCCAATGCATGAAATTCGTGCATGAGTAGGCCTTCCTTCCCCCGTCTGCCAGCACCAGCTTCCCTCTGGCACCTGGGACCCAGACTTCCCTCTGGCTGCTGGCAGGCACCTGGGACCCGGGCTTCCCTTGCAGCCCTGGCTTCATGTGGAAGGTGGTCTAGAAGGATGTCCGGTCTAATTAGCATATTATGCTTTTATTATTATAGATAATTCATATACCATGCAGTTCTTCCATTGATAGTGTACAATTCAGTGTTTTTAAATATATTCACAGACATGCAACCTTCACCACAATTTTAGAACATTTTCATTACCTCAAAAAGATACTCTATACCCTTTAGCCATCTGGGACTCTGATCGAGATTGCTTTGAATCTGTAGATCAATTTTGGGATCTATAGATTAGAACTATAGATCTAATAGATTTATTGCTATCTTAATATTTTGTCCCTGTCCTCCCTAGACCCAAGCAACCACCAGTCTACTACTGTTTCTCTAGATTTGCCTATTCTGACAACATATAAATGGGATCATACAAAATGTGATCTTTTATGATTGGCTTCTTTCACTTAGTGTATATAATGTTTTCAAAGTTCATCCATGTTGTAGCATGTTTCAGTAGTACTTTATTTATTTATCTTAATTAATTAATTATTATTTTTAATCCTCACCTGAGGATATTTTTACATTGATTTTTAGAGAGAATGGAAGAGAGAGGGAAAGACAGAAATATTGATATGCATGAAATACATCGATTGGTTGCTTCCTACGTGCACCCCGACCAGGGTCTGGTCTGGGCAGGAGCCTGCAACTGAGGTGTATGCCCTTGACCGGAATCGAACCCGGGACCCTTTGGTTTGCAGTCAGATGCTCTATTCGCTGAGCCAAACCAGCTAGGGCAGTACCTCGTTCCTTTTAATAGCAGAATACTGTTCCATTAATTGGATATACCACATTTTATCAATTGATGGACATTTGGTTTGTTTCCTCCTTTTTGGTTACTATGAGTCTGCTGAAAGCATTGGTGTACAAGTTTTTGTATGGATGTATCTTTTTATTTCTCTTGGGCATATACCTAGGAACATAATTCCTGGGTCTTATGGTAACTGTTTAACTGTTAGAGAAACTGCCAGACTATTTTTCAAATGGCTGCACAATTTTACTTTCCTATGAACAGTGTGTGAGGGTTCTGATTTCTCTACTTGCTGCATCCTCACCAACACTTGTTATTTTGTGATTTGTGGATTATAACCATCCTAGTGGTTGAGAATTGGTATCTCATTAAGGTTTTGATACACATTTCCTTTTTTTTTTTAAGTTTTTAAAATGCGAATTTTATTTATTTTTGGAATAAATAATATATTTGCATGGCTCAAAAATTCAAAAGATACAAGAAGGTTTGTACTCCAGGCAACTACTGTGATACGCATTTCCTGATTACTAGTGATGTTGAGCATCTTTTCATGTGCCTAGTAATTATTTGTATATCTTCTTGGGAGAAATGTTAATTCAGATTTTTGCCCATTTTCAAATCAGATTGTCTTATTATTATTGAGTTGTAAGAGTTCTTTGTATAGTCTAGATATAAATTCCTTTTCTCACAGATATATGATCTGCAAATATTTTCACCTATTTTATGTGTTGTCTTTTTACTTTCTTAATAGTGTCCATTGAAGCACAAATTTAAAATTATTTTATAAAGCCCAATTTATCCCCCCCCCCCCCCCCCGGTTGCTTGTGGTTTTGGTGTCATATCTAAGAATCCATTGCCAAATCCACAGCCATGAAGATTTACCCCTATGTTTTCTTCTAAAAGTCTTACAGTGTTAGCTCTTACATTTACGTCTTTGATTCATTTTGAGTTAATTTTAATATATGGTATGAGGTACATGTCTAACTTCATTCCGTGGCTATCCAGGGATTTTCTATTATCATTTGTTAAAGGTTATTCTTTCCCCCATTGAATGATCTTGACACCTTTGACAAAAATCATTTGACTATAGATGTATTGATTGATTTATGGACTCTGAATTCTGTCCCATTGATCTATATGTTTATCTTTACACCAATGTTACAATGGCTTGATTACTATTGCTTTGTAGTAGTTGTTGAAGTGGGAAATATAAATTGTCTAACTTGTTCTTTTTCAAGATTGTTTTAGCTGTTCAAGGTCCCTTGCAATGGCATAGTAATTTTAGAATCAGCTTATTAATTTCTACAAAGAAGCCATCTGGGACTCTGATCGAGATTGCTTTGAATCTATAGATCAATTTTGGGATCTATAGATTAGAACTATAGATCTAATAGATTTATTGTCATCTTAATATTTTGTCTTCTGGTCCATGTTCAACACCCCAAGCCAAGTCCATCTCCTCAACAATCGCCACACTGTCGTTCGCATCCGAGTTTTTCTTTTTCGCTCAGCTGTCAGCCCCTCTATCTATAGCAGTGGTTCTTAACCTTCCTAATGCCGCGACCCTTTAATACAGTTCTTCATGTTGTGGTGACCCCCAATTTCATTGGAATAAATTGAACATAATTAAAGCATAGTGATTAATCACAAAAACAGTATGCAATTATATATGTGTTTTCCAATGGTCTTAGGTGACCCCTGTGAAAAGGTCGTTTGACCCCTAAAGGAGTCGCGACCCACAGGTTGAGAACCGCTGATCCATATAGTAGTATCAATATTTACTTACTTGATCAGTCTCACAATGTACACAAAATTTGTTTTAGAATTATTACCCATAATAAACTAAGTTTATTAGTTTTTTTCCTTTAAGACATAACTATTTTGATCACTGTTACAGTTTTAAACCTTACGAAAGTTGCCAACTTATGAAATGAAGATAGTAAAAACGCTTTATTTGTCAAAGTTGGATGCTAAGGATTGGGTAGATATATACCTAGAAATAGTCTTAAATTATGTGTGAGAGCCCGGCCGGCATGGCTCAATGGTTGAGTGTTGATCTATGAACCAGGAGGTCACGGTCTGATTCCCAGTCAGGGCACATGCCTGGGTTGCCGGCTCAATCCCTAGTGTAGGATGGGCATGAGGCAGCCAATTAATGATTCTTTCTCATCGTTGTTTCTCTCTCCCTCTCCCTCTCCCTCTCTGAAATAAATAAAAAAATATTTTTTAAAAAAATTGTGTGAGAATTTTACAGTAAGTCAAACAACTTTGTTACTTTGTTAAATTTTTTTCATTAGAAAATATGAAATATTTAATTTAAAATAGGTTTTAGGTTACACTACTTAAGGCCATTGAAATGTTTTTATATTTATATGCATATTGTGTGAGTTTGTGCATATACATACTTACCAATTTGAAAGAGTATAATTGCATTCCATATTAAACAGCATGTAGATTAACTTTATATCACATTTCAATGTGTTTTACCTGAAACAATGATTTCTGGAGTTCCTGAAGTGTTACTGTGTACGTTATATTTATCTTAACCTAGGAGAAAGGCTAGGGAGATGATGGAAACAACAGACAAAAAATAGGAATATTTTGCCATGGTCAATATTTGAATGGTAGAGTTAGGTCTTTCAATATCCAGTGTTGTAACTACTGAAACTGAATTTGGTTGTCTTTTGGTGATTTTCCCTAGATTGTTTTTTATTTGTAGCTGCAAGAGAAGAAGCTTTTCCTTTATTGTGATTTGGCCATTACTCTTTATCATTTACCTTTGTGTACTGTTCTCTACTGAATCATTGTTGCCAATATAGTTCCATTCAGGCTAGAAAACTTGATTAAAGATAACATGCCATGTTGGTTTTAAATAAATGAGATTGATGCATTTTCCAGATTCTCATCATATTGTAGATATCACCAGTAGAAGATCAGGGTTAAAAATTCTGGCATTGTAAATAGTAGTGCATTGTACTTACAGTATCAAAATTTGTGATGGTTATGGAAAAACTTGAAAGGCAAGATTACTGGGCTGCTTTTGTTGAGAGAAATTTTTGTCTGGCTAGAATAAACCCATATTATCAATGATCAGAAATAAATTGATTAAAACTTTTTTTGTGTGTCCTTAACAGTGCTAACTAAAAAAATAGTATTGTTGATTTTGTTTGTTTTTTTGGTCACTAAGGCTAATAAGGTAAATATTCTATCAAATTCCTCAAAGCAAAAATTTGTTTTATTTTGAAATAGCTATTCTAGTTTTATCCCAATCATTTTGAGGATCCTATGATGGTCCTGTCATAAAATTTTCAATTAATTCCATTTAAGGACTGTTTTAAGGTTACATTTTAAATTATTAATAAAATGAAATAACTTAATTATTAAAATTAATGAAGTTAAATTTTGGAGAGAAAAGATTTTGATGATGCCTGAGACATCACCAAAATTCAAAGAACATAGGAGGGCTGGATAGAAATTGCTTCCTTTAAATGTGATTTCATTTTTTTTTTTTTTTATTTCAAGAGAGAGGAAGGGAGCGGGAGAGAAGGGTAGAAATATCAATGAGGAGAGAGAATCATAGATTGGCAGCCTCCTACACACTCCTCTGGGGATTGAGCCCACAACCTGGGCATGTGCCCCAACTGGGAATGGAACCATGATCTCCTGGTTCATAGGACAGTGCTCAACCACTGAGCCATACTGGCTGGGCTACATGTCATTTCTTATAACATACTAGAATTAGGAAGAAGGAAACTAAGGTTTGATGAAAATATACTTTATACCAGGCACTTCTTACTGCATATGTGATTGACTGATTTATTTTAATCCTCACCCGAGGATATTTTTTCCATTGATTTTTTTAGAGAGAGTGGGAGTGAGGGGCAGAGGGGTAGAGAGAGAAACATTGATGTGAGAGAGACACATGGATTGGTTGCCCCTGGCACTCGCCCAACTGGCTCTGGGGATCAAACCTGCAACCGAGGTACGTGTCCTTGACCGGAAAGCGAACGTACAACCCTTCTGTTGGAGGCTGATGCTCCAACCACTGAGTAAAACTGGCTAGAGCTTCAAATGTGATTTAATTTGTAAGAGTGGAATTTACTAGGAAAAAAAAAGTCTAGTTGACTCTCTTTGTCTTTAACAGTGAGACTAGAACGGGAAGCTGAGGAAGAACGAATACGAAAACACAAAGCAGCTGCTGAGAAGGCATTCCAGGAGGGAATTGCCAAGGCAAAACTAGTCATGCGTAGGACTCCTATTGGTACAGATCGGAACCATAATAGGTAACTTACTAAACTTAATTTTTGTCATCTTGTTAGAGCCTTTACTAGTTATAGAACTGTCAAAAGCACTAAAAATAGATAAGCTTTGCTATTCATGGATTTTGGAAACAAATTATTCATCACACATTCATTGAGTATTTATTGAATATATGCCAAATGCTAGAGTTACAAAGTTAAATAAAGACATGACCCTGTTCTTAAGATATCACAAATATGGAGCTTAAAGTATGATGATAGGTGACGTGTGAACCAAATAGAGGACTTTAAAAAATGGTATTTTAAATGTGTACATTGCATGGAGTATAAAGTTGAGACATTAGAAGTTATAAAAATTACAGATTTTAGACAAGTCTCAAATTCTAAACATTTTGGTAATTCTTTGTCTTTATAATTTGTATAGTATTTCTGAATGTTTAGTAATATTCTTTAATCATCTTTCCCAACAATAAAGTCATCTTGTGCTCATAATCTGTCATTATCTTATTAATATGTGGTTGTGATTTATAGATACTGGCTCTTCTCAGATGAAGTTCCAGGATTGTTCATTGAAAAAGGCTGGGTACATGACAGCATTGACTACCGATTCAGACATCACCGCAGAGACCATGCTGACTCACCTGATGAGGATTACTGTCCCCGTAGTATGTATTATCTGTTAGTTATTTTACCATGCCCAAGGAGAGTAAATATTAAGAACTGTCTGTTTTTTGTTTTTTTTTTAATCCTCACCCAAGGATATTTTTTATTGATTTTTAGAGAGAGTGAAGGGAGGAGGAGAGACAGAAAGAAACATCTATGTGAGAGAGACACATTGATTGGTTGCCTCCCTCACATGCCCCTACGAGGGCCAGGATGAAGCCTGCAACCAAGGTACGTGCCCTGGACCAGAATCAAACTTGGGAATCTTCAGTCCATGGGCTGACGCTCTATCCACTGAGCCAAAGTGACTAGGGCTGTAAGATTTCTTTATTGCTTTCTTAGGGAGATGTATTTGAGTGGGGTGAGAGAATGTGAAATGCACAGAAAGCAGGAAACTAACATGTGATTACCAATTTTATTCCAGGCATTGTGTGGACAGATAAAGAGTTTGAAAACTACTCGTACAAAATCTATATAACATCTTGTTTGGGTATTAAACTTTATATGAGTAGTTTTCAAACTTTGTTCCTTAGAAATCACTTTCTAGGTACCTGAAAGGTTAGAATTGAAGTAAGGGGGCCAAGAAGGCAGTTATATGTCTTCCTTTACTTTTAAAATTCATTTATTCAATATTTATGGATCATCTTTTATGTGCCTACCAATTTTTCATGTGCTGTGATACAAGGTAGCAAATAAGATAATATTCTTTTTCTTGTCTGGGTTCTGGTTACATGAGTATATTCAGTTGGCAAAATAAATACATAAATGTACTTTTCTAAATATTTTTTTTACTTGAAGTGTGTGCGTGCGCGTGTGTGCTTGTGCGTGTGCGTGTGCGTGTGCGTGTGCGTGTGTGTGTGTGTGTGTGTGAGTGTGTCACTCACACACACACACACACACACACTCTAGAGCCCCAGTGCACGAAATTCGTGCACTGGAGCAGGGTGTGGCTCTCAGCCTGGCCTGCGCCCTCTTGCAGTTCGGGAGCCCTCAGGGGATGTCCAACTGATGGACATTCTTAGCGCTGCCACAGAGGTGGGAGAGGCTCCCGCCACCACTGCTGCACTCGTTAGCCTTAAGCGCGGCTCAGGGCTTCTGGCTGAGTGACACTCCCCCTGTGGGAGTGCACTGACCACCAGGGGGCAGCTCCTGCATTGAGCGTCTGCCTCCTGGGTGGTCAGTGCATGTCATAGCAATGGGTCGGTCTGCTGTTTGGTCAATTTGCATATTAGCCTTTTATTATATAGAACTAGAGGCCTGGTGCACAAAAATTTGTGCACTCGGGGGGAAGGGGGGGTCCCTCAGCCCGGCCTGTGCCCTCTCGCAGTCTGGGAACCCTCGGGAGATAACAACCTGCTGGCTTAGGCCTGCTCCCGGGTGGCAGAGGGCAGGCCCAATCCCTAGGTGCAGTCCTTGGTCGGGCTCAGAGCAGGGCTGATTGGGGAGTTGGGGCACCGCCCCTGTCATGCACAGAGCAGGGCGATCGGGAGGTTGTGATGCCACCCTCAGTCACGCTCAGGGTAGGGCTGATTGGGGGGTTGGGGCACCGTCCCCTGTCACACTCAAGGCAGGGTCTATGGGGAGGTTGCAGCGCCACCCCCTGTCACGCACAGAGCAGGGCCCATCAGGGGGGTTGGAGCTCCGTACCCTTTCACGCACAGAGCAGGGCCCATCAGGGGGTTGGGGCGCTGCCCTCTTATCACCCACAGAGCAGGGCCGATCAGGGGGTTGTGGCGCCGCCACTCTCACACTCGGGGCAGGGCTGATGAGGAGGTTATGGCTCTACCCCGTCACACAGAGCAGGGCCCGTGGGGGGGTGGGGGTTGGGGCGCCGCACCCTGTCACACACACAGCCGCAGGGCCGATAGGGAGGTTGTGGCCCCGCCCCCTGTCACACACAGAGCCGCAGGGCGATCAGGGGGTTTGTGCGCTGCCCCCTGTCACGCTGATCCCAGTGCCGGGAGGCCTCGTGGCTCCGCTGATCCCGGTGCTGGGAGGCATATTACCCTTTTACTATATAGGGTAGAGGCCTGGTGCACGGGTGGGTGCCGGCTGGTTTGCCCTGAAGGGTGTCCTGGATCAGGGTGGGGGTCCCCACTGGGGTGCCTGGCCAGCCTGGGTGAGGGGATGATGGCTGTTTGCAGCTGGTCACACACCCTTCAGGGTGGGGGTCCCCACTGGGGTGCCTGGCCAGTCTGGGTGAGGGGCTGAGGGCTGTTTTCAGGCTGGGGGTGACTGAAGCTCCCAACCGCTCCTTTTTTTTCTTTTTTCTTTTTTTATTCTGGGCCCACTTTAGCTTTGAGGCTTGGCTCCAGCTCTTAGGCCTCCGCTGCTGAAAGTAGGTTTCTGGCCTTTGCTTACAATGTTGTGATCCTGCTGGCTGAAGCTCGGCGGACTAAAGCAGGTTTCTGGGGTTTTGTTTAGCTTCTATATTTGTTACATAGTTGCTTAGAATTGCAGCTCAGAGGCCTGCAGCGGCAGGTGGGGAACGTTGGAGTCTTCCGTCACTGAAGCAAGCAAGCCTCATGTTAGTTTCAAGCTGCCTGGCTGCCGGTCGCCATCTTGGCTGGCAGTTAATTTGCATATTGCCCTGATTAGCCAGTGGGAAGAGTAGCGGTCGTACGCCAATTACCATGTTTCTGTTTTATTAGATAGGATGTGTGTGTGTGTGTGTGTGTGTGTGTGTGTGTGTGTGTGTGTGTGTGGAGGGAGGGGGGGGGGAGAGAGAGAGAGAAAGAGAAAGAGAAAGAGAGAATGAAAGAAATTAGAGCTGGAAGCTTCTGAATGTCCAGACACGTATTTGGTTGTCATTATTGGCATAGATGGCAGAGGCCAGGGATGCCACTAAATACCCTACAGTGCATATAATAACGCCCCCTCCCCCACTTCAAAGAATTATGTAGCTTAAAATGTCAATAACGCTGAAGTTGAGAAAGCCTGATCTAATCATCTGAATTTTTCATTTTTATTATTTATTTATTAATTTATTATTTCAGAGGAAGGGGGAGAGAGAGAAACATCAATGATGAGAGAGAATCATTGATTGACTGCCGCCTACATACCCCACACTGGGGATCTAGACCACAACCCAGGATGTGCCCTGACTGGGAATTGAACCATGACCTCCTGGTTCATAGGTCGGTGCTCAATCACTGAGCTGCACCGGCCAGACCCAGCTCTATTTTCTATAACTTAATAAAATTTGCTTCTCAAATGTTAGATTATATGTGTGTGTGTTTGAGAAATCTCGTAATTTTTTTTAAAAAAGTAGTTTCTTTCCCTTTGATAATACTGTAATCCAAACTATATACTCACAAAATTGATAAATAAGGAAATTAATATATAGCCCAAACTTCAAATTTAAGGCATTTTCCTGTTAAATTATATTAAGTGCTAAATTGTAGTACTAGTAGAAAAATCTAGTTCTGGTAGACTGTAAATACCAGGTGAGGGCAGTTAATGTTTGAGAGCAATAAGTGTGAAGTCAGGATCTTCAGACATAGGAAAGTTTCTAGTAGACTGAGAGACTGTGAACGTGTGTTTAGTGGCTGTCATTAGAAGTTGGGCCTACACAGTTAGAATTTCCTGATTGAAGGTTGGCATCCAAATTCTTTCACTTCTAGAGCATCCTGGTAGATGTTTTGCCTCTTCTCTTTTTTTTAAAATATATTTTATTGATTTTTTTACAGAGAGGAAGGGAGAGAGATAGAGAGTTAGAAACATCGATGAGAGAGAAACATCGATCAGCTGCCTCCTGCACATCTCCTACTGGGGATATGCCCGCAACCCAGGTACATGCCCTTGACCGGAATCGAACCTGGGACCTTTCAGTCCCCAGGCCGATGCTCTATCCACTGAGCCAAACCAGTTTCGGCTTGCCTCTTCTTTTTTTTAAAAAAATACATTTTTATTGATTTCAGAGAGGGAGGGGGAGAGATAGAAATATCAATGATGAGAGAGAATCCTTGATCAGCCGCCTCCTATACCCCCTCTACTAGGGATTGAGCCTGTAACCAGGGCATGTGTTCTTGACCAGAATCAAACTTGGGACCCTTCAGTCTGCAGGCCGACATTCTATCCACTGAGCCAAACCAGCCGTGGCTGTTGTTGCTTCTTGAACTCTAGTTCCAGCATGGCAGGCTCTCCCCAAAATTACCTGACTGAAAAGACTAAAAAAAAAAAAAAAGGAGAGATTGTTTGTAGGAGGGAGAATGGTAGCAGGGAACAAACCAATTGTAATATGAGGTAAGGCTTCAAATACTGGCTTAAGATCTACCTATATTAATGTCACATCCTATATAATAAAGAGGTAATATGCAAATTGACCCTCACACCCTCACAAGATGGCTGCCTTCAACCAGGCCGGCAGGGGGGTTAGTGAGGGATGACCAAACGACTGACAGGCAGGCTGCATGGGGCAACCAGGCTGGCGGGGGTTAGTGAGGGATGACCAGGCTGGCAGGGGGGCGGTTGGGGTTGATTAGGCTGGCGGGGGCGGGCAGTGAGGGGCAACTAGGCGGGGGGTGGGGGGGCGCAGTAAGGGGTGACCAGGCAGCAGGCAGGTGAGTGATTAGGAGCCAGTGGTCCAGGATTGTGAGAGGGATGTCCGACTGCTGTTTTAGGCCTGATCCCAAGGGGTCCCAGATTGGAGAGGGCGCAGGCTGGGCTGAGAGGACCCCCCCCCTCTCTCATGCATGAATTTCGTGCACTGGGCCTCTAGTATTAATATATAAGAATTGGTTTACAGGAAAGTTAATCATATCTGACATATGAAAGCTTTCAGGGGTAAGTGTTTAGTAGCTTATATATTTTAGTTGACTCCTTCAACACAGATGTCTTTGTGTTAACATCGGAGTAAATTATTTGCTTTGATATAAAGAGTTATCCCTCTTCATTCTAAGTTGTGAAACTCTTAAACTTTGAACTGTACAGCTATTCAACTGTATAGAGAACAAAGATCTCAGATAATGTATTTTATGTAAAATACTTAAAGAGAAGTTAGCATCTATTGTGCATGTGGATTTATTTAATAGGCAGCATCTGTTTTTAGTTGTTAGATTTGGTACTGTGTTGTACTGCTTATATTTGAAACTAGGAATTGGATATTTACTATATTCAACCTAATGTATTAATTTTTCTTAGATAAGAAAGCAAATCTAGGCAAAAATGCAAGTGTGAACACACAACATGGACCAGCAACAGAAATTGCTGTAGAGACCACCATACCCAAACAAGGACAGAATCTATGGTAATGTGAGCATTCATCTGGCTGCTCTTTTTCCTTTCAATGTTAAGAAAGTATTTACTATATTAACACCAGTGAGTTAGTGATTATCTATTCAGATATTTTGTGTTACTTTGATTTCTTGGATATGTAAACTCATTGCTTTAAAAGCAGGCTTGATTTTTTTTTTTTTTAATCCTCACTTGAGGAGATATATATATATATATATATATATATTTTATTGATGTTAGGAAGGGAGAGAGAGACATCGATGTGAGAGACACATTGATTTGGTTGCCTCTGGATGGTGGATGGAACCTGCAAACCTAGGTATGTGCCCTGACCAGGAATTGAATCCATAACCCTTTGGTGTACAAGACAACACTCCAACCAGCTGAGCCACCTGGCTGGGGCAAAGCAGACTTGATTTTTTGATAAATATTTATTTGTTCTAAGTTTGGAATTACATTTCCCCCCCTGTAATGTAACCTTGTATATGATAGATCTTATATAGCATTTGAAGCGCTTTTCAGTCCATTTGCAAATAGAAATATTTAGCATTTTCATTAATTAAAAAATAACTGTATACATAGCCATTAATTTTCCTTTGTGTTGATTCTACTTTTAGGCAGGATTGTGAGAGGGATGTCCGACTGCTGTTTTAGTCCTTTCTACTGAAAGGACTCTTTGTGATTACATTAATTGCTTTAGCTTTGATAACCTTTGGTTTAATGACCATTTATCTTTTTGAATATCCAAGTTTACTCTTTGAAGGTGTATGGACAAATATGCCTATAACTTGATAAGATTTGTCTCATATTCATATTCTAGTAGGAATTATGGGCTCCAGTGTCCGTGGATAAAGTTAACAATTAAGCATGGAAATAGTAAACTAGTTCTTCTTGTGAGCAAGTTTGGAATTCTGCTTTCCTAATTCCCACCATCAACCCTAGATTCCTTTCTTAATGTTTGACTTTTGACCCCTGCACCCCACCCCCAATTATTCAGGCCTTTTTTGCCCCTACAGGTTCTTATGTGATAGTCAGAAGGAACTGGATGAGTTGTTAAATTGCCTTCACCCTCAGGGAATACGAGAAAGTCAGCTTAAAGAAAGACTAGAGAAGAGGTAAGGATTTTCATCTTGCTGTTCACATCTTAATTCTCTTCAGCATTAGATATTATAAATGTCTTAGATTTTTGTGTGTGTGTGTGCTTTTTTTTTATCCATTAAAAACTATCATTTTTAAAAACATCTAACTTTTATATTTCTTTTGCTTGGTATTTTCTTGGCACGTCATACTTATTTAGAAAAATATGCTTTTAACCACGTATATTCAGGGTAACAGGATTAGTCATTGAATAATGCATGCCATGCACCACACTGAAATCCTCTTTGTTGTTAGGCAGCATTGCACATCAGTTGGTGATCAGAAGTATTCTGTCAGTATTCAAAATAGCCAAAAAATGAAAAAAATCTAGATGTCCATCAACTGATGGATAGATGTTATTCTTATATCCATAAATTCAGCCATAAAAAGGAACAAAGTGCTGATATATGCAACAACACGGTTGAACCCAGAAAATATGCTGAGTCAAAGAAGCCAGATGCAATAGACTGCATATTTTATGATTCCATTTATATGAGACTTCCAAAATAAGTAAATCCACAGAAAGTAGATTATTGTTTGCCCGGGAATGGGAGATGGGGAGAACTGGGAGCCACTGCTAAAGCTGTGGGATTTTTTTAAAAAAATATATTTTATTGATTTTCTACAGAGAGGAAGGGAGAGGTATAGAGAGTTAGGAACATCAATGAGAGAGAAACATCGATCAGCTGCCTCCTGCACGCCCCCTACTGGGGATGTGCCTGCAGCCAAGGTACATGCCCTTGACCGGAATCGAACCTGGGACCCTTGAGTCCGCAGGCCGACGCTCTATCCACTGAGCCAAACCGGTTAGGCAAGCTGTGGGATTTTTTATGGGGTGATAAAAATATGTTGGAATTAGGTAGTTTGGTTAGTTCCACAACATAAAAACCACTAAAAATTTATACTTTTTAAAATGGCGAGTTTAATGTTATGTGACTTACATCTCAAAAAAAAACCAAAAAACCCCAAACACCCCAAAATCCCAAGCAAGAACTGTGCTATCTACAAAATGAGCATCAACTCCATCAAGATTTGTTAGTGTACTTCCTTTTCTAGGCATTGTTTCTATCAAAGCTAGGATAAGATTTTGGTTTAAGACTACCTTTTATTTCTGACTGCGGGCTTTCATGGTTGAATTTAGGTTTGATTGAGAGAATGAAAATACCAGACTTTTGTGAGTGGTTGTGGATACATATCGGTTTTAGCCCACTGCTTAATGTGAAAAATTAAAATTATATTCAGAATCATGCTGTATTAATGCAGATATGATTAGGAAAATTAAGAAAGACAAGGGAAAATGTCAGTACACAGAACCACAAAGGGATATAGTTCTATGATGAACCTTCTTATTAAAATACAGTCAAACCTCGGTTCTCAAATGAACAATTTTGTTCTCAACTAAGTTGTTCAAAGAAAAAAGCGTCTCCGTTGTTGAACAAATTTCAGTTCTAGACCTGAAACCCTTTCATGCTGATATAGATCAGCATGACAAAAGCATCTCTCAGGCCCATCTCAGGAAATAGTGCTGTAAATATACATGTATTTTTTGCTTTTGTTGCTGATGAAATGGACAATTAGCACAATTTTAAAACATAAAGAAGCTATCAAGAGTGCTAATGTTGCTAAGGGTATGAAAGAAACAATGATCATAGGCAATTGAAGAGGTAGAGAGTTTGTTGATTTGTATAAATGAAAAGCAGTTAGCTGGTGGCTACGCAAAGATGCTGCATGCTGACCTGAAAGATACCCCTGGAACGAGTGCTGACAGTGATTTGTTTAAGGCTAGTAGGTAGTGATTCGATAAATTTAAGACAAGAAGTGTTTGTTTATTGATTAAGAAAGGTTAAAACAGGGAATCATTTGGGTGTCTGAAACAAATTCAATTTATATTATTTCTAATGGGAAAAAATTATTCTGTTTTCCAACAAATTGCTTCTTGAACAGCCTTCTGGAATGAATGAAGTTTAGAGCCAAGGTTCTACTGTATTTGCTAGGCACATGCATAGGATTGAAAGGACTTGTTCCGTTCACTAAAAAAGCTGTCAAGCAGTACATATAGTCTTTGGGGCTTACTGCTCTTTACTTGGCACTAAAGAGCCATCCTTTATTTATTTATTTATTTATTTTTTTATTAAATAACTGAAGTCCATTTTCCTTTATATTATTCCATGACTAATATTTGTGAATCTGCCCCAATTTATTTATCTGTTCTCTTGGTGGTGGTTATTTGAGTTGATTTCCCTGGGGGTAGCGAAGGTGATGAGGTAATACTTCACAAACCATTTGAGGTTCAGATTTATTTAAAAATACATAGGGTATCCCCAAAAAATGTATGCACACTTTGAATAATTATAAAGGCAATGTTTATTAAAATACATTTCATTCTCAAAATGTAACAGAATATACACACACACACATATTTTTGGGGGGACACCATATATATTTTTTCTCTTTATAAAAAAATATGTAAAATGATAGATATAAATTAAAGGGTATGCAGTCAGTTATAGCTCAGTAAGAAAGATTTTTTTAAAAAAGTATATTGAAGGATACTAGGCCATTTGGAAACATAAAGAAGTAAATTTTTTTGTTATATCAATGAACATTTATATACTTAGCCACAGAAACAATCTCAACAAAATACAAAAGTAGAAAGCTTCAGGATATATTCTCTCATCAGATTGCAATAAAATTAGAGATAAATTATTTAAAGATGATTAAAAAGACCTTAACTGGTAGTAAGTATATTCCTAGGTAACAATTAGATAAAACAAGAAAATAAAGGGAAATTATATTGAACATGGAAAACAATGAAAGAATCCTTTATTTAAAAAAAATTTTTTTAAATATATTTTTATTGATTTCAGAGAGGAAGGGAGAGGGAGAGAGAGAGATAGAAACATCAATGATGAGAATCATTGATCTGCTGCTCCTGCACGCCACACAATGGGATCAAGCCTGCAACCCAGGCATGTGCCCTTGACCGGAATAAAACCTAGGACCCTTCAGTCCACAGGCTGACACTCTATCCACTGAGCCAAACCTGCTAGGGCTGAAAGAATCCTTCCTATATAATAAAAGGCTAATGTGCAAATTGTCCCCTCCACCGGGAGTTTGACCAAGGGGTGGGGCTGGTCAGCCGGCCACCTGCCCATGCGCGGGTCAGCTGGACCCCACCCGTGCATGAATTCATGCACCAGGGCTCTAGTCCTTTATAAGAACACTAGTAACAATGAAGTTGTATTCAGGAAAATTATATTAAAAACCCATATTATTAAGAAAGAATAGGGAACTTAGTACTCAGCTTAGATGACCTTAAGCTTTAGTTTTCATTTTCGTATAGGAAGCCAACAGTGAAGCTAATAGTTGGCCCCATCCAAGGTAGAGAGTCGTATTTTAGTCTTTCTTTTCTGGGACTTCTCAAATGGTTAATCATTAGTGGAAAAGTGCATGTGAAGTGAAGGTCCTCATGTAGGTTTTCAGTTGAAATTTTTTTTCTGTGTTGTGAAGAATTTTAGGCAGATGATTTAAAGTTATCTTGGGTTGGTAGCAATTTTGCAACTGACATAAGCAAGTATACTTTCTCTCTGGAGGAGCACAGCTTTAAACCAGGCCTCAAAGAATTCCCACAAACTTGGATAAAATTCCAAGAAACTCATGGTAAGTTTAAAAATATACAAACTAGGTATCATGAATAAGAGCTAGGAAAAGCAACCCACTTTAGATACTGGAATTTAGCAAATACAGAATAAAATAAGTTTTTAAAATAAATCAAGAATAAGAGAAATTTGAAATTTCATGCAAGAAACAGACTACTAAAAATTACCAAGGAGAGGTGAAAAATCTAAAGATGTCTTATAGAAATAAAACATGTTATTCAAGTAATTGAAATTTATGAACCATCTTCAAAAGTTTCTTTATTTCCCCTTCTGCTTATCCCAACTTTTCTAGGTACCAGGACATTGTTCATTCTATTCACCTAGCCCGGAAGCCAAATTTGGGCCTAAAATCCTGTGATGGCAACCAGGAGCTCTTAAACTTTCTTCGCAGTGATCTCATTGAAGTTGCAACAAGGTTACAAAAGGGAGGTCTTGGTTATGTGGAAGAAACATCGGAATTTGAAGCACGAGTAAGAACATATGAAAACACCCTTTGAAATCTGTTACTCATGAAAACCCAATTTGGAATTGTCCCCTGATACTGTTGTTGACTTCCCCTGGTGATCCTGGAAATCGTATGTTTGGGTTTATCTTGAAAGACATGTGGAACTGAAAAATACTCTATATACATATGATATTTTTCCTTCGTCATCTTTTGCTGGTATCCCCAAAAATCTAATAGTTGTCTCAGAGCCTTTTTATTAAGTTGAATGAAAACTGGTCCTGGAGCCATAGCCCTGTAACATTATTTAACATGTTTATTAGCATGTGATGCCTGTGCTTTAAGGTCTGAAATACATTTGTTGTGTTCGGATTTTATGCATCATTCTTTTTTTTTAATGTATTTTTATTGATTTCAGAGAGGAAGGGAGAGAGAGAGAGAGAGAGATAGAAACATCAATGATGAGAATCATCGATTGGCTGTCTCCTACATGCCCCCTACTGGGGATTGAGCCCGCAACCCAGGCAGGTGCCCTTGACCAGAATCGAACCCAGGACCCTTCAATCCATAGGCTGATGCTCTATTTACTGAGCAAAACTGGCTAGGGCTGATTTTATGCATTCTTTACACTAGATTAACTCAGGAGAATTATGCTTATATTGGGCAATACTCATGCTGTTAGATTGGAGAATACTATCCATCAATTATTGTAAAATATTTTTTACTGATTTTAAATAATAAAGTCCATATTAACTCTAACCAGCGGTTCTCAACCTGTGGGTCGCAACCATCGGGAAACACATATAGCATATCAGATATTTACATTACGATTTATAACAGTAGCAAAATTACAGTTATGAAGTAGCAACGAAAATAATTTTATGGTTGGGGGTCACCACAACATGAGGAACTGTATTAAAGGGCCGCAGCATTAGGAAGGTTGAGAACCCCTGCGGGTCCTTTCAAACTATTTATGTGCATTATAGCATGTATATTTTTGTTGTATCATTTTTAAATTTTTTTCAACTACAGTTGACATACAATATTATATTAGTTTCAGGTGTAATTGGATAATTTTTATGAGCAGTTACATCTTTCTCAGAAACTCCCTTTGTCCTAATTTATAAACACTTTCTATTTCTTTTAGTTTTTATATCACTTCAGGGTCATAATAACCGATGGAGTTGATACTATTTTATATCTTCTACTGTCAGAGTTTGTATTTCATTTTCTTTGCTATTGGAATTAGCAAATTATAAATGCATCTTATATATGCTACTTTTTCTTTTTAATTAATCTGTTTATGAATTCTTGATACATTTCCTAGGGAAAAGAATTTAAATACATTTGTTTTTAAATCTTTTTTAGGAATTATTCAACCCAAAATAACTTTGCCATTTTCAAATATTACATTTACTCTTTTATTTATTTAGCAAATATTTACCAAGTGCCTGCTTTGTGTCAGACCATACCGTACTAGCATTGGATTATCATCATTCTTCCTTGTTTCTCTTTGTGGTTATAAAATGACATCTTTTAATTGTGTGTCTTGCATGACTAAAGAAAGTAGTTTGGTATTTAAGAACATGATTTGGGTCCAAGTGATTTAGCTTCTGTTTTCTCATTCATAAAAAAAAAATGTGAGACTTAGCTGAAGTCAAGTATGTAAAGCATATTACTTAGTTTATAGTTTGTAAGCTAGTAGTTCAGACAATTTCAATTTTCCTTCCTAGTTTTTCTTTGCCTTTAGACTATGGTTTACACATAATAGGCACTCAGTTTACTAAGCGAAAGAATTGAATTGATTACTTAAGTAGAGCAAGTTTCAGCATTTTGTGGATCCCTTCGCTGGAGAAATGGAAGTAGGCAGCTATTTTTAAATGCATAAGCCATCCATTGAACTGAGGAACCCAATTAAACTAATGTTATGTGATCCATTGGTGTCTAGGTTGATTTGAATGTAGTCAAGGATAGTCTCCTTTCATCTTTCAGCTTTTCTCTTAACCTGGTTTTTAAATCAATTCCTGTAGGTGGTCTCTTTGGAGAAACTGAAGGATTTTGGTGAATGTGTAATTGCCCTTCAAGCCAGTGTCATAAAGAAATTTCTCCAAGGCTTCATGGCTCCCAAGCAAAAGAGAAAAAAACTCCAAAGTGAAGATTCATCAAAAACTGAAGAGGTGGATGAAGAGAAAAAAATGGCAGAGGAAGCAAAGGTATCTAGTTAATGAAGATGTAATTTTATGATTGTGTAGAGTGATTTGGTTTTAAATAGTCAAGCCCTATGCTTTTTTTAAAAGATATTTTTATTGATTTCAGAGAGAGGAAGGGAGAGGGAAAGAGTGATAGAAACATCAATGATGAGAGAGAATCATTGATTGGCTGCCTCCTACACTCCCCCCACTGGGGATCGAGCCCACAACCCGGGCATGTGCCCTTGACTGGAATCGAACCCGGGACCCTTCGGTCCACAGGCCGACGCTCTTTCCACTGAGCCAAACTAGCCAGGGCAAACCCTATGCTTTTTAGCTACTGTAAACACTACTCCCTGAACCATGTTTGTCACTTTGACTGAAGTTTGTGGTTTTCAAACTGGTCTGTGAAACACAGCCCTATCTCTAGGACTGGTAATGGGTCAGAATGCCCCCTTCCCCTTTCCCTTTTTTAAAAAGGTGGTAATAGTTTTTAAATTTTTAGAAATTGTGGTAAAATAGACAATACAGTGTACAGATGATGTGTTGTAGAATTGTGCACCTGAAACCTATATAATTTTGTTAACCAGTCTCACCCCAATAAATTCAGTTAAAAAAGTAAAAATGAAAAAAATTGTGGTCAAATAGACATAACAGGCAATTTACAATTTTAACTATTTTTTTTACGAATGCAGATCTGTCATTAAGCATATTCACATTGTTCTTTAACTGTTATCATCATCAATCTCCAGAAGTTTTCATCTTCCTGAACTGAAACTGTTCATTGCAAACACTAAACTACTCATTTTACACCCCACCACAACCCCTGGCAACCACCATTTTCTTTCTATGTCTATACTAGTATATTTGACTACTGTAAGTATAGTCATAGAATATTTCTCCTTTTGTGACTTGCTTATTTAGCAGAATGTCTTCAAAGTTCACCCACATTGTAATATGTGCCAGAATTTTTTTTCTTTTTAAGTCAGTAATGTTCTAGTGTACATATATAATACCACATTTTGTTTATTCGTCCATGGATGGACACTTGGGTCACTTCCACCTTTTGGCTATTGTGAATAATGCTGCTATGAACATGGGTGTACAGCTATCTGTTCTAGTTCCTACTTTCAATTCTTTGGGGTATAGACCCAGAAATAGAATTGTTGGATTACATAGGAATTCCATTTAATTTCTTGAGGAACTGCCATAATGTCTTCCATAGTGGGTGTACCATTTCACCCTCCTACCAGTAATGCTTGAGGGTTCCAGTTTCCTGCATCTTTGCCAACATTTGTTACGTTCTGTTTCTTTGATAATAGCTTAAGGTGTGAAGTGGTATCTTGTGGATTTGATTTGTATTTCCCTAATGATTAGTGATGTTGACCATCTTTTCATGTGCTTATTGGCCATATGTCTTATCGTTGGGCAAATGTCTATCTAGTCCTCTGGCTATTTTATAATTGAGTTGTTTGGGTGTTTGTTGTCCAGTTGTATGGCTTTTTTTTTTTTTTTAAGGTTTTTATTGATTTTAGAGAGAGAGGAAAGGATAGTGGTAGTGAGAAACAGATAAAAAAACATCAATCGGCTGCTTCCTGCATTCCTCCTATTGAACCCACAGCGTCGGCATATGCTCTGACCAGGGATTAGAACCAGAAACCCCTTGGTTCACGCGCCAGCGCTCAATCACTGAGCCACACCAGCTGGGCTCTATGGGTTCTTTATATGTTCTGGATATATGATTTGCAAATTATTCTCCTATTCCATGAGCTGCCCTTTCTTTCTATTGATAATATCTTGATGCACAAAAGTTTTAAATTTTAATGTACAACATCTATTTTTTCTACTGTTGTCTCTGCTTTTGCTGTCCTATATAAGAAATCATTGCCAAATTCAGTATCATGAAGCATTTCCCTGTTTTCTTTTTTAGTTAATTTTTATAGACAGTAAAAGGTAAGAATCCAAGTTAATGGTTTTGCATGCATGTATCCAGTTCTCTTGTTTTTTAATTTTAAAAGTAACATGTTCATTGTAAGTAACAAGTGAGAGGTAAGTAAAATATGAAACAACTCCTCTTCTAATTTTACTGCCCAAGAATATCACTCTTTAATAGTTTGATGTGTTTTCTATATACATACAAGGTTGTAGGTTTGTGGATTTTATAGAATGGAATCCTTTGCATAATGTTCTGCAGTTTTTCATTCATCAGCATATCCTGAACATCTGTCTCCCCTTCCTATGAGTCCATGTAAATGTTCATTTTTCTGACATCTTAATTTCTTACTAATGAACATTAGGATGTCTCTGGTTTTTCTTTAAAAAAAACCATTTTTAATAATTTTTCTATTTTTAATTGAATTTATTGGGGTTAACAATTTATACATCATCTCTATTATGTGTTCACCTCCCCAAGTCTTTTTTTGAAAAAATACATTTTTATTAATTTCAGAGAGGAAGAAAGAGGGAGAGAAAGATAGAAACATGAATGATGAGAGGGAATCATCTATCGGCTGCCTCCTGCACACTCCCCACTGGGGGTCGAACCTGCAACCCGGGCATGTGCCCTTGACCAGAATCGAACCTGGGACCCTTTATTCCGCAGGTCGATGCTCTAGCCATTAAGCCAAACTGGCTAGGGCCCCAAGTCTTCTTCCATCACTATTTATTTCCCCCTACACCTATATTCTCCTCTACCTCTCCCCACCCCATTTTCCCTCTGGTAATCACTATATACTAGTATTGTTGTCTGTGTCTGAGGTTTTTTTTGTGTGTTTGTTTTGCTTAATTCTCTCACCTTTTTCACCCAGCCTGTTTTTTCTTTATTATAATAATCAGCAGCTGTCTTTGTCTGCTTTGTGTATTAAAGTTCTGCTTAAAATTACGTAAGAATTTGAAAAGAGTACATTAAAGAAGTCCCAGGCATTATCCAGTAGCGTACTTTCCCCTATTTTTGAATTCTCCTTTTCTCCCTTCTTTTGTTTCATAAACAATTGGAAAGAGCTTGTTAGTGTCAGTCACTGTGGTAAGTCTGCAGGTTACAATGATGAGTAAAAGCCAAAAGTCTATGCCCTCAAAGAACTCATTTTGAGTGCGAGAGATGGTTATAGTAGTGTTATAAGTACTGATGATAAAAAGAGCAGTACCTGAGTCACCAGGGATACCTGGGGGCAAATTAGAGAAGACTTCCCAGAGAAGAAGAACATATCAGCTAGGTTTTGAAGAATAAATTGGAGTTAATCAGATGGAAAGGTGCATAGGCTGAACTTGACCTCCTTGTCATTTACAGCTGCCCTCTCAGTTTACATAGAATGAGTCTACTGTCCAAAGCTCCTCAGGTATTTGAACACAGTTGTCAGGTACCCCCTAAATTTCTTCCTGGGGCCAAGGGTGATACCAGTATGTGATTATTTTGTGGAAGAGGGTAAGCAGAACAGAGAACTAAGACTCAGTTAAATAAAGGTTTAACAATTAATTTGTGACTTAGGCTTAGAGACTTCACATATATGTCATTATCGTACAAGGATTAATTCTCACCTTCTTCTTGTGTTCTTTTTAATGATTATATGGCCACCAGGTCACCTAGATGAAGTCTAAGACATTAGATAGTTAATAGTCTCCTTTGCTGAATATTACATGGGTTTTGTTTTTAACTCAGTTTTATACAGAAGAACCTCTTTCTTGATATGATCTTTCTCTTCTATTTATTTACCTATAAATTTTCTTATTGAGAACTAGATGTAGATTTCTTACATATTTTTTTTATTTTTAGTGCTCAACCCCATGGTGACGTAACCTCTTCTTAGCTTGTCATATGAGACTTGATTCTTTGCTTGAATGGGGGGAAAAATATGAGCACTTTGCAGGTTTAATCTTGGGGCCCAGACACATTGTACACAAATGGAAAGCATGGAAGAGTTTCATGGAAAATCAATTAGGTTGCCTACTGAGTAGTTCAACAATGTTCTCCATTAAAATGGCATTATGTCCTTCAGTTCCCTACCAAACAAAGGTCAACTTTGACACAGCTCTGAAATTTTCCACCGTCCTTTGCTTTGACGGTTTCCATTTAGCATGGGCCAGGGTTTTTTTTAGTTGTCACCAGGTTGTTGCATGAGCTAATATCAGTCTCTAATCTGGGCTTCAGTTTCCTTATTATAAAAGTAGATTATCTCTCGAATATCTTTTTTGTAATAGTTATTGACTTTGAATATTTAATGTTTATTTCATTTCCTTGTATTAAATGGGAAAGACATGGTATAATTTGGCAAAATGCTGGATTCTGTTAGGCTCTCTGCTTAGTTTGGCTCCTTTTGTCCTAACAACCTGATTATCTGTTTTTACATTTTATACATTCTTTGTGGAAAAATATGGTCTGAAGCCTCATTATAGTTTTGCCAAGATATACTGCCTTTTTACTGTTAGGCGGAGGGACTTGCATGTAAACTGGCTTCCTTTTGGTTCTGTTATACTCACTTCTATCTGGGGACCAACTTTATTTAAACATGCTAGAGAATTTGAAATTTTCATCAGAGAGTATTTACTGGATGTGTTGAATGTCAAAATTTTTATTTTGCTGCTCTTGATCTGTTTTTGAAAACACTGTTTTGCCCGGCCACTGTAGTTCAGTTGTTTGAGCATCATACCATGCACCAGGAGGTGGCTGGTTCGATTCCCAGTCAGGGCACATGCCCAGATTTCATGCTTGATCCCCTGTAGGGGGGTGTGCAGGAGGCAGCCAATCAATGTTTCTCTCATTGGTTTCTATCACTTTCCTCCTTTCTGTGAAGTCAGTAAAAACATATTTTAAAACCAAAAAAAAAAAAATCTCATACTGTTTTGACTATGATAAGGTTTTGTTTTTTAATGTGCTGGACTGTTTAGAATTTTGTGCAGTGGGAGAAGACCAGGATGCTCTTTCAAATCTTGAGTGCCTAATGTTTTTGCCCTCAAAATTAGAGACTGGTTGGAGTCTAGGCTGGTCTAGATGGATAACTCAGTGGATATAATAGGACACTGATGATTAGTATGTATAATGCTAAGAGCATTGGTTCGGGATAAATTGGCCCTTAATTGCTGTGAGACTTTGGGTAACCTTTCTTTCCACGAAAAATAATAAATGAATATTACCTAATTGTTCACAAACATTTCCTAGCAACATTATTCAGAATAGCCAAAAAATTGAAATGATCCAAATGTTTATCAACTGATTAATGGATAAACAAAGTGTGATATATCCATACAATGGATATTATTTGGCAATTAAAATGGAATGAAGCACTGATACATGCTAAGATGTGGATAAACCTAGAAAGCATGCACAGTAAAGAAGCCAGTCATAGAAGGCCAGATGTTATATGAAATGTCCAGAATAGACAAATCTATAGACCACAAGTAGATAAATTATTACTTATCGGGTGGGTAAATGTGGTGGGGTAGTGTAGGGAATGGGGAATGAGTGCTAATGGGTTGGGTACAAGGTTTCTTTTGGGGATGATGAATGTTCTAAAATTAAGATTATATTGACAGTTGCACAACTCTGTAAATATATGAAAAACCATTGATTGTACACTTTACAAGGTGAACTTGTCAATATATAAATTTTATCACAATAAATGTTTTTAAAATGAGGTTAAATAAGCCTGTTTTCAAGATCCCTTCCAGTGTTTTTACTAATCTTCACTGGAGGATATTTTTCTTTTTTTTTTTTTTTTTTAAGCCTACAGCACCCGGTATTCCCAGGAGGATATTTTTCTATTGATGTTTAGAGAGAGTCGAAGTGAGGGGGAGAGACAGAGAGAAACATCAATGTGTGAGAGACACATCGATTGGTTGTTACCCATACACACCCTTACCAGCCTGCAACCAAGCTATAATGTCCTTGACTGCAATCGAACCTGTGACCTTTCAGTCTGCAGGCTGACACTCCTATCCACTGAGCCAAACCAGCTAGGGCTCAGTTTTTTTTTATTTTAGAGACCAAATGAGCTATTGAGTACTCAAATTTAAAATTTATAAGCAATAACTTAAGGAAGTAAAAAAGCATTACTATATGCTAAGACATTTTCTTGAAAAGGTGTGCATCTGACTATCCACTAGAGGACAGCAAAGCCCATTTTAGCCATTTTCTATCTGTTTTCAATAGCACTCTTTTAAAGAAAGTCTATGGTACCATATGTTAGCTCTCCATTACAACAGGGGAGAAAACTAGCAGCTGTCATAATGGACCCCATGTTTTATTGACGCACTCTGAAGAGGGAAGGAAGGAAATTGTGCTGCACAGTATTTCGAAGGCAGATGTTGAAATACCTGCAGTTGGAGATTGGAATAAGGAATGAGTCAATTTCCCCTAGAACTTTAGCAGCCTCTTAAATAGACTTTTTTGGTGTGTTTAAATGATCCTTGCTATTATCCATAAATGTATACCTGTGAAGTGCTCTGTGGTTCTTTATTTCTGTAGGAAAGAGAAAGGACAACATTATTTTCTCTTCCTCACACCACAGCTTTAGAAGTGGCTCAACTATCCTACTCCCTTGGCAGCTATTGTAAAGCCTATGGCTTTCCAGGATAACTGGACTCTCCTATAGGAGGAAGACTATATTCCTTAAAATAGACCTCTTTGCCTAGAGCAGGGCAGTGAAATCCAGCGGTAGTGTTGTCAGTTAGCTAGAGCTAGCCCAAGTTGTAAAAGTAGCAGGGATTGCTAATCCACTTTAGTTCACTCATGACAGTTGAGCAATATGACCTCCACAAGGTTGATGATACTAAGATAACCTAGTCTCTCAGCTTCTGCTGAATTGCCTAAGCTTTACCTTGTCCGTCTCGTATTTTCTGACTATCTGAGAATGATAACCCCCCCACATTAACATTTGTTTAGGTAGATGCTCACCATAGGAAAGAGAGTTAGTTGTGTTGATCATCAGAATTGCTGATTATATTTTCCACCATCCTATGTTTTGCTTGGCTGATTCTAATTTAATTTGCATTTTATGATCATGGAGAAGACAATATGCAGAGATTAACTGCCCAGAATGAAGTCAGGCTAACTTCTGGGACTTTCAAACTTTCACTTAACTTAGAAGTTGGTGATAGTGTCTAAAAGAATATGTTGTATCAACACTTAATATTTTGTTTTTTATTGATTGATTTTAGAGAGGAAGGTACAGAGAAAGAGAAACATCGATTTGTCGTATCTACCTATTCCTCTTTCAGTGTAAACTCTGTCAGTATTATGTGAAAAATTCATGTCTTGAGGTCCCTATAGTAATACTGGCCTGATTTGGTCTCTGTTTAGGTTGCATCTGCTCTGGAAAAATGGAAGACAGCCATCCGTGAAGCTCAGACCTTTTCCAGAATGCATGTTCTACTTGGGATGCTTGATGCCTGTATCAAGTGGGATATGTCAGCAGAAAATGCCAGGTGCAAAGTTTGTCGAAAGAAAGGTAGGTGTATTTAGGTCAGTGCTGCTTATTTGAATGTATCAGGAACTGTTAACACAGATCTTTTCTCCCCTAAATAATTTTGAGTGCACAGCATTTAAATGTGGTGGGACAGATATTACCTGCTGGAGTTCTATAATAAAATGCTAATCTGAAATCCCATGTCCACAAATCAGAGTAGGCCCTTTGTTCCCCAATATTGAGTATAAAATAAGAGCAGTTGCTTTCCAATCTTTAAATTCTTTACAGGGAAGAAAATTAGTTAACCTAAACATTTTAATCTTACTGTCTCTGAATTTTAGTCATCTGTGAAGTAGGACAGGTGCTACCACCAGAGGGCAGTACTTGTACATTGCGAAGAATACTCAGGTTTGGGTTTTCCAGCAAGAATTCTACACAGCAAAGGCATTTGGGAACCGTTTAATGCTGAGAGCTTTCTAAGTCCATGTGTGTAAAAGGAACTTCATGACTAAAAGCCTCCCTCAGTGATACACTTTTCAGTGACTAAAATTCTTTTGTGAATTTGGTTTGAATTTAATTTCCAAAAACAGTTGCCCTAAGAACTGATTTAGAAGGAAAGTTGGGGAGGGGACATGGCCATGGTAAGTTGGTTCAGTGTATTTTCAAATGTAGGGAAACTTAAGTGTTTTAAGAGAGTCATACCAGATATGAGTTGGAAGTGTTTAGGGGGTCCTGAAGGAAGAAGGGCAGAAAATGTAATACTTCATAGGGAATTTATATTTCTTAGTGGGAAAGGAGCAGCAAAATTTCCTGCTATCACTGTTTTTTTGCTGCCTCTTAATAAATGTTAAATGTTCTGTCTTAGCTCTGGGTAGATTTTGGAATATAAATCAGGAGCCCTACGCCACAGATTAATATGTGCTACATTTCTTTTCAGAAAGTGACTACATTTTTAAAAAAATATGTAGTAGCATTGTACTAGAATGTTTGTTGCTTCTGTAGTGTTAATTGAGGGCAAGTGGCTCTTTCTTCCAACTCCTTGACTGTTGCCATGTTCCCGACAGTGCCATACAAGTTTATCTTCTTGCAGGTGAGGATGACAAACTGATCTTGTGTGATGAGTGTAATAAAGCCTTCCACCTGTTTTGTCTGAGGCCGGCCCTCTATGAAGTACCAGATGGTGAGTGGCAATGCCCAGCTTGCCAGCCTGCTACTGCCAGGCGCAACTCCCGTGGCAGGTGAGAATTCTTCTCCCAAAAACAAATGAATAAATAGCTGTTATAATTAGGCTTCAGTTATTCAAACTGAATGACATTAAGGAGCTTTAATTTAAGTCCATCTATTGGGTATGGAGCCTGATCATTTAAGGTATAATAGGAACTCAAGGGGGGCTCATTTAATTTTAGCTTAATGTTGACATTTCTAGTTTCATTACCAGTTATGTTCTCTATCTTCTTGACCATACCTTCTAAAATGACAATATATCTCCTTCTGCCCCATGCCCATTTCTTAATTGGTGATTATGTCTGCAACCACCAAATCCTGAAACTCATCACTTTCCCTACCCAGACCTTCCTTAACATGATTAGAATTTGGTTGTCAACTTGGACATCTTCCTCTCCTTTGTCTTCCATAGTCATTCATTTGCCAGATGTTATCAAGTCATTGTCCAGATGTCTTATGGATCAATCTGCTGTCCATTCTCCAAGGTCCCTGTTGTCACTGGCCCTCCTACATCTCTCACCTGGGCTCCTCAGTGGTTTCTCAACTCCTTACCTCATATCTTTCACCCTCTTATTCTTCCAGCTTTAGTGATGAGACCCGAATAGGTTATAAAAGGCAAAGACCTGCTTATGTCACTTTACTATTCAAAAACATCAGTTTTTACATTTCCTCTTTAATAAAGTCCAAACTCCCTAGCCTAACTTTTGAGACTCTTATTGTACAATACTGGCATATGTTTTTATGAGCCCTCCTTCCCATATTTGTGCGCTTGTTACAAACTGTTCATTGTGCATCCTTGCCTCTTGTGCTTTCCTCCTAAGTGGGAATATTCTCTCTTCCAAGTATTCTCTCATTTTACTGGGTATAAACTACCAAAAATTTTGTGTTCTCTTGAAGTGTCCTTACATCCTTAGAATTAATTGTTCCTCTTTGTGTTTCAACTGGGTGTTCAATATCTAAGACAGCATTTTGGTGCATTTGATTGTCTTCCCATGAGATTGTGAATGCCCTGAGAGTAGAGGTGGTGCTTTGTTCTTCACCCTAATTTCAATAAGGCCAAACACAGGGCTTTGTAAAAAGGAGGCACCTAATATTTGCCAAGTTAATACAATTGTTTTCCACATTGAAATTTGAGGTTGTAAAAGGGCAGCTTATAGGCACTTTGGCTTGGTCTCTCTTTGAAAGGGCAGAGCTGTTTGATCCTGACCTCACCTAACAGTATTACTCAGTTATTTCTCACTCCATTCCAGCTATACTTAAGAGAGATGAGGCATGCTGTTCTGAAATGGTGGGGCTTTGGACCAGCTGTTCTGAGCTGGGATTACCATTGCTTTGATGTTATGGTCATCTGCAAGCTGTTTCAGCTCCTGGAAGGGGGCCATCAAGGTGGAGGAACACCTGTCTGGGCTTTTATTCTTTCAGTCCACCCCAGAGTCGGGGACACATTTTAATACCTTAAATGTTACATTATCTGGCTGTTTTTGTGAGATAAAAGGAATAAAATTTTGAATTGTTTTGAGGGGGGGAGGGGTACATTTTGGTCTTGATTTCTGTTGCCATTGGTGTCTTATCCAAAGCATTTGGGGCCTGGTTGGGGAGGTATGCTGTTGAAGCTTACGTTTTCATTCTACTTCCTGTGTCCTGGCCTGGATTCAGTTTACCTTCCTCATCATCAAATCTGTCCAGTGTGTGAAGAGGGAAAAGTTGCTGGGATCCGTATGGGACTTGATCCCCCTAGGAACACTTTGGCTGAGAACCAGGTTCCCTGTATGTTTTTTCACCTCCCAGGAATTACACAGAGGAGTCTGCCTCTGAGAACAGCCAAGATGATGAGAGCAGTGAAGAGGAAGAAGAGGAGGAAGAGGAAGAAGAAGATTATGAGGTGGCTGGTTTGCGATGTAAGTATTCAGTTTGCCTTCATAGTTAATCTCATAGTCTTTTAAGCTGACTTGGAAAGATTGGGTTGGCAGGCAATAGATAGTCAGTGTTGCCATCATGCCATCTTCCTTTTCTCACATATTGTGGCTGTTGGGGTGACTTCATTGCCATGGTTTTAAATGGGTTTTCAAGGTGCCATTTAACCACCTTCCTATTAGGAGGTTGGGTAGCTTCGTCTCAAGAACATTAATTTATGGTAGATTCACTTGATCCACGATTTAGTAGAATTCAAGGTACCAAGTATGTTAATGACAAGCCTCTAGTTCTGAAGCCCTCATTGCCTGGGGACAGTGATTAAAGAAGATCTAGTTCCATTGCCCTCTCCTAACAGTTCTTTTGCCTCTGTTTTCAGAGAAGTAATTTTTCCTTTGTTTTTCACTCCCCTATAGAGTTCAGGGCATAGCTTTGCTAGTTTGAAAAAGAATGCCGGTTTTTCATAGCTTAGGCATAAAGTTGTTAGGAAGGTTCATATATGTTTCACATTAGATGCCAGTAGGGGGAGAAAAAGACCTCATCATTTACCCTTACCTCGCTGACTCTTTATTTTTTGTGACTATTTGAGAGTTTTGTTGTTTTCATGGTTAAACTTGAAGTTCTGTAATTTACCCTTAGCCTCCCTCTTTTCAAAACATATCCTTCTTTGTAGGTTAGTAGAAGAGACACAGATCAAGATTTTGATGAGCTCTTGAAGAGATGATACAATTCCCAAGATCATAGCACTCTGAATGATCAGAGTTAGTATAAGGAGAGAGACGATGCTTGCCATGATCAATCTTTTACTTCAGTAGTGCCGCCAAACCTGAGGGCTTGGGCTTACACACCTGCTCCCATCTCTCTAGTCCTGATGGCTTTTAATTTGGGACACCTCAATTTCACTCATTCCTATTGGCATGATTTTCCAGGTATCCAGGGTGAGGAGACAAGCAGTCCATTAACCTTGCATCGCACAGAGACCAGCATCTACTGGCTGAGAGTTGTTATTCAGATGCGTGTTTGTCTGGAAGCAGATTCTGAATATAGCAGTGTACTGATTGTTTATTTTCAAACTAGTGATTGTTTTCTACTTCTGAGGTGTTGCTCTCTTTCCAAGGAATTGTTTCCTTTCCAGGTTTCAAGGGCTGTTTCTATCAAAAGGATGTAGGAAGTATTTATAGAATTTTGTCTACTCTGCCTTTTAGACCACCAAAGATGTGGCTGTCTAGTTCAGCTCAAGTCTGGGGTTGGTGTCTGTTCCTAACATCCCAAAGTTTTATCCTTGGCATCAGCTGCTTACTTTCTGTTCTTAGCCAGGTCTTGGGCTTGAGAC
Source organism: Myotis daubentonii (assembly GCF_963259705.1). Lineage (NCBI taxonomy): Eukaryota > Metazoa > Chordata > Mammalia > Chiroptera > Vespertilionidae > Myotis > Myotis daubentonii. The sequence goes on from NC_081843.1 coordinate 33,671,338, forward strand.
CCTGGAATAGCCAATGAAGGGTTAACATTATTTATTCCTGTATCCCTGCCTCTGTATGCCCCTATGTCTGTCCAAATGTCACCTTCCCGCTTTCCAGGGAAAATCTGTTTAGTAGAGAAACCTTGAGCTAATCCTTCCGGAGCGTGAGCTGGTGAGGAATGTTGGTTTGTGTGACATTAAGCACCTGATGTAACCCTGAGACACAGGCGGTCTTGGGCGCCTTTGTATTCTTTCTTCTCTGGGGACCCTAGGCAGCTTTTTATGGGAGTGACCTAGATGACTGTCTGTGGTTTTCAGAAATGCAAGAGAGCAGGACTGATGCTACCCCTAAATTGTATTCAATGAGGAAGACTTTACATAAATACTTCACATAAGTATCAGCTTTTCTCTAAGAAAAGGTAACTCTGGGAATTATAAAATAGGATCTCTCCTATAGTCAAGTTTCATCTCACATGTAAATGCATTACACTCTTTCAGGCTGAGTGTGGGCTGTAGGAATTCCAGGCAGACCTGTAGCAAATGGCCTCTCCTTTGAGTGAGTCACTTACAATTGACTCCTTCAAGAGCCTCATTCCCAGGAGTAACTGAACAGGGTGGGGCCAGAGGAGCACTGAAGGAACTGACCTGAGGAGGCTCTTAAAAGGTCTTGCAGTTCATGAAAGGTATTCATTTCTCATCTACTGCTCCCTTCACGATGTCCTGTTAGATAGGACAGGAGATAGCAAAGAGCACTCTGTAACCCAAGGAAGCCATTGCTTTGCTTGTCCGATTATCTCCTCATTCCATAACATGCTTCCTTCATCCTCAGTTGTTCTCCTCTCAGTCTGTATTTTTTATTTCAGTGAGACCTCGAAAGACTGTCCGGGGCAAGCAGGGTGTCATCCCCCCTGTGGCAAGGCCAGGCCGACGACCAGCTAAGAAGCCACATCCTATCACCAGGAGGTCTCAGCCAAAGGCACCACCTGTAGATGACACTGAGGTTGATGAGCTGGTAAGAACTATTTATCATTCTGCCTCTAATGTTTCTGCTTCTTATCCCCCACTCCAGTATTAGGAATTCATCAGGCAACAGGTGGGAGCCTCCCCCTCTCCTCCCCTCCTCCCTCCCTAAATTTGGAGGCTGATGGGAGGGCCTGTAGGCAGACAAGGCAGCAGGCCCTCCAGGAACAGCTATGTCCGGCATTCTCCTGCTGTAGCCTGCAAACATTGTCTCCTTTAGTTAACAGGCAGCCTGCGACTTGTTAAGGATTTTAAAATAGTATCCATGTGTCTCCAGTGGCTCAGCGGGGCTGGGTCTCCATTGTGGGAATGTCAGCAATGTCGGAGCCTCATTTACTCTCTGGTCTTTTGCTGACAGTTGTTATGGGAGGGACATTACCCTCCCCTCTGCTCCTCCACTGTGATTTTAGTGGTTTTGCTTTAGACTTCACTTGAGCTTTAAAGAACAAAAAGAGGCCCTTGAAAACTTGATTGTTTTGACAGGTCAAATTGGGGTTGGGATGGGCTGGGGGCATAAAGCAAGCCATTAGGGAGCTCAAAGAGCAATGAGAGATCCTCCTACTTGCCCAGCCCTAACCTCTTCAACTCTGTGGCTCCTCCTTCTTCGAGTCACAGCCTGTTAATGGCTACCTGAAAAGGAGGCCCCTCTTTTTTTCTCCTTAGTCACTTAGCTCTCACATGCCTGCAGCGGGAGAGCACAGGAAAGGAATTGTACCTCTTGCCTTTCTTCCCCGAGACTCCCTACTCCCACAGAATTGTCCGCCAGTAGCACCCATAACCGGTCTGGTTTTCTGCAATTGTTTGCTTATATACAACAGCGTCATCATAATCCCAGGTCCATCTGCTCTTAAGAAAGTGGTTGAGCTCTTTCTTTCTCTCTTTTTTAAAGCAGATGTATATATTTTCTGTTTTGTCCACTTTTCTTCTCTTGGATCTGTAATGATATCTTCTTCCATTGGCACCAGGTGCTTCAGACCAAACGGAGCTCCCGGAGGCAAAGCCTGGAATTGCAGAAGTGTGAAGAGATCCTCAACAAGATTGTGAAGTACCGCTCCAGCTGGCCCTTCAGGTAACAGCTTTGTGTTCTCAAGCACAGAGGGGTAGGACCAACCTGGCAGCTGGCTGAGGCAGTGCTCATTTGAACCCCTAGGAACAAATCTGATCCCTTCCTTTCAAGACATGTCTCAGTGGCAGGGGATTGGTGTTCCAAACTGGTAGAGACAGCTCTTAGTGCAAGGCGAACACACCTTCTCTGTGCCTGCCAGGTGGCTGATCTCAGCGGGGTGGGCCTTCTGTGGCTAATGGTTTAACAGCAAAGTTTCTGTCCGTTGTGTCAAGGCTGTGCTGATATCTCCATTTGGGGTTTCTCCACAGGGAGCCTGTGACCAGAGATGAGGCTGAGGACTACTATGATGTGATCACCCACCCCATGGATTTCCAGACAATGCAGAACAAATGTTCCTGTGGGAGCTACCGCTCTGTGCAAGAGTTTCTTACCGACATGAAGCAGGTGTTTACCAACGCTGAGCTTTACAACTGCCGAGGCAGCCATGTGCTAAACTGCATGGTGAAGACAGAACAGTGTCTGGTGGCTTTGTTGCATAAACACCTTCCTGGCCACCCATATGTCCGTAGGAAACGCAAGAAGTTTCCTGACCAGTTTACTGAAGATGAAGGGGACAGTGAGCCAGAGACCATTGGACAGTCTAGGGGACGAAGACAGAAGAAATAGAGAGGTGGGGCCCTGGTAAGGGAGCGGGAGCTGAGGTTCGGGAAATGGAGGTGAGAGCAAAGGAAGGAGGAGTGGGATGGAGAAGAACATGGAAGGGAGGACATCACAGGGAGTCCTGAAATGCCTGTTGTCCCAAGCTTGTGCTATTTTTCTAAAACTCTCCATAGAGCCTTAATCAAGCAGAGCTATTTGGAGAGCATAATATTGGGTTGGTCTCTGCCTAGAAATATGGTGATAGACCTTAACCTACCCTTTCTGAGAATTTCCATGAAGAGCCCAAGGGTATGAACCCAATTCCTTTCCCTTCCTACCCAAGATCCCTTCCACTTTGGCCACCACAATAGTGCCAAGCCCTTTGGTCTCCAGGGGCAGGATTACTGTATTACACAGAAGGATCAAGTATAACCAGGCCAGTTAGGTGGTGTTGCTTTTTAAAAGTCTATATTTATATACAGCCTTGTTTCTTTAAGCCCATACTCTGTCTCTTCCCCCACTCCCTCTCAGGTGACGGTATTAGTGAGTGCCATACAGAATTCTGTATTCACCAGCATCATGAAACAGTTGTGCTCTTTTCGTTTGATCTTGGCAGAGTAAAGGGACATATCCTAGAGCCATTCCTGAATACCCTTCCCCTTCTTTGTGACAGTTCTCTCCCCACTTTCACCCCACCACACCCTCCAGAAAACAAACAAACTAAGGCACTTCACGTAGAGACTGGAGTCCTGCTTATAATCATGCATATAATCTTTAGTTTGATGGATCTGGCCAGAGGGGTGTTGGAGCCCAGCCCACCCACATACCAGACAAGCTCTTAGGGGAGCAGAAGAAAAGCAGGAAGGATTGAAATGTTTAATTTTTTTAAATTGACTTTTCTAGTTATTAAAAATTGCTTGTTTTAGCAGTGATATTGTATAAAAACATCTTGTAAAATATTTCTGTCATCTTGCTTTGGCACATGTACAGTACAATTTATATGATAATGTGTTGCTTTCCTTTGCCCCATCTCCTCCCTCAGCCCATCCTCTCTCCTTCAGAGAAGTGGGTTGGAGGCTTATCACAGCAATCAGTGTGACCTGGGGGGGAGAGGGCACCCCCCCCCCCCCCGCCGCCTGCCCCTGTGGCTGTTTCTCCCTTCTCCATCCCATTTTCACCCCCCTCCTCCCATGCCTTTACTTCCTGAGAACCTGAATCTTTCAGTGGTCAGTGTCAGTGGGAGTAGAGATGGGAGGAGAAGCTAGGCAGCCCCTTCCCACAATGACTCTAGCACTAGTGGTTATATTTAGGCAAAAGTTTGTAGCCTTCTTTCCCTTTTATGGAAGATTTTGATAAAAAATGCAAAACAGGGTTTAATTTTTTTTTTTCTATCAGCTTTGAATTGGAAATTTGGATCACCTAGGTTCTCCTGTATCTATTTAAATGAAGGGAAAAGAATTCCACCAAGGGGATTGCAACTTATAGAATTTGGGAATAAAGCCTCTTAGTATTAAACTTCAAGGTGTGGTCCCTGCCTCTCCCCTGTCCTCTTCATTCAAGGACTTTGGGGATTTGCTCCGGTGGCTGGTGGATAGGTTTACTGTCCCCTTTCCACAGGCTTGGAGTTAGCACTGACATTACAATTTCATAATCCCAGCCACCACCACCTCCTGCCTCTTACCCTAGAGCCAGTCTGTTCTTGTTAACAGTAAGAATCCTGTGTTCCCACTTCAGTGATACCTGAATTTGTTGTTTTTTAATTGTCTTTAAGGAGGAAGGGCCCCATTGAGGGGTAAACTTGTAATAAATTGGAATTTCAAATAAACATTATGTACTTGTGTTTATAAAGAAAAAACAATGCTGGTGACTCTTTCTTTGTGCTCCTTGGGGTGCTAGTGGAGAGTATATAGTCTGAGTCCTCAGTTTTCCTACTGAGTCTTGGAACCAGTTATTCCTCGGCATTGAGAGGACCTTTCTTTGACTTAGTCTTTTTTTTTTTTTTTATGTTTTTATTTATTTGGGAGAGGGAGAGAGGAATGGAAACATCAATGATGAGAATCATTGATTGGCTGCCTCCTGCACGCCCCATACTGGGGATCGAGCCTGCAACCCAGGCATGTGCCCTGACCGGGAATCAACTCCTGGTTCATGGGTCGACCCTCAACCACTGAGCCACACCGGCCGGGCTGACTTAGCCTTTTTAACCACAGGTTAGAGCCAGCTTCTCATTTCCTTGCTTCCAGGAGACATTTCTGATGTCCCTGGTACAAAGTAAGACCTTCATTTTCCCTGGCCTTGTCTCTGTCCGAAACCCCCCAACATTTTATTTGAAATTTCTAAGAATTAGAGGAAATTATTTTTTTTAAGTCTTCACTATAGAAATTTATGTAGATTTTTAGTTAATTTTGGGGAAACTCCTGCCATTTTAAAAACTTTCTGGGAGTCCTGGTCAGTGTGCTAAGTGGTTAGAGCATCAGCCTGTGCACGGAAGGGTCTTGGGTTTGATTCCTGGTCAAGGGCACATACTTGGGTTGTGGGCTCACTCCCCACCTCAGTTGGGGCATGTGTAGGAGGCAACCAGTTGATGTGTCTCTTTCACATTGATATTTCTCCCTCCCACTCTGGAAAACAATGGAAAAAATATCCTTGGATGAGGATTAAAAAAAAAAAAAAACACCCAAGGAAAATTTCAAACACAAAAAGAGTAAATATATAATGGATTCTCATGTACTCAGCTTCAACAATTCTACCATGTAGCCAATCTTGTTTTCTCTGTACTTATTTTATGCTGGAAGTTTTATAAAGTCCAAGTGGTTGATTTAGGTAGTCACCGCTGGGTGGCAGCTTACCTATGGACTTCAAAGGTTTTGTAGAGCCACTGCATGCTCCCATTTATTGAGAAAAGAAACTACCAATTCCTGACCACCTGAACCCAAGCCCTGGGTGTGGGTTCTGCCATTGACTGATTGTGTGGCCTTGGTGAATGCGGGCTTTGAGCCAGGCCTGCACTGAGCACTTATGGATTTTCCGTCCTGCAGGGGAGGAAGCAGTTTGCCCCAAGGTCAGATTGGTTTGATCAGCCCTCAGGCTCTGGAAGGAGGCTGTGTTACCTGTGAGCATTTTCTACACACAGTTGGACTCCCACCTCATGTGTATGCAGTTCTGTCCCTCAGGTTCCTTAGGCCACACTAGGCTAGTGCTGTTGGGACCATGGGTCTGTATCCTGGTCCTGCCCAACCTTGAGAAGCACCCTTTCTCCCTACTTCTTCCCCAGGGGTGAGACCTTGGGGGAGCCACCTAATTTTGGTTGAGTATTATAAATGGGGACAAAAACTTACCCTTGTTGTTAATTCTCACATGATATTTTCCCATTGCTTTTCAGAGAGTGGAAGGGAGGGGAAAGAGAAGCATCAATGTGAGAGACACATCACTGGTTGCTTCCTACATGTGCTCTGCCCCAGGTCAGGGAGGGAACCGGGAATCCAAGTACATGCTCTTGACCCAGAATTAAATCCTGGACCCTTCGGTGCACCAGCCAAAGCTCCAACACTGAGCCATACCAGCCAGGGCGAGAACTTTTATTCTTGAAGATGGGCATGAGTCATTACTTCGAGAACCAACTAAGGCCTCTCCCTCATCCTGACTTCTTTTTCCTCAAACCCTGTCTCTGGGGAGGAGGTACAGCCAGGGGTAGCAGTGAGGTGGGGTCTGGATTCCAAAGCCACCACTTGGGCAGGGAGCCAGGGTCTCCTTGGCAGGGGTGAGAAAACTCAGGGGAGGCAGAAAGAGGTTTGCCATCCTGTTAACAGCTTCCATGCTTGCCCAGAGCCTTGAGGCCTTTTTTACACCCAGGACTGCTCTGGAATGCTGGGACTTTCCCTTTCAGGGTAGAACGGATAGCAGCTACTGACCACCGAGGCAGGTCAATCTGACCTCCTTGCTGACTCCTGTGAACTGACCTAAGAAGTGCCCTTAACTCAGGCTCTCCCAGCCACAAGTTCAGACTGACGTGCTGTGGTGCTCTGAAGACCCCCTTGCTGGGCCACCAGGGCCTCTGCGGGGAGGGGCTGGAGGCACACAATGAACAGTCTAGCAGGTGTTGATTTCTGAGGCATTTGGGGGCTCTGGAATTACTTGTCTTGGGGTGTGGAGAGACCTGCTTTGGGAGGGGCTTCTCTGGACAAAACAGCCCCAGGTTACAACATCTGCTGTTCCCCTGGGACGTGGTGGTGGTGGTGGAAGAAGTCACAAACGTTCTGGAGCCTGCAGACCACCTACCTGGCTGTGAGGAGCCAGCCAAGCCCTCCACTTTCCCCTATCTGTAAAGTGGGGAGAGGGGGACCAAATTGAGGACTTCTATAAGAGGTCTTTAATAACTGTTTCCTTCTTCCCCTCTAGGGTCTCGGACATTTCTATAGTGTCTCCCAGTGCTGAGAAGCCGTGGCTGGCAAGGTCCATTCTCCCTCCCTCCCAAGTACTGGCCCATGTGAACCATCTCAGGCTCAAAGCCGACAGAGCCCCCTTGGGCTGGTCCTGACTACTCCTCCCCCTCAGTCCCCACCCGCTTCCTAGTGGTTCTGGAAGCCAGTCTGGTTTCTGCTGAGTGAAACATAGCCAAGGACCCCCCTCCCTCGTCCAGTGACTGGCAAGGAATAGGGTGAACTGGTGCCATTTTAATGCTAATCCTTCCCTCCACCCTTCACATTTGCCTTTTTCTTACCATCTCCGGAATCCTTTTGCTCCAGTTGCCCGTCCAGTGCCGGCCCTTCAGCAGCTTCAGTTCCACCCACTCCCTGCAGACCTGGCCCATAAGCCCAGCTTGGTGCAGCCACTGCCCCTCCCACTCTGAACTTGGGCCCCTGTCACTTTCAATAAGCTCATCCTGTCTCACTCAAGGACCCTCACAGGGAGAGTTACAAGGTGTTACGGTCATTTGGCTTCATTGATCAAAGAAGGCACAGGGACCTACTGTGTGCTCTGTGAGAAGGGAAGGGTTAAGATGGGGAAGGCATTCCACATGTAAGAGACACAGAAGCAAAAAGGCAGAAGGGTTGCAAAATTCCCCCAGAGGTCAGTACTGTTACATGTGATGAGGGACAGCCCTAACCCCATCTCAACTTCTGATGGAGCTGTCGTTGGTTTTCATCTGGTTTCTCTCTTGTCCTGTGAGATGGGTGGTCGGTGCAGGGCAAGAACTCTGTCCTGAGAGGCTCTGGGTTGGGGGGCTGACCCCTACCACTGAAATGAAGCTACTGACCTTGGGCCTCCCCTTGGCTCCAAAGTGAGGCCGGCAGCGGAACTAGGTCCTCGGGGCCTCCTGGCAGTGACAATGAATGCCACTGTGCCATACACCCAGGGACAGTAACCAAGACCCTCACATCGCTCAAGGTGAGGTCACAGTGGCCACAGCTGAGGCCATGATGGGGCCCTGTAGTCTAATCCCAAGCTGATGGGGGTCCCATGGACCTTTTCCTAGCCCCTGGCATCCATGCATACTGCCTTGTACCTGCCCAGTTTCTTATTGCTGCTCCCATACCTCAAATCTTTCCACAGCTTCTTAGGAGCTGAAGGCCCAATTCCCACTATACCCGGGCTCCCATCTCTGTGTCCATGTCTGCTACCAAGAGGCCCATATACCAGTCTAGTCCCATCTCTACTCCACCCAGAGAGAGCCCCAGGGCCCCAACTAGTGAAGTGGGTGCACTGACAATCTTCAAAGGCAATAAGGATGGCCAGACACCAGCCTCAGACCCCAGGGAAGACAGCAGGCTGGGCTACAGGAGGCAGCAGGAGCAGGGCCTGAAGCTCTGAGAACCTTTGAGATAGGCCGATGCCCTCATTTTCTACACAAATGAGGAAAGCAGTCTGCAAAAAGGAAGACTTACTAAACACAACCCCCAAATAGGCTAGATTCTCCAGGGCCAAAGATGAGGATGTCATCCCGGGGGATTCCCTGAGTATCCCAGCAGGCAGGCATCCCAGCCTCACTTTGGGAAGCAGGAACCCAGGCCTCAGAAATAGGCAAGCAGGTTGCCAAAAGGAGCAAAGACAGGCAAAAGGGAAACACACACACACACACACACACACACACACACACACACACACACACACACACCACACACACAGACTCTGAGACTTGCAAAACACAGCTGTTCCATGGGGGACATTCTCCTGATTGGTGGGGAGCCAGAGAACAGGGGCAGGGACCCACCCCAGCTCTGCTCACAAAGGAGATTCCTGCAGAGCCCCCCACCCTCCCACCTTCCCAGCCCAGAGAGGACTCAGGGGTGCCACATGGGGGTTTATTCCAGTCACAGCTTCCAGAGAAACTCAACAATAAATTACATCATTAAATAAACTCCCTGCTGGACCATGCCCCCTTCTGCCCCTTCTCCACATGCTCCCTTGGGACGCTGTGGGGACTTAGCCAGGCCCACCCCCTGCTTTAGGCCACAGGGGAGTGAGCCTCACTGGGTCCTCACATGTGAGGGTTGAGGGAGAGTCTCCCTGCCCTGGTCCTCAGCCCCCTTGCCCTCACTTGCCTGACCTTGACAGCTGGGCAGCTGCTAGTCAGCTGTCTCCTCCAGAGGGGGGGTAGAGGAGGGGGCAACAGCCGCCCTGAGTAGGCCTGTGTACCTAGAGGTGCGTGGGGTTCTCCAGAGAGGGGTCCGTCTTAGTCATGTGCAAGACCACGGTGGGAGCTTTATAGTGGCAGTGGGTGCCACGGCCATAGCCTCCTGGGGCCCGGCAGGCCTTTGCCCGTGCCCGGCCAGCTGCCATCTTGCGGTGACAAAGGCTCTGCCAGGTCTGGAACGTCTTGGAGCTCCAGACCCAGACACCGCTGGTTATGCCCACCACCAGTGACATGAAGATTTTTAGCATAAAAACAGCCACAGTGGGCACTGAGCCCCCTTGAAGCGAGCAGTCCCTCCGGCCACCAGGCACACTGGCTGGGGAACACAGCTGCTCTGTTGCCCGAAGGCGCCAGAAGTCCATGTTGAGGCGCTCATAGACGTAGCACACAATGACGCAGGTGGCAGGCACCGTGTACAGGATGGAGAAGACCCCTATCTTGACCATCAGCTTCTCCAGCTTCTCTGTGTTGGTGCCGCCCGTCTTCATGATCTTGCGGATGTGGAAGAGGGCCACGAAGCCAGTCAGGAGGAAGCTGGTGCCCAGCACCAAGTAGCAGGAGAGGGGCACCAGCACGAAGCCTGTGAGCGCGGCCGCGTCCATGCTGGCCACGTAGCAGAGCCCGGTCAGCTCGTCCCCGGCTACCTTGCGCAGCGTCAGGATCACGATGGTCTTCAGGGCCGGCAGGCCCCAGGCCGCCAAGTGGAAGTAGCTGCCGTGGGCCTCGATCGCCTCGTGGCCCCATTTCTTGCCGGCTGCCAGGAACCAGGTGAGCGTCAGCACGACCCACCACAGGGAGCTGGCCATGCCGAAGTAGTAGAGCAGCAAGAAGACGAGGGTGCAGCCCGTGTTCTCCAGGCCCTCCTGGATCACATAGAGCGCGCCCGCCTCCTGGTCGCAGGCCACGCTCTGGGCGCCGGCCACCGCGCGGATGAGGAAGGCCAGCGAATAGACGTTGTAGCACATGGAGAGGAAGATGATGGGGCGCTCGGGGTACTGGAAGCGGTGAGGCTCCAGCAGGAAGGTGAGGACGGTGAAGGCCGTGGAGAAGAAGCACAGTGCCGACCACACGGCCATCCAGACGAGCGCGAAGTCCTTGTCGCGCCGCGACCAAAACACCTCGACCCCCGGCGCGCAGCGCGGCGCGCAGGAGCGGCTCTTCTCGATGTACTGGAACTTCTCGGGGTTCTCGCAGGTGCCGCCGCCGCCGCCCAGGCCCGGGGCTGCCTCTCCGGGGGGCCGCGCGGGCCGCGGCGCCACGGGCAGCATGCCCAGCCCCTTGTGGGGTTCGGCGGGGCCGGCCGTGGCGTTCTCGGGCGCCTCCATGCAGAGCGCGTGGGGGTCGTTGCGCGTGGGCAGCCTGGCGCAGTCCAGCGAGTCCGGCCAGCCGAAGTTGAACTGCTCCATGATGGGCGCGCAGCGCAGCCGCGCCTGCTCGCACATGGGCCGGCAGGCAGGGATGGGCGTCGAGACCTGGTCGGTGCACATGGGCGCGTAGAGCGAGCACAGGAAGAAGCGCAGGTGGCTGTGGCAGCCGTACTGCACGAGCGGCGCGAACTCGGCCAGCTCGGCGGCGGCTTCGCCCTGCGACGTGTGGCCCAGCAGGTTGGGCAGACGGGTCAGGTTGTAGCCGATGCCGTGGCACATGGGGATCTCCACCGCTTGACACGGCGGCGGCCCGCGCCCACGCTCCGGGTCGAAGCGGCCGATCTCCAGTGCCGCGCCACCCGCCGCCAGCAGCTGCCACAGCAGCAGCGCCCGGCGGAGCGGCGGCACGGCCATCCCGGGCTGCCCCGGCCGAAGGCGGGAGGTCGGCCCCGGCTCACTCGGGCCGCGCCATCCGGCGCCCCCATGCCCGCCCGCCTGGTCCCGGGGCGCGGGCCATCGCCGAGCCGCCCGCGTGTGTCCGGGCGCGGCTGGGCGCGCTGGGCAGCGCGCAGGAAAGCCACCCGAGGGAGAGAGGCGCCGAGTCTCCACCGCCGCTGCCACTCCAGCGGCCGCGGAGCCTGAGCCGGCGCCGCCTCCCTCGGCCGCGGCTACAAGCCTCGGGGTGGGGCGCCGGGCGGACAAGCCCAGAGGCGGGTCCTTCCCGCGCCGGGTACGCCCCCGCCTGGGCTTTAAAGGCGCCGCGTCCCGCAGCCACCCCGGGGCTGGGCGGCCCTATGGGGCGAGTTGAAGCACCGCATGGTCTGCGCGCTCACAGCCGGTTATTTCCTTTCCCTACACGATCAGGATGACATTGGATGATTACGCCCCCTGCTTCCGCGGGCCTCACTCAAACCGTGGGGATGGGGAGAACTGTCCTTCCTGGGGTACAGATGGAACCACCAAGGCAGGACACAACGCAGTAACTGTGAACCCCTAGGGATATTGTCGGTCTGTCGGTGACAGATGACAAGAAGTGAATGAGGCCCTGACCGGTTTGGCTCAGTGGATAGAGCGTAGGCCTGCGGACTGAGGGGTCCCAGGTTCGATTCTGGTCAAGGGCATGTACCTTGGTTGTGGGCATATCCCCAGTGGGAGGTCTGCAGGAGGCAGCTGATCAATGTCTCTCTCTCACCGATGTTTCTGACTCTCTATCTCTCTCCCTTCCTCTCTGTAAGAAATCAATAAAATATATTAAAAAAAAAAAAAAAGAAGTGAATGAGGTCTGAGACTGAGGCCCCTTACTGCCCATCCCACCCACTTGTACACCCCCAGGTTGGGAAGGTGTTTCTGAGGGGCTGGATTGTGGGGGCTCCGGAGGACCCCAGAGCACCTCAGTCCTCCCACTTCTGCTCAGCCAGGTACCCTCCATGGGCCCTGGGTAGCTCCATGGCCCAAGGGCATCCAGCACACCACCCACGGGGCCCTGCTCTGGTTTGGGCCTCATGTTGAGACTGCTGTCCCCACTCCTTTGCCCACCTCCCATCTGCCCTCACCCCCGAGGAGTATCTGGAAGACTCAGACTCAGATTCAACATGTGTGCTCAGCACAAGTTCAGTCCCCCTAGCAGCTGCTCAGGGTTGCTTAGAGGATGAATGGCTACGGGAGTGACCCGCAGGAGGGCTAGGACACTGACTGAGGACTATGGAAAGCCAAGCAGCCCCACCCCAGGCATTTTAAACTCTCATAGTCCTACAAGGAACTCTGAGCCCATTGTACAGATGAGAAATTGAGGCTCAGAAAACTTAAGCTATTTGCCCTAGATTATAGAACTCACAAGGGTCAGGGTTGGCATTCAGGCTCTTCCACTGCATGAGGCTGCCTGTCCCCACCAGAGGAAGGGCTCCTGCCCAGCTGGCCCAGCTCACCCTTCTGTAGAGCCGGGCATGTGGTGGGGGCTCAGAAGGAGTTGGGGCAATGCTGTAATCAGTGCTCACCCCTCTACGAGCTGAGCTAGAATGAGGGAGGGGGAAGGAAGGAAAGATGCCCTGTTGCAGGCGTGCACCCAGCCTCTTGTTCTTCACGGGCACGGGAAACTGGGCACCCAAGGAGGTGCAGCCAGCCCTGTGCCCCCTGCATAGTATATGTGGGCTCCAAACTGGGCGCCCAAGGAGGTGCAGCCAGCCCTGTGCCCCCTGCATAGTATATGTGGGCTCCAAACTGGGTGCCCAAGGAGGTGCAGCCAGCCCTGTGCCCCGTGCATAGTGTATGCTCGGCTCCCCTGAGCCCCGCGAGGTGCTGCTGGAAGATACTGAACTTCCCAGGAGGAGCGCAGGAGGGAGGGACCTTTGGGGAAAGGCTGTGACTTTGATCACCTGGTCAAGGAGAAAGGGGTTCACTGCCAAAATGCCAGTGGCCGTTTCCCCAGACACAGGGTGACAGCTCTTGCTCATGGAGATGAGACGGCGGCAGAAACCCTTCAAGACATAACTTCCCCAGTTGCCTCTTCATTTCCTGCCAATCCCCCTCCTCCCCCCATTCCAACTCCTCCCGGGAAACAACATGCAACCTCGGTCTTGCCTCCAACCCCACCCCCCCGCCCCCCTCAGAGGCCCTTCCCTGCTGCTCTGGCCGCCCAGCATCACCTCCTAAGGGCAGCCTCTGTCCTGGATGGAGTGGAGGCTCTGCTCTGTGGGCCCGGATCCTTGCCCGCCCACGGTCCGCCCACTCGTGCACTCACATACGCCATCCATCCCCCTCTGCTTCAGTTCTAGCAGCTGCCCAAGGCCAAGGGGACATTTTATTTTTCTCTGTATCTTGCCCTGAGGAGGTACAGTTGCATGGATGACAGTGGAGCATGGCCCTGCCTCCTGAGCCCCTACATTATGGTGTTGGTGGGAGGAGGGGGCTCCAGAGCTGGCAGCCAGAGTGGGAAGCTCAGACTGGTGGAGGCTTCCCATTGTTAGGACTGGCTTGGGAACCAGGTTTCTTATGCCCCAACACTCCCAGTCCCCTTCCCCCCCACCCCTCGAGGGTGTAGAAGAATCAGGGGCCCTTCCTCTGGCAGTGTAATGGGGAGGGTGCCCCAGGAGCCAGGGGATGCCAGGCCTGTCACCATGGTAACAGCTGCTCTTGGGAAGCCAGAGGTGGGGAGGGGTTATGGAACAGCCCCTCCCCCATACAGATGCTGCCTGGGAGAGAAGAGGCCTCTTGGGCCGCCTGCCCACCCACCCGGCTTTGTCACTCGATCCCCCTCTTTACAAAGGTGGAACAATACCCCAGGCGCTCACTGAAAGGGAGACTATGAGGAGGACCGGAGGGACCGGGAAGAGGGAGATTACCATCAACGCCCACCCCGTTTCTGCCCTACTGGGCGGCGGGCAGAGGGGCAGGCGCAGTGGGAATGGAGTCCCTTCCTGGGGGAGACACCTCCCTTCCTGGGGCCCTTGGCTGTGCGCCAAGTTGCCCTGCATAAGTGGGAAGGGACACCTTCCTGACCTCTGTCCCCCTCCCGCCACTCCAGTCTCCCCGAACTCCCCATCCTGAGGCCCTTCCTTCCACATCCTCCCTGACTGTAGCCACCACTCCCCTCCACTGGGCAGACGCTGGTCCTTCCTTCCCAAACTCAGCTCTGATCTTGCCGTTTACAGGACAACCCCCACCTGGCGCCCGCCTCTGTGCCCTGCACCCACCACACCTGTGCCTGTCTCCCCACAGGCCTGGGAGCGCCTGGGTAGCTTGTCACGTGGCTTGGAAGGAGCTCTCATAAATGCATGAAAAGAATGTAATGAGGAGGGGGCCATAGATCCTTCTGGAAGAGGCTGACTACAAGTGGGGCCTGAGATTAGGAAAGGGAAGTCGATTGGACTCTTGGGGACAGAGGTGTCTGTGAATAAACAGGAACTAGAAGAGGACCGGTCCTCTATCTCTTCCAGGTGTCCTGAACACCCCTCAGGAGGCACTATTGGTGATGGAGGACCCAGCAGGTACGTGGACACACCTGCTCCTGGGCAGGGGCGGGGTGTGGAGAGTCACTGCAGCCTGGGCAGGCAGAGGTGAGCTTTGGCTGTGTGTGTGCTGTGTATGGGGCATGAAGGGTGAACTAAGTGTGTGTGTGCACCCACGGACATGCAGGGGCCTGGTTATTCCTGTGTGCCTGCCCGTGCCCTGGCAGGGCTGGGTAAGACCCTCAGGTGGGCCTCAGGGAATGAGCCCACCTCCCTGAACTGGAGCCCTGGTTCTCAATCAGTTTCCCTTTAAGGAGATGTCAAGGGCTGGACTAGACGTTTCGTTTTTACTAAAGAAGTGTTTTAAAAATTTCTTCCTAGGGCTTTACACTTTTCACAACTAATTCAACATTAGAGATGAGCAGAGAAATAACACAATCATTTCTTCCTCTTCGTACATACAATCCCAGCACTCAGCTCATCAATATAGAGTTCAGACATCTCATCCGGGCTGGGGGCCCAGTGGTTGGAGCGTTGACCTGTACGTTAACAGGTTGCAGGTTTGACCCCAGGTCAGGGTGCCTCCGAGAGGCAACCAATCGATGTCTCTTTCTCACATCGATGTCTCTCCTCTAAAATCAATGAACATATCTTTGGGTGAGGATTTAAAAAAAAGTTCAGGTGTCTCTTTTGATACTTTCGTCTCGACTTTACAAACACTTGTGCTAAAATGGAATTAATATAGTACATGTCATGCCTCATTTTTTTCACCTAATAATCTATCATAAATCAATGGATGAATATATGGTAAAAAATAAGTAAAATGTTAATGGTAGACTCTAGGTGGTGGACATTCAGGTGCTCACTATAAATTTTGTTAAACTTTTCTGTACATTTAAAGTTTTTCATAATAAAAGTATTTTTAAATTACTATCATAAATGTCTTTCTGTTTCAACACACACAGGGCCCAACCATTTTTTAAAAATAGTCACTCTGATCTTCACAGTGAGGATTTATTATAAATTATTTAGCTAATCCCCTTGGATAGACATTTACGTGGCTTGTTCTGATATAGATCGGCCATGCAGATACTGGAGTATGTGTATCTGTAACTGGGTTCTGCAAACTGTGGTCCATAAGCCAAATCCAGCTCACTGGATTAAATAAAGTTTTATTGAAACAGCCATGCTCACTGGTTTAGAATCTGTGGTTCCTTTTGAGCTACAATGGCAGAATTGAGCAATTTTCATAGAGACAAACGGCCCCTAAAGCTGAACATGTTTGCTATTTGGTCCTTTACGGGAGACATTTGCCGGCCCCTGAATGGGCCTGCGCTTTTATTTCCGGAGTACAGAGCCTGTGTCGATGGGTGTGTGAATTTTGCTGCGTCGATGGGTGTGTAAATTTTGCTGGGTCGATGGGTCTGTGAATTTTTTATAGCATCATTGAGGTACATTATTGATGTAAAATAAATGTGCACATATTTAAAGTATACAATGTGATGAGTTTTACCATATGGATATACTTGTGAAATTATTACCACAATTGACCCAGATAATACCTTCCAGTTAAAATGCAATTATCTTACTGGGAAGTAGTACATTAAAAAGTTAATAACTGGTGTATATATAATAACTGGTCAATGTAGGGTGAAGTGAGCTTAAAAATAACTACCATTTATTGAGTATTAATTTACATCTCATTTAATCCTTAAGATACCCTATGAGGTGATTATGATTTATCCTAATTTTTAGATGAGGGAACAGGCTTAAAGAGCGTTGAAGTACGAGGGCAATGGGAGATAATGGCGGACATCTGTAATACTTTCAATAATAAAGATAAAAAAAGAGAGAGTTGAAGCAACATGCTTAAAGGCAAGTCATAGCACCAGGATTAAAATAAATAAATAAATAAATAAATAAATAAATAAATAAATAAATAAATAAATAAATAATATATTCTTTACCCCCCAAAAGTTTTCTTGTACTCTTCCTCCCCCTCTCAGATGACCACTGTAGATTAGTTTGCATTTAGTTTATGTAAATGGAATGTCCATGTGATTTTATGGGAATTGTGGGTAGCAAACATTAATTGAGCACCTACCTTGCACCCTACACAGCACATAGCCCAGACTGAGGTGGGTGCTGGGGACACAAGATGAACAAGACAGGGCACCTGTCCTCTGGCTGCTCCTGGTCGCTGGAGTCACAGATAGAAGAGTGACAACTCTGGTGTCAGCTGACATCCGTGATTAGAGAGGGAACCTGGGGCTGGGTTCGCAGAAGGTGACACATGAGCAGATTCTTAAACCCAACTGGGAGCCAGATAAACGAGGGCAGAGTGTTCGAGACAGAGGGAGCAGCACTGAAAGCATCAGAGAGAAAATGGAAGCAGCCTGCCAGGGCCCTAGTGAGGCAGGGAGCCAGGGTTACCCTCGGCCAATGGGGAGCCATGGGGAGGTTTTGAGAGAGCGAGTGTTTTACTGGTCTCTTTTGGGGGTCGGCCGGGACCAGTAGAAGTGACAAGTTTGTGAGTCCTGGAGAAGGAGGTGCTTTAAGAGCAGAGAGGGAGGAGGGCGGAGCGAACAGCAGGAAGCAGGCCCTTTCAGAGCAGCGGCTGGCTCTGGGGGGGGCTTCAGGGAAGGGACCAGGTGACGGCGTATGCGGGGGCAAAGGGTACCCCACCTCCAGAGAGCCCCCATCTGTGTCCAGCCCCAGTCCTGCCAGGGCCGCTGTGGCCACCCTGTGGCCAGGACGCCCAGAGGCGCCTGCCACTGCTGAAAGCCGCTTTTGTGCAGCAGCTCCAGCTCCTGTTTCGTTGACGTTGGACCTGCTGCTTATTTATCCAACTCGAAGGGAAATTCGGCAGTGGCCGAGGGAAAAAACAACCTCAGCTGCCGAGCAAGGAGGAAAGAGTCCCCAGCGTGGGCCCCGCTGCCCTCCCACCACCCTGCCCAGCCAGAGAGGGCCGCACGTTGCCCCCTAAGACGGCAGCCTGGAGAGCTGCCTCACCTCCAAGACCTGGGACCCCCACCCGCCCTGAGGCTGCTGGCTCTCCGTGGGGCTCCCTCCGTGGCTTTTCTCTGGGAAAGTCACTTACCTTCCGGGCAAGCTGGTTCTCATCCCCTCAACCCCGCCCTGCCACCCCACGCCCCAACACACACCTGAGGAGGCTCCAGGTGGATGGTCCCTAGTGTGTTCTGGGCCATTCTCCTGCCCCGCCCATCCCGCCGCTGCAGCAACTAGGAGCCTGCATCTAGGCCACCCTGGCCTCAGGGGGAGAGGGCAGAGCCTGCAAAGCCTGTCAGATGGGAGGAGGCATGACTTTAGCCTCCCCGACTAGTCCTCCCTCAGCCAGCGGAGAGAAGGTGTGAGCATCGCCCCCGGGCCCACCACACCCAGGGAGGGTCCCAGGTCTCCCCAGCACAGACCACCTCCTGGGGTCTGTGTGTCCTGTGAGGCCCTTTCACACCCACGACTTGGATTGCCCCCACTTTACATGAGGAGACTGAGGCTGAGGGATAGAGCTGAACCCCAGGCCTCCGGACGCCAGGCCTGTGCCCTCCCTGCTTCATTCTCTGCCGTAGGTCATCGCACCCGACAGGCCCACTTGCTCCCATGGCCTGGTCAGCGTGTCTGAAACCTCGTCTCTTTCCCACAAAGATCTGCCCAGGAGCTCCGCCGGGCAGGGGGCATGCCCCTCCATCTTGGCTTATGCCAGCCCTGGCCTTTCCTAGGGATGGTGGGGGGAGGGGAGTTGTTCCAGGTGACGGGCAGAAGCCCCTCTTCCCCCAATATGTCTTGTTTTAAGAGCAGAGAGGGAAGGAGGGCAGAGCTACCTTTCTGCAGGTCCCCACTCACACAGGGACACCTCATGTCTTCCTCGGAGGCGTTCAGGCCCTGGGAGGCAGTGTCACGGGGTGGGCAGAGCACCGCTTTTGGATTCCGTGCCTGGACTGAAACTGTGCCCTGCAGCCGTCATCTTAGATAAGCCGGGTGTCTCCGGGCTGCGGCTTCTCAGCAGGTAAAGGACCTGGTGGTGCCAGCGCTCCCAGGAAGCTGAGGACCCGCAGTGAGGGCTCAGCACTGTCCCTTCACACCAGACACCCCTCCCCACACACCCCTCCTCTCCCTCTCACTCTCTCTCTCTCACACACACACACACACACACACACACACACACACACACACACGCGTCCTTCAGCCTTTCCAGGACTCTGGGTAAACTTGTCTCAAGCTCTCATCTGAAGCCCCCATTGTCATCAGGGCTGCCTGTTTAATTCCCTGGTCCTTAGACACTTTTGCTTCCCTGGCCCCTTCCTCCATTAAAACAAAATATTGAAAAATTAAATTTTATGACTATATGAGCTATATTTTATGATTACATTACACTTTATGAATATATTAACATTATATATAAAAACACTTTTGACCTAACGGTTCTTTTGTCCTGTTTTTAAAAGAAAGCATTTTGGCGGGGCCCTAGACATGTGTGGGCCCTGGCACGGTGCCCACTGAGCCCCAGGGGTACGTCGGGCCTGGCTGTTGACCAGCCCAGTTTCACCTCCTCCTGCGGGACAGTTGTGCAGGGAAACGCACACACCTCCTCCTACCTGGAGCTCTGCGCTTCTCCTTTCTGCCTGTTCCTCCTGTGAAGGTGGGAAGGCGGCCCAGGAGGCTCAGCAGGCCTTCTCACAGCCTCTGCAGATGAGAAAAGCCACGATTCCACGCTCCTTCCTGTCCAGATGGGTAGGGCTGGCCTGCGGGCGCCTCTAGCCTAGCTCGCTGCAGCCCCCTCCCCTGTCTTCTGACCCCAAATGGTTTCCCTCTAAGAGAGGCCACATCTTCCTGATGCACCTCATCTACTCCGCTCCAAGCCTTCATTGGCTCCCCCCTTCTGTAAGGCCAAACCCAAGCGGTCCAGTCTGGCAATCAAGGCCTTGCTCCCAGCTCACCGCCAGCCCCCCTGACTGGAGACCACCCCCACTTACTAGGTATACCGGTTACTAATGCATATTTTTTTCAATAGATGGAGTTACACATATGTTGATATATATGTGATTTGATATGTATGTTATTTTTTTAAATATATTTTTTATTGATTTTTTTTACAGAGAGGAAGGGAGAGGGATAGAGAGTTAGAAACATCGATGAGAGAGAAACATCGATCAGCTGCCTCCTGCACACCCCCTACTGGGGATGTGCCCACAACCAAGGTACATGCCCTTGACCAGAATTAAACCTGGGACCCTTTAGTCTGCAGGCCGATGCTCTCTCCACTGAGCCAAACCAGTTAGGGCTATGTATGCTATTTTGTTGTATTGACAGCAAGCTTCAAAACTTCATATGTAAAATCTGCTGAAGGTGGTAACATCATGGATATTTTTACGCTTAAAAATGTCAAATTTCATGCCAAAAAAAGAGCATTTGAGGGAAGTTTTAATTCATTACTTTATTTTGAAGAAAAGTGTTGCAGAATACTTCGGGAAGCTTATGGTGAACATGCTCCACTTCAAGATACTTGTGAACGCTGGTTTAAAGGCTTTAAAAGTGATGATTTCGATGTGAAAGACAAAGAACGTCCAGGTCAACCGAAAAAGTTTGAAGACCCACAATTACAAGCATTATTGGATGAAGATGCGTGTCAAACTCAAAAACAACTTGCAGAAAGATTAAATGTTGCTCTGCAAACAATTTCCGATCGTTTACAAGCAACGGGAAAGATTTTAAAGGAAGGAAAATGGGTGCCACATCAACTGAACGAAAGACAAATGGAAAACCGAAAAGTCACCAGTAAAGTGTTGCTTCAACGGCACAGAAAGTCTTTTTTGCATCGAATTGTGACTGGCAATGAAAAGTGAATTTATTTTGAGATTCCCAAATGCACAGAATCATGGGTTGATCCAGGTCAACCATCAACATCGACTGCAAGGCCAAATCGCTTCGGAAAGAAGACAATGCCCTGTGTTTGGTGGGATCAGGAAGGTGTGGTGTATTATGAGCTTCTAAAACCAGGTGAAACCATTAATACTGATCGCTACCGACAACAAATAATCAATTTGAACCACGCTTTGATCGTGAAATGACCAGAATGTTCTAGAAGACGCGGCAAAGAAATTTTGCTTCATGATGACGCACCATCACACACTTCAAAACCAGTTAAAGACACGTTAAAAGATCTTGCCTGGGAAGTATTAACCCACCCGCTGTATTCACCAGACCTTGCCCCTTCAGATTATCACTTGTTCCGATCCACGGCACACTTTCTGAGCAGCACTTCAAAACGTACAAAGAAGTGGAAAATTGGGTCTCTGAATGGTCTGCCTCAAAACAAGAGAAGTTCTATTGGGACGGTATCCACAAATTACCTGAAAGATGGGGGAAATGTGTAGCTAGCGATGGACATTACTCTGAATAAAGCACTTATGATGTTTCTCTTGATATTATTGTGTTTTATTTGGATTACAAAATTTGAATTATTAACCAGTTAATAATTAATCTGCATTATTAACCAGTTAATAGTTAACCCCTTATTATTAACTGGTTAATAATCTACATTAACCGTAATAATGCGGATTTTGTAATAAAAGGAAACATGATAATTTCAAGAGAAACATCAAAAGTGCTTTATTCAAAGTGATGTCCATCGCTAGCTACACATTTTCCCCATCTTTCAGGTAATTTGTGGATACCGTCCCAATAGAACTTTTCTTGTTTTGAGGCAGACCATTCAGAGACCCAATTTTCCACTTCTTCGTATGTTTTAAAGTGCTGCTCAGAAAGTGTGTGCGCCATTGATCGGAACAAGTGGTCATCTGAAGGAGCAATACAACAAAATAGCATACAGATCCAATCTCATATATATCGACATGTGTAACTCCATCTATTGAAAAAAAATCCTCATTATTAACTGGTACACCTAGTATGGAGCCCACGGTTCTAATGCTCATGCCCTTCACTGGCCCCAGACACACCCAAACCCCCTGAGCTTGGGCCACATCTTTGCTCAGGGACAGAACCTCTGCTGACTGTATTTTAAAAAATATTTTTTAAATCTTTTATCTTTTAATTTTTCCCCTGCTGACTGTATTCACCGTTGCTTTGAGTTACTCTTTTTAAAAAAAGTAATAAATATATATAACTTACAACCATATATACCTTAAATAACAATCAATATGCGCTATGCCAACCCTAGACTATACGTGGGTTTAAGCGATAAAAGTGAAAATCCACCCTCTTTAAGCACCCACCTTCCCCCTCTCTGTCAGGGGCCTCTGTTGGGTGGGTGGTGTGTCTCTCCAGACCTTCACAGACACGAACACATGTGCCTACTTACAAATGAATAAAATTGGGAGGCTTTTACTTATTTACAGTTAGTTCTGTAATTCAAGTAATATATGTATATATAGTTAAAAAAAATTGAGATATAATTTACATTAAAATGCACAACTCTTGAGTGTTCAGCTTGATAAATCATTAACAAAGTGAACACTCTAGTCACAGTGTAACCCCGCCCCCCGCCCCCACCATAGACACAGAGCCTGCCCATCACCCGAGAAGGCTTGTTTGTATCCCTTCCAGCAGCATGTTCCACTGTTCTCACTGCCCCATCTCAGCTTAGCTGCACCTGTTCTTAACTGTTGTATAAATGGAGCCGCAGTATTTGCTCTTTTGTGCTGGCTTTTTCTGCTCAGCGTGTTATTTGTGTATCTCATCTCTGCTGCTGGCACGTAGCGGCGCTTGGTCATTCTCACTGCTGAGTAGTGCTCCATGGTACGGGCACAGAGAGTTTCTTTTTTCATTCTCCTGATGATGGATATTTGTTTGGGTTGTTTCCAGTTTGGGGTTTGTGCACCCCCGCCACCCCCAAATAAAATTCCTATGTTGAAGCCTAAGCCTCAACTGATGGCATTAGGAAGTGGGCTTTGGGGGGTGATTTGGTCCTGAGAGTGGCGCCCTCGGGAATGGGACTGGTGCCTGTATTTTCCAAAGGCTGCTGAGAGCTCCTAGCCTTTCACCATGAACGACGAGGGAGCAGATGGTCATCTACGCACCAGAGATGGGCTCTCAGCAGACAACAAACCTGCTGGCACCTGGACCTTTCTTTTTTTTTTTTAATTTTTAAAAAAATATTTTTTACGCATGGGATAAAATAACATTAGACCATTGTCAATTGAGATGGAGTAACCATTTCATCTCTTCTGCATGCATGGTCTAGACAAAAGAAAAAAAATATTTTTATTGATTTCAGAGAGGAAGGAAGAGGGAAGAGAGATAGAAACATCAATGATGAGAGAGAATCATTGATCGGCTGCCTCCTGTACTCCCCCACATGGGACTGAGCCTGCAACCTGGGCATGTGCTCTTGACCAGAATCGAACCTGGACCCTTCCGTCCACAGGCCGATGCTCTATCCACTGGGCCAAACCAGCTAGGGCACCTTGCCTTTCCTACATCATCCTGTTCTTGTTTCATTATAAAAATGTTTGCGTACACCGAGTAAGAATCTATGGCGCAATGAAAATGCGCGAATGACAGTTATGTATATCAACATGGCGAGTCTCTAAATCATGAGGTTGAGTGAACGAATCCCGGCCTAACAGAACACAGACTGTTCATTTACATAAAGTTTAGAAAGAGGCTAAATGGAACTAGATTGACATTTATGATAAACGTTCAAGAAATGCGAAGAGGTGAACATCAAAATTGCTAGGTAGGATGTGGCAGGCAGGTGGGGGCAGGGAATTGGTTAGGTTTGGGAAGGGCAGGCAGGTGGCGTCTGAGGGCCCACAGTGTCCTATTTTTGACTGGGTAGGGCCACACGGGTGTTCATTTGGTAAGTTTTAATGTGAACACATAAGTTTTGGGCACTTTTCTGTGTGTGACAATTTACTATTTAAGAAGGGAAAAGGGCCTGGCCAGTGTGCTCAGTGGTTGAGCGTCAACCCATGAACCAAGAGGTCCTCGGTTCAATTCCCGGTCGGGGCACATGCCTGGGGTGCAGTCCCCAGTGGGGGTGCACAGAGGGCAGCCCATCGATGTTTCTCTTTCATCAGTGCGTCCATCTCTCTATCCTTTTCCCTTCCTCTCTCTCTGAAAAATCAATAAAAAATATTTTTTTAAAAAAAGAAGAAAAAGGTACATGAAGTATCTGAAGTAAAGAGCCAAGTCCCCAGTCCCTTCCTTTCTGCCGAGGTAGCACTATGGGCCTCATTTGGTTTCCTCTCAGACACTTCTATTTGCACTTACATCCCTCTACACACATGTACGCCGGATACACGTGTGGTTTTTTTTGTGTTTCTCTTAAATGATATGTGTGTAATTCTATAGCTTGTTTTCACTTGATGAGTTTTGGACCCATTTAAAAGCTCAGTCCACCTTCTTTACAGCAGTGTCATAGCGTTTTGCGCAGTATTCGTGCATTACAGCTGCGTGAATTAGTAATAGCACCTCCTGCATAGGGTTGCTGTGGGGCTGTCAGATGCCAAGTGCTTAGAACAGGGCCCGGCCATGTCCGGCTGGCCGTGAGCGCGTCAGTTTCCCGAGCGGTGAAGTGGGATTCGCCTGAGGATCGGGTGGTCAGGACGGGAGGAGCTGCTCCGAGCAGTGCCCGGCACCCGTGGGCTCTGGCTGAGGGCGGTGGAGGGGCAGGTGCCGCTCGTTAGTTCTTGTGAACGTGCAGTTGGCTTTCCTACCTGGAGGGCAGGCTGCCCGTCTTTGCTCTTTGTTTTTATCATGGTTGTGGCTCTTCTTTCCAGTTTTCTCTTCTGGATGAACTTTGTCATCTAGTTTCATAAATAATCCTATTGGATTTAGAGATTAATTGATTGAGGTTATAGATTAATTTGGGGAGAACTGACATCTTTACAAGCTAGTAAACTCTTGATTTTGCTGACCTCTATTTAACGGACTTTGGATTTAATGGACAAAATTTCTGGTCTGTATGAAAATTAACACCCTGTTCATTTTAAAATGCTTTTAACCAAGATTTGCTTATAATTAAATTAACAGGGCTTTTTTGTTATTAATTCAGTGTTATTTTTAACAAATAGGCCATATGTTGGAAAAAACACTGTAGTAATTTCACTGACATAAATAAATATTACATATTATAACTTAGTCTATATATTTAAATCCAAGAGTTACCGCTTGTAAACAACGTTCAGCTAGTGATCAGCAAGTGATGAGTGGCGTGACCTTCTGCAGCAGTTTTAACGCGTGCGGGCCGACACATCTACCAGACCCACTCAGTATAAATGTAAAATTACTGTAATACAGCCCTAACCGGTTTGGCTCAGTGGATAGAGCGCTGGCCTGTGGATTTGAGGGTCCCGGGTTCGATTCCGGTCAAGGGCATGTACCTTGGTTGTGGGCACATCCCCAGTAGGAGGCAGCTGATCGATGTTTCTCTCTCATCGATGTTTCTAACTCTCTATCCCTCTCCCTTCCTCTCTGTAAAAAATCAATAAAATATTGAAAAAACATTACTGTATACATAGAGAAAACTTTTCTATGAAATTAAACTTTTCATACATACCTAATTTTACTTACACAAACGTGTCTACAGACATAAAACCAGGTAAACTAACGAATTTGTCAATTTTTTAACATATACATTCAGAAAACCTATTTGCTGGCTTTACCGACACCCCCTCGCCCTAATTAGTCCCTTATATTCATGTATTGAGCCTCTCCATTTGGAGGCAGATCATCTCCCCTTTAATTCTAGTCTCTTCTTCCTCCTCTCTCCCTTCCTGCCCTGCTCCCTTCATCCCACACCATTCGCTGAGCACCTCCCACACCGTGAGGGAGGCAGACCTGGTGCCTGCTGGGGAGCTGATGATCGGTCCCGGAGGAACACCAGGTGAACACCGTGTGATAAAGTCCAGCTGCGAGGAAAGCAGGGGTGGGGGCAGAGAGGGATCCCTGAGTGGGGTGGGAGGGGCTGTCCTGGAAGGACGTAGAGCAAGCACGTCAAATTCCCGGCTGGTGGGCCGCATGTAAACGAGGCATGCAGCCCGCTGGCCGCGAGTTTGACATACTTGACGTAGAGGCTCCAGCAGGTGATGGCTGTGCACGGGTCTTGTCCCAGGTCTTCATCCCAATTCTGAGATCCCTTGGACTCTCTTCCAGCTAGAGAAGGACGCGTCCACCCTACAGCCCCTCCTGAGTGCTGGGTGGGAGAAATCCATCTCACTTCTTCTTTGTTTATTTGTATTTTATTATTATTATTTTTTTAAATATATTTCATTGACTTTTTACAGAGAGGAGGGGAGAGGGATAGAGAGTTAGAAACATCGATGAGAGAGAAACATTGATCAGCTGCCTCCTGCACACTCCCTAGTGAGGATGTGCCCGCAACCAAGGCACATGCCCTTGACCGGAATCGAACCTGGGACCCTTCAGTCCGCAGACTGACACTCTATCCACTGAGCCAAAATGGTTACGGCACTTCTTCTTTAAAAAAAAAAAAAATTTTATTGATTTTTTACAGAGAGGAAGGGAGAGGGATAGAGCGTTAGAAACATCGATGAGAGAGAAACATTGATCAGCTGCCTCCTGCACACCCCCTACCGGGGATATGCCCACAACCAAGGTACATGCCCTTGACCAGAATCGAACCTGGGACCCTTCAGTCCTCAGGCTGACACTCTATCCACTGAGCCAAACCGGTTAGGCCTCCATCTCACTTCTGACCCTCCACCCCGCCCCCCCCCCCCCACGCCCTCCTTACCTCCACCCTAGACTGGCAGGTCAGTGCCCGGTGGGCTCTAGACTGCATTTTATCACCCAGTCACTGGTATTCTTGGGCCTGAAGGCAGTTGGGGTTGAGCTCACAGGGTCTGTGAGCGTCTGTCTTTACCCAGAAAGTAGTAGGAAGTCTCTGCATTCCTGTAGACACAGGAGTGACATAATCAGATCTGCGTTTCTCAAAGAGCACTCTGGGAACAGGGAAGGGGGGTTTGGACACTGTTGCTTTAACTCAGAGTGACAGGAATAGAGAGGAAGGGAGTGTGTGTCCAACAGACAGGCAGCCAGGTAATGAGTGAGTGAGTGAGTGAATGAATGAATGAATGATCAGCCTGTATGGACACCACCATGTTGGTAAGGAAGATCCAGGTTGGGGTTGGAGACGGGTCAGCCCTCCCAAGTACCACCATGATGACATCAAGCCCCATGCCAGCCTGGGCCTCGCCAGCCTGGGCCTCGCCAGCCCGGGCAGGGCTCTGACCACAGGACTTGCCAGCCTCAGTCCCTCCCAGGGTAGGGAGGCTTGAGGTCAGGTGAGCTGCCTGGCAGGAGTTGGAACCCAGGAGGGGGCTGAGGGCAGGATGTTCCACCACTGAGGGGTGGCATCTGCCCACAAGAATTCTGCTGGGGGTGCCAGGGCCAGGCGACTCCCGGGTCTCTTTCCTCCAGCCTCGACTGCCAGGTCAGTGCCAGGCGGGCTCTGGACCGCGATGAGGGGCCATCCCCTGCCTCATCCACTCCCTCTGCCCCGCACAGAAGCCCTTTCATAGGCAGGCTGGCTGGGAGTGCTGGCCACCCTCCGCCCCACGCCTCCTTCCTGCCGGCCGCAGATCCCCCTCTCTGGGCTCCGCAGCAGGCCCAGGTCGGGGAGCGCCGGCGTGGAGCACAATGTGGCTCCTTGTTCCCCAGCCCGGCCGAGCCTCCTGGAATTGGCCCGTTTCCTGCCGGGGCCATGGGGCCTTTTCCAAGGTAAATAAACAAATACAGAGAAGTTGGGGCCTGGGGTGGAAAGCGGGGTGTTGGGGTTTTCTTTCCCCTCACTCCAAGCCCATAGCCATCGTTGCTGTGTGACCACTGGGGTGGGATGGGAGGCTGAGCTCACTGCCCCCATCCTGTTGGTTTTTAGATCAGAACCCACTGAGGATCTGAGGGGCTCTGTTCCTCTTGTCCCCACCCTCATCCAGGGGCTGCCCCCTGACAGGAAGGCAGGAGCGAGGGAACCCCGACAGGGACCCTGGCAGGGGAGACAGCCGCTGACAGTGGGTGGAAGGGGCTCTGGGCTTCCCTGGGCCCCCTTCCCAGCTGTGCCACGTGGGAGGACTGTGTCCTTAGGGAAGGAAACTCCTGTTCAGCCGCAGGAAGGGCTCAGGAGGGGCTGCCTGCCTGGAGGCCCTGCGCCCCAGCTGCCTGATCTGGACAAGCTGCAGAAGCTGTCTGTACCTTCGTTTCTTCGGCTTTAACACAAGGACATCATCACCTCCTCACAGGCGCACAGGGCTCCCTGCGTTTGGGAGCAGGATGCCCAGAGCCAACCCTGGTTCCCTTGCCTAAGAAATGAGTGACGTGAGCAAGAGCAGATCCTCTGCTCCCTCCAGGGCTGAGGCTGCAGACGGAGCCCCCTCCGCCCCGGCTCCTTCCGCCCTCCAGGCCTCGCTGACCCACCCTCCACTGCAGGTGTGAGAGGGCACAGAGCAGGGAGGGGCACCAACAAACCTTCCCTGGCACTTGCCCTCCCTGTCTTCCAGCTGCTCCCCTGTTCCCAGCACAGCCACCTCACAACCGTCAGAGAGAGGCGCCTTCTGAATGGACACTTGGCCACTGACTCCACAAATCCCCCCTTTCTTCACTCACTCCGTCAACAAAGTTAGTGAGCAGCTTGTGCCGTGCTGGGCCATACACGCTGGGGGCTTGCTGAGTGGGTGCGTGTTCTCTGGTGATGTCTCTCTAAACAGGGCCTGAGGATGTATTTCCAAAGATCAGATTCCTTCAGAATTGACATTTTTAGTTTTCATTTCAATGATAATTTTAAGGATCATTTTATCACCCTGGCCAGGGAGCTCAGTTGGTTAGGGCATCGTCCTGATATGCCAAAGTTGCGGGTTCGATCCCTGGTCAGGGCACATACAAGAAGTAATCAATGAATGCATAAATAAGTGAACAACAAATCGATGTTTCTCTCCCTCTTTCTGTCTGTCTCTCAAATCAATTTTTAAAAGATTACTTTATCAGTTACAATGAAAAATCCCTCTTGCAGTAATCCTTTGCAGTTACAGAAGTAACCCCTGTATAGTGGTTCTGAGGTTTCAGTTACCCTGGGCCCACTGTGGTCCAAAAATATTAAATGGAAAATTCCAGAATAAACAATTCAAAAGATATTTTGAGAGAGAGAGACCACATTCATATAACTTTTATTGTAGCATATTGTTATAATTGTTCTATTCCATTATTAGTTATTGTTAACCACTTATTGTGCCTAATTTATAAATTAAACTTTATCGTGCATATGTATGTACAGGAAATATTGAAATATGGGGTTTGGTACTATCTGTGGTTTCAGGTCTTGGGAATGTATCCCCGGTGGATGAGGGGAAATATTTTCTATAAGCTAAGGCTTTAGAGTCTTAGTGTTCTTCAAACTTTAGTGCCATGGGAGTTTGGGGGCATGTTTTTATGGCTTCTGATGTATTTTTTTCCTTTAAAAGAAGTACACAGCACAGCAAAACATGCTGGATGCCACTCTCAGCTCCTCCTGGGGGTCTGGAAGGCTCCCGTCGGGCCACGGTGGGGAACTGGCAGGTGACAGGGTCGCTGCCCACACGGAGCTTACGCTCTGCAGGCCTCTGAACGCCTCGGCTCCCTGACCTTGACCTGCGTGCGTTGCTGCACTTTGCCGGTGGCCTCCGTTTCCCCATTACTTTCCGAACACTTGAAGGCAGCACCATCTTTTATTTCTGTCAGTGGCGTCTCTCATCTCCCGTCAAGCCTCCCCGCTGAATTCCGACATCCAGCACCCGATGTCTGTCTCGCCTTGGACGTCCCACAGACATCCCACGTGTGACGTGACTGGGACAGGACTCTTGCCTCCCCTCCACCCTCCTGCCCGCCCTGCTGCCTCCTTCCTTGTCCTCGGTTCAGTGATGACGTCACATCCAGCAAGGGGGGTATGTTGAGAAACCTGGGACTACCTTTGCTTCCTAGAGCCATTCGTGAGCCGTCCTGCAGGCTCTGCGACCTCCAGTGAATCCTGTCCGGCATCCGTTCTGTTCCATGCAACCAACCTTGTGGACATGGTTCATTTGCCTGCCTGGCTGCTCTGAACAACCAGACAGTGAACACGACATTTTAGGGAGGAATGGATTTTCTCTCTGGCATGTGGGCCTCAACAGGGTCCCATGTGGACACCTCAGACTAGCAGGGCTCAGCCTGAAGTTGGGGCTCTGTCTGTTTTCAAGATGTGTGGCTCCAAGGCCAGACATAAGGTGCCGTCCCCTCCCTGCAGGACCAGGGGCACCCAGCACTCTGCTAGCGTCCCTGCTGGGAAGTTCACTGCCTCCCTAGGGCTCCCCTGCCGGTCAGTGCCCTGGAGAGCGGCAGGCAGAGACAGCCAGCCTGGAGGCCCTGCCCCAACTGAAGCAACAAAGCCTGGGGGGAGGGGGTTCCACATTTTTTCTTATACTTCTTTTAAAGGAAAGGGGGTTGTACCCTTTCCTCCCTCCACAGCCCTGCCACTCTGGCCCATCACACACAGCCCTTGTCTGAGGCCCTTGGTCTTCTCTGTCCAGAACCTCTTCCCAGAGGCCCCCTGAGGCCAGTGGCCTCCCACCGGGGGCTCCCGCTGCCCAGCACTGTTTCTGGCACAGCCCAGGTGTGTGGCCCCTGCCCGCCCTCGGCCTGGGCTCTCCCCTCACCACCTTCCCACTCTCTATACAGCCTGCGATGGGAGTGAGGGGGGCAGAACGACAAAAAAGGGGCTGGATTGGGACTCAGAGTCACCCCACCCTGCATCTTACCCACCAGACACCACGGAGGAATCGAACCTCATGAAGGACACGGAGGATGAAGACGCGCAGTGCCCAGGAGCGTGCCCGGAGGACAGGCCCCTGCACGGCGCCGACAGCAGGCGAACAGAGCGCGAGTTTGGGACGGCTTCGGACAGAAGGCGATGTCCGGCATGAGTTCTCAAGGGTCGGTGGGAGTTGGGCTGTTGGGTGGTGGTGAGGGCAGAGGAAAACTACTCCAGAAAAAGAGATGAGCATCTGGGAAGACCGGGAGGTGGTAAGGAATGCGGCCTGTTCTGGGAACACTGAGAAGCTCAGTGTGTTAGTTACAGAGACTGAGCAGCGGAGGCTTCAGCAGGAGGGGGCTTCTCCCCTACCCTCGCCCTCTTCTCGTGCAAAAGCCCGGAGGGAGGCCGCGAGGCCTGACACACGCCTCAGCTGCGTGCTTCCTCAGGAGCCAGGCCTCCAGCTCGCCACCTCGGAAGGTGGTCCGTAAGCGTCACCCGCCTCCCAGGCGCTGGCGCGGAGGGTGAGGTGAAGCAGAGGGAGCACAGCGGACCTGCCCATGTGCTGAAGGAAGGCTGCCAGGCGCGGGCAGGTGACACTCCTTATAACTTGTTGGCCAGAACTCGGTCTGTAGCCACCGCAGCTGGAAGGACAGCCAAGAGATTACTCCGGGTGGCCACGGGCCCAGCTAAAACTCCGGGGCTCCAAAGCGGTGGAAGGAGGGCAGGGGAAATACAGAGGGGCAACCAGAGGTCTCTGCCACCTTCGGCGTGGCTGGAGCCAGCGGGGTAGGGGGACTAGAGTCAGGAAAGACCACGGGGTGGACCCCGCCCCATGGTGTCAGCGAGAGAGTGAGCTGCTCGGCTTGTTTGGGGAGGATGGTGCTGCAAGCAGCGGTGTGGGGCTGCATCCGTGGGTGGGCAGGGCTGGCGGCTGGGGAATCCTGTGTCTGCTCTGGTCATTTCTGAAGTTTCTCTAAGTGGCTATTAGTCTGTCCCAGATGAAAACATGCCCTGTCTCTCTGAGAACCACTCCTTCCAGAGGCCTCTTTTCTCACTGAGGGTGGCCTGGACTTGGGAGGGCCCAGCTTCCTGCGCGCCCAGGGCCGCACTGGCGCCTCTTGGTGTTTGCCCCCTCCCTGCCCTCTGCTGAGGCGGCATCTTGTCCACCACAGCTGTCCCTGCGATGACCGGCTGGCGTTCACCCCGGACCCACCCTGCAGGACCCGCCCGGAGGGGCCTGGCAGAGCTCAGCCTCGAGGGCTTCCCCGGCCTGACCACATGGCCGCCAGGCCAGCTTTCATGTGGCCGAGCCAGGAGGGGCAGGCAGCCTGTGAGGGTCTCCTCCAGTCCCCACGGGCAGCAGGGCAGGAGAGCCTTGATGCGGGGCCTCTCGCCAAGGAGCCCTCACAGCTGCCCCTCCAGGCAGGAGCCCAGGTGGGACGCTCCGTCCAATCACTTTCTCTCCAGCAGTTCCCAGGTCCAGGGAGTGGAGGACCCCACTGCTTCTCTTCTGCTTCGTTTTCTCTCTCTCTCTTTTTTTTAAAAAAAAAAATATTTTATTGATTTTTTACAGAGAGGAAGGGAGAAGGATAGAGAGTTAGAAACATCGATGAGAGAGAAACATCAATCAGCCGCCTCCTGCACACTCCCTACTGGGGATGTGCCCGCAACCAAGGTACATGCCCTTGACCGGAATTGAACCTGGGACCCTTCAGTCCGCAGGGCGACGCTCTATCCACTGAGCCAAACCAGTCAGGGCTGCTTCGTTTTCTCATAAGAAACTCTACCCTCCAGTGTAGTCCCCACGCCTGGACCTGGGTAAGCTACAGTGGGAGATATTGGCATGAAGTTCATTCTTTTCCAAGATGGCAAAATTGTACGTTTGAATGTCAGAGGTCCCCTCGTGTCCCCTCATTCTCCTTACGTCGCATCCTCTGTAAGAAATCCTGGTCTTCCTCGGCAGACTAGACAAAGGATATGGCTCAGAAATGCAAAAGAGTAAAGTACATGAAAAACTAAGCACTTCCACCCACTCCCCTCTCCTCTTAAGAGAGCAGTCTCAACCTGTGGATCGCGACCCCTTTGGGGGTCGAACAACCCTTTCACAGGGGTCGCCTAAGACCATCGGAAAACACATATATAATTACATATTGTTTTTGTGATTAATCACTATGCTTTAATTATGTTCAATTTGTAACAATGAAAATACATCCTGCATATCAGATATTTACATTACGATTCATAACATAGAAGCATTACAGTTATGAAGTAGCAACGAAAATAATGTTATGGTTGGGGGTCACCACAACATGAGGAGCTGTATTAAAGGTTCGTGGCGTTAGGAAGGTTGAGAACCACTGGCTTAAGACAAGTCTCCTGGCTCTGGGAGGAGGTGGGTGGGAGGGGTTGCAGCCAGTTGCTCCTTCTCCTTCTCTTGCTCCAAAATATCTCCTAGAACCCCCATCATGGTGCAGGCAGAGATAAGAAAGTCAGTTTATTGGATTCGTAGTCAGCAATAGTCACCCCCTCCACGGAGTATGCCCCCCACTCCGCCCTGGTTGGGCTTGGCCATGTGACTTGCTTTGTCTGATGTGCAGACATGAGGGGAGCAGAGGTTTGAAAAGTGCTGAGCGATTGGGGTCCTGCCATAGCTTCATGCCTCAGCCAGCCCACTGGTCCAAGGAGGTTGAGAGGTGCGTGGAGCAGTCTGGACCCAACTGAGCTTGCAGCCAAGCCCAGCTGCCCGACAGAAGCATGAGCAAGAAATAAATGCTCGTTGCTTTAAGCTTCTGGGTTTCTGACTGGGTTGTTATGCAGTGTTATTGTGGCAATAGCTGGCTGGCTCCATTAGGTGAACCCTGAGGTCCCTTGTAGCTATTAGTGTCTGCAAGGGGACCAATCCTGGCCCTCGATCAGCCAGGTTTGGACATCACTTCTCTGGATTGGATGCGGCCTGAATCATCTCTGCCTCTCATGAGCAAAGGAAGTGAGAGCCCGGGAGCTCACGGGGAAGCAGCTCTGCCTCCCCCCAGTTAGGGCAGAGGTGTTGCCCTGTGTCCCGCTTCACGATGAAGGGCCAGGGCTCCTTAGGATAGGGTGACGTCAGACAGCAGCTGCCTGCCCTGACTGCCTCCCTGTCATCCAGCCTGGCCGGAGTTCCACACACATCCACCTGGGGTTTGCCTCTCTGCACCCATTTTCAGAAGAAAACCTTGAGGGTCAGAGAAGCGGAGGGACTTACTCAGGCCACATCGCTGGTGCGTGGAACAGCCCGGCCTGTGCTCGGAGCCCGGGGTCTTTCTGACAGGGCGCTCCTGCCTTTCCACAGCTGAGGGAAGCAGCAGGACAAGGACCAGTCCTGGCCCAGAGGCCCCTTGGCACAGGTGCTACGGGCACCCTCTCCACCTTGCCTGCTACTTCCCAGGAGAAGACTCTGGTCAGAGGGGTGCATCTGGGGAGAGAGGCAAAGTTTTTCTTCGCCCACTTCCCTCCCGCCTAGGCCCCCTCCCCTTCCTGCTATTCAGACCCGTCCCTGAAGGAAGTGTGAAGCTCAGATTCAAAGCTCTCCCTTTCGTTTCCCCGTTTCCCCGCATCAACGCCAGCTCCCAGACCACTGCCACTCCTGAAATCACACCCAGGCCCTGATGCCGGAGGGGATGGGCCACCATCGGGGGCAGCTATGTAGAGCAGTGGTTCTCAACCTTCTGGCCCTTTAAATACAGTTCCTCATGTGGTGACCCAACCATAAAATTATTTTCGTTGCTACTTCATAACTGTCATGTTGCTACTGTTATGAATCATAATGTAAATAGCTGATGTGCAGGATGGTCTTAGGCGACCCCCGTGAAAGGGTCGTTCGACCGCCAAAGGGGTCACGACCCACAGGTTGAGAACCACTGCTGTAGAGGAAGGATGCCCCCAGAAGCCCGCACACGTGTGGGCACAGCTGAGCGAGTCAGGAGAGAGGCCACGCAGGACAGGCCGGAGCTTCCTCTCCAAGTGACCGCGAGTGTGGGGCCAGGTGTATTTATAACACAGCCCTGAAGGGGACCAGGCCTCACATAAATCACACTATTTCCTTGGCAGGAGTAAAAATAGCCACATGGCATCCTGCACATGCTTGTGCACGGAACAGAGCTCACCCAGCCAACCCTCCGCCCCCTGGCCCTGTCCCCTGGTCAGACGGCTTTTGACCATTGGGATGAAGTTTCCACCCCCCCCCCCCACCCCGGGCACCAGGCTTGCTGCCTGCCCCTCATCTCTCCGGAGGGGGTGCTCCCCAAACACAGCTGCTGGGTGTGCCCCCTGCAGCTCTGTCCTCCAATGGAGGCGGCTGAGGGGCAGCCATAGAGGAGACAGTGCAAATCTTCAGCCAAGTCAGGTCGGGGGAAGGGTCAGAGCTGAGTGAGCAGCAGGTGAGGAATGAGGGTGAGGAACGGGGAACTTCGGCCGAAAACCTGAAACGAGCATCTTACTGCACCGTTGGGACTCCCATTTTCTGACACCAGGTAGACCTGGGGCAGAATGAGAAGAGGAACTGAGGAAGACCCTGAGCCAGGGTTGTGCTGGGGGTGGACCCCTCAGCCAGGGCACCTCAAGGGGCCATCTGAGGCCTGCATCAGAGTAGTGTGGGGAGTTCCTTACGATGGAGATTCCAGCACCTGGCCTTTCAGGGGTGGGGCCAGAGCTGCATGTTAAGCAAGCCCCCCAGCAGCCTCTGAGGCCCTCAGACTCTGACATAAGCCCAGCCCCTCCTCCCAGGCTGGTGCACCCCCACACAAGACTGGAGCCCTGGGAGGTGGGAGGCAGGGCAGGGTCAAGGCCTTTTCCTCGCTGCCCTCCATTCCACCTCTCCTCCTCCTTAGCAAGCCAGTTTTCCAGCTGTCTCTGGGTCAGCAACAGTGGGAAAAAGTGACCAGCTGGAAAGTGACCTATTTGAGGCATGATCACACCCTACCGGTGCCCCAGCCTCTCTGGGAAATCCACTCCTGGCTGGGGGTGGAGGAGGCAGCCTTCCTGGGGATGAGGCCTGGGGTCAGGTCTTACAGGAGTCACCAGGGGAAGGGTCTGCTGGCACCATTCACACCCTCATCAGTCTGTGTGATGAGCTTTCCCAGCAGGTGGTCTCCCTGTTTTCATACTCAAGGATGCAGGAGCTGGGATTTGAACCTGGGTCTCTCTGACCACCTCCATGGTCTATCTAGGTCCTAGTGGAAAACCCCAGATTCTTTCTGTGTCCAAGCTCAGTGTTGTCACAGCGCTGCCTTCAGTGTCTCTCTCATGATGTCTAGGCCATGGGCTTGGCCTCGATCAGACCAAGGCATGACAGGTTGCCCTGCCCCCACCCTCCCTGGGCACCAACTCCCTGGAGCCTGGCCCTTCCTCCTGCACAGGCCCTCACCATGCCCTGCACGCCGCTGCAGGAGAGGCTCTCCTGTGGCAGAGCCAGCAGGCACTTAATTCATCTAATTAGACTAGGGCAGTGGTTCTGGCCACGCCACACCCTAGGGGACCTCGGAGGAGTTACTCTCCTCTGAGACTCCTTTGTGCAACCAGTACTTGGTGAACACATAGCCAACAGCAGTCTCTGCTTACAGGCTCCCAATTGGGGATCCTTCGTTCATTTTACAAATGCTTATGGAGTACCTCCCATGGGTCAGGCACTCTTCCAGGGCTGGAGGCACAGCAGGGGCAAGACAGGCCAGCCCCCTGTCTGCATGGCATTCACATTGCAGGGAATGTCATGGTGCCACAGTGGCAGGGTTAAGAGCAGAGACTCTAGAGCAGTGGTTCTCAACCTTGGCTGCACATTAGAATCACCTAGGAATCTTTTTACAATCCTGATTTCTGGGCCGCATCCTCCGAAAATTCTTTCTTTGTTACTAACGTTGTGGCCCCACCCCATAACAAAGAAACAGAATTTCCAGAGGATGAGGCCCAGAAATCAGGATTTTAAAAAGATTCCCAGGTGATTCTAATGTGCAGCCAAGGTTGAGAACCACTGCTCTAGAACCATCTGGGTTCAAATCCTGGCTCTGACTCTTAACAAGCTGTGTGACCTTGGATAAAATACATAACCTCTCTGTGCTTCAGTTCTCCCGTCTGTAAAGTAAGGGTAATAATGGTACCGGCTTTGCTGTTGGGAGTATTAAATGAGTTAATGGCACATGACACAGAATGTTGGCTACTGTCACTGCCAGTCCTGACCCAAGAATTTCCCAGGGAGCCGTGGGAAGATGGTGATGCCTAATGTCCCGTGGCAGCCCAGCATTCTTTCCCTCTGATGAGTTCAAGGGGCCCACCCTTGCCTTTTACTCTGATTGTTTCCTCTCGGACCACAGCCTCCCAAACAAGTGACAACCTCCTGATCCTTATGCAGCTGGAGGAAGGACACGGAAGAAGCAGGAGAAAACATGGACACCCCCCTGCCCCCTGACTTGGTTTAGTTTTTATTTTTCAAGGAAGAAACCTGCCGTTTATTTACCACATTCTCCCTTCTCGTTAGCACCCTCTCGGGGTCTTGCATTGGGTGCTGCCAGTTCATCAGAAAGGAGAACCCCTGATGGGAGCAGAGGGGAGCGATCACAAAGCCCAAGCACTTTGGGCAGGAAGAGCAGCGCGCTGAGGGGGGCGGGGTGGGGGGGATGTGCTGACAGAAAAGTGGGTAAGATTATGGCGTCTGGTTAGCAACCCTGCTTGACGACTCTCTCCTCAGCAATTGGTCTGAGCTATAAGTGGATCGAGCAGTAATAAAGAGAGACAGCTGAAAATGCTGGAAAATCTAGTCATCTGGGCTATTTCAGTAAAAGGCCAAGTAGTATTAAAATTTAAACACCTGAGAATATTTTTATATTGAGAAAATCTTGGGACACATTAATAATAATAATTCTAAGGCTGTCTGTGTGCCAGACACCATGCTAATGTTTTGCAGATGTTAATGCAATAATCCTTACAACTCTCTGATGAATTAAATATTATCGCACTATTACCTATCCTCACATATCAGAAAGAACGGCTGGAGCAGTGGTTCTCAAAGTGTGGTTCCTGGATCAGCAGCATCACCTTTACCTGGGAACTTATGAGAAATGTGCGTCCCCTGGCCCCAACTCAGATCTGCTGAGTGGGGAACGCAGTGGGTGAGGCCCCGCACGGTGAGTGTTCGCAGCCTTCCGGGTGATTCTAATGCGTGCTCCCATTTGAGAACCGTTAAGCTGGATTTGCTGTGCTAACAAAAACTCCCGACTCTCAGTGGCTGACAGCAGCAAAGGACGATTTCTCCCTCACACTGCTTGTCCTGGGGGTGGGAGGAGGACTTTGCTCATCACAGCACCCAGGCACCCTTTGGAAATGCTCCTAAAGGCTTACACCAAATGAAGAAACACTTACTTAAGAAACTCTACTAAAACCTGGTAAGAACAGGGAAAGTCTGTGGTATTTGAACAAAAACTTCCCCCAACCCCAGCTTAGCAGGATGGAAATTCCACACCACACGGGCAGCCCAGAACCCACAGGGCCCTCCCCCTGCCGCCCCGTCCCCTCCAGCTCCTGTTTCCCAGAAGCGGCAGGGCGGCAGCACTGCTCAGCCTGCTCCCATCTGCCTGTGAGTGAGGCGCTGCTCTGGACACGTGTGGCCGAGGGGTGGGGCTCTCTTCTTTGGCTCAGTCGACGTCACTGAGAATATTTGGGTCCCGATCCCTTTGCCCTGGATTTGAAGGCAGAGGTTCTACCCTGGCAGAGGCAGGCCAACAAGACCTGAGGCTACTGCCCTTGCCCGCACTGGGCACTCAGCTCCTAAAGTAGGGGTGTCATTTAGAGAAGCAAACCATTGTCTGTACCCCCATCTCCAGAGTCAGGACACAGATTCTCCCCAGAGGAAGAGGCAGGCTGCAGAATAGTGAGCTCCCAATCTCTTCTCAAAGAAACTGACTTCATTTGCAACAGAGTGTGGAGCAGTTTAAGCCTCCAGGTGCTCTCAAAAACAGGTTGTGGTGAAAGGCAATTGGGAGGAGAGGGTAGATTCATTGGAGATAGAGGCTAAAATGCAGGCTTGCTAGTTTTTCCGAGAGAGTGAGGGGAAAGACAACCGGAAGAAACCCTTCTGGGGGCAGATCAAATGTGAAACACAACGTTAGGGACTACCTCTTCAAATGAGCCCAAGTTTGATTGGGTCAGTTTGGGAACCATTTATGCCCACAGGACACTGTTGAAAACAACAGAGCAATTAGCCATCAGCTAGTGGAGCTTAACAGATGGGTGTGGTCAGAAAAGGGGGCCGTCAGAGAGAGCCCTGCCCAAACCACTGTCATTCCAGGGCGACTGAAGGCAAACCCAGAGCTGCAACGCCTGAGGAACAATAGTGGAGGCTGCGCACTGAGAGGGGGAGAGTGTAGAATGAAAGTCACTAACTAATCCATCCAGCAACTAAACAAATAACCAAACAAATAACAATACAAGCCACAGGTGTACTTCATCAAACATTTAAAAAATTTGTGCTTCAGAGGTCATTATCGGATAAGTGAAAAGACAACCCACAGAATGGAGAAAATTTCTGCAAATCATATATCTGAAAAGGGAGCCGTATCTAGAACAGCAGTTCTCAACCTGTGGGTCACGACCTTCGGAAAACACATATAGCATATCAGATATTTACATGACGATTCATAACAGTAGCAACATTACAGTTATGAAGTAGCAATGAAAATAATTTTATGGTTGGGGGTCACCACAACATGAGGAACTGTATTAAAGGATCGGGGCATTAGGAAGGTTGAGAACCACTGATCTAGAATATATAAAGGACACTTACACCCCAATAATAAAGAGACAAATAACCCAATTTTAAAATGGTTAAAAGCTCTGAACAAACAATTCTTGGAAGATATACAAATGGCCAATAAACACATGAAAAGATGGTCAAAATCATTAGCTATCAGGGAAGTGCATATTAAAACCACAACTAAATACCTCTTCACACCACCATGATGGCTATAATAAACAAATCAGATAGTAACAAGTGTTGACTACGATGCCAAGAAATCAGAACCCTCATACACTTTTGGAGGGAATATAAAATAGTACAGTCACTTTGGAAAACTACCTGGAAGCTCTTTAAACAGTTAAACTTTCAGTTACCATATGAACCAGCTATTTCATTTCTAGGTGTATACCCAAGACAAATGAAAACATATGTCCTCAGAAATACTTGTATACAAATGTTTACAGCAGCACTATTCTTATGAAATGAAAACAAGACAAATGTCCATCAACTGATGAATGGATAAACAAAATTCGGTAGATCTATACAATAGACTATCATCCAGCCCTAAAAAGAAAAGAAGTACTGATACATGCTACAACATGAGCATTACGCGCAGTGAAAAAAGCAAGTCACCAGAAGCCATATATTGTATGATACCATTACATGAAATGTCCAGTTTAGACCAATCTATAGAAACACAAAGTACATGAATGTTAGCTTAAGTCTAGGAGAGATGGGGTAGGGACAGGACAGTTAAAGGTGTTGCTGTGATTTTTTAAGCCACAGCACCCGGTTCCCAGGCGGTCTCCCATCCAAGCACTAACCAGGTCCAACCCTGCTTAGCTTCTGAGAGTGATTTTTTCTCTTTTTGAGGTTTTGAAAATGTTTTAAAGTTGACTGTGGTGATGATTGTATATATCTGTGAACATACTAAAAACTATTGAATTAGTTTAAATTATATGTTTTGTGAATTATATCTCAATGAGCTGTTTTATGAGGCAATTCCTAATACGACTTTTATAAGTTTTTTTTTGTATGAGATTCTTTTTTTAAAATATATTTTTATTGATTTCAGAGGAAGGGAGAGGGACGGAGAGATAGAAACATCAATGATGACAGAGATTCATTGATTGGTTGCCTCCTGCACGCCCCCCACTGGGGATCGAACCCACAACCCAGGCATGTGCCCTTGACCAAACTCGAACCTGGGACCCTTCAGTCCGCAGGCTAAGGCTCTATCCACTAAGCCAAACCAGATAGGGCATTGTATGAGATTCTTAATACACAGAAGAGACGGAAGTGTTATTTTATTAGTATGCTTTTTATAGTGTCAAATTTATTTACTTATAATAATGGCAATCATTTATTGAATTAACTTTAGTCATAAGTTTTGCTTTGTGTAAACATTTGGTATAAAATACATTGAGTATGCATGTTGATCTTTTGTAAGTAGCCAAAATTTTTATTTTTAAACAAATATGTCAAGCATTCAGAAAGGGATTCAGAAAATAAATTACATAACCAACAGCTAACAACAATCCACCTTTGTTAACTCTGCACATTTTGTGCTATTTGCTTCTGCTTTTTTTTTTTAAAGAAATAAAATATATCAAAACCAGTTGAAATTCTTTGCATAAATCTCACATCCCATTTCTCTGTCCTGAAGTTGATATTTATCATTCCCATGAATTTCTTTTTACCATGCACACATATATATGTATCACTATGCAATATAAAGTAGGGTTTTGGGTGCTTTTAAATTATGTAAATACTCTATAACTTTGAATATATCATTCTTTAGCTTGCTTTCTTTTCATACTGTTTTGCCCTCAAATGTATACATGCAATGAACCCCCATGTATCCATATCCCAGCTTCAACAATGACCAGTTATGACTTCATGTACTTCATGAAAACCCGTTCCCATGTCCTCTCACTCCTCTGAATTATATAAGGCAAAACAGATATGCAATTTCATCTGTAAAAGTTGTCATACGTATCTCTAAAAGATAAAGACACTTCTTAAAAAAACCAACACAGTGTTTTAGATCTATCCATGCAGATGTGGAACTCTATTCTGTCATTTTAACTGTAATGCAAAATTTGATTTCTTTAACCATTGGGTTGATTCTACATTTTCATAAAAAACATTTTTTTAATGAGAAACAGTGAACATTCTTATACATGTCTCCTTATGTATTTATGCAAGAATTTGAGTATTACCTGGAATTGGAATGGTTGGGTCATAGGTAGGGAAACCATATGATTCCCCTTTATTTTGAAGAGTATCATATTTATTTTTATTATCTTACTGCACTGGCCAGGAATTTTAGTACAATTCAGAGTAGAGGCTGTGGGAGTGGATGTCCTTGTGTCATTTCTTGATTGGAACGAATTGTCTGATTTTAAGGTAGTTTTTCTACTATTCCACCACCAAGTATGTGACTCAGTGGTTGAAGCGTCAGCCCGTGCACCGAAGGGTCGCAGGTTCGATTCCCAGTCAAGGGCACCGACCTGGGTTGTGGGTTCACTCCCCGGTCCAGTCGGCGTGCATGCAGGAGGCAACTGATTGCTATGTCTCTCTTGCATTGATGTTTCTCTCTCTCCCCTTCCTCCCTTCCAGTCTCTCTAAAAAAAAAAATCAAGGGAAAAATATCCATCGATGTTTCTCCTCTCTCTCTCTCTCTCTAAAATTCATGTGAGCACTGTCTCATGGTAA
Organism: Myotis daubentonii; assembly: GCF_963259705.1. Classification (NCBI taxonomy): domain Eukaryota; kingdom Metazoa; phylum Chordata; class Mammalia; order Chiroptera; family Vespertilionidae; genus Myotis; species Myotis daubentonii. Next base: position 33,713,220 of record NC_081843.1, read on the forward strand.
TAAATTTCCTTCTTGTCTTTCTGTGGCTAAAGGTTTTTTCTTTCTTTTTCTTTTTTCCTAGCACATTATTTCACCGAGGGTGTAATCCCAGCTTTAGTTGGGGTGTCTGTTTCAATCCCCACTTTGGGTAGGTCCAAGGCCTCACCTTCTTTGGATGACAACCTGCCCCCATGTCCTGCCTGTGCTGTCACCACATGTCCCCTTCCTCCACTTAGTGCAGCTGTGGCCAGCGTATTCTCACCACCCTCTTCATTTCTGGCTCTTGGAGATTTCCTTTTGTTTGTTGGACAATTTTTGTTTGTTTGTTTGTTCATTGTTGTTTTAACCTAGCTTTCTTATGTGTTTAGAGCAGGATGGTTTTCAGGTTATCTATCTAACCTACTATATTGCTCAAAACAGAAGTCCAAACATAAACACAAATTATTTTTCTTAAGAATCAGAATAAGCCGAAACCGGTTTGGCTCAGTGGATAGAGCATCGGCCTGCGGATTGAAAGGTCCCAGGTTCGATTCCCGTCAAGGGCATGTACCTTGGTTGCGGCCATATCCCCAGTAGGAGATGTGCAGGAGGCAGCTGATAGATGTTTCTCTCTCATTGATGTTTCTAACTCTCTATCTCTCTCCCTTCCTCTCTGTAAAAAAATCAATAAAATATATATATATTTTTAAAAAAGAATCAGAATAATACATTTTCAGGGCCCTCAAAGCAGGCAGAGCTCTGGAGAACACAACTGAAAACCACTGAGCAGAAGGGAGAACTCAGGCTTCCTGCCAACTGCTTCCACAATTCCAGTCCCAGCACCTTCATGCTCTGTGACTTGGGACGAGTTACTTAGCTTCTCTGAGCCTTCCTTTTCCCCCTGTGTGGATAATCACACCTAACTCCCAGGGCCTGGGAGCAGGGATGGGGAGCCCTGGCCAGACGATGCTTGAGGTGGGGGTCTCTCCAAACGGTATAATCTGGAAAATTACTGTGGGTGCAGCACACTTCTGCCCAGCCAGGTGGCTGGTTGGCTGGCTGTGACGGGTTTGCAGACATTGTTGCAGGCGGTTTTAAGCCCACACGCAGGCATCTCCCCAAGCAGAACCTGGGATCCGGGGTCCCATCTCCTTTCCATCCATTTCTGGGAGGACACACGTGGCTGGCCACACCTAACGACAGTGCTCTCTGACCCGCTCTGGTCAGGGACCCCCGGATAAAATACCCCACCCGCTGCCCACTGATTTTGACCTCCAAACACTGCCCATTCATCCTGGGGTGGGTGGGTGTGCGGGCCAGGGCGGTGATGGGGGCTGGGGGCTGGGAGGGGGAGACCTCAGCAGAGGCAGCCCCCTCCCCGCCCCAGGCCCCTGCTTAGGAAGAAGGCATTTCTGTCTCGCTCTGAATCCGCCTCGGGTTTCGCACTTCCCTTCCCCAGGACAATCCCGACCTTCACCGTGAAGGGCCTTTTGCAAACACACACACGCACATGTATTTTTGGAAGAAGGGGAAAAATTCCAGGAGAACCTCTGCTCGGTTAAAAATGAAGTGAAGATTATATTAAGAATGAAAGCCGAGCGGGGCCGCTGGGGCGCAGACAGAAGGCCCTTTCATCGCGCCCGGCCGCGCGCCGCGGGCAGCTGCCAACACAAACGCGGGCGGAACAGAAGCTGCGGAGCCGCCGCCGCGCTGCCAGGCCGCGTCCCCCGGGGCTGGCGCCGCGCCCGTTTCCGCTCTGCTGACGCGCCCAGATCGCCGGGCGGGCGGGCGGCGGGGCCGCGGGGCGCGCGGGAAATGCGCCCGCGAGGAGCGCGTGACTCCCAAGTGGAGCGTCCGCTGCCGCGCCCCGAGCCCCCCGGAAACTTCCGGCCTCCGCACCCTGTCCACACCACTGCCTGCCACCCTGCGCTGGGACCGTCCTCTCCTCCCGGGGCTGGTCCTCCCCGCAGCCCCCGAGCACCGCGGTGCTCAGCGAGCGCCAGGCCGCCACCTGCGTGCAGCTGGCCTGGCTCAACCCGCGCTGCGCGCCCGCAGGCCCTACCTGGCTCTTCCCGGGGTCCGGCGGGCTGGAGGCCCCCCAAGGTCTGTGCCCTGCCCGCAGCCCCTCGTCCCGCGTGAGCCTGTCTCACACCCCACCGGTGGTGTTGGGCCGAAGAGAGGGCCCAGCCATGCTCGCCACCGCCCCTGGACACCCAGCGCCCGCTCCTTGGGGACGGCCTCCTTAGAGAATGGGCAGCCCAGTGGTTTGCCAGCGGGGGACTCTAACTAACATTAATGCGGGGAAAGCCATTCAACCACACCTGTAAAAGGGGCCAAGTCGTCCTCCCCTGGTTCTCAGGGCTCCCGGAGCGGAGGAGGTAAGGACTGCTAGGGAACTGCCTTTCTCTCTGAAACAGCACTCCTAGTCCCTGCCCAGGTCGGCCCTCCTCATTCATTTCCAGTGTGTCACCTCCCACCACCTCACAGGTTTCATCACTATGGTCGGTCCCATGACTCCGTTCTTGCAGTGGGAAAGGTTATGTCAGTCCACAGCCTGGCCAATTCTTCATCACTCGGCTCCCACCTCGGGGCAGAGGAGGGCACTAACTCGGCCAATTAGAAGCGACATCCACCGTCTCGATTGGTTCAGGGACGGGCAGTGACCACCTTAAGCCAATCGAAGCTTTCTGTGTGAAAGCCTGCCGTGAAGCTCTGGGTCTGGGTACCTGGAGGGGTGAGGCGAGGGGTTTCCCCGGACCAAGAGGGAAACAGAGGTGAGAGATGCAGTGGCTGAGGGACAAGCGAGAAAGAGACAAGGAAATCATCCTGGGCCCCCAGAACCCAGCTCTGGTGCAGACAGAGCCACCTCTGGGTCACTCGTGACAACAGCCAATCCATTCTCTTTTGGTTTGGGCCAGTTCAAGTCGAGTCTCTGTCAGCCGGGGTTGAAAGAGTGGCACCGAATATCGTCACCACACCTTCGCGGTAAAGCCTGAGCCCTTGCACTTGGTGTTCGTGGCTTTCACAATGGGCAGCCTGCTTCCCTTTCTGGCTGTGGATGCCTTAAGCTCACCCAGCACTTCACCATTCACAAAGGACTTTCACAACCATGTTCACAGGTGATCCCCACCACAACCCAGGTGTCAGATCAGGAAACTGGGGCTTCCGCATTAAGTGCTGTATCTGAGGTCATAAAGGCATAAGGGATGTGGATGCCAAGTCATCTCAGATCCCAGCTAGAGTCCCAGCCACACTCAGTCACACTCCCTCTACCTTCCCGTGCCCTCCCTCCCACCATGGCCAGGACTGACTGCTCCTGAACCCCACATGCAGGTGTCTCTAGCACAGTGTGGCTCTGGTCTTCCCTCCCGTTCTCTGTGGAACTCAGTCCCTCACAGCTCAGTGTGGACCCACTTCCCTCTGCCCCTCCTCTGAGCCTTCAGCCTACATTGTCCTTTGGGATTTGTGCTTCGGGCGCTGTGGGCTGGGTTGCTGCACTCCCACCTTGTTCCCCATGCAGAGTCAGGACCTGCCCTATGCCAGCGGTCCAAGGTTTCTTTAAGCCAGCGATCGTCAACCTTTCAGACCTCACAGACCACCAGGGCCTATGCCACTTTAGATCTCTCTTTTGAATATTTAGGGGCAAAGCAAAAGGATGTGACATCTGATGAGATTTGTGAAGTGAGGGCAAGAGAGGACAGTCAAACACGGTGACTCCTAGGGTTGCTTTTGACTGGGGTGTTATCACTAACCAACCTCAGGAACATGAGAAAAGGCCCAGGTTACTGAGCAGAGTCCAGGGAGGGGTGGTCTCAGGCCCCTGGGGGTACAGCACTGAAGGTCCAGCAAGGGTGGGGCTGGAGGAGGATGTCTGGGAGGCTGGGAGGTAAATTGGAGGCTGAGGCTTTGGGAGTCGAGTTTACCGAAGATGAACTCATTCATGTGGAAGAGAAGATGTACAAGAATAGAAACCCAACATTTAAGGGGCTGGGGAAGATGAGGGAGAGGGGGAAGAAGAGGAGAAGAAAGAGAGGAGTAGGATCAGTGAAGGATACAAACAACAAGAAGAGTGGTTTGTGAAAGTTACACAAGAGGAATTTTAAGAAAGAAATGTTCTGCCCAGCTGGTGTGATTCAGTGGTTGAGCATCGACCTATGAATCAGGAGGTCAGTGTTCGATTCTGGGTCAGGGCACATCCTGGTTTGCAGGCTCGATCCCCAATGTGGGGCGTGCAGGAGGCAGCTGATCAATTATTCTCTCTCATCATTGATGTTTCTATCTCCCTCGCCCTCTCCAAAATCAATAAAAGTATATTAAAAAGATAAAAAGAAAGAAAAGTTCATAGTGGCCAATGATCTCAGAGGTCCATGGGAAGAAGACTTTCCAGAAGGAAGGTGTTCACTGGACAGTCAACTAAGAGGTCACTGACGACCTACATCAGAGTAGTGTCCATAGAGGGGTGATAGTAATGGGGCCAGAGAGACAACTAGATAGAGATGAAGCTGAGAAAACAAGTGCAGACAACACAGCTGAAAGCCTGGCAAATGTGAACTCAACAAAAAGGAGCAAGATACACTGAAAACTACACATCATTGAAAGAAATTAAAGAAGATACAAATGGAAAGACGTGCATGTTCATGAATTAGAAGGCTTAATATATTGTTCTACTTTTTTTTTTTTTTTTGCAAAAATGGACAAGCTGATTCTAAACTCATATGAAAAAATGTAAGGAACCTAGAATAATTAAAACAAAATGGAAAAAGAAAAAAGAACCAAGTTGGAGAACACACAATTCCTGATTACAAAAACTTACTATAAGGCTACAGTAATCAAGACTGTGTGGCAGTAGCATAAGGACAGATACATTGATTAGTGAAATAGAATTGAGAGTCCAGAAATAAACCCATACATCTATGGTCAACTGATTTTTGACAAAGGTGCTGAGACCATTCAATGGATCTTGAATACTTTGTTCTACAAATAGTGCTGGGAAACTAGATATCACATGCAAAAGAATATAGTTGGACTTTTACTTCATACCATATACAAAAATCAACTCAAAATGATCGGCAACCTAAATATCAGAGCTAAAGCTATAAGATTCTTAAAAGAAAACAGAGGGGCAAATCTTCATGACCTTGGATTTGGCAATGGTTTCTTACTATGGCACCAACAGTATAAGCAACAACAAAAAAAGAATATGTACTTTTGGACTACATCAAAACATTTGTGCGTCAAAGGACAACATCAAGAAACTGAAAAGGCAATATACAGAATGGGAGAAAATTTTTGTAAATCACAAATCTGATATGGAACTAGTTCCAGGATATATAAAGAACTCATCACTCCACAATAAAAAACAAGACAATGACCCAAATTAAAAAATGGTTAAAGGATCTAAATAGACATTTCTTTAAAGAAGATATACAAAAGGCTAATAAGCACATGAAAAGCCGCTTGACTTCAATTATCATTAGGGAAATGCAAATCAAAACCATAATTAGATACTATTTTACATGCACTAAGATGGTTATAATTTAAAATTAAAAAGGGGTTAGTGAGGATGTGGAGAAAACAGAACACTAATCTATGGCTTCTGGGAATGTAAAATGGCAAAGCTGCTGTGAAAAACAGTGTGGCAGCCCTGGTCAGTGTGGGTCAGTGGTTAGAGCATTGGCCTACGCACCAAAAGGGTTGTGAGTTTAATTATCGGTCAGGTGGTGGGTTTGATCCCCAATAGGGGCATGTATGGAAGGCAATCAACAATGTTTCTCTCACACATTGATGTTTCTCTCTCTTTCCCTTCCTCTCTCTAAAATCAATCAGAGAAAGAGGGAGAGAGAAAACAGTATGGCAGTTCATCAAAAAATTACATATGGAATTACCATATGACCCAGCAATTCTATTCCTAGGTATACTCCCCCAAAATTGAAAACAGGTGTTCAAAGAAACATATACATGAATGCTCATAGTAGCATTATCCATAATAGCCAAAAAGTGGAAACAAACCAAATGTCTATCAACTGATAAATGAATAAACAAAAGCTGCTCTCCATACAATGGGATATTATCCAGTCATAAAAAGAAATGAGACACTGACACATGCTATAACATGGATGAGTATTATGCTGAGTGAAAGAAGTCAGACATAAAAGGACAAATATTGTATGATTCCATTTACAGGAAAAATCCAGAATATGCAAATCCGTAGGGACAGAAAGTAATTGGTGGTTGGCAGAGCCTGAGAGGAGAGAAGACAGGGGAGTGACTGTTAATGGGTTCAGCATTTCTTTTTGGGGTGATCAAAATATTCTCAAATTAGTTAGGGTGATGGTTGTACAACTTTGTGAACATGCTAAAAAAAAACCCCAAAACTCCACTGAGTTGTATACCTTAAAAGAGTGAAATTCAGCCCGGCCAGCATGGCTCAGTGGTTGAGCATCAACCTCAGTGGTTGAGTGTCAACCTATTAACCGGGAGGTCAAGGTTCAATTCCGGGTCAGGGCACATGCCCAGGTTGCGAGCTCATTCCCCAGTTGGGGCCATGCAAGAGGCAGCCAATCCATGACTTCCTATCAATGTTTCTATCTCTCTATCCCTCTCTCTTCCTCTCTCTAAAAATCAATATATTTTTTAAAAAGAGTGAAATTCATGATGTGAGTTATATCTTGTTTTTTTTTTAAAAAAGGAGGAAGTATATATGAAGATATCCTCTTGTAAAAATTGTTAACTCTTGCCCTAGCTGGTTTGGCTTAGTGAATAGAGCGTTGGCCTGTGGACTCGATTCCGGTCAAGGGCACATGCCCAGGTTGCAGGCTCGATCCTTAGTGTGGGGCATGCAGGAAGCAGCCAATCAATGATTCTGTCTCATCATTGATGTTTCTATCTTTTTCTACCTCTCCCTTCCTCTCTGAAATCAATAAAAAAATATTTTAAAAAAAGATTCATTCTTTTAAAAAAATTGTTCACTCTCCTGGGAGGATAAACTAGGAAACTGTCAACAGTGAGGAGGGGCAAGGATTGATCAAATGAATTACATTTTCAAGAAGTAAATAGACTAAAATAAAAGGGGTCTGGCTTTGGGGGAAAGGAGCCAGCCGGGGTTTAAAGAGTGTTCTGTTAGGAAGGAGAGACTGGGCCATGTTTGGAGGCAGAAGGGAAGAAACCTGTGCCACAAATAGAGGATGGCTGATGAGCCTGATGGGGCCAGATCAATTGCACAGAAAGTGGCAAGGGGTGGGCATTTCTACCCCCAAGGACCCAGGGGAGGAGGGGAGGTGGGTAAATACAGAAGAGGTAGTAGTGAGGAAAAAGGGAGGCCTTACTGCATGCTCAATGGCCTTTATTTTCTCTGTGGCGGAGGAGACCAGGTCACTGTGCTTGGAGAGAGGAGTGTGCGTGTGCGTGTGCGTGCGTGTGCGTGTGCGTGTGTGTGCGTGTGTGTGTGTGTGTGTGGCGGGGGGAGGTACTTGGGAAGGAAAGGGGCCTGAGAGTCAAGGGTGAGGTTAGGAAGGGCCTCCTCATGGAATCAAAAAAGGAACCAGTGACGCAGGAAAGGGCTGCTGAGTAATTCTGAGGTTGGAAACGCACCTTGGTGATTTTCACATCCATTCCATGGAGCCTGAGTAAGGCTCTTTGTGTGCTGGGGGACACTGTGCTATTGATGGCTGGTAGCTATCGGCTGTGCCCATACAGGGGCCAGCCTTCCTCGGCGTCTGCTTTACACACCAAATGCCAAGTGTGGTGGGGGAAATGGGCCTTTCAAGGCTTATGGGAGGGAGGGCCCTTGTGTGGCTGGGCTCCTGGCAGGGGTGCATGAGAAGTGGGGGTGGAGGTGCACAGCCCTAGCAGAGAAGCACAATGGGCTGGTGCCCAGGGGAGTGGGACCATGAGAAGAGGGGGCTGACATTGCAGTGGTCTTCAGTCCTCTCAGTCTTGACAACTATTCACAGCTAAGTTTGAAACCCTCATTGCATTTCCAGCTAAATAGTTGCATCTGCTGTGGCCCCTAGGGCTCTCCTGACCCTGAGGATTGGATTTGGCTCTGAAATGGAGAGGTAGCCTCATCATTCAGGCAGAGAAGTGAAGCACAGAGCACAACTTTGTCCACGTGCCCTTGGCCCTTCTCTGGGTCAGTGACCATCAGTGACCATCCTCAGATCTGCAGCCTGCAGACCTGCCTGGGGTCCTGTGAGTAGGGTGTGAGCCGGCGCAAGCCACGGGGCCCCACCTGCCTTGATGGACTCTGTCCTCAGTCTGCCCCCATCAGCACTTTCCCGGTCCTTTTTAGCAGTCATTGCACCCCATGGCTCTTACTGAGCTCACAATCATCCTGGGTTTGTCTTTTCTTTTTCATCAAGGGTTCTCGAACCAGATTTCCCTGACACAGCAGAAAAATGCGGAACTCATGCAAAGCCACTAATTCTGCATTATCTTTCTGACTTGTCCATAGGATTTCAAGGGATGGTGTGGACATATAAGTGAGATCCATTTATTCTTTCAACAAACTGGGGCTCTATATGACTGTGCTGGGGAGTAAAGAACCAAAGTCAGGTGAAATATTGACCTCACAGCCTTGGGGAAGTCAAGCCAGACCATCCAATGACTGTGGTGTGATGGGAACCAGGGGCCTGGGCATCTTAGAGGCAACTATCACAGGTGTTCAGGGAACTCTGCCTGGAGAAAGTAGAACTTAAGGTTTTTTATTTTTAATCCTCACCCGAGGATGTGTTTTTATGGATTTTTAGAGAGAGAGGAAGGGAAGAGAGAGAGATGTGAGAGGGAAACATTGATCACATTGATCAATTGCCTCCCATACGTGCCCCAACTGGGATTGAACCCACAACCTTTTGGTGTACCGGACCACGCTCCAAACAACTGGGCCATCTGGCCAGGGCTTAAAGTTTTTTTATTTTTTTCCTCTCTCCAGTTTATGCATGTATTTTTAACTACCTTATATGTGTGGTTTTCATGTAAAGAAATTAAAATGGTTTTTAAAAACATGAGAAAAAATATTTTAGTACCAAGCGAAAAAGAAAGCTTCTGTGATTTTGTTTGTTGGATTGAAGACAGAGAATTCACCATGGTTGGGGGAGCTGATAGTTAGCTGGGCACATGTACCTTTTTTTATTTTAAAAAATGTTTTATATATATATATATATATTTTATTTTTTTTTCTTTTTGAGAGAGAGAGAGGAAGAGAGAGAAAAAAAACATTGATTTGTTGCCTTACCGGGAACTGAACCAGTTACCTTTCAGTGCATGGGACGATGCTCAAACAACTGAGCTACACTGGCCAGGGCATGACACTGTCTTGACTCCCAGTCCTGCCACAAGGTAGGCTTGTGAACCTGGGGGACTTCCACTCAGGATCCTGTCTTAAGCTAGGCGTGGAAATGCAGCCCGAGAACATCACATGAGGAGGCACAGAGGTGTGGAGTGGTTGAACATTTAGGAACCATAGGTGGTTCCCTGTAGCTGGAAGGAAGGGAGCCTGGCAGAGTGGCTGGAGTGGGGCCAGGCCTTCTGTGCTAAATTAGGGAGTTTGAACTTTATCTCAAAGGCTACTGGTAGCTACGGAAGTCAGGGTAGGACAGCGCTAGTTGTTGGGGGAAGGCTGATGGAGCCCCGACTGGGACTGGGGAGGCTGGCTGGGAAGGTGTGGCAGTGATCAAGGTGAGAAGTCCTTAGTGTCTGATCCAAGCAGAGAAGAGAGATAAAGAGTTGAGGCAGGAGTGTGATACAGGGACATTAAGGAGGCAAAATCCTCAGCTGTGGTGACTGATGGGATGAGGCTGAGTGGGAGGAGGGAGGACTGCTCAGGGCCCGGGGCAGGGGACAGGAGCAGCTGCAGCTTGAGGGAAGTGGCTCTCCTTTTCCCTATGCGGAGGGTATTGAGGTACACTGTATGTGTGGGGGTCTCATGTGCTACGTTGAAGTCCTTCCAATACAAACCAAACCCAACACAAATGCGTTTGGCAAGAGCAGATGACTCCAGCATATCCATCTCACAATTTACCACACAAGGTTCTTAGAAACCAATGGGTGATTTTGCATCAGGAATGTGGATTCAGATTCAGCCAGCATGCAGCGACACCTATCACCACGTGGATGCCCAGTCTCTTGGCAGGGGTGCCTTTGGGGCTCTTTCTGAGCCATGTGGCCTCTTTTCCAAAGTAGCCATTTGTCTGGAGCCTGTCTCCTGGTGCTGTTCCTGTTCCCTGGGATTTCTCAAAGAGCAGCCACAAAGCCACCCCCAAAGTCCTTTCCCTTTTTGGATGGTGTATTTCCTGGGTATGAATGTTTCTCTTCCCTAGAAGGGCCTTTCTACCCTTGATCTGAGGGATGAGGGTGAGCTCAGCAGGAGGGAGCTGGGAAAAGGAGAAGGATGAGGGAAAATGAAGATTTGACTCATCTTCCCCCACCTGTACTTTTAGTTTGAAGGTTTATGAAGACTATCACCTTCATAAAAAATAAAACATTTCTTGGTTTATTACAACATTTATATCATACTAGAGGCCTGATGCATGAAATTCGTGCATGGGTGCGGTCCCTAGGCCTGGCTGGTGATTAAAGCCTGAGTGTCTGGCTTGGAAGGGCAGGTCCCAGTTGACCTCTGGGCCCTGGGCAGCATCTGGGCCCCCAGGTCCCCATGGGCCCCCCTCTGCCTGAGTCATCAGGCCCCGCGCCAGGCTCCCTCAGCGCCTGGGAGCTGGGCAATGGCCCCACCCCCTGCCGCTGCCGCTGGTCACCATCTGCGGGGTGATTGGCAGGGCAATCGGGCCCCCACTTGGCTCCCTCAGCTGGTTGCCATCTGCAGGGCAATCGGTGGGGTGATCTGGGCCCCGCTTGCACCCGCCTTGGCCTGGCGCCACCCACTCACCTGGTCCACCATCCTGCTGCGGTCTCGCTCTCATGGGGCCTATTGGGGCCAACAGGGCCTCCACTACCACCCCCTGCCAGTGCTATGTTGCCGACGCCCACCATGTTCCAGGCCGCCCCCTGGTGGTCAGCTCATGTCATAGTGAGCGGTTGAACTCCTGGTTGAACTCCCAGTCGAGGGGACAATTTGCATATTAGGCTTTTATTATATAGAATTGTATTGCTATCTGCTGACATTTCTGTCTCTTTCTAGAATGTTTGCCTCTAGGCTAAAAGCATGTGTGCAAACACAGGTGTTTTGCTTAACCTGTGCTTTGGATTAAGTCTGACTGCTCACCATTATTGTGTCACTATAATGACTAAGTTGACCAAAGCAATGAGGGAGGTCAAGGTAAGCTTTTTAACATGGGCAGGCGAGACAAAGAGCCAAGGGTGAAGGCACAGCCTTTCTCTGCAGCCAGCCCCGCTCTTGAGCCTGAGAGAACAGGAGTCTCCAGGACTACTTTCGCCCAGGGAAGAAGAGTCTTTAGGGCGCCCCACGGCTGACAGCAGGGTCTGAGTCCTTAGTCTGGCACACACAGCCTTCTGGAATCTGGTTCTGTCTGCCCACATGCTCTCCACGTGAAACAACATCATTTTCCAAAATGCACAGGCAGGATTGTGCTTCAGGCCTCTGCTCCCTCTGCTCTGTATGCCTGGAGTAGACCCTGCAGGCTCCATCGTCACAACCCTGCTCTAGTCACCTCCCTGAAAAGCCTTTGGGCCCCTCCCAGCTTTGTGCTTATGACTGACTACACTTGCTGACTGTCCCTACTCTTTGAGTACAAGGGCCCGACTCTTGGAGCTGAGTCTCAACACCCAGCACAGATCAGTCTTTACTGAGTGAGCATGGTGAGCAACTGGGCAGAAAGAGCCCACAAGCCAGGTCACTTGCCCTGGCACAGGTGAGCCATAGTTTCTCTGGGGCCACCTGGTTTGCCCAGAAAGCAAAAAGTGGGTTATGTCGCCACCTGTTGCTCAGTTTGCTCAGCAAAAGTCAGTCTGGGCGTTTTGGCTTTTGCAGGGAGGGAAAAGTTCAAATCCTCTCTCCAAAGACAGTGACTGGCCTTAGATGGAGAGAGAGGGGAGAGGCCATTGACCACTTAGTGGACAGGGCCATGTTCCAAGTTCTAACCGGGTCCTAACTCAGCTCTAGCTGCATGCCTTGGGGCAATCCTTCCTCCCCTGAACCCAACCACCTTCTATCAAATGAGATTGTAAGTTGTCAGTGCTGCTGTTAGATTCCAGGGAGGAGAGAGTTGGAGTTAGAAAAACAAGGCTCCCAGAGGAGGGGCTGAGCACCAGGCTGTGTGGTGAGGATGACAAAACTCTTGGGAGAGCTAGAAGCTCCATACAAATCAGTCCAGCTCTGGCAAGGAAAGGCCGGTTGCTCTGTGTCAGTTTCTTAACCCCTCTAAACCAGCTTTTTCCTTCCTTAGTCAGTGCAGGTGCTGCCACTTGCCTCACTGAGTTGTCAGGAGAGTGAACTGAAGCAAAGCTGTGAGGGCCCCGGATGGCTCCACAGATGGCAGCTGACATCACCCTGTTACCACATTGCCCAAGATGCCACGGGGAGTCTGGCTTCAGAACACCTCCTGACACACAATTTGTAAAAATGCATCCAAGACAAAGACATACATGAAACACATTAACATGGTTGCCTATGGGAGAGGATATGGGGAAACAAGAGAATCTATATATATAAAAGCCTAAGGGACTGACTGATCGACCCGTCAACCATTCCCTATGATGCACACTGACCACCAGAGGCAGACGATCCACACAGGAGCTGTCCCCTGGTGGTCAGTGTGTTCCTACAGTGGGAGTGCTGCTCAGCTGACTGCCGGGCGCCAGACACCAGGCTCATAGCAGTCTCCTCATCAGGACTGACTGGGCGCAAGCCCGAAGCAGGCACAGCAGGGGGCGGGGGGTGAGGAGGGGTGTGGGGCCAGGATGAGCAGGCGTGGCAGGCAGGAGCGGCAGGTGGTGTTGGACTGCTGGTTTCGGCCCAGTCTCCGCAGGCCATGCCGAGGGACCCCATGGGTGCATGAATCCGTGCACTGGGCCTCTAGTAATAAATAAAAGGGCCTTGCACACGTTGGCATGGTAATGTGCCTTGACGGAGGGAAATAATTAACTCTATTCTCTGTAGTACAGCTGTCCTGGGTACACTTGGTGGCTTTTAAAGTCCAAGATAGAACCGGGAGAATAATATGCAGAATCTGAATACATTGATGTGTATAAATAAAGGACTGGAAGAATGGACTCCAAACTTAATAGTGGCCACTTCTGGCAAGAGCAGCAGGGGGGGTGGAGGGGGGGATAAAGGAGGTTAAGAGGGGGAATAAACCCCCAAACACATGTAGGGTGCAAAATGGTTTACTGAGAACAAACTGTGTGATGTGGCTAAATAGGATGAATGCCCCCTGAAAGCCACCTTCGTTGCCACATCCTGCCACCTGAGTGGGGAGCCCTTTCAGAAATTCTTTTTTGGAGATCAACAAACAAGCTGGTTTCCTTGTTCTTCAGGGGCACATGTCCCCTGGTAGAAGCAGAAGACATTGTCACTGAGATACACACGTGTGGTGGGTAAGGGGTAGCCAGATGGTCTTCCCTCCAAGTGCTCTTCATCCATGCTGCCCACCACATTCCTGCAGGCATAGCCCTGTCTTGTTCCTCCAATTCATCTTCCATGGTTTACACTGCAGCCAGTTACCTTTCCTTCTAAGTTTTAAATCGCACCAGTAACATACAGATACATCTTAAACATCATACAGAAGTCCTCAGAACAAAACATGGAAGCCTCTTTTATTTCCCATGCTGGTCTCACCAGAGTGGCCACTGTTAAGTTTGGAGCCCATTCTTTCAGTCCTTTCTCTATTTATACACATCATTATATTCAGATTCCGTGTATTATTCTCCAGGTTCTATCTCAGACTTTAAAAGCCACCAAGTGTCTCTAGGACAGCTGTGCTGTGCTGTTTCTCACCCTCCCCTCTGAAAGACTTATAGTTGTTTCCAATTTTGCCCTGTCATCTACCCTGTGCAATGCTTTTAGCTCACAAGTGGAATGGTTTTAAGGACAGAGTCCTACAACTGGATTGCTGGGTTGAAGAGTGTATATTCTTAAACTTTTAATACTTTCAAACTACCTTCCCTAAAGCTTTTACCCCAGAGTAAACCTCCAGAAACACCAATCTCATGACATTCCTCTGCTAAAGTTCTAGCAGCAACTCTTCTCCAAGATACAGCCTGAAAAGGAGCCAAACAGAGGATGGGCAGTGATGGGTCAGCCCCACTGCTGGTGGAGGCAAGGCTGGGAAATGAGTCAAGTGGCAAGAACTGAGGCAGAAGAGGTCAGTGAAGGCTAACAAGTGAAGACACCAGATAGCCACACAGGATGGCAGGGTTAACTCTTAGACTGATTCGGCTGTACGGCCACATCAGAGGCTAAAGAGGAAAGAGGCAGTTGTTGGGTGAACAACCTTGCTGGTTGCTGGATAGGGCTGGCAGAGCTGACTGGATGGAGTGTGGGATAAGGAGATGGCTCTGATTTGGGTTCTCCCGAATCTGGAGGGACTAAGGGACTTCTGACACTACGTGAACCCAACCTGTGGTCATAAAGTCTGGAGGTACGCAGCTAGGAACCATCAGCAAGGCTCTTACGGCCTCTACAATAAAACATTCTTCTGAGGCTATCATTCCAGCAACCCAGATTGAAGGAAGCACCCGGAAAGGGCAGGAGTCTCTTGGGCAGGCCTCTTTGTACCCTGGTCCTGGGCAGTACCCCCTTCACCCTCCTTCCCCAGGCAGAGAGGCAGGGCCCAGCCTGCTCTAAAAGGACCTGATTTCTGTTCTCTAAGTAGATCCTGTCAGAAAGTGAGGCACTGAAAGGTGGGGCACAGACCAGGTGCCTCTCCAGTCAGGGAATATGCCCAGCCTTCTAGAAAAGCCCAAGGTCTGGTTGGATCACTTGTCTAAACCTCAGCCATTGATTGTCTAAATTGTATATGAAATACTCTGAAGTGTTTTTTTTTTAAAGGGTGAGAGATTGGAGGGGTGGCAATGAAAAGAGTGAAACCAAAGAGTGGCCCAAGGGGTAGGAGAAAATCCAAGAGTATGGGAGGTTAGATATTCAGGGACTAGAGACAGAGAAATGCCCGCTGGATTAGACTGCCTAGGGGGGTTGGGTGAGATGGTGGGCTAGGGAATAACTGGCCATGAGTGGGGAAAGCCAGTGTAGATAACACCCTTGAAGGTTGGCCAGGAAGGAAAGACGAGGGTCAGGGAGGGTAAAGAGGGAGGGCATGGGGCTGATAAAAGGATCCAAGGCAGTGTGGGCGTTGTGGGAAAGACTAGGCAGTTTACCTGCAGATGAGAACACACAACTGTGCGGTGGATGGCAGGGGCAGAAGCAGAGCCAAATGACAGGGTTGTGGCAGCCAGCCAAGGAAGCATCAAGGCTGCTCTGCCAGGGAGTCAGCCCCAGCCCTGAGAGGTTTCTAGGTAGCTCTGGGGTGTACAAGAGCAGTGGACTGACTGGCTCCAAAGTTTCCAATTAACTGTCCTGAAACTGCTCCCTGCAGAAGGGTGCTGGTTTCAAGAGAACCCCTATCCAAATGCACAGCATTTTATTAGGCTAATAGAAAAGAATAGTTCTGGCTCTAGAAACAAACCCAATAACCCTCCTTGCTGATCCAACTGGTCTTAATGAATGGCTGTCCCTTACCCCACCTACTGACTTTACAAGTTTAGTTGAATTCACACAATTAAATTTATACTGGATTTTGCAAGGACAAGGAAGTGTTTTATTTATTTACAACAAAAACATTTGTAACATAATTCTCCCTCTTCAAAACAGAGAACACTATAAAATACACACAGCAATCTCTATTTGTATTTACCCAGGGACATTAGCAGCTGGAAGGGGGTTGGAACTGGGAGAAAAGCCAAGAACTAATTCCATTAAAAAACACACACACACACACACACAACAAAAAAAACAACCAAGAAACTGCCTTAAAAAATAGCATTTTCTACTTGTCAGTAGAGACACTTTCTCTACTATGTACTGTGTGTATGAAAATGTGAAACAGAAAACAGCACCTGTGAAAACTCGGTTCAGCGGCTTCAGAGATGAGGCAGTGCCTGGGCTGTGGAATTCCAGCCCCTCTTCCAAGCAGGCCAATGTGACAAAGTGTGCCCTGGGGAGTTCTTTCTTTCCAAAACAGATATCCCCACCCCAAAACCAATGGAGAACTCCAGCAGCCTCACTTCTCTTGCTTGTAGTTAGTTGAAGAATCTAGGAATCAAACACAGCAATTAGAAATACCATGGGACTCAGTCATCCCAAAGCTGAGCCATTGCAATCTGAAGGTGCTGCCCGTGGTTACAACCATGAGTTAGAGGGAGCCAAAACTGGTCCTGGGTCTGCAATGATGACACTAGGTAGAAATCAGAGAACAGATGCCATTACTGGACAGCCCCTACTGGATGGGTTCTAGGAAATTGTTACCAATTCATATGGTGGCTTTGAAACTTCAAATCAAGAACACAGGACACAGTTGCAGAAAGTCAGAACAGAAAGACCTTAAAATCATCCAATTCAACTTCTTCATTTTTGAGATGAGGCCCTGAAATAAGTGACTAATTTCTGAATGCAATAAAGCTTTATTCATTAGTCTTTCTCAACAGTTCCACAAGAAGTAACTTCCTTCACCATTTAAGGATGTGAAAACACCCCCAAAGAGCCAAACATGTATGCAGCTGCTTTTCAATGGGCTACTACACATACCTGTAACAAACACTGGGGCAGCACAAGCCACTCAGGATGTAACCAGATGAGATGTCCAGACAAATCTTTCATGGGAAGCTATAACTGGCATCTTACCACATGGACAGGTCACACACCCATGTTGATGGTAAAGAGACACTGTGGTTTATCTAGAACAGCGGTTCTCAACCTGTGGGTCGCGACCCTTTTGGGGGTCGAACGACCCTTTCACAGGGGTCGCCTGAGACCATCGGAAAACACATATATAATTACATATTGTTTTTGTGATTAATCACTATGCTTTAATTATGTTCAATTTGTAACAATGAAAATACATCCTGCATATCAGATATTTACATTACGATTCATAACAGTAGCAACATTACAGTTATGAAGTAGCAACGAAAATAATTTTATGGTTGGGGGTCACCACAACATGAGGAACTGTATTAAAGGGTCGCGTTAGGAAGGTTGAGAACCACTGATCTAGAACCAGATGATCTGGGTCTCCTAGGCCCCACTATTTCCTGTCCTGTGATCCTGGGTGAGTCACACACCCTTTGTTTCCTCATCTATAAAATGTGCATGACACGTACTTCACTGAGCTGTTACAAGGAGGGTACATAATGAAAGCTATTATAATGGCCTGTTGATAGTTCTGCAGTTATTGACAGGCCACTGTTCTTCCTCCTCAATTCCCCTGGAGCCCAAGGCTGGCCCTCAAGCCATGTAGAAATGCTGATACACAAAGGGTTCTGGCTGGATGAGCCCTCCCAGAACTGGTGTACTGTTGTGATCAGCTGTCTGGGCCATCCTGGAGGCTGGGGGGTCTAAGTAAGAATACGTCCTTCACCCTCTTCTTACAGAATAACAGTTTCTGAGGTAAGGAGAGAAACGTGACACTCCCCTCTCCCTACCCCTTGGGCAGCAGCAGCAGGTGGGCACAGTGCAGAGCAGGAGGGGGAGATCAACGCTTCCCCCTCAAGCTGTCCATCGTGCTTCTCACTTAAATCTAGTGTGAAGAGTGTTTTCTTGCCTATAAATACTATGGCACTCTGCTGATTAAGCCTTTATTAGCTGGCCTTTATAATAAATTATAGAAAAACTAGGGGCCCGGTGCACGAAATTCGTGCACTGGGTGTGTGTGTGTGTGTGTGTGTGTGGGGAGTGTCCCTCAGCCCAGCCTGCCCCCTCTCACATACTGGGAGCCCTCAGGCGTTGACCCCCATCACCCTCCAATCGCAGGATTGGCCCCTTGCCCAGGCCTGAGGCCTCTGGCCTAGGCGTCCGGCCCGGGCAGCGGGGACCCACAGCTGCAGCGGCCCCACGATCGTGGGCTTCGCTTTAGGCCCAGGCAAGGGACCCCTAGCTCCCGGGACTGCCAGCTTCGACCGTGCCCAGCTCCCATCGCTGGCTCCACCCCTACTTCCTGCTATCACTGGCCAGGGCGGAAAAGGCACGTGATTCTCCGATCATGGCTGGGGGGTGCCATGCCAGCTCTTAGCTTCCCCCTGGGTTTCCGATCACTGTCAGTGGCAGGGGGCTTCTTCCTGCTTTCCCTTTCGCCTCCCTGCATTGTGCCTACATATGCAAATTAACCGCCATCTTGTTGGCAGTTAACTGCCAATCTTAGTTGGCAGTTAACTGTCAATCTTAGTTGGCAGTTAACTGTCAATCTTAGTTGGCAGTTAACTGCCAATCTTAGTTGGCAGTTAATTTGCATATAGCCCTGATTAGCCAATGAAAAGGGTAGCTCGTACGCCAATTACCATTTTTCTCTTTTATTAGTGTTGATACGGTACCAGTGAAATTCAACTTACAAATCTTAAAGTCACCACCCTTATGAACTCTTCTTAGTGGGATAAAGAGGTGAATAAAAAAAAAAAGTGCTATGAAGAAAAATAAGTAGGCTATGAGGACAGAGAATGACATAGGTTTCTGTTTCATAAAAAGTAACCGGAGAGACCTCTCTAAGGAGACCCATGGAGTAGATTGAGCTCTGTGAATAATCAGAAGGGCTTCCCAGGCTATAGAGATATTGAGGCAAAGGCCAAGAGTCAGGAACACAGACCAGCATGTGTGAGAAACATCCCGGAAGCAAGTGTGGAGGAATTGACATTGGAGTGACAGCAAGGGGTCAAGTCATGCAGGGTCACAGAGACATCAAGAAGGACCTTAGTTTTTACTCGGAGTGTAATGGAAGCCACTGGAGGTCTGAATAGAGAAACGACTTTTTAAAACAAGATTTTCTGGCTGCTTTGTGAGAAAGAGATTGCAGGGGCTTAAGAACAGCAGCAACAAAAGCAGCCCCTTTAATCTGGGCAGTTTCACAGAGTGCTCTGCCCAATACATTAAGTCATGATGTTGTGCCAGCTTCCTCATCCAGGCTTTCGGAAACTCGTACCTCACTTTTCATTTATTTGTCTACAAATCCAAGCTGCCACATAATTCCGACTATTTTAAGACCACACTAGAGAGGCCATCTGGGGGCTCCAGCACACATTCCATTCATACACCTGACTAGAATGAGGGCCACCCAGCCACTGAAGTGGGAAGCACTGAAGTACTCTGCTGAGCACTCAGAAGAGGAGGGGATGAGGGCAAACCACGCAGGATGCATGAGGGCAGAAACATCAGAAACTCCTTCCTGTCCTACCTCAAGGATACACATGGAGAAACAATTTGCTGGCAGTAATCTCGTGATGATCTCTGATTCAGTCATTACTGAGAAATGTCAGCTTTGGGGCCAAAACCAATTTGATATTCCCTCTGACCCCCTGAAACTGTTGTCCAGCTTAAGTTCCAACAGGACATCAGTGTTCAGGCCCAGAACCTACTGGTGAACCAAGAGAGAACTCAAGCCACAAAGTCAGTAAAAGGTGAGGGAGGCCCATTGGAACACTGGTGTGGAAAAATCATGCTACTACTAATGAAATTCAATTATTCCACTACTCATGCCAACCTTTTGTTGTAAAAACATGCACTACTCATTGTATCATTAAAATGAAGGATGAATTAATTTACTTTTTAACTCTTTGTTCAGGGTATTATATGTTATTTTAACTCAATAAACAGAAGGTTTTAGTACAACTATTTAGACATTTGAATAAAAGTTAGATCCCTACTTCAAATTAAGAATGTAAATAAACTGAAGATGCTTAAAAATCTAAACATAAAAAATAAAACGATAAATGTACTAGGAGGAAACAAAAAACATTATTGTCAGTTAAGAAGGAGAAATGAGAACAGCTAGGGCTCCCTCCCATCAGATGATCCTCGAGCTCTGGGCCCTCTGCCCCTCTTCTTGGGGCTCCTGGGCTCTCCTCCTTTGCTCTCTTCCCAAGTCCAAAGTCCCCCAAACTCTTCCCTCTCAGGCATCAAGCAGCCTGAGGAAAACAAAAGGAAACTCCTGTTAACCTATGCTGAAGAAGAAATCTAGTTCTCTTTTGCTTCAAATTCTCCTACTCAGTTTAATGGTCTTTCATTACAAAATGTGCCATCAATGCATTTCCTTAGGAAAGGAACTGTTCTTCTGTATAAGAGGAACTGTGCTGCTCTCCTAAAGCAACCAATTAAAGATGCACAGTATTTCTATTCCTGCCACATCAAAGAATCAAGATTATAAACCATAATAATGGGCCAATGGTTAAAAAAAAGCTTACCTTGGTGATAGAAAGGCATCTAATAACAATCATTCTTGATAAAAAAGCCTTTAATAAAAAACCATTTCCTTAACATGATAAAAAGAATATATCTCAACCAAAAGTCAGCATCATGCTTGAGAGTATAACAGTGGCAGCTCCATTACAGTCATGAAAGGTGCAGGTGGCTCAGTCATCACCACTATTTAACACTGTCTGGAAGCACTAGCCCACATGATTAGATGGGCTCTGAATACATGAAGAGATGTTAAGTGGTAGAAAGGAGAAGATAAATTTACTGTTATTTGCATATGATGACCATGTGTCTAGAATATCCAGGAACCAACCTGACCTATGAAAAAACTAGAACATTCAGAAAGGTGTTTGGTTATAGAGATACAAACAGGCAATTTATATGCTGACTTTGTGTGTGAAAAGATAACTGATCAGGAACATGCTAATTCTAGTAAGATGCCATTTCATATGTACCAAACAGGCAAATACTAAAAAGTCTAAGTACAATGAAGACCAAGCATGGAAAGAGATCTCTGACACCAACGAAAGAGACATAAATCGGTATAGCCACTTGAGAGATCAATTTAGCAATACCTAGTTCAGTTGAAGATATACATACCACCACCCAGTGATACAACATTTAAATAAATATCACAGAAAACTCAGGTATGGTGATAACTATATTGCCTCCTATCTATTTATCATTGTTAAAAATATGTATTTTGATGCCCTTCTAGGATGGACTGCTACTCATCGTTGTTGTTTTTTTAAGTACAGTAGTTCTTTGTGTAATGACTTTGAAAATACCCCAAATGCATTAGAGAATATATTACAAAACAAAATGTATAATTTTACTTATGGGGAAGATTACATATACACCCACATTCTCAAATTTCACCAAAAAACACCCTTCAGGAAGGACACATACGAAACATCAATAGTGGTTATCTCAGAAGGTGGGCTTGGGCACTGGGGTGTTTACTTTTACCTTGTTTAAACTATAAGTGTGTCATATTTTAAGTTGTGTGTTTTTTAAAAATATGTTTAATTGATTTCAGAGAGGAAGGGAGAGGGAGAGATAGAAACATCAATGATGAGAGAGAATCATTGATTGGCTGCTCCTGCACACCCCCCTCTGGGGATTGAGTCCGCAACCCAGGCATGTGCCCTTAACCAGAATCGAACCCGGGACCCTTCACTCTGCAGGCCAACGCTCTATCCAATGAGCCAAACCAGCAAGGGTGTATTTTAAGTTTTAAAAAATTTTGCATGTTTAAATTTAAATACTGACAGAAAGTTGCAGGGAAGGGTAAGGAACAGAGCAGCAGAATGCTGGTAATTGTCAAAGATGGGTAAGGAGTACAAGGGCAGATTGTCATGCTAGTCTTTCTACCTTTAAATAGGTTTAAAAAGTTTAATAATAGCCGAGTGAGACAAAAAAAACAAACAAAACTGTTTCAATCTACTCTGTGTTCCATGAAATGACTTTAGAAATAAACCCTGTAATCAATATTCATTCAGCTTGAACATGTTCCCGGGAAGGCAGATGGGCAGAGATAACCTCCAAGATCAGACACTGAAATTTTATGAGGTCCAGTTAGTTGAATTTTCAAGTTGAAACTGATAAAAAGTAACACATTAGCATAAGTGAAAATGTGTCAAAATAGAAAAGTTTACACTTAATTTTGAAAGTCCAATAATCTTAGCACATCGAAGTGCAAAGTCAGAGAAAAAAGCCATCATGTATCCATGGCTCAAGGGAAGATAAGCCCTAAGACCTGCAAAGACAAAAGCAGTCAGATTTAGGCAGGGAATACAGACAAAGGTCTAACAGGGCAGATGCCAGCTGAATATATGAATACTAAACAAGCTGCTTCCAATGAGAGCAAACCCCAGGCCTGGGGAAAAGGCACAGTCAATGTGAAATAGAAACTCAAGCAATGATATGATCAGTGTCCACAATAATGAGCAGTAATCAAAGAAGAGTGTGAAAATGTAACAGAGAAGACAGAGGAGTGATGTAATCCTGGAGCCATGAGCCGGAGGGAGCAGTGCCCAGGATGTTTATGTTGGAAATCCGAGGACAAAGAACTGAGAATCAGGGCAGGGTAAGCAGAGTTCCCACGGTGTCGTG
Source organism: Myotis daubentonii (assembly GCF_963259705.1). Taxonomy (NCBI): domain Eukaryota; kingdom Metazoa; phylum Chordata; class Mammalia; order Chiroptera; family Vespertilionidae; genus Myotis; species Myotis daubentonii. The sequence goes on from NC_081843.1 coordinate 33,735,661, forward strand.
TACCAGCCCTGCCCTGTCTCGCAGCCCCATCCTACAGCACTTTCCTCCAGTCCTACAATGAACCAGAGTGAACTCTCAGACCTATTCCAGGAACAATGAGTCTTAACCTTTTACAGTCATAGACCCCTTTCAAAAAACTGATGAAAGCTATGGATCCCTTTTCCAAATCCCAGAAAGTGCACAAACATTGTACATAAAGGCAAAGATTCATAGACTCTCCCTGAAGCATTTAATTGGTTCCCTTTCTCAAAACACGGTCTTCAATTGGAAGAACATAGTCTGAGTATCTCACATAATTCCAATTGAGAAAGAAGAATTCTAGAAAGAGTTCCAGCCCATTTGTATTCTATGATGTGATGTTCTGGCCATCCCTCCAGTTGGCTGTGTCCTCTGGCCGGTCTGGTCCTCCATCCTGTCCCTTTTGCTCCTGCCAGGCCACTGTTCAAAGTTGACTCTTACTTGTCTCTCCCTTCACCTGCCACTCTCCAGCTAGGCCCTGGCACTCTCGTGGCCTGCTCCACACTGACTCAGCCTCCCTGCAACCTGTCCCTCCCTTGGCTACATATCTTTACCTCTTCTCACTGTTGACATGAGTCAGGAGTCACAGGGTGGTGTTCCCTACCTGCTAGAAACACACATCAATCTCTCCGAGTGGTCCCTGAAACCACCCCTTTCTAGGCTGAAAGTGAACAGGAGAGCTCTGCAGACCTCTACCCCAACTAGGGGGTGGGCAGGACTCATAGCACAGCCCTGCTGCACTTCCTCTGATGACAACTGTCAGCTTATGATTGTTAGTTGCCACAGTGCCATAGTCAAGGCAGCAGGATATGTATATGGTCAAAGAGGGGTCAAAAGTAGCACCCATCAGCCACCCTTATTTCAAAACAAGGTTTACATTATTTAATATTAGAGGCCCGGTGTGGTCCCTCAGCCTGGCCTGTGGGGATCGGGCCGAAACTGGCTCTCCGACAATCCCTGAGGGGTCCCGGATTGTGAGAGGGCGGTTCTCAGTGATGCACCCCAGAATCGGACTCCCTCCTCTCTGGTTTTGGGTGTGTCACCTGAGAACTGCAGCTGCCAAGTCACCGCAGCTCAGCAGCTCCTGTGTTGAGAGTCTGCCCCCTGGTGGTCAGTGTGCAACTTAGCTACCAGTCGGCTGGTCACTTAGGCTTTTATATATATGCTTCTAGTTACATCCAACCATGTCTCCTCCTCTCATGAAAACATCTTGATAAAGGAGCCTACATTATTGTGGTCCACAGACTAGCTATGTCTGTATCCCCTGAGAGTTTATTAGAAATACCAATTCTTGGGCTCCCCCACCCAACTTGTTGAATCTGAAGAAACCCTGGAAGTTTAACCAACCCTCCAGGATAATCTGATGAGGCTGATTCCAGCAGCACTGCCTTGTAATTCCCTACTTTCTCACTTCTTGCTCACTACTCACCCAGGGCAGTCTTATGTTCGTTCTCACCACTCCACTGTTGCCACAGGTCACCATTAGCTGCACATTGGCAATTCCAATGATTACTATTCAGTCCTTATCTTTCAAATCCTTGGTGCTGCTGAATTTGAAAGTTGGCCCTCTACAGGTTCTTTACCCTTTCTGGTGTCAGAGACCCCACTTGGGAAGTTGATGGAAGCCATGGAATCTGTGTATATACATGATCATTCAGGGATTCGTGGATCCCTGAAACCCACCAAGGACTCCCAATTAAACCTCCTATTCTACTTTCCTGGTTTTCATGGTGGCTCATTCTCTTGGTTCCTGACCTCTTCTTTCAGTTACATGTTGGTGTTCCCAGGCTCTCTCCTTGGCCCTCTGTTTTCCTCCTTCTACATTTCCTCCTGGGTGACTTCATTTATATATGTGGATGTTACTGTCTGGCATATACTGATGGCTGCTACATGCATTCAAGATAGGCCTCTTCTCTGACCCTCAGATTCATATCTGTTAGCCACCTCTGCTTAGATGTCCTGCAGGCACCTCAAGTTCAAGCCCCAAACTAAGAATACCTTAACCCAAACTTCTATCAGTTGGAAATGCCTCCATTGACTCTTGGGGATCAAATCTGGACATCTTGGGGATCACTCTTGATTCTTTCCCCATCCCAACACTAAATTGTTTGATTCTGCCATCTAAAATAGTCCCTGAATTTTTTTTCTCTCCTTTCTACTCACTTCATGTCTGTGTTCAGGCCCTCATCTTAGATGTGTTAGTCTCCTGGTTCGTCATTTTCCCCTTATAACCAATTATTTCTCCAGCCACCTCTCTATGCATCCTCACTTGGTAGCCATAATGAACGCCAAACCTGCTTCCTAATAAGGTTTACGTTAGTGGATTGCCAATGTGCAAACCTTACAACATATCAAGATGTCAAAAAGAATTACAAAACAAAGGCCTGCATCTGTTACAGCCTTTTCTGTTTGGACTGTGAAAATGAGGACTGTAGATGCTGTCACAATAACATGGCAGAACACATCCTTGTGAACATACACTTGTCGTCTGTGTTAGAGACAATTTTTGCTTACAGCTATTTGCTCCCTTTGTCTAACAGATTTGCAAACCCTTCTCTGTGTTCTTGAAACTCTTAGGCTCATTGCAGTTCATTTCAGCTTCATCCTGGGTCTGTGACTTCTCTGGCAGAACCATACAGAGGGTAGTCCGAAAAACTAGGCTAAGACTCCTTATCTTCTCCCTCATGTGGCTCAAGGCACTAAGACACTCACTTGATGTTCATTATGTTCGTTACTCATTGATTAGGCTCACTTCCTTTACCATTTGTCTGTTCCCTATTAACCTAAATCTTTGTCTGGGCTTACATATGCTTGGAGGCAGGGCTTATGCACCTAATTATGAAACCAAGAAATTAAAAACAGACTAAGCCATCATCTGATGGAACCTAAGGGAAGTGCACTGTAACCTTAAAGCTCTGATCACTTCATCCTACAGATGATGACACAGAAGCCCAGAGCGGTTAAATGACTTGGCTAGAGTCACAGCTAGAGAGCTAAGACTGGGAAGCCAAATTTTCCATCTTTTAACCCTTTTATGAATGGCAAAAGGCACTACAATACTGATTTTGATGTGTAGAAAAAGGAATCTAGTTATCTCCTGAAATTTAATTAAGTAGCCCTCACTGATACCTCACATATAAAAAACACAGAATCCACTAACATAAACCTTAGTAGGAAGCAGGTTTGGAGCTCATTACAGCTACCAAGTGAGGATGCAGAGAGAGGTAAAGGGGCCAAAGAAACTCTACCAGAGGAAATGCTTTCCCGGGGAGAGGTATAATGAAAAAGTGCCAACCTAAGTGCAGTTATTTATAGTCACACAACAAAGGGATGACTTCAATGACACCTCCTGAGCTGGGAGAAAAGGCATTTCACAGATATCCAGATCAAGAGACTGTGTCTAAAAGTTTGCCTGGAAAATGACACGGACATCATCTGACAACAAGAGAATGCCTGCCTGGCCCAGTTACCCTTGAGAAAATACAACTCCATTTTGAGGAGGGAAAAAAAAAAAGTCAAGATGCAGTGTAAGAAAATCAGAAGAATAATATATAAAAATTTAAAAATACAATTAAACAAGTTATTATTTGTTCAGAACTCAAATAAGTCTAACTGGAAGCATAAAATATCTTTATAGATTCAGCAGTCCACTTAAGAGTTTCTTCTTTATCTCTTTGAGGAAAAGGGGATCAAACTGACTATTTGTCTAGATCTAGTCACATACTGTGAGAGATGATGATCTGCTCCCACAGAGTTTCCTAGCAACTAACTAGTTGGGCCCAGACACAGGAAGGCTGTTTTGGAACATAGGAACTCTTGACCCCAGAGGACACCTCCAGCCTTAGCATTGGCACCAACCTCTGTGGGGCCTGAAGCTCCAGTGCTCACTTCGGGCCAACTCTTTGAACCAGGACTAAACCCCAGAATCTCAACTCTAGAAGTGCACTCTCCCCAGCCTGGCCTTTATTTCTATCTAAGCCTCCTGGGAGCTGCTTTGACTTCCCAGAAAACATTTTTTTTTTTTAAGTCTGTTAAGATACTCTTCCTGAAGCTGGCCAAGCAATATGGCTCAATCTTCTTAATTTTACAGCCCAAAGGCTTCAGCTTCTCTTAAATTGGAAAGGACAAATGAGGGAGTAAATTCCAAAACATCTAAGAAAGGGATAAAAACCAATGGCCACCCAAGGGGTAACACTCCAACTGAAGAAAGAAGCTGAATATATTTAAAGCTTCAGATATCACCTTGCATTTACATTTCAAACCAAATGAAAATGGTCAGTTGTTTACACATATGCATAAAGACTTCCACAGTAAAAGGGTCTAATTCTCTAAGCTTTTTTTTCTTCCCCCAATCTGTAAAATGAAGTAATTATTTCTTCCTCAAAAGAATATTGGGGAGATTAAACAGGTTTATGAACCTTATCAAGCACTATAGACACGGAATGATGCTCAGACTCTAGAACAGTGATGGCGAACCTTTTGAGCTCGGCGTGTCAGCATTTTGAAAAACCCTAACTTAACTCTGGTGCCGTGTCACATATAGAAATTTTTTGATATTTGCAACCATAGTAAAACAAAGATTTATATTTTTGATATTTATTTTATATATTTAAATGCCATTTAACAAAGAAAAATCAACCAAAAAAATGAGTTCGCTTGTCACCTCTGACACTCGTGTCATAGGTTCGCCATCACTGCTCTAGAAGAACTGTTAAGAAACCCTGTACCCCAAGCACTCCTGTGCACTCTAATTAGAGACCACCTGCTTACTTCCATAGATAGGTTAAACGTACTGCTTACTTCCATAGATAGGTTAAACGTAAGCATAATGTGAATTCCACATGAAACAGTGACATGTGTAACTATATGAATACTCAAAACATTTACTGGGGAGATTTTAAATGTACATAACAGACATTTAATTTACCTCCTTTACTTAGAAGAGGGTTCTTACTAATCAACAATTAAAAAAGACTCAAGAGAAGAGTGAGCAAAGGATATCTATAGGCAATTTGCATAAAGAATATAAATAGCCAATAATTATATAAAAATATGCTCAACTTCATTAGAAATTGGGAAATACAGATTGAAATGATATAGCACTGTATCCACTATTTTAGGGGAAAATAATCCACCTGAGGAGAATTTGGGAAGATGGTATAAGAGTTGATACTCAGTGCAAAGCCTCTTCTTTCTCGTATCTAAGGATCCCAAAGTATTTTGGTTGGTCCCTACCTACTCAGTCATTTTATTCTTAAATGTGAATAGAAAACCAAGAAACACCAACCATTTTGGAAAGTCTGCATCAGCAAGAGAAAGGTCAAGGCACGTAAGCCAAAAAATACACATTTCAGGGAATAACTGAAAATGTGCAAGAATGGTCCTTATCTTTTAGAGATACGTAGGGAAATACTTGTGGATGAAATTATATAATTACTAGGCTTGCTTCAAATTAATCCAGCAGTGCTGGGGCTAGGGGAGGAAATGGGTCAGGTCACAGATGAAAACATTCACTTTATGTTGATAATTGTTAAAGTTAAATACATGGAGTATGTGGAGGAATCATTATACTAGTACTATCCTCTACTTGTGTAATTTTCTCCCCCCTTTTTTATACAAAGAGGGGAGAAAAGAATAGGATATTATGAAAAAGGGAAATCTAAAAAGAGCTCATGAATTCATATAATTGATTGCTGAGATAAAAAAAATGGAAGAGTTAAAAAATGAAGTATATTTTCAGAAGTGTGGGGGAGAGGAAATTTTAAAGAGACATAAAGAATATAGAGGATTCCTGCAGGAGGTCCAACATCCAGCCAGTAGGAGGACCCAGAACATGAGGACAGGGAAAAAGGGAAAAGTGTCATTAAAAAATATTACTGAAGAATTTTTTAGCTCTTTAAGAACTTGAGCCTCTAGAATTGAGGTACCTATCTAAATGACTTGAGCATCTGGGGGTACCTTGACATATTACTATGAAATTTTAGATGAATCAAGAATCCTATATAATAAAAGACTAATATGCAAATTGTCCCCTCGGGAGTTTGACTGACAGGGAGTTCGACTGCTTGCTATGACATGTGCTGACCACCAGGGGGCGGCGTGGAATGAAGGAAGGCCCCGGCCAGCAGCCAGAAAGCCCAATCAGCCCCGATCGCCGGCCAGGCCTAGGAACCCTACCCCTGCACTAATTTCGTGCACTGGGCCTCTAGTATGTCCCATCTAACAAAAGGGTAATATGCAAATTAACCGTCACTCTGTCACAAAGATAGTGGTGCCCATAGCCACATGATGGTGGCACCCAGTCCTCTCAGCCCTGCTGGAGTCCCCCAGTCCTGGGGGGGGTGGGGCAGCTGCTGAGAGCCGGTAGCGTGAGCGGCCTGGCGGAATGTTTGCTTCGTTTCCGCGCCCAGCTCGGGACAGGGACGGGGGGCCTCTGCAGCCAAGCGCAGGCCCGGAGAGGAGACGGTGGGCCTGCCTCCTGTGGAAGCAGTGCAGGTCCCTCCCTCCTCCCATGGAATTGGCGCGGGTCCCTCCTGGCTCCCACTGCCTACCGCAGAATGAACGCGGCTCCCTCCTCCCTCCCAAAGGTGCCGCAGGTCGCTTCTGCCTCCCGCAGAAGCTGTGTGGCTCCCGTGGAAGCCGCGCGGCTCCCTGCAGCACGCTGCAGTTCCCGCTGGCTCCTGTGGAAGTGGTGGGCAGCCTACTGCACGTGATATTGCGTGATGGGCTACTAGTATATATATATGTATATCCTATATAATAAAAGGCTAATATGGAAATTGTCCCCTCAACTGGGAGTTCAACCAAGAGTTTGACCAGGGGGCGGGGCAGGCCGGCCAACCACCCATGGTCCCTCCCTGCAGCCAGCCCAGCCCAATCAGCCCCGATCAGGGTGGGCCAGTCGGACCCCACCCATGAACGAATTCGTGCACCGGGCCTCTAGTATATATATATTTTTATATCCTTAATGTAAGTGTGAATTGGGCATATAAGGAGTTAGAAAATTTCTCTTTACATCTCATTTTAAAATATTACTAAAAATAGCAGAACAAGGAAGTAAACCAAAAAAAGGTATCTAGGAAACAGTGGATTCAACCCAGGAGATGAAAGAAGTCCCAGAATGGCAGCTGTGCATCAAGCCTATAGGAAATCTGTGCATACTGTTAACACTAACATAGAGATTTCCAAGAAGAAGCTCCCTGAGAAGAAAGATGCATACTATATACTAGTAGTACCACAGGGTTTTTAAAAGGATAAATGCAAACAAATCAAGGAAAATAAAAGAAATTCAATTAGAAATTGAAGAAAAATTTAAAGCTTAAAAATTTCTAAAAAGCATAGCACTGGCTTTTCAGTTAGTAATATTCTCATTATACAAAGTGGAGTATAGAAAATACTGTCTTTAGCTTACAAAATCAGAAACATCAATATGAGTGTAATTTTTTATTACAATAATCTATTAGGAGGTCTAAAAGTAGTAATCTATACTAATAAGAGGGTAATATGCTAATTAGACCAGCCATCATTCCGGACGTCCTTCTGGACAAAGCCAGGGCCAGAGAGAAGCCCGGGTCCCGGGTGTCTGCCGGCAGCTGGAGCAAAGCCCGGGTACCAGGTACTTGCTGGTGGCCGGAGGGAAGCCTGGGTCCCAGGTGCCAGAGGGAAGCCAGTGGCGGCAGCCAGGGGAAGTAAGGCCTACTCTTGCACAAATTTCGTGCATTGGGCCTCTAGTAGAACTATAAAGGGAGGGAAAAGATTGTACTGTATCATATCACAGCAGGAAGTCTATAGACACATGTCCAAAACTGATAAAAATCAAGAAATGGCAATACAAAGAGAATATTTAGCGATATGGAAGAATCCCCAGAAGAAGCTCAAGTTAAAATTGGTTTCTTCTGTTGAACCCTTTTGTATTGATTGTTTCCTGAACTTGGTGGCCTGGGCCAGACTGCCAAGGTTGGAATCCCTGGCTCTATCGCTTACTAGCTTTGTGACCTTGGCAAGTTACATAGCTTCTTCATGTCTAATTCATCATCTATAAAATGGAGATATCTATATTATAGAGATTTTATATTAAAAACAATCCACATAAAACATACAAAAGAATGCCTGGCATATAAAATAACTTTAATATATATTTTGACAATAATTAATAAAAACACATTAAAAATAAAATGAATAAATGGTGAGCAATGCCATTAAAATAAAATATGACAAACCATGAGGGTGAGTTTCCTCTGTCTAGCCAAGCCTACCAATTAGCCTTGTGAACTCAAGTTCTGCCTTCTCCTCCAGAAGATTTCTCTATCACTCCTAGTTCACTGTGATCATCTCTAACTCCTAATTCTTCATACTCTCCACTCCAAGCCACTTCATTCCATTAGCTAACACATACCACTTAAAGTTTCTCTTCTCCAGAATAAATAGCTTCAGTTCCTTCCACCTTTGCCCATAGGTCACTTTGTACACCCTCTATGGTCATTCTATATCAACTAAGTTCTCATTTGCCACTAGAATTCTTTTGACTGAAAGCACCTCCCATCCATTCTAGATGGGAGGCCTCGTACTCCTGTCTTCTTTCAATTTCTGCTGGTGCTTTTACTTCTAGGCTGTCATCACTTCTCAAACATCTTCTACCTGCCAGACTTGATGCTTCCAACACAGCCCTTCAGCCCCTTCTTACATGAGCCTGTCAGATCATCTCAACTCTGATCACATCTTTCCCCTCCTCTGATGCCTATAGAACACAGTCCACATTCCAAAAAAGACTGAAAGTCCAGGACAATACCTGGACCACAACTGACCTCAGCACTGGACTCCTTGTCTTGTCCATTCACACCCCCCCCCCCGCCCCCGACTCCCTCCTTGTGCCCAGTGCTACCCTTTGAAGCTTCAGGACTGCCTCAGCAAAGCTATTCTCTGGTCAGGATGCTGCCCATCATAGCACTCTTCTTGTGTACTCTGTGATCCAACTGATTGTCCTCCCTATTAGAGCACTACCTTTGCAGACCAGCAGTGCCACATAGCACCTGCCAGGGCATGTGAAAACCACCATTTCTCAAGAGGTACTTGGGGAAGGAGTAATGAGGTGGTGCAGTGGGACCCTCTTCTTCACTCATTCAGGATGATGGGAGGAGGGGTTTAAGTAGGGGGGGAATTGGAGGACATCTGTAATACTGTCAACAATAAAATTAAATAAAAAAAGAAAAAAGTTAGAACACTATTCCAAATGTTTCCAGCTATGACAGCATCTGTTACAAAAGCTCTTTGATGCCCCTGGTAAAATCACTACTATGGATGGATATATGTGAGATCTTAACCAAGTAGGTATAGAAAATGTCCATTTATGAAAGTTTGAATGTAGTATATATAAACAGGAATACAGCATTGCAAACCACAGGGAAAGCAGTTTCAAAGCAGCTTATCAAATATTAGCTAGGTGGGGTCCTATAAAACTTTAGGTCTTCTGATGTACATGAGTGAACACATTGACCACCATCTTGACTTTTTAGATTACCCTCAGGAACACTTCCATGCAGAGGTCTGTGTTTTTCCATGTCCTCTGAAAATCCAAACTAAGGAAAAAGACGTTATGGCAGAACTATGGATGTATTTGCTCTTTCCACTGTTGAGCTCCTAGCAGGAGGAGCTGCAAGAGATTCCTAATTCACCAAATTGGCAAATGACCCACTGCTCTGTAACAGCAAGACTGAAGGGCACAACTCAGCAGAACAGTGAGTGGCTGCTACAGTTAAATACCCTTTGATGGGCCTCTTACCTTTTGCCCATTGTCTTCATCCCCTCGTTTTTGAGGAGCAGCAACCTTCTTCAAACAACCATTGCTCCCCTAACCTGTGGTGCTAAGAAGGGGTGCCACTCATGGGACTCCACACACCTGAAACCAGGCCAGAGTCCTGCCTTAGGATTTTCAAACTGGAGCTATGGTTGGTACAAGAAGAGGAGGAAGGTGTGGGATAAGGAGAGCCCTCTCTTAAATAGAAAGACTGCAAATGGATGTCTGGGCACTCCTTATAATGGAAGAGAATAAAGCAGCAATGAGATCAGGACCCTGAGGCCCTCAGAACTGCAGGTACCTACTTGAGTACTGGTTGTTCAACTCCTCCTTTGATTCAGTGAGCTACCCCAGGATCCCTTCTGTAATTCTCTTTTTTAGCTGATGCTAGATAAAGATGGATTTCTGTCACTGGTACTAAACAACAATCCTGACAGCCAATACAAGAGCCAGCCTGGGGGGTATGGTTTCAAAGAGACTGGTCTAGCATTTCCGCTATTTTACACTTGATCCAACCAACATTTACTGAGTGCTAATCATGTGCCAGGCATAGTTCCAGGTACTAGAAAATACAAAGATGAAAAAGACATGGCCTTTGATCTAAAAAAAAAAATTCAGTCTATTACAGTCAGAGGCTTAGAACACTAAGGTAACTGTCTAATATAGTAGGAGACAAGATGAAGACAAGTCAGGAATACCTAACATCTGAGAAGAACAAATTTTAAATGCTCCTACTCAGTTAAAATTATATTGTCAAAAGAATCTAAAGACCTAGACATTTTAAGTGACTAACTCAGCACAAGTACAACAGAGGAAAAGGTGGAGTAGGAAAAATACCAATGACACAAAAGCCACAATATGTTACAACTACAACAGCACAGGAATATGACAATCATAACCACTTTAGACCCAACCACTTTAGACCCCAGTCACTGCTGGTGACAAGACAAACACTCACGATTTAGAAATGCATGGGATATCATCTAAAAATCATTAGGCTCGCCAAAACCGGTTTGGCTCAGTGGATAGAGCGTCAGCCTGCGGACTGAGAGGTCCCGGGTTCGATTCCGGTCAAGGGCATGTACCTGGGTTGCGGGCACATCCCTGGTGGGGGATGTGCAGGAGGCAGCTGATCGATGTTTCTCTCTCATCGATGTTTCTAATTCTCTCTATCTCTCTCCCTTCCTCTCTGTGAAAAATCAATAAAATATATTTTAAAAAAAATTAAAAAAAAATAAAAATCATTAGGCTCGCCGAAACCGGTTTGGCTCAGTGGATAGAGCGTCGGCCTGCGGACTGAAAGGTCCCGGGTTCGATTCCGGTCAAGGGCATGTACCTGGGTTGCGGGCACATCCCCAGTAGGAGATGTGCAAGAGGCAGCTAATCGATGTTTCTCTCTCATCGATGTTTCTAACTCTCTATCTCTCTCTGTAAAAAATCAATAAAATATATTTTAAAAAAATAAAATAAAAATCATTAGGCTCCAAAAAATCTGATAGACTGAGAAAGCTGAGAGGTAAAGATGATGGAAAGGGAACTTGCTGCTCTGCTGGGTTTTCCAAGATCTGTTTCTAGGATGGACCCTGGAAGAACTGGATATTCATTAAATGGCAGAATATACCAGGTCACAGTCTAAAATGTCTTGCAAAAAGCCACCGGCCTCCATTTGTACTGGACATTAACAGCAGCCAAATAAGAGAAATCCTCTGTCTCACATCTCAGTTCAAATACTCCAATGTCCCTGGAAGACCTGAAGGCCAGGGTCACAGGGTCAGGGTCAGTGAGGAAGGCAACATTTACTTCTGATACTGATAGGTTGTTTCTGACAGGGCAGACAGCAGCAGTTTGTAGATCACCTGTGAAAAAGTCTGGGATGAATAGGCCTTTTCACTGCCTTCTTCTCTCAAGCCTCTTTTGTAGAGGGATGTAGGTAGCAACAAAGGAGAGATTTATCACCAAGAGCCCGTTGGGCAGCTGTTTTCTTGTTGTCCCTTATTTAACTTCTCTCTCTCGAGAGCAGAGTTATCTACCCAGCTAAGCAGGTGTTTAAGGCAGGTGATTTTGTTTCCATTAATTTTCTTAAGTAATAGTAAACCAGACGAGAGGGTTATCTCATGTACTCATGGGAAACCTTAACCCTGTGCCTGCTAAATCACAAGGTAAATGCTGTGGTAGAAATGTGAACTTCTGCTCCCTGTTGGTCCTAAAATCTTCAAATCTCTAATTTTAATAGAAAGCAAAGCTTCAGAGCCACTGCTCATTCTTACCCCTTGACATTTGAATGTAGTCTTTTTTAATGATGTATTAGATGTAAAGTGAAGTTGGAGGCCTTCAGGAAAAACCAGATAAGAGAAGTATTACTGTTCATTTCAAAGCTCAGATAAACCATCACATTAATGACTATTACATTTTCATGTTCCAAGCTTCTGTGAGGGAGAGATTAACATAAAATATGAAAAAATTGTTTTCATTTTAAAGCCTAAAGCTTCACAAACCTATAAACTTATCCACAAGCTCTGGATGGACTTTCCAAACTTTTCTATGATCTTCTCTATGAGAAGACCCACAGTGTGTGCATTCTGCACTAGACTTGTGTCACTACCTTCAATAGGAATTTTGCTACTCCCATTCATCCTCAGCTGTAGACAGCCACTGGTGGGTTGATGAGAACCACATTTTTATATCTGCTGGACAAAATTCATTTATGCTTTAGTCCTTTTATTACCTTTACTTTTCTCCTACTGTAGAGCCATTATCACAAGGAGCAAACATTCGATGGCACATTTCTTTCTCTTTATCTGTGTAGTCCCTGTAGTGGCTGTAAAGTGAAATACACAGTAGTTAGAGGTCTGTCTTTGTAGGAGGTGACATCTGGTGGCTGGAATTCTCCACTCATCTCCAGAAGCACTGAAAATTCAGTGGGCTTTAAACTGAATCGGGAGGGGGTGGAAGCAATACTGGAGAGGTAGGTGGGACAATGGAGGCTCCCAAGAGCTGTTAAGGAAGCCCTTGGACAAAAAGCCCATTTCTGAAAAGATGGCAGCCTTGAAGGCTAGGAGCCACTGTCAGTGAAGCTGCCAGGTGACACCTCGCACTCAATAACCACTAACTTATCTTGAGATTTTTTTTGCTAAAGAATGGTTAGATTCCAAAATTTCTACATTTGTCCTGACAGGACACTTATAAGTAGCAGAAAGGAAATTGTTGGAAAGTTCTAAAAGGCCCCAAATACAATTGGATCCATATATAAAGAGGTACACATACATCAGCTTTTCTTAATTGCAAGAAAGCTTTAACTAAGCAATTTGGATTAAATGTTTAATGTTAACAGGAATAGAGAAATTCACCAATACTGAACAACAACAACAAAAACATCTTAAAAAACGGTGGATGTAGCCTGGCCAGTGTGGTTTAGTGGTTGAGCATTGACCTATGAACCAGGAGGTCACAGTTCGATTCCCAGTCAGGGCACATGCCTGGGTTTCAGGCTCAATCCTCAGTAGGGGGCATGCAGGAGGCAGCTGATAAATGATTCTTTCTCATCGTTGATGTGCTATCTCTCTCTCCCTCTCCCTTCCTCAATAAAAATATATTTAAAAACAAATGGTGTATATATTATGGGGTAGTGGAATATCAAATTTATGTTGATATTTTCAAAATTTTCTACAATGAACATGAAATTTCTATAATCATAAAATGTTACATTACTGGTCCTGGCTGGGTGGCTCAGTTGCTTGGGGCATCATCCCGTACACCAAAAGATTGCTGGTTCGATCCCCATTCAGGGCTTGTACAGGAGGCAACCAACTGATTGATATTTCTCTCTCACATCAATGTTTCGCTCTCTCTTCCCCACTCCCCTTCTCTCTAAAAATCAATAAAAAACATACCCTCAGGTGAGGATTAAAATAAACAAACAAATAAATAAATAGTTACATTACTGAAGGACTGGTGTGTGTGTATATATTACTTGGATAACAAAACATTCTATTGGTATGAATCAGACCTGAAAGATCAATTTCAGATTAAACCAGGGTCTATAAGGCACCATTCTGCAGTCAGTTGAGAACAGTTGGTGTCAAATAAGAGAATATCTGAAGAACAAGTCCCTTTTAAAAATCACATTAGCCCTCCTTTTTAGGGGTGCTTATGTGCAGGGGGAGGAGTGAAACAGGGAGATGGAAAATGATCCAGACAGAGGTAGTTGGGAGTTGGTCCCACTTCCCCACTAGGAGCTGCTGGTTTAGAGTATTGAACACTTCAAACAACTAGCTCTAGGGGGCGCTGCCTCATAACACGTGCTGGACAACATCCCCAGGTGGAGAGATCAGAACCGTAGGGCATCATCATGCCTCTCTTTCTCTGTTAGCAGAAGTGCAAACACAGGTCTCACCTGGCCAGTTTCTTCAGCTCATTATTGATGTCATGATTGAAGGGCTGTTCTTTCTGGGCTCGGACTAGAAAATTTCGGGCCTTCTGATACTCAGTCATGAGGAGACAGGCCTGTCAAATGACAGAATTTAAAAGCATAATTAGGAAAGAGCATTTTTTGCATTGCCCAAGTTGAACACCATTGCCACCTTTGCTTAGGCATTTGTTCTCAAGTCCTTGTCCTCCAACTCACCTGTCCACAACGGAAGAGGGCCTTGGCGTTCTTGTGGTCAATAATCAGAGCCTGCTCTCCATAGTGCAGGGCCCTGGTGGGATGCTCCAGCTTCAGGTACGTAAAGGAGAGGTTAAGGAGAACAAGAAGCTTGGCGGCTTCCACCAGGTGCTGCTCTTCAGGGGGTGCTGATCGCCGGCAGAGAAGTAACAAGGCCTGTGGAGAGGAAAGACAGGTGGTCAAGAGGAGTGACAATATTATATACAGAAAAACCTAAGAATCCACAAAAAAATCCTTTTGAGCTAAAAATTTAGTTCAGCAAAGTTTCAGGATACAAGGTCAATATATGAGTTAGCTATATTTCTATACTCTAACAATAAACAATCCAAAAATGAAATTAAGAAAATAACTCCAGCCCTAGCTGGTTTGGCTCAGTGAATAGAGTGTCTGCCTTCGGACGGAAGGGTCCCGGCTTTGATTTCAGTCAAGGGCACATACCTCAGTTGCAGGCTCGATCTCTGGCCCTGGTTGGGGTGAGTGTGGGAGACAATCAATCAATGTGTCCCTCTCACATCAATATTTCTCTCTGTCTCTCCTACTCCCTTCCACTCTCTCTAAAAATCAATGGAAAAATATCCTCACGTGAGGATTAACCAAAAAAAACCACACCTCTATTTATAGTATCACCGAAAGAATAAAATAAGTAGCAATAAATTTAAAGTGGAAGACTTGTACAGTGAAAACTACAAAACATTGTTGGAAGAAATTAAAGATGACAAATAAATGGAAAGACATCTCATGTTCATGGATTGATGTCTCTCTCTCTCCCTCTATAAAATCAATTTTAAAAAATTAAAATTATGACAATACTGGGAAAGTAGAAGTAAGAACTAAAGCCTCACCTTCTGTAATGAGAAATAAAAAAAATGTCTGAAAGAGCAACTAAAGCATGTCATTTATAAATTCAGAATATCATAAAAAAAGCAGATATAATTAAAAAGTGACTGCCTCAGGGGATCAGACCCAGGAAATAAGAGAGGAGGAGTGGTCTGTTTTCAAGAGAAAAAATTTTTTCAAGTAAGCAGGCTCTCAAGAAACTTTATGAATAGTATCTATGATTCAACTGTGAGACAAAATCTGTACTATTCAAGTTTAAGAACCAGATTTTGTCAGCATTCCAAAAGACAGGCACATGCATGCTCTCCTCTTTTCTCTCTCTGAAGCATATTCACATAAGCCAAATGTGGCAGATACTGTTAGCTGTGTAACCAATATCTATTCCCCTCCTCTTCTCCTAACCACTTCCATTTCATTCAAAGCAGCAATGTACTAATTTTAAAAGTACATTTCCCAGCTTCCTATACAGCTAAGGGCTGTCCATTTAACATGGCCATGAAATATAAATGGAAGTAATATACAAACACACCAGACTCCTCTCCCCTCTCTTCTTTCTGCCCAGGTACTCATGTGATGCTACAAGTTGAATGACCATCTTGGGGGGAAAAACAGGACACATGTAAGGGTGGCTAAGCAGAAAGACAGAAGGAGCCTGGATCCCTGGTGGCTTCATCGAACTGCTCTACAGCCTTGGACTGCCACCCTTTTTATGTGAGGAAAAAGTAAATATCTATTTTGCTTAAAGAACAGTTCCCCAGAATTCTGTTGCTTGCAGCTGAGTGCAAGTCCTGAATGATTTAGGCTCATATGCAAATGAGATATAAAATCAGACTACCCCTAGATTTTAAACTCTGCCCTGTTTGAGAACTTCAGGCACAGAGTCTGGAACACAGAAAGTGCTTATAATATTTACTGAATGAGTTACAAAGCACAGCGAATTCCTGTCAGCATAACCTACACAAGAAGCCAAATCACAGTAAAAAACTTGGCAAGAAGGGAGTCACCTCAGAGAGTTAAATGAATCTCCACTGTCAGATAGGAAACTTCTCAGAGGGGTGGATAATCAGTTGATAGAAGGCCTAATACAGTACTAAGATGAGAATTTTAAAAAAACTTTTTACTGCCCTAGCTGGTTTTCTCAGTTGTTAAAGTGTCAGCCCATGGACTGAAGGATCCCAGATTCAATTTGGTCAAAGGCACATACCTCGGTTGCAAGCTCCCTGGCCTGGTTGGGGTGCATGCAGGAGGCAACCAATTAATGTCTCTCTCTCTCTCTCTCTCATCAATGTTTCTCTGTCTCTCCCTCTCCCTTCCACTCTCTCTTTAAAAAAAAAAAAAGGAAAAATATCCTCAAGTGAGGATTAACAATAAATAAATGAATCTATAATAATAAAAGCATATGTAAATCGACCGAATGGCTGAACAGCAGAACGACCATCCAGACGACCTTCCAGAGGAAGCCGGGGTTGTGAGGGCCGAGGCGGCTGGGGCAGCCGGGGCAGTGAGGGCCTACTCTTGCATGAATTTCATGCATCGGGCCTCTAGTCTATAAATATAAAAGCCTAAGCGACCCTTATGACTAGTCAATCGACCAGTCGACCAGTCGCTATGACGCACACTGACGACCAGGGGGCAGACACTCAATGCAGGACCTGCCCCTGGTGGTCAGTGTGCTCCCACAGCCAACCTCCCACGGTGCCTCATCCCCCCCACCCCCTTCCCCCAGCTGGCTGGCCCCGATCAGTTCCAATCGGCCCCAATCGCTGGCCAGGCCTAGGAACCCCACCGTGCATGAATTTGTGCACTGGGCCTCTAGTAAATAGATAATTAACTTTTTACTGAAATGCATACACACACATAGGCAAGAACAAAAATAAATACAGCTCAATGAATTTTCACAATGTGAACACACCTATGTAGTCAGCATTTAGTAGCAGACACAGAACACCAGGCTTCCCCCAAATACCTTGTCCCCTCTCCCAGCTATCTAGTATGAGAAGGTTAATGAGATTTACTGACATTTTTCTTAAAGAGACAACATCTATGTCTTTTAAACAAGAAAAATTTCAGGATCTAAACACATTTCTTAAGCATTCTTACCCGTTTATATCTCACTTTGGCATCATAGAAACGATTTTGGCGGAAAAGGTAGTTGCCAAACTCCCGTTCAGTAACTGCCACTTTTAGGACTTTCTGAAGTGGAAATTGATCTTGTTGCTCCTGAGGACCAAAGATAAGGACACCCAACAAGAAAACTGAAAGCTACGATGCCACAATGTCAGTATAATTACACCTGTTCCATTTTTCTTCTTCAGATTATGGACTTTTGTTTATTGCCGTATGTGTGCCAAGCACTGGGCTAGGTGCCTCTGCCCAGGTCATCTGTGTGAATTCCAATAGAAGCCACAGGAGTTCGGTGTTGTCACCGCCTCCACTTCACAGCTAGAGCCAAAAGGAGACCTTCTATAGTCCTCCCAGAGATATTCCCTAAAGCAGCAGTTTTCATGGAATTAGAAACTGATGGAACTTGTCAAGCACAGAAATCACAACTACTTATCAACCAAAATTTAACAGGTCTTGGTCTGCCCATGGCCACACTGGTCTTTATAGCCACAATGTGCTACCTTGGGTACATATCAAAATCATCCATAGCACCTCTTTTTAAAGGCAGGTGTCTTGTCCCCCCCACCTAGAGATTCTAAATCAGTATACTAGAAGTGGGACCCAGGCATCTGCAAGAACCTGTTATGCGTAAAGATGAAAAAGGGTAAGATTCCTCACTTGGGGTGCTGACAGTTCAGCTGGGGAGACATCGGATACAGATGTAGATCTAGGGTGGACATCTAAGATCACATATACAGTCAGTGTGAGATAGAATGACAAAGTGTGCCTCTAACTACTAACGAGATTTGAAGCCCCAGCTTTATAGGAAGGGTGAAGTAAAGGCAACAAAGAAATGGCAACACTTAAACGATGAGAACGGAAGCCACATGTCCCACGTTTCCGGGGATTATCCCATTTACACCTGATGTCCTGGTGTCACTCTCAAGTGTCCTGGCTTGGACAACAAGTTAGATGCTCACACTACTTATGAACTACCAAGGCTTCACTGGCTGGAGTCCAACCTTAATGTTGAGAAGCAAATGCCCGCTATCTTGCAGAGAGAAGTAGGCAAAGGTGACTGCCTGAAAAATCAACCCAAACTGCTGGTCCATAACAAACCCACAGCTTGGCCTTGGCCTAGCACCGTGACCCACATCTAAGGGCCAACATTAAGGCAGAGTAGGAAGTGGGGGAACAGCCGCCGCCGCCGCCACCACCCAGGAGCCTCAGGGGTGGAACCTGGGCCAGAGGAGCATCAGCATGGCATGATAATTACCAAAAACACAAACCCAACCCTCTCTCTATGAAGTGCTGACATTTGTACTCCAGAACTTACGGCGGTCAGGGCACAAAACTTGTCTGATTCAGCAGAATCCAGGAAGTCAATTAGCTCAATCTCAAATAAGACAGTAGAGTTGGGGGGGATCAAGGGCGGACAGCCCAGTGTTCCGTAGGCATAGGGCGGTTTGAATAGAAACCTGGCCAGCTCTCCCCTCCGCATGGTCAGAAGGCCCAGCTCCATGCCCCAAAGGGTAATATCTGGAAGAAGGGACAAAGAACTTGGTTGAAGTTCTCCCAGTACCCTGTTCCAGTGCTATCAATTTCTTTCCTCCTTACGTCCAAATCTCTTTCTGCACTGTGGCCCCAATTCACTTTTCAGCCTATTCCCCATACCACCACCCTTCCAACTCTAACTTCTGTAGGCTCTGCAGCATTCTGGCCCCTACATCTTGGTTCACACAGTCCTTTCTTCTTGTAACATCTTCCTCCCCATGCCCAGCGTCTGGCCTGATTGAAATCTTATTCAAACTTCAGGGCTCATTTCCAACGCTGCCTCTTCCAGGACACCCTCCCTGATCTTCCCAGCTGGAGCTAACGATGCCTTCATTAAGGGCTCCTGCAGCAGTGGGTATCCCTCCCAGGAACTTAAACGATTCTACCAGGTTAGCTCTCTGAACACGAGTCAAGCTCCACCACCACACCGGCTCCCATGTTCTAATCACCTGGGTACATCCTCTCTTTTCAGCGTGCATTGTGGGTAGTAAGCACTCAACAGATGTTTAAACAAACAAGAACACAATGCCTAATGGTTAGGTCAGGATGCAAAGATAACCTTGCCAGGTAGGACATTTCCCTAATACATTTCCCTGTACCCAGGTCTCAAGGGGAAACGTAGGCGAGAGCTAGCTGGTTTAGCAAAAACCGAGCCTCAAAAAACCGACCCAAAGAACCTGTGCCCGGGTCAGTTTCCCAGGCCTAGCGCCCTGTCCCTCATCAATCCCCCCGAAACACTCCTTTTCCAGCTCCTACTGTGAACTTACCCACTCCCAGCTTCATGAGTCGGGGCGTTTTCCTAAAGCAATTCGAATCAAAAGGCTTGTCCATGTGCTCCAGGTATCCAGAATATTTCACTAGGACAGAGGAAACAGACACAGAAACATGGACCAATACCCTCACCTCCGTAACATCACGTCTCTTTAATTATCACACAAAAACAACAGAATTAGGCCCTGACCGGTTTGGCTCAGTGGACTCAAGGGTCCCAGGTTCGATTCCGGTCAAGGGCATGTACCTTGGTTGCGGGCACATCCCCAGTGGGAGGTGTGCAGGAGGCAGGATAGATGTTTCTAGCTCTCTATCCTTCTCCCTTCCTCTTTGTAAAATATCAATAAAATATATTTAAAAAAAAAACAGAATGAGATGCCTCTCAACTGGCCCGTACCCTGATGGGAACACATCTTTGCTTAACGTCTGGATGCCTGCCTTGGGCTTCGAGGTTCAGAAACGTGGCTGGGGGGCCTCAAAGTGCCCCTTGTTCACAATGGCGTCATGCCAAGGGGACACGGGTTCCCTCGCTTCCTCTTGAAAATTCGAATTCTAGCCCTGACGGGTTTGGCTCAGTGGATAGAGCGTCGGCCTGCGGACTGAGGGTCCCAGGTTCGATCCCGGTCAAGGGCATGTACCTGGGTTGCAGGCACATCCCCAGTGGGGGGGGTGCAGGAGGCAGCTGGTCGATGTTTCTAACTCTCTACCCCTCTCCCTTCCTCTCTGTAAAAAAATCAATAAGGTATATTTTTAAAATAATCTAATTCTAACAAAGCATGTTCTACCCAATCCAAGTGCCTCCCCTCCCCCAAGATACGTGCCCGGGAGCCGCCAGTCCTCCCGCGCCCCCGGCTGCCCAGGACAGATGGCGCCCGCGGCCAGGGCGGGCCTACCTAGCACCGAGGCGTCCGGCACCACCAGCTCGCCAGCGCCCCCGCGGATGACGTCCTTGAGCACGCCCTGGTCCCCGGAGATGTCCAGCATCCACTGGCTCAGCCTCTGGTAAGGAGACTTGCGGGGAGGAAACACAGACTCAGAGCCCCCACACTGACCCTGGCTCGGTCACCCCCACCCTGACTCGCCCGCGCGGGGCCCTCACCTGGCCGGGGGCGCCCTCCGCTCGCATGGCGCCCGCAGTCCGGGTGTCCCCCACCATGTCCACGTGACCCTCCCGAGGCACCTGCCCCGCGCCCCGCGACTCCAGGGAGCTCCCGAAGGCTGCAGGCCAGCCGCCCTTTATGCCCTGCCGCCTGCCCCTGGCCCGGGCATGCCTTTCAGGGGCCGCGCTGAGGAGCTCAGGGCCTCACACCAACTGCAGCCAACGGCTGTCGGGCCAGGGAGGGCGTGGCCGGGCACGTGACCGGCTGTGCAGCACGTGGCACAGCACGTGAGGGGGAGGGGCCGCAGTGGGGTCATGTGACCGGAGCACGCTGGTGAGCACAAGGCCCCAGAATCTCCACCTTCCTTCTTTCTCGTTTGTTTTTCCGATAAATTCAGGCCGGGACAGGGCTTTAGAGTCAAACTGCCCAGTTCCTGAGAAGACAAGCGGATGCCCCTCGCTTTTCCATCAGCAAATCTACAAAATCTGTGCTGCACTTGCGCTCTCCGGGGGCAAAGGGAGAGCAGACCTGGGTCCCAGCTGGGCCCTCCCGCTCGCGTCTCCTCCTGCACTTCAGCCACCCGCTCCCTCCTGCCTCGGCCCTGCCTCGAATATGGGATCATCTCCTTCTTACGTGCAGGAATATCTCCTACCATAAAAGGAACAACCCTCCTTTTGTCCCACGTCGGCCTCCGGCTGCTCTTCCCAGAAAAACTTCTCAAAAGAGTGGCTGCAAAGGCCTTTTTAACTTCTCCGGCTCTACCTCCTCACCCCCCATTTTCCGTTCAACCCACCTTTCCCTGCTCCGTGCTACGGAAGACTGAAATCCATCAGGCGCCTCTTGTCCGCCTTTGATGAAGTTGACCTCTCTGACCTCTAAACACTTTCCTTTGGCATCAATATCCGCTGTCCATCATTGTCATAACAGATGGCCACAAACCTCGCTGTTTAAGCAACGCCTGTTTATCCTCTCATTTCCGCGGCGAGAGGCCTGACATCATTGGGTTCAAGTCCAGGCATCAGCCCGAGGGAAGCTTTGGGGAGGAATCCACCTCAAAGCTCCTGCAGGTTGTTGGCCAAAGGAGATCCCTGAAGCCCCGAGCCCGAGGCCCCGTGTCCTGCCTGGCTGCCAGCCGGGAGGCGCCCTCAGCTCTTGGAGGCCTCTCTCCGTCCTCCCATAGGGGCCCCAGCACCCAGAGCCCGCCATAGGGTGCTGAGTCCTTAGGTTTGCAGTCCTCTTGCTTCCTCTTCTGCAGCATCTCTGACTCCAGCAGAGGAAGTTGTCTGCTGTTACGGGGTTATGGGATTAAATCGGACCACCTGCATAATTCAGGTTTATGACCGTGATGACATCTTCAAAGTCCCTTTTGCCTTTTACGGTAACATATTCCCAGCGGTCCAGGAATTTGGGCCTGGATATCTTTGGGTGTGTGTGTGGGGGCAGGGGGGGGGCAGGAGGCATTCTAGCTCCCACAGTTTCCAATCACCACACTCTCCTGATGGTCCTCTCACCTCCTGGCTGTCCCCTCTCAGTCATCCTCCACGTCCTGACCTTTAAAGGTTAGCAACCTCAGGGCTGTCCTTGGCTCCCTGCCCTTCTCTGTTTTCAATCCCTAAGAGATCCCAACCATTTGTTTAAATACTCAAGGCCCAGTGCACAAAATCCATGCATGGGTAGGGTTCCTAGTGGCTGCCAGCTGCTGGCTGCCAGCTGGGGCCTCCCTTCCCCCAGCTGCCTGCCACCACTGCCAGCCGGCCCTGCCCCTGGTCAAACTCCCGGTTGAACTCCCAGTCAAACTCCTGGTCAAGGGACAATTTGCATACTAGGCTTTTATTATATAGGATGTGCTATAAACAGGTGGCATATACCTGGCTAGCTTAGAGTCTCCCAAGTGCCACTGTCCAGGTGCCTGTATCCAACTGCCTTTTCCAATGGTTCTCAAAAGTAGCATCGGTGCTTGTTACAAATGGAAATTCTTGGGCCCATCCATGTACTCCCGAGTCAGAAACTCTGCAGCCGGGCCTAGACATTTGTCTGTGGACCAGTTGGGCGACTCAGTTCCTCCACCTGGATGTCCTCAGGCTTCTGGCTCTAGATCCCCCTTGTCTTTTGTTTACATCATTCTTCTCCGTATCAGTCATTCGGCTTCATCAGCCGTCCACCCAAGTGCTCACACTACTGTGATCCGTTATGTACAGAGCAGCCAGAATGATATTTTAAAAATATAAATGAGATGATATTCCCTTGCCTTAAAACCAATTTCTTCAATAGCCCCCACTGCCCTTGAAATGAAATCCAAACCTTTGCCCTAGTCTACACAGCCCTCCTTGCCAACCCTCTGGCCTCATCTTCTGATATTTCCTCTCCCTTACTATGTTCCAGCTACCCAGGTATCCTCTCTCCGTGCTTTCCAGCCTCGGGGCCTTTGCACTTGCTGGCCCAGTGCCTGGTCTACCCGCCTGAATCCTTTCAGGTGGCCAGCTGCTGTGTATCCTTCTGGACTCAGCTCAACCGTCCCTCCTCAAAGACATTGCCCTGCCCCTTGCTCAGGTGCACCTCATACAACCTGTCACCCCATCCTCCTTTTCCACCACAGTGCTTACTTCCTGCATAGCATTTAAAACTATTATATTAACTTGTTTATGTATGATCTTATACCACTCCTACCTCCATACATCATAAACCCCAAAAGGATAGAAACCTTGTCTGTCTTGTTCTTAAATATATGCCTAACTAGAGGCCCAGTGCATGCACAAAATTTGTGCAGCGGGGGGAAGGGTCCCCTCAGCCCAGCCTGTACCCTCTCCAATCTGGGACCCCTCAGGGGATGTCCGACTGCCAGTTTAGGCCTGATCCCAGGGATTGGGCCTAAACTGGCAGTCAGACATCCCTCTCACAATCCTGGACTGCTGGCTCCTAATCGCTCACCTGCCTGCCTGGTTGCCCCTAACTGCCCCCCCTGCTGGCCTGGTCACCCCTAACTGCCCTGTTCTGCTGGCCTGGTTGCCCCTAACTGCCCCCCCTGCTGGCCTGGTCACCCCTAACTGCCCTGTTCTGCCGGCCTGGTCGCCCCTAACTGCCCCCCTTGCCAGCCTGGTCACCCCATGCAGCCTGCTTGTTCAGTTGTTTGGTCGTCTCTCACTAACCCCCCTGCTGGCCTGGTCATAGGCAGCCATTTTGTGAGGGCGTGAGGGTCAATTTGCATATTACCACTTTATTATATAGGATACCCAGCTCAATGCTTGATACATAGCAGGTTCTCAATAAATATTTCTTGAATTAACAAATAAAATTAGCTTTCTATTTGTCTATACCAGACCTTAGTCTTGCTTGACATGGGGTGGAGACCACTCCTGCTGGCAGACGTGGGTGCTTAAGTGGCCTGATGTTCTAGAGCTCTTTCTCTCTCTCTCTTTCTACCTGTATAGAGCTCCTGTTCTAGAGTGTTCTCTCTCTCTCTCTCTCTCTCTCTCTCTCTCTCTCTCTCTCTCTCTTTTCAAATGAGTTGGTTTAATTCCAGGTGGTACAGAATTTGGGATAGAACAAAGACCAAAGAACACACTTTGGCAGGGTTCTGGGCTGGGTTTACTCTGACCTCACAGCTAAGTTGAGATGACTGAGTGAAAAGAACTAAAGAGATGAGTCACTGCATGATTATTATTATTATTTACAAAGGTTAATTCTTTAATATACCATAGGCTCCAAGACAAAACTTCATTCTAGCTCTAGTTGGCAACAGATGGCATGACAGGGAATCCAGAAGTTAAAACAGGAATGGAATTAAGGATCACCAATGCCCCAGGCACACGGAGCAGCTCACTATTTGCCAGATTAGTTTATTCCACCTGTGACCAGGGGGCCCTTCCCCAGAGCCTTCGCTTTAGTTCCTCGAGTTTCTTCTGCTCCTCTTTTTGCTTTTGCTTGAATGCCTTACCCGCCTCACCCATCTCCTTGGCCTGCTTCCTCAGCTGCTTTAGGGGCTTCTTCTTGCACCTTCAAGGCAAGACATGGCGCCTGCCGCCGCTCCCCCAGACCCTGCCGCCGGAAGCTCTAGCGCTCCTGTTCCTTAACACTCCTGGAAGCCTCTCCACCCTATCCTTTCCAACCAGTAATTCCCACCACACCCCAGGGGTATGTGTAGTATCTTATGACCTGCATATCACATATCCAGCCCACATAGTATATTATTAACTGTATAACAACATGTCACTGAACTTCTAAACCTTTGAAAGACTTCATATAAACAAGTTCTTAATGCATGTTGAATAAAGAAGTTAGGCACAGAAGAGCACATACTAAATGATTCTGTTCGTTTGAAATTCAAAACTGGGCCACGTGAATCTGCAGTGATATGAGTCACGTGGGCAGCTATTCTTGTTAGACATTCTGACCAGGGGGCGGCACGTGGGAGGCACTGGAAATGTTCTGTATCTTGATCTGGAGAGTGAGCATATATTAAGTTTACTTTAAGCGTGTGGTTGAGATTTGTGCCCTTTTTAGAAGATATACCCCAATTAAAAAATCTAAATAAAAAAAAATATCTTTAAAAGAGAGAGAGAGATTCAGATAGATTGTGTTGAAGCACAAATCTGTCCCGTTGGGGTCTGTAAGGTGTGACTGGGTACCCAGTGTCTCTGTCTGTACCCCTTCCCCTTGCCTGGCCAAAGCAAGCACCTGAATGTTACAGTTATCAGAGCCGGCCCAGCAAAGGCCGCCTCCCCAGTCCCGTGATGTGGCCCAGTTTCCACCTGATTCTGGGTGACCTTGAGGACATGGGGGTGTTGCTGGGAAAGAGGAGGAGGAAAGGGGTAGTGACAAGGTGGTGGAGCAAGCATCCAGCTGCAATCTTCAGGTCTCTGCTCCTGCTATTCTATCCCGGGGAGAAGAGGCCAAGCCAATCAGGTCAGCGATGCTGGTTTGAGGCCCTGGTGGGAGGCTCAGTGGATTCTAAGAAGCCAGGTAGTTTCATGGGGGGGCTCTTCTTGGGTCTGCTTCTAGCTCAGTGCTTCTGTCTTTCAGAGCCAATCAGTTTTCAAGGAGGAACAGGGTGGGAGATGAAGATACAGCTTTCCTAAGTCCCAGACTCTCCAGAACATTGTTGTTCTAAGACAGAACTCTGCTTTAGGGTGATCTGGGAGTGTCTAGTGTAAATGTAGATTTCTGGGTCTCACTGGAGATGTGGGAAGGGTGACTCAAGAATCTCTATTATAACGACGATTCCAACATTGCTCGCCAATTTGAACACTTATCTAGACGGTGGGAAGCACCTTGGCTTGTTTTTGCTGTCCAGTTCCAGGTCAGGACACGTGCTGAGGCTGGAGCTCGCATTATTTGTGTCATCTAATGATGCTGCAGATGGCCCCTTCCATGTTTACCTCCAAATCTGAGTTTAAATAAGTTAGAATCGTCTATCTCAAAGTACACCCCCACCCCCCAATTTAAGCCCTTTGTTTTAAAGACGAAAAACAGGCCCAAGATTATAGAGGGTCAGGACTGGAATCCAGGACTGGAGTCTGTAAGGCCTCTAATTTCCCCAGGCCCTTTTCCAGGGAATTGTGGGCAGGGGGAGTGGAGGGAGCCCGCTCAGAAAGGCCCCTGTGCGACCGCCCGCAGGGTGGATGGCGAGGCTGGTGAGCATGACGGCGCTGGAGGACCGCCTGCAGTGCCCCATCTGCCTCGAGGTCTTCAAGGAGCCCCTAATGCTGCAGTGCGGCCACTCCTACTGCAAAGGCTGCCTGCTGTCCCTGTTCTGCCACCTGGACTCCGAGCTGCGTTGCCCTGTGTGCCGGCAGGAGGTGGACGGCAGCCGCTCCCCGCCTAACCTCTCCCTGGCGCGGGTGATCGAGGCCCTGGGACTCCCGCGGGACCCGGAGCCCAAGGTCTGCGCGCACCACCGGAACCCGCTCAGCCTCTTCTGCGAGAAGGACCAGGAGCTCATCTGCGGCCTCTGCGGGCTGCTGGGCTCCCACCAGCACCACCGGGTCACGCCGGTCTCCACCGTCTACAGCCGCATGAAGGTGGGCCCGGAGGCTGCTGGGGGGCGGCAGCCAGGTCACCCGGGGGCGCCCACAGAACCCCGCCTCGGCGCTCTCTGGCGCCATCGCCCGGCGCAGAAGGGCCCTGGGGCAGCGAGTTCTCTCCAGCCCGGTCCTGGAGCAGAACTCGGGGCATTCATTCCGTCCCTCCCGTTCTGAGCAGGTGCTGGGGATTAAAGTGGTTCTAAAGCAGGAGCGCCCCTGCGTCCCGTGCCAGCCCATCTCGGCTTTGTCTGTCTTTGCAGCTCCGGTTGGTTTCTTGAACGCCCCTGGGACTGCACTCTCAGGCACAGGGGGACAGGGACTCTGTGTTGTTCCCTGGGGTATTTTTGTGCCTGGCTTAGTAATCGTTCAAAATGTATTTGTGGAATCAATGGATTCCTGCCCTCCTGACCGTTGCCTCAGGCCTAGCAGATCATTATTTAACATAATAATAATAGCAACAACAACAGTGATCCATCTTAGGTTAATATGTTGATCTAAGGTTGGGAAGGATTGTTAGGTTTTGCAAATGAGGAAACAGGCTCAGACAAGGTCACACAGCTTGGCTGGCAGAGCTAGGACTCAAACCAAGGCCAGTTTTCTTCGCACTGCCAACAGATCAAGAAAGGGCAGGAAGGGCACTTGGAAGTGAATTATTATAGGGTTCGTGGCCTGGTATTGGAGGGGAAGTGGGCATAAACTCGAGGAATGACCCAAAAAAAAAGTGAGGTGGTCAGGAAAAGAAAGAGCATGGAGATCTGCAGGCAGGCAGGCGGCTAAGTGCTCTGGGCCGCATCTCTTTGCTCCTTCAACCCTGGGAGACAAGTAGGAAACATGCAGGGCCAGCCAGGTCATCCGCCAGCCCCGCCTCCCCACAGGCATTTACTGGGCATCTAGTCTGTGCTAGGCGATGTGCTAGTGCCCATCATACAGCACGCTGCCCTGCGGGAGTTCACAGTCTGGATGTCTGGTGTGTCAGGGGCTGCCGTCAAAGTTAAATAGTCTCCAGGTGAGACTTCCTGGAACATGGCTCCTGCATGGTCTCAGGTGGGCAGGGAAGGCTTCCTGGAGGAAGGGGACTACCGAACCAAGACTTGAATCACATGGAGGACTAGATAAGAAAAGAAGGGGAGGAAAAGCATTCCAAGTGTAATGACAGCACATGCAAAGGCCCAGGAGGCAATCGGCATGGCACATTTGAGGATTTATAAGTCATTGCATTAAGCCCAAGGGAGAGCGAGATGGGAGCCAGATGGGACAGGTCATGGAAAGACCTGTGTGACATGTGTTGAGATTTGTAGTTTGTTCAGAGAACGATGGTGGTGTGGTTTGGGCACTGGAAGTTTTTAAGCAGAGTTGTGATGGAGTCCTATCCCTTTGCCAAAGGGGTAAATTGGAGAGTGAGGCTGGGGATAAGAGCTTGGGAGTCAGAGTCTGCAGAGTGATAAGGGGAGACACTGATGATGCTCCAAGGAGCACCAGGGTTTAAGGTTTGGGGAGGGCAAGAACCCCAAGGAAGGAGACAGAAAGCATCAACAGAGGAAGCAGGGACACTGGCTGCATATGGCTTCCTGGAAATCAGAGGAACCAGAGCATTTTAACCAGAACAAGATCACTTGTGTGAAATGTCTGCTGAGGATTCAAAAGAGTGTCAGCTTTAACAGTAAGAAATGGTTACCTTGGCAAGAGTAGTTTTGGGGAAGTGTGGAAGGAGGACATCCAATTAGAAGGCTCCCACAGAGAAGTAATATAATGAAATGGAACCCATGTTTTATTAGCAGATGGCTGCCCAGGAGAGAAGCAAACACTTGGGAGCTTGCTCATCATTTCTGGCAAAGAGTCAGGGCCCAGCTTGGGTCCTGGTTTTGGATGTGGTTTTTTTTGTAATCCCAAGATTCTTCTGTGTGATGTGACTCAATTATGTTTCTTTATCAGATCCCTGTTATGCTTTCCTGTTTTCTCCTATTGATTGAAATCTTGAGATACTTTATTTTCACAATTGTGTTTCCCCTCACTGTGGCCCAGTTGCTGAGAAAGAACTAGTCCCATCTCTCTCTGCCTCATGAGGGTTACCACTGGAATGCCCTTTCTTGGGTTGCTGTGAAATTTTATGCCTCCTTATTCAGAGCAAGGTCTCTGTATCCATTTATTCTTTACCCAGCTCCCTTTCTGAAAGGCTCTTGTGGGCGACTTCTCCATGGGAACTTTCTAAGCGAGAGTCAGTACACGCCATGGGCATAAACCCACAGGGCCCTAGTCAAGTAGTGCAGCCTAGATGGTGGTCTAGGTGGTCCTGCTTGGACTCCTAAGGATAGATCAGATTTGGGGCCAGAGCATCCCAGGAGAAGTGAGTTTATTTCACCCTTGGGAACCCCTAAATCTAGGCTCAGATCAAACCTGCCAGGGATGGATTCAGATCTTTATAAGGTATTGGGGACTTACCAGGTATAACCTGGTCCACCACATGCACTACTGGCCTCACTTGGGGACAGCCCTTTTGTAATGACTCTTGATCAAATGCCCACTGATTCTGCACCTCCTGGTGACTGGAGAGTTTACCTGGTGGGTACCCTACAGGTGGCATTCCATGCAGGGAGTATTGGCTTGAGACCGGCAATCACCTCTCTTGGATGTTGTGTGGTGACTTCCAGGTGGCTGTAACACGTTTAGCATCTCTCTCCATGTCTTGGAGAGGGATGACTTAGAGTTCCTCTGCTGTCTGGGCAGTTCCTGCCATCTGTATGGAACATTCTTGAATAATCGTAATTATTTTGAGGTCAAGGGCACCTGGGGTAGCTCTGGTGCCTAAATGGTTGCACTGGGAGTGCTAGTGGCCATTGGGATGCTCCCTAGAAGTGTGAGGCCCAGGGCTGGCCCCAAGGAGCTAAGAGCCTAAAGGGGTCAGCCACTCATGGGGGCCATGGCACATTGCCTCCAGGAGGAGCTTGCAACCCTCATCTCTGACCTGAAGCAGGAGCAGAAGAAGGTGGATGAGCATATCGGCAAGCTGGTGAACAATAGGACCCGGATTGTTGTGAGTGCCCTTTCCCTCTGCCCCTACGCTGGGACCAGCCACCTTCCCTTTCCTACAGAGCCCAGTTCTCATTTGTCCTTTACAGGAATCCATGCCTTCCATATAAAGCCAGCATTCAAAGCATTCCAGGGCAGGGTGGGGAAGGTGCAAATCTCAGGGGACTTCAACCCAGTTGTCAGGACTGCTTCTAAGTTGGCTTGTATTCCTGGAGTCCTTGGGACTGAGATAAGCCAGAAGCTAAGTCCCAGAGGTAAACACCCCAAGTGTGGGCATGACGCCCCAGCCCCTGCCTCTCGTGTCTGCTTGACCTTGACAGTCTGTGTGGTGCCTTCTCAGTACCTTGCAGCACAGGCATGGAAAGGCCTGAAGCTCCCCTTGGCTGTCTGATTTTCCTCAGTGAGAGGCACACTGGGGCTGGGAGGTGCGGAGCCCAGGCCCTGCAGGTGATTGTGAAACAGCAGTGGTATCCTTAGACTATCCCTCACTTTTGAGAAGGAGGCAGCATCACCCTGATCAATGGAGATAAACTCAAGGTCACACGGGAATCCTGGCTATCTCACTCCAAACCCTGCTCTCCTCGGGCTTTTCAGACTTTTTTCAGTTTTAAAACCCTGTGGTAAAGCAAAATCTTACTTGCACACATAATAGTTAAGACGGCGAAAGCAGAGCCACTGCTTTGAAATGGGAACTGGGGATCCTGCCTCTGCCCTGCCACTGTTACCCACTCCCATGGTCCCCATGGGGCCTCCAGGCACAGTGTGAAGGTGTGGGCAGGATTCAGCCCTGGGACTTGGGTACCAGCCATGACAGGCCCTCCCTGTTCTAGAATGAATCCGATGTCTTCAGCTGGGTGATCCGCCGTGAGTTCCAGGAGTTGCACCACCTAGTGGACGAGGAGAAGGCCCGGTGCCTGGAAGGGGTGGAAGGTCACACCCGTGGCCTCGTGGCCTCCCTGGACATGCAGCTGGAGCAGGCCCACAGCACACGGGAGCGGCTGGTCCAAGCCAAGTGTGTGCTGGAGCAGTTTGGTAATGAGAATCACCATGAGTTCATCCGGGTGAGTGGCTAAAGGCCCCAGGGCTTCAAGAGCCTCCCCTTCCTAAGTAAGGGCTTTTGCATAGCCTCTGCCATGCCCTAACCTACCTCTCTCTTGTCTTCCAGAAGTACCACTCCATAGCCTCCAGGTAATAACTTTGGCAGGATGCTCTCAGCATGGGTCTAGTGGCTGCGGGCACAGGCATCTCTTCTCTATGAGTTCCTCCCCTCAGTTTCACCAGTGCCTCAGGAGCAGCTGGCCACATCTGGCTCTATCCTGGGGCCAGGAAAAGCAGAGATGAAGTTAGGTGTCTGCCTTCAGGGGTTTTGCAGACTGGTGGGAGGTGGCCAGTGAACTGTCATTACATCGTGGTGGGTACCTAGAACAATAGAAACTACAGAAATACACAGAGGAGGAAGTGACGGTGGAGGGAGATTGGCAAAGACAGTGTATGGGTCGGGTAGCTGACAGGGGAGAGGACAGGAGTTTACCGTGCAAGCCAAGCCATACTACTTGAAGGGGAAAAGTAGTATGTGGACTTGGGAATATTATGAGAAGTTCAGTACTGCTGGGCTGTGAATTATGCACAGATTGACACGGGGAATAAGGTAGGAGAATGGTCAGAATGAGGGGCCTTGACATTTGCACTCTGGCTTGTGGATAGGGATTGGATCCATGTCTAGTCGCAACAAGTGAATAGTCCATGCAGTTTCTGAGCCTTTCTCGTACCCCATTTATGAGTCTCTTCGTTTCCTCAGATTTTCTTTTTTCCCCCAACATTTGTTGATTGATTGATTTTTAGAGAGAGAGAAGAAGTGGGGTGGGAGAGAGGAACATCAGTTTGTTGTTCTACTTATTTATACATTCATTGGTTGATTCTTGGTGTGCCCTGACCAGGGATTGAACCTGTAACCTTGGCATATTGGGACGATGTTCAACCAACTGAGCTTCCTGGCCAGGGCCTCAGATTTTCTTTAGTTTCCGGGACAATTTGATTGGGAGCATTGATTTAAATGATGGACAGAGAATCTGATTGGCTCTGTATCAGGGTCATCCATTACAGAGAAGTGGTCCTGAAATGTTAGGATGCACCAGAATCACCTGGAGGGCTCATTAACACACCATCACTGGGCCCCAGTATTCAGTTTCTGATTTAGCAGGTCTGGGGTGCTACCCAAGAAAATTTGCATTTCTAACAAGCTTCCAGGTGATGCTACTGGTCTAGGACCTGCACTTTGAGGACCACTGATGTAGAGTATTTCCCCTTCCAGGAAGGAGGGGGGTCCTCGGAGAAGGAGGTGGAGGGGAGGAAATGATGGGCATCCTGAGTGCACAGCCTGCTGAACTGTAATGGACTTGCCTGTGGGTAGGTGCATGGTATGCAGCTCTGCCAACACTGCACCCTGTTGCCTCCAGGGCAGAGCTCCAGCCGGCCCGACCTTTGGAAAGCACGTTCAACCCCATCTCCTTCAAACCAGGCCTCCACCAGGCTGACATCAAGCTGACTGTGTGGAAAAGGCTCTTCCGCAAGGTTCTGCCAGGTGCGGCCCCATCCCATCCTCATTTCTGAGGGCTGCTGGTATAAAGTACAGAGAGCTGGGAGGCCTGCATGGGTTAGTGGGGAGAGAACGGGAATGGGGTTCCACCAAACAGCTTGGGTCAAACTCAGCTCCATCTCCTACTAACTGGGCAAGTGGTATAATTTCTGAGTCTCTGTTTCCTCACCTGTAAAGGGCTATTAACCCCCACCTTGCTAGGCTGATATTTATAAATGTGTGTGTGTGTATGTGTATGTGTGTATGTGTGTGTGTGTATGTGTGTATGTGTGTGCGCATGCGTGTGTGCGTGCGTGCGTGTGTGCGTGTATGTGCGTGTGTGTGTATGTGTGTGTGTAGTTTAGTGCTTAATAAATGTAGCTGTTACTTTGTCAAAAAATACTCAGACATTTCATTAACGTTTTCATTACTGGCACATAAAGGCGATCAATCAATAGACTAATTTCATCCAACCAAGACATACAGGGTTTATATAATAGAAAAGGGGGGGGGAGAGAAAAAAAAACCCATGTTCTTTGAACTCTGAATGTTGTTTGCACATTTTTGGTGTAAACTGATTAGCCGGCAGCTAGCAAAGAGGTCAGTTGTGAGTTTGTCCTTGAATAGGCTGCTTACTGTATCAAAGAAACCAAGTGCAGTTGTTAAGGATTCTCCAGAAAACCTGAGGAGTTTAGCTGTGGACCACACATGACAGGCTGTCTTCCAGGTCCTTCCATCAGCACCTCCACCGTAAGCAGGCCTGTACCATGTCCCTTACAAGAAGGCCTTGGCTCACAGCTGTTTATTTTTCCTAGCCTCCAGGCATCGTTCATTCATTCAGCCAACGTCCTAAGAGTGCCTACTCTGTGCCTGGTCCCTTCTAGGCCAGTGCAGCTCCTCTTCTGAGGAGCTAGGGCCTCCAATCAGCCTTCCTTGGAGCAGGGTCTGCTGCCTTTTGAAATCTGCCTTCTCTGATTTCTCCTAGCCCCGGAGTCTCTCAAGCTGGATCCCACCACAGCCCACCCACTCCTGGAACTCTCCAAGGGCAACACAGTGGTGCAGTGTGGGCTCCTGGCCCAGCGGTGCGCCAGCCAGCCTGAGCGCTTTGACTACAGCACTTGTGTCCTGGCCAGCAGGGGCTTCTCCTGTGGCCGCCACTACTGGGAGGTGGTGGTGGGCATCAAGAGCGACTGGCGCCTGGGCGTCATCAAGGGCACAGCCAGTCGCAAGGGCAAGCTGAGCAAGTCCCCAGAGCACGGCATGTGGCTCATTGGCTTGAAGGAGGGCCGGGTGTATGAGGCTTTTGGCTGCCCGAGGGTGCCCCTGCCCGTGGCCGGACACCCCCACCGCATTGGCGTCTATTTGCATTATGAGCAGGGAGAGCTCACCTTCTTCGATGCTGACCGCCCAGATGACCTGCGACCACTCTACACATTCCAGGCTGACTTCCAGGGCAAACTCTACCCCATCCTGGACACATGCTGGCATGAAAGGGGCAGTAACTCACTGCCCATGGTGCTGCCCCCGCCCAGCGGGCCCAGTCATCTCAGCTCTCCACAGCCCACCAAGCTGTAGGGGTGCTCATGGGGCTGCCTGCTCATAGGCCATCCCATCTGGGCATGGGGACTCCAGGGATTCTGTTGGGTCCAGAAAACAGCGGTTACATCTTTACTGTTTGGAAGGTCTTCATGCCTCTGTGACCCTGGAAACAGCCAGTGATATGGAGAAAAGGACCACAGGTCCCCACCAGCTAACGGCGTGTTTATTTACCTACTAGACTACTAACCTGCTTCTTAACCAGCAGAACTGGGCCTTGGGCTTCCCTTGGCCCCTCCTACCGTGCTTGTTGCTTACTCCTCCAACTGAGGCTGGAAACATTCCCATACGTAATTTTTCATCATCATTGTGAATTTAAAGTAACTTCCAAGACAATAAACTTGACATTATTTATTTCTCTTTATTTAAAAAATTATTTTTTAGCCCTAACCGGTTTGGCTCAGTGGATAGAGCGTTGACCTGCAGACTCAAGGGTCCCAGGTTCGATTCTGGTCAAGGGCATGTACCTTGGTTGCGGGCACGTCCTCAGTAGGGAGTGTGCAGGAGGCGGCTGATCGATGTTTCTCTCACATCGATATTTCTAACTCTCTATCCCTCTCCCTTCCTCTCTGTAAAAAAATCAATAAAATATATATTTTTAAAAATAAAAATAAATAAATAATTATTTTTTATTCCTAATGTTGACAAAATTGCAGGTGTTCCCCTTTTTCCTGCCCTTTGCTCACCTCCACCCACCTCTGCCTTCCTGTCCCTATTTCTCTTTAAATGATTTGCAAATATTAATTGCTGTACAGAATTGCTTTATTCTTGGATCTCCAACCTCTAGTGGGGCCAGAGCTTGCTTCTACCCACTGCCCATTGTTCTGTGGTTAGAGTCACATCAACCATTCCATCACTGCTCTGTCCTTAAAGACTCTCTTGACTTCCCTGTCAGTGAGATGAGATGGAAATGACACTACTTTAAAGCAGAAGCAAGTTGGAACCAGTCAGGGGTTCAGCCCATCCCTGAAAGCTGCCATGCACATGGAGGGGGGCCAGAGCCCATGAATGTTCATGGTGAGCCTGCTCCTGGCC
This sequence comes from Myotis daubentonii, assembly GCF_963259705.1. Lineage (NCBI taxonomy): Eukaryota > Metazoa > Chordata > Mammalia > Chiroptera > Vespertilionidae > Myotis > Myotis daubentonii. Next base: position 33,770,753 of record NC_081843.1, read on the forward strand.
ACAACTGATGGCCAGTGTCTCGCCCAAGAATCTGAACACTGGGGGAGAGAACATGGTTGAGGACCCAGTCACCTGAGACCTGGTGCTTTAGACTCTAAAAGTTTAGAGAACTCCCCAGACTTGAGGTCTGTGAAGCCACCTGAGAGCCTTCCATGGGGAAAAGCTCCATTATGGTGCCATGGCAAGTATCCACATAGGCCGCACAGGCAAAGGCTTGACCGACAGACAGCCTGAGTGATCCTCCAGGAACAGGAGAGGATGGGAGGCTTGGAGGTGCTACCTCAAGGCCATGTCCACCCACCTCCTTATCCCACAGGAGCCTCCTAGGCTCTGATGAAGAATGAGGCTTTTTGCTCCATCTCCCTCCAAGTAGAGTTGCAGACTACAGAACAGCTTAGCGGAGTGTAGAACTGGCCCCTCAGCGACAGCATATCCCACAACTGGTGTTGCAGTCATCAACCCTTTGATTTCCACGGCATCCTTTTCTGTGTGTACAACAAGGACCACCTGGAGCTGGCACTTTGGGCTAATTTTCCTTCTGCTTTCGATGTAAGTAATAAACTGTTTGAATCAAATGGTGTTTGTATCTTACTGGCTGAATCTGCCAGGCGCTGGCCCTGGGTGCTGTGTGCTTGAAACCTTTCAGACCTTGTTTTTGGATATGCAGCAGTTCCTTCCGTCCTAGGCCTGGGCCGGAGTGTCACCCCTCCAAAGCCACGCTCCACTCTTCTTCATCCTGCTCTGTGTCCTGGGAGGCTGGCCCTGATGGAACACAAAACTCTTTGGCTTCTGCTGGGCTCAGCTGATGGGAGGGGCTGGCAGGAGATCCAAGGGCAGGAGAAGGGGTTTGAGGTATTTATTTTCCTGGTTTCCTGCCTGCTGGGCTATGGGTTAGCAGCTTCCCTCTACTTAAGCGTCCTGGCAGGTGGCTCCCTCCTTCTGTTACTCTGTCCTTGTCCCTCGGGCCCCGAGTACTGCACCATCCCCTGTAAGTTCTCTTAACTCTAACCAGTCCCTTCTTAAAATGTCCTCAACTACTCTTTCGTGTGCATCTTCCTGCCTTCAGACAGACACCTATTTAATAAATTCTGTTTGGCTAGCCAGAGTTAGTGTTTGCAATCAAAAGATCATATATATATATATATATATATTGATTTCAGAGAGGAAGGGAGAGGGAGAGAGAATCACCGGTCAGCTGCCTCCTGCACACCCCACACTGGGCATCGAGCCCGCAACCCAGACATGTGCCCTTGACCAGAATCGAACCCGGGATACTTTGCAGTCTGCAGGCTGATGCTCTATCCACCGAGCTAAACCGGCTAGGGCAAGATCTTTTTTTTTTAATTAAAATTTTTTTTTAATGAAAGACATTCTCTTATATAACAACAATGCAAATGTGTCAAAATCAGGAAATTAACATTGATAAAACACTGTTATCCAGTCTACAGACATTATTCAGATGTCACCCATTGTCCTCCTTGTCCTCTGTTGTAAGACTATTTCAGGTCTAGGATCCAATCCAAGATCACCAGTTACATTTCAGTTGTCATGTCTCTTTAGCTTTCCTTCATCTGGGTCAGTCTTAGTCTTTCTTTGTCCTCTCAACTTTGCCATTTTGAAGAGATGGGACCAATTATTTTGTAGAATGTCCCTCGATTTGGGTGTGTTTAATACGTCATTTGATTCAGGTTATGCATAGATGGCAGGAATACTGCGGAAGTGATGCTACCAACTGGTCAGAGATTGTGACTTGCTCCCATATTGGCAATGTTACTTTTTTTCCCTAAAATATCATATTGATTTCAGAGAGGAAGGGAGAGGGAGAGAGAGAAACATTAATGATGAGAGAGAATCATTGATCGGCTGCCTCCTGTATGCCCTCTACTGGGGATTAAGCCCACAACCTGGGCATGTGCCCTTGACTGGAATTGAACCCAGGACCTTTTAGTCCGCAGGCCAGTGCTCTATCCACTGAGCCAAACTGGCTAGGGCTGGCAATGTTAATTTTGATCACCAAGTCCTGGACATGTCCTCCATGGCCCAGCCCTGGACTCAGCCATGTTGCTAAGGACCCCTGATTCTTTTTAGTGGGAAGTGATATTAGAACCCAAGATCTGGAATCTAGGTGTGCTCATTGCCACTGAAGTGTTATTGAGAATATCCTTCCTGTGGACAGACTGGAGAAAATTGCCATTTCGTATAATTCTTGCCCTTCACCATTTTATATTTGTAGCTCCTTTCTCTCACCGCAAGAAGCCTGGCTTCCACCCTAGGTGGTTTGTCTCAGTGGATAGAGCGTTAGCCTGTGGACCGAAGGGTCCTGGGTTCGATTCCAGTCAAGGGCATGTACCTTGGTTGCGGGCACATCCCTAGTGGGGGCTGTGCAGGAGGCAGCTGATCAATGTTTCTCTCTCATCCATGTTTCGAACTCTCTTCCTCTCCATTCCTCTCTGTAAAAAATCAATAAAATATATTTTTTAAAAAAGCCTGGCTCTCAACAAAATATAGTTACTTCTTTGCTCAATTCTACAATACACATACACTTGTTTCAGAATTACTATCATATTACTTTTTACCCAATCCCAGAGGTTTCCCCACTTTGCTTTCTCCTGCCTCCATTAATCCATTAATCTATCATCAATGGATTTCATGTAAATCACTTATATTTCCTCTTATGATTATAATGTATAAAATAAATTGCAAAACTGCCATTCTCGGGAGCATATTCTCAATCCATTGAGACTACTTCCTGGCAATTGTCAGTTTGGCTCAAATAAACTCACAAAAAATTCTCTACAGGCTTGAATGTTTTTTACGTTGGCAGTATATAATATATAAAGGGCACTAAGAGAAAGATGGCATAAGAGTGAGCTGACTTCCAGGGCAACACATTAATATCTTCTATAATAATAAAAGCGTGATATGCTAATTAGACCAGACGACCTTCCCCCAAGAAGCTGGGGCGGGCGAGGCAGAGGTGGCCCCCCGCATCAGGGGCGCCTCCTCCGAGGTGGGGCCCCAACCCTAGCACAACACGTGCATCCAGCCTCTAGTCCTATCTAATAAAAGAGAAAAATGGTAATTGGCGTACGACGATACCCTTTTCATTGGCTAATCAGGGCTATATGCAAATTAACTGCCAACTATGATTGGCAGTTAACTGCCAACTATGATTGGCAGTTAACTGCCAACTATGATTGGCAGTTAACTGCCAACAAGATGGCGGTTAATTTGCATATATAGGCACAATGCAGGGAGGCGAAAGGGAAAGCAGGAAGAAGCCCCCTGCCACTGACAGTGATCGGAAACCCAGGGGGGAGCTAAGAGCTGGGGGGCAGGGCAAAGGCGGCCCTGGGGCCGCCTTTGCCCTGCCCCCCAGCCATGATCGGAGAATCAGGCACCTTTGCCGCCCTGGCCAGTGATAGCAGGAAGTAGGGGTGGAGCCAGCGATGGGAGCTGGGCACGGTCGAAGCTGGCAGTCCCGGGAGCTAGGGGTCCCTTGCCTGGGCCTAAAGCGGAGCCCAGGATCGCGGGGCCGCTGCAGCTGCGGGTCCCCGCTGCCCGGACCGGACACCTAGGCCAGAGGCGTTAGGCCTGGGCAGGGGCGGAGCCTGCAACCGCGGGGAGCTGGGGGTCCCCTGCCCAGACCTGACACCTCTGCCGGAGGCCTCAGGCCTGGTCAAGGGGCCGATCCGGTGATTGGTGATCGGAGGGTGATGAGGGTCAACTCCTCTGGCCGAGGCATCAGGCCTGGGTGGGGGGCGGAGCCGGGGATTGGGGGGATATGATGGTCCCCTTGCCCAGGCCTGAAGCCTGGGTCAGAGGCGTCAGGCTTGGGCGGGGGGTGGAGCAAGAGATCAGAGGGAGATGGGGGTCCCCTGCCCAGGCATGATTCCTGGGTCAGAGGCCTCAGGCCTGGGTGGGGGCCAGAGCCAGTGATCAGGGGGAGATGGGGGTCCCCTGTCCAAGCCTGACACCTCTGGCAGAGGCGTCAGGCCTGGGCAAGGGGCCGATCAGGCGATCGGAGGGTGATGGGGGTCAACGCCTGAGGGCTCCCAGTATGTGAGAGGGGGCAGGCTGGGCTGAGGGACACTCCCCTCCCCACACACACCCAGTGCACGAATTTCGTGCACCGGGCCCCTAGTGTTATGATAACAGAAGTACAAATGACCAGTAAGTATGAAGACATTCAACCTTAATAACAGCAGTAAAATCCCACTGTTTGCTATTAGATCGGCAAAAATGGAAAGAAAAAAAAGTGAAACCCTAACAAGAAGCGGAGAAATGCGCTCCCAGGTCCCGCCTCCCTACTCGAACATAACGGACATCCGCCTTGGGAGGCTCCCACAGCGCTGGGGCTTCCGGTGCCCCGCCTCTGCGCCCTTTAACCCCGGAAGTCGAGGCGGCCGCGACATTGCGACAGAGCCGTAAAGGCGCCCGGCAGTGGGGCATGGCGCTGTACGCGGCGGCGGCGGCGGTGCTGGCTGGTGTGGAGAGCCGCCAGGGCTCCATCAAAGGACTGGTGTACGCTAGCAGTTTCCAGGTAGCGGGATGCGGGGTTCGGGGTTCGGCTGGGCGGGAGGCTGGCCTGGGCCGGGCCCCGCCTCAGCTTGTGTCTCTCTGGCCGCGCGCAGAACGTGAAGCAGCTGTACGCGCTGGTGTGCGAGACGCAGCGCTACTCTGCGGTGCTGGACTCGGTCATCTCCAGCGCCGGCCTCCTCCGCGCCGAGAAGAAGCTCCGGCCGCACCTGGCCAAGGTGACGGGCGAGGGGGGCGAGGGGTGGGGCGGGGGCGGGCAGTGAGTCCCTCGGAGCCCGGTCCGAGCTCCCTACGGGCCGCGTGTGGCGGTAGCGCCTCTGAAATGAGGACGCGCCTCCGAGTCGGGAATTGAGGTGAGATGAAAACGCTGTAACTTCAGGCCCGTGTGAAAGAGTACACAAGAGCAAAAGTACGAAGTAGCAGTGGCAGGGGCGGCTTAGGTAAAGCAAAGGGTGATGCCGATGACGGGGAGGGCTGCGATCTGGAGCTCTGCTGGTGAGCGGAAGGCCTCAGGTTCAGATCCTCCGTCTGCCATGGATCTCTGTGTGATCTGCACAAGGCACCTCACTTTCACCTGTTCCTGCCTTGACAGGTGGTCTGTTAGCCTTTCCAGTTCCAACGCTGTGGCGCGGGAAGGCAGGCGTGCCTCGGGGTTTGTGTTTACCTCTTGGCCTCTCCATCTCCAGGTGCTGGCGTATGAGCTGTTGCTGGGAAGAGGCTTTAGAGGGGGCGGGGGCAGATGGAAGCCTCTGCTGAACCGACACCAGGCCCGGCTGAAGGCTGAGTTGGCCCGGCTGAAGGTCCGTCGAGGTGTGAGCCGGAATGAGGACTTGTTGGAAGTGGGATGTGGGCCTGGCGCAGGTGAGCTGAGTTGTGGGGGTGGGGGCAGCCGTCAGGCCCTCAAATGGCATGTTCCTGCCGGCTGATGGCTGGTTGCTTCCTAGCCTCCCAGGTGCCTCGGTTTGTGCGGGTGAACACGCTCAAGACCTGCTCTGAGGATGCAATCGATTATTTCAAGAGACAAGGTTTCTCGTACCAGGGCCGGGCTTCCAGGTGAGCAGAGAACCCTGACTGGCTGCCCTGATCTCGGGAGGTGCCGGGGCCCTGGGGAAATGGACGGGGAGAGGCGGGGTGGTGGTGACGGCGCTCGGGTTTTTTCCTATTTTTACAGCAGTTTCTCCATCCCCTTCCAAAGGCTGTTTTCCTCCATTCCTTAAACATTGATTGTCCTGGGAGTCCCATTGACATTCCTCTAATGCAGTGGTTCTCAACCTTGGCTGCACATTAGAATCACCTGGGAATCTTTTAAAAATCCTGATTTCTGGGCCTCATCCTCCGGGAATTCTGTTTCTTTTTTTTTTTTTTTTTAATATATATTTAATTGATTTTTTTACAGAGAGGAAGGGAGAGGGAGAGTTAGAAACATCAATGAGAGAGAAACACTGATCAGCTGCCTCCTGCACACTCCCTACTGGGGATGTGCCTGCAGCCAAGGTACATGCCCTTGACCAGAATCGAACCTGGGACCCTTGAGTCCGCAGGCTGATGCTCTATCCACTGAGCCAAACCAGTCAGGGCAGAATTCTGTTTCTTTGTTATGGAGTGAGGCCCAGAAATCAGGATTTTAAAAAGATTCCCAGGTGATGCTAATGTGCAGCCAAGGTTGAGAACCACTGTTCTAATGCCGTGGTTGGCAAACTGAGGCTCTCGAGCCACATGCGGCTCTTTGGCCCCTTGAGTGTGGCTCTTCCTAAGCCTTAGGAGTACCCTAATTAAGTTAATAACAGTGTACCTACCTATATAGTTTAAGTTTAAAAAATTTGGCTCTCAAAAGAAATTTCAATCGTCGTACTGTTGATATTTGGCTCTGTTGACTAATGAGTTTGCCGACCACTGTTCTAATGTATCCATCCCTCAATTTCTTCTCTAGCTCTAGTTCCTAATTCTCACCTGATGATTCTTGCCCCCCAGTCTAGACTTCTCTCTTGTATTCATACCCTCAGGTTCATATCAGTGCTTTACAGTCTCAGCATATGTCAGACTGAATTCATCCTCTGAACTTTGCACCTTTTTTTGTTGTTGTTCAGTAACATTTATTCAAAATTAAAGATTTAAAAGTAATTCTTCCAAAAAATATGCTTAAACAAGTTACTGGATTATTTTGCAGTATTTTTTTTTTAATTGAGGTATAATTGACCTATAACATTATGTTAGTTTCAGGGGTACAGTGAAATGTATATATTTGATATTTGTATATATTGCAGAATGATCACAGTAAGTCTAGTTAACATCTACCACCATACAGTTACAAAAAATTTTTTTCTTGTGATACAAACTTTAAAGATTTGTTCTCTTAACAACTTTCGAATGTGCAGTACAGTATTAACTATTCACCACACTGCACATTACATTCTCATGATTTATTTAATAATTGGAAATTTGTACCTTTTGACTCCCTTTACCCATTTTGTCCCCCCAACCCCCAGATATGTTCTCTGTATCTATGAGTTCTGGGGTTTTTTTTGTTTTAGGATTCCACATATAAATGAGATCATATGGTATTTGTCTTTCTCTATCTGACTTTGCCATTAAGGTCCATCCAACTTACACTAAAAAAAAAAAAAAAAGGAAAGAAGGAAAATGGCAAGGTATTATGACTGAATAATATTTCACTGTGTGTATGTCATTTTCTTTAACTCATCTATTGATGGACACTTAGGCTGCCTCTATGTCTTGGCCATTGTAAATAATGCTGCAGTGAACATGGGGGTGCAAATATCTTTCAAATTAGTGCTGTCCTTGAGGTAAATACTCAAAAGTGAAATTGCTGGATCATATGGTAGTTTTGTTTTTAAATTGTTGAGGAACCTCTATATTGTTTCCCATTTGGAATTTACATTCCCACCAGCAGTGCACAAGCATTCTTTTTTCTCCACATCCTTGCCAATACTTACTTCTCGCTTGTTTTATAACACTCATTCTAGCAGGTATGAGGTGGTATCTCATTTGATTTGGGTTTCCCTGATTATTAATGATATTGAACCTTTTTTTCATGTACCTGTTGGCCATCTGTTTATCTTCTTTGGGAAAATGTCTATTATCCTGTGCCCATTTTTTAATTGGATTGTTTGTTGTTGTTGTTAGCTATTGAGTTCTTTATATATTTTGGATTTGGATTTTGATCCCTTATCAAATATATGATTTGCATATACTATTTTCTATCATTCAGTAAGTTGCACCTTCATTTTGTTGATAGTTTCCTTTGTTGTACAGAGGCTTTTTGGTTTGATGTGGTCCTACTTGTTTATTTTTGTTTTTGGTGTCAAATCCAAAATATCATTACCAAGCTCCATGTCAAGGAGCTTACTGCCTATGTTTTATTCTAGGAGTTTTATGATTTTTGGTCTTACATTCAAGTCTTTACTCCATTTTAAGTTGATTTTTGTATATGGTATAAGGGAATGGTCCAGTTTCATTCATTTTTTTGCATGTGACTGTCCAGTTTTCCCAACACCATTTATTGAAAAGACTGTCCTTTCCCCATTGTATATTCTTGGCACCTTTGTCATAAATTGATCACATATGTGTGGGTTTATTTCTGGGCCCTCTGTACTGTTTCACTGATCCATGTGTCTGTTTTTATGCCAGTACCATACTGTTTTATTATAGTCTTGTAATATTGTGTTAAATTAGGGAGCATGCCTCCTCCAGCTTTGTTGTTTTTTTCTGAAGATTGCTTTGGCTATTTGGGTCTTTTGTGGTTCTATACAAACTTTAGGATTATTTGTTTTATTTCTTTGAAAAATGCCACTGGAATTTTGATGGGGATTGCATCGAATGTGTAGATTGCTGTGGGTAATATGGACATTATAACAATGCTAGAGGCCCAGTGCACGAAATTCGTGCACAGGAGAGGGTGGAGGGGGGGGGTCTCTCCTCAACCTGGCCTGCACCCTCTCCAATCCAGGATGCCTCGGGGGATATCCAACTGCCTGCAGGATCGGGCCTAAACCGGCAGTCGGACATCCTCTTGCAATCCAGGACCGCTGATTCCTAACTGCTCACCTGCCTGCCTGGTCGCCCCTAACTGCCCTCCCCTGCTGGCCAGGTTGCCCCTAAGTGCCCTCCCCTGACGGCCTGATCCCCCTAACTGCTCTCCCCTGCCAGCCTGATTACCCCTAACTGCCTCTGTCTCAGCCCCGCCACCATGGCTTTGTCTGGAAGAACATCTGGAAGATGTCTGGTCTAATTAGCATATCATCCTTTTATTAGCATAGATTCTTCCAACCCATGAGCATGGAATATCTTTCATTAATATCTTATATAGTTTTCAGTGTACAGGTCTTTCTCCTCCTTGGTTAAATTTATTCTGAGGTATTTTATTCTTTTTGATGCAATTATAAATGGGCTTCTTTTAAAATTTCTGATAGTTCATTATTAGTGTGTTGAAATGCACCATATTTTTGCATATTGATATTGCATCCTGCAACTTTACTGATTTTGTTTACTAATTCTAAGAGGTTTTTGATGGAGTCTTTAGGGTTTTCTATATATATGTCATTTGCAAATAATGACAATTTTACGTCTTCCTTTCCAATTTAGATGCCGTTATTTTCTTGCCTAATTGCTCTGGCTAGGACTTCCAATACTGTTGATTAAAAGTAGCCTTGTCTTGTTTCTGATCTTAGAGGAAAAGCTTTCAGCTTTTCACCATTGATATATTAGCTGTGGGCTTGTCCTATATGGCCTTTATTATGTTGAAGTACATTTCTTCAATTCCAACTTTATTTAGAGTTTTTGTGATAAATCCTTCATTTTTTAAAAAATGTATTTTTATTGATTTCAGAGAGGAAGGGAGAGGGAGGGAGAGATAGAAACACCAATGACAAGAGAATCATTGATTGGCTGCCTCCTGCACGGCCCCCACAGGGTATCAAACCTGCAACCCGGGCATGTGCCCTTGACCGGAATTGAACCCAGGACCCTTCAGTTCGCAGGCCAATGCTCTATCCACTGAGCAAGACTGGCTAGGGCAAGCCTTCATTTTCTTAATGTGCTGTATCACATTGATTAATTTGAACCATCCTTGTATCCCTGAACTTTGCACCTTCTGCATTCCCTATTTTAACCTAGCAGATATAATTATGCACTCATTTGATCAAACCAGACACTGAGTCATCCTAGATGCTTTCTTCCTCTCCCTCCAGTCACTCACTACTCTGCCTTCAGCATTTTTCTCAAATCTGCACCTTTCTTTTTGTCCTTCTGGACATTACCTAGGTTTAGGCACTCATCCTGATTTGGCTGCCGAAAGATCTGAAACCATATCCGATGTGTTACTTCCTGCTGAAAACCCTCTCTTGACTCTCCATTGTACTGTCCCCCCTGCTTCCTCTCCAGGCCCATCTGCCATGCCACTCTGTGCACCTGTTGTTCCCACAGTGATTGCCACTCTCTGCTCTGATGCTTTCCCACCTCTCCCTGTCCTTTGACAGCTCTGGGAAGCGCCTTTGCCCCTCCCCCACATCTGTTTTAGGTGTTCCCCCTTCTGCTTGGAGCATGTTGCTTAGAAACCAGGGAGGTAGAGTAGAGAATGGCTGTGTGTGGGTTTGAATTCCCGCTCTGCTGCTTGATAGCTTTCTGAACTGGGACACTATTCTCTAGGCCTGTTTCTATGTGGGTCAGGGTGGAGTGGACAGTGCTCCTTTACAGAGTTTAGGGAATGTAGTTTTCATCTTAGCTTCTCACATTACTAACTCATCCATCAGGAGTCAGCTCAATACTTATCTGCCCTACATCTACCCTTCCCTGTCCAATTCCCCCCAAAATAACTTCTCCTTAAGGTTGTTTTAGCAGTAATGGCTAACATTTATTGAGTGCCTAATTTGTGCCATATATTTTTCTAAGTACTAGGTGTACCTTTTAATAACAGCAGATTTTGTAATCAAAGGAAACACACTAATCTCAAGAGAAACATCAAAAGTTCTTTATTCAAAGTAATGTCCATCGCTAGCTACACATTTCCCCATTTTTCAGGTAATTTGTGGATACCGTCCCAATAGAACTTTTCTTGTTTTGAGGCAAACCATTCCGAGACCCAATTTTCCACTTCTTTGTATGTTTTGAAGTGCTGCTCAGAAAGTGCATGTGCCATTGATCGGAACAAGTGGTAATCTGAAGGAGCAGTCTGGTGAATACAGCAGTGGGTTAATAATTCCCAGGCAAGATCTTTTAATGTTTTTAGCTGGTTTTGAAGTGTGTGATGATGCGTCATTATGAAACAAAATTACCCTGCTGTGTCTTCTGGCCTATTCTAGTCGTTTCGCGATCAAAGCATGGTTCAAATTGATTATTTGTTGTCAGTAGTGATCAGTATTCGCAGTTTCACCTGGTTTTAGAAGCTCATAATACACCACACCTTCCTGATCCCACCAAACACAGAGCATTGTCTTCTTTCCAAAACGATTTGGCCTTGCAGTCGATGTTGATGGTTGACCTGGATCAACCCATGATCTGTGCATTTGGGATTTTCAAAATAAATCCACTTTTCATTGCCAGTCACAATTTGATGCAAAAAAGACTTTCTTTCGTGCCGTTGAAGCAACACTTTACTGATGACTTTTCGGTTTTCCATTTGTCTTTCGTTCAGTTGATGTGGCACCCATTTTCCTTCCTTTAAAACAGTGGTTCTCAACCTTGTGGCCCTTTAAATACATTTCCTCATGTTGTGACGCAACCATAAAATCATTTTCGTTGCTACCTCATAACTGTGATGTTGCTACTGTTATGAATCGTAATGTAAATATCTGATATGCAGGATGGTCTTAGGCGACCCCTGTGAAAGGGTCGTTCAACCGCCAAAGGGGTCGCGACCCACAGGTTGAGAACTGCTGCTTTAAAATCTTTCCCATTGCTTGTAAACGATTGGACATTGTTTGCCGAGCAACGTTTAATCTTTCTGCAAGTTGTTTTTGAGTTTGACAAGCATCTTCATCCAATAATGCTTGTAATTGTTGGTCTTCAAACTTTTTAGGTTGACCTGGATGTTCTTTGTCTTTCACATTGAAATCATTGCTTTTAAAGCGTTTAAACCAGCGTTTACAAGTATCTTGAGATGGAGCAGGTTCACCATAAGCTTCCCAAAGTATATGATAACTTTCAGCAGCACTTTTCTTCAAAATAAAGTAATGGATTAAAACTTCCCGCAAATGCTCTTTTTTTTTGGCATGAAATTCGACACTTTTTAAAAAAATATATATTTTATTGATATTTTACAGAGAGGAAGAGAGCGGGAGAGTCAGAAGCATCAATGAGAGAGAAACATCGATCAGCTGCCTCCTGCACACTCCCCACTGGTGATGTGCTCGCAACCAAGGTACATGCCCTTGGCCGGAATCGAACCTGGGACCCTTCAGTCCGCAGGCCGATGCTCTATCCACTGAGCCAAACCGGTCAGGGCTGAAATTTGACACTTTTAAGTGTAAAAATATCTATAATGTTAACACCTTCAGCAAATTTGACATATGAAGGTTTGAAGCTTGTTGTCAATACAACAAAATAGCATACATATCAAATTGCATATATATCAACATATGTGTAACTCCATCTATTGAAAAAAAATCTGCATTATTAACCAGTACACCTAGTATTTCACATGCATTAACTTAATCTTCACAGCTATTTTATAAAAATGCAAACAGCCTGAGATAAGGGCACTTGCTCCTGCTTCCACTGCTGGTAAATGGCTGAGGTGGGATCCTGAAACCAGAGTCTGGTCTGAGAACCCAGACTCTGTCTTATTATCCTGTTTAGTTCAGCCTTAAACATTTATTGCATGAATGAAGTTAACATGTTAGGTAACATGTAAAATGCCCAGCCAGGTGCCTTGCATGGGACAATTAAAAAAATGTTGAATGAATGGTTCTTGTTCCCTGACAGCCTTGAGGACCTAAGGGCCCTCAAAGGGAAGTGTTTTCTTCTGGATCCCTTGTTGCCAGAGCTGCTTGTGTTTCCTGCCCAAACAGATCTGCATGAACATCCACTGTACCAAGCAGGCCACCTCATCTTACAAGACAAGGTAGGGAAGGTGGGTGGAAAAGGAAAGAATGTGTAGAAGTGACCAGCTTGGAGTCTGTTCACCCAGCAGTTGTGCTTTGCCCTGCCAGGCTAGCTGTCTCCCAGCCATGCTGCTGGCCCCGCCCCCAGGTTCCCATGTCATCGATGCGTGTGCTGCCCCAGGCAATAAGACCAGTCACTTGGCTGCTCTTCTGAAGAACCAAGGGTGAGTGCCATGGTCAGACAAAGGGAGGGAATGGGGTCGGATCCTTTAGCTGGTGAGAAATAAGGAACTCGTTTTCCCAATAGGTCTGAAGGCTGAAAGGAAGATTTTCCTTTAAATTTTTCCCTCTGGACTTTAGAGCAGTTCCTGGTATAGCCCCAAACTAAGCTTCCCAGTGGGTTGCAGGTGTGAGAAGTGAATTCCTTAGTCCTTTCAGGCTGTGTAAATGTTATCTTCTGCATGTCCCAACTTAATGTCCATTAGATGGTGTATAAACTCAGTTAACCTCAACTCTGGCCTTGTCTGTAGGAAGATCTTTGCCTTTGACCTGGATGCCAAGCGGTTGGCGTCTATGGCTACTCTGCTGGCACGGGCTGGAGTCTCGTGCTGCCAGCTCGCCGAAGAGGACTTTCTGGCAGTTTCACCCTCAGACCAGCGTTATCGTCAGGTCCAGTACATTTTGCTGGATCCTTCCTGCAGTGGCTCTGGTGAGATGGGGAGAATTCATAGCCTAGGGGCCAACAGATCAAGAGCAGCCTTAGAGTGGAAGTGGTAGCAGTTCATTTAGGTCTTGGCTTTCTTTAGTTCTGACTCAAATTGTCTTGTGACCCTGGGCAAATATCATTTATAAAGTGGGGATTTCAGTATGAAACAAGGCAATTTAATTAAAACACTCTTTTCCCTAGGTATGTTGACTAGACAGCTGGAGCAGCCTGGGACAGGTTTACCTAGCAAGGAACGTTTGCGTGCCTTGGCAGGGTTCCAGCAGCGAGCTCTGTGCCATGCGCTCACTTTCCCCTCCCTGCAGCGCCTGGTCTACTCCACGTGTTCCCTTTGTCAAGAGGAGAACGAAGATGTGGTACAGGAGGCCCTACAGCAGAGTTCAGGGACCTTTAGGTAGTTGGCTTTCTACTAGGGTCTTGGGAAGGGGGGAGGGCTGCTCTCTTTTACCTAGAAGTCTGTGTGCTCTTCTCCACAGGTTAGCTCCTGTCATACCCTCCTGGCCCCACCGAGGCCTTAACACTTTCCCAGGGGCAGAACACTGTCTCCGGGCCTCCCCTGAGACCACACTCACTGGTGGCTTCTTCATTGCTGTACTTGAACGGGTAGAGGTGCCAAGGTGAGCAGGGGGCCTGCTGGGAAGATGATAGAAGATTGGGACACATCTAACTTATACTTTTCTTCTAGCTCAGTCTCACAGACCGAAGTATCAGCACCAGAACTTAGGTCCAGCCCTAGCCCAGCTCTGAAGAAAAAGAGGCGGCGGCGAAATGCAGCAGCTGCTCCCAGCATACTACTTTGCACAAAGCAGGTGCTCAAAACTTTGACTTCTTGGGTGGAGGAAGGGATGACACTGGTTCTCCCTTTGGCTTAGCTTTGGGCCCTCAGCCCCAGGCATCAGTTTAGTTTTTGAAAGGTTCTTTTCTTTTTGTTGCTATAGGAAGGAAATTGATAGCCCTGTTTCTCCAGCTGGGAAGACAGAACGGATTGCCTCGTCCTTTTCGTACCTTCCCAGAGCCATGTTCTTGCTGTTGCAAGAAGTGCTACCCGCAAAAATAAAAGGCAGGACATGGTCTACGATAGATCACAGTTTTTTTTTATTCTTAATGACATAAGCAAGGAGAAAAATCTCACATTCATACTAAAAATTCCAACTAGACTCACAGGAATTAAGTCTATTTGTAATGGAAAGTCCCAGCCTCCCGTTCCTGTCCAGTGCACGTACATGTACACATACACACACACACTCACACTCAGGCTGTGCCAGGATACCCTCTTCAGGGGGTTCCTGGACCAACTGTCCTGCCTGTGGAACTGAGGTAAACTAGCTTAGAGTACTAAAACTAAGAGGGTCGTCTACCTTACATAAGGTATAGGTAGAAGCTTGATTTCTAGGCCCGTGCCCCACCACACCCCTCCAATTCTAGTAGGTATTTGAGACTTGAGGTTCAGGCTCCCTCCTCAGCTCCACAGACAGTTAAGTATTAACAGAGCTCTTCTAAGGGGTGGGGAACAGTCAGTCCCCTGCCACAAAACTTTCAACCTCAGTCACAAAAGAGTGAGGGGGACTAGTTACATCTACATCACATTATTTATAAAAAAAAAAGAATTACATTTTACATAATGTGTCCAGAAGGAGCTCTAGTCACCCGAGGAAAGCTGCCTAGGACAGCACTAGAGCCTCTTCTTCACACAGGCATAACTTAACTATACAGCTAACTCCTAATCAACAGCACTTATACTTAACCACCTCATTGAACCAAGCTTGAAGGAATTTAAAAGGCAATTTAGCATAAATACAAAAATAAATTTTTATTTTGTTAAAAAATGTTTAAATATTTTCTTTTAATTTAGACACACGCATTCATACTTCTCCCAAAGAGGATGGGCATGGCAGCAAGGCTCTTAGGCCTGGGGTATGTGGCTTTGAAACAAAGAAAAGAAGGGTTGAGGGGAGAGGGGGTGGCGACTAAGAATTTGAAAGTGTGGCTCATTAACTTAGGTTTTCTAACATACACTAGGGGTGTTCTAGCCTCCTGTGAGGTCAGGTAGGTAGGAGAGAAACAGCAGAGGGAAGAGACGAGGTTTTTGCTTCCCCTTGGCCCTATCCTCCTGGGCTGCCAGCCCTTAAAGTCAAAACACCATTTGAAAATTCAGGAGTTGGCACTTGTAGCCGTAAAGTGGTGCTACTTTCCACACTCAATTAGCTAAGTCCCAGAAACTTGAAACAGATAAGTCCGGCACTACCAACATGCCGCCACTCATACAATTCAATTCTTCCTCCAAACTCGATTCAAAGAGAAATAGACATGAGCATCAGACAAAGTAACACAGGACAAGGCTTTAAACATACAGTGCCAGAGAGGCAGACGTGCCCAATGAGGCCAGCAGGGATAGTGGGTGAGGAGGCAGCTGAAAGCAGCGGTGGGCATCCTGTCTGCTCCAAGAGCTTTCCTCCCTGGAGTGAGGGAATCACCCCTGGATCTGCCAGGCTAACAGTCTTGAGCCACCAAGCTTTTAGGGGCTGAACTGCCAGATAGGATTAGGGACAAAACACTGACTCAGACTTGGCAAGAGGAAGTGAAATAGCAGGAGCAGCATCCACTGGGGTCTTCAAGGCAAAGCTTGATTCAAGATCATTTAAAAAGCAATAGATCCTGCAAGGAACCAGTTGAGGGACAAAGCAAGAAATGGGGAAACAGTCCCCTAAAGGGACCAGAGAACCACTTTCTATAGCCAAGCCAAGCAAGGTAAAGCTTTAGGGACAATCCATTTCCCCCAATCCCACTAAATGCATACCAGAGAGAGAGGGGTGGGCAGGGCTCTACCTACTACCCTCCAGCAAAGATGGCTCGCTGGGGAAAGGCTGGGAAGGAAGGCTGCCTAAGCTTCTATACTAAACAAGTGAGGGAAGTAAGTGGACAGTATGTACAGATGTTTCTTTAGTTCTCTCCAGCCTCACCAGTGGAACTGTTCAAGTAAAGGTATCAGGCTTCTGCCCTGCCACATCCTGCCTCCCCCTCCACCAAGAGGCCTGAGGCTTCCGCTTCCTCTGAGAGGGACATGGCCCCCAGGGCTGCTGCTACCTCCCTGGTGGCTGAAGCCAGGTTTGCTTTATGGAACTAGATGGGTTAGAGGCTCTTCCTAGCAGGTACCAAGGTCCAGATTTGGGCAAGGGGTGGGTGGAATGGAGGCAAGGGAAAAACACTATTTCTTGCGGGTGTGCTGCCTTCGGGCCTGCAGTCGCTGTCGAGCCCCTGGGGTCTTGGATCCTGCACCAATGGAAAATGAAGGGGCCGCCGATCCTGGAAAGATTCAACAAAATCTCATCAGGGCAGCTGCTACCTGAAAGCATTTCTTTGGTTGCCCCAATCTCTGGAAAGTTAGGCCAACAGGACTGTGGGTGCTTGAAGAGGGGGGGCTTCCAAAGCTGTATCAATTGCGCTGGGAGAGAGGCCTATTGAAAAGGCAAAACCCCAAATCACAGATAGTCTGGGAGAGGCCCAGAAGACAATTTTACCTGGCTTTCCAGGGATCCAGGAAATTCAGCCCCAAAAGGCTCCTCTGCTGTCTGCCGCCAACTCCAAACCTTGGTTGTGCTGGACTCTCAATCTGGCCACATCTTTCTCAAGCTTTCAGCCTTACTTTCCGGAGAAGGCCTCAGAGAGCCAGGAAGCTACCAGCCCACCCCACCCTACTCCCTCTTCAGAGAAGAATAAGCAGGCCATGCTGGCAACAGAGAGACTTGCCAAGCTTACCGAAAGGTCCGACGCCAACAAAGCCTTGGGTGGGTGTTGCAGATGCCCCAAAGGAGAGGCTGCTTCCTGATGTGCCCACTCCAGGGGCAGGGGTGTTCTGACCAAAGGTGGGTGTGGAGGTGCCTAGAATGAAGAAAAAGCAGAGAACTGTAGAGACTAGGCCAATGAGCAGAGGGTATCAAAGCAGATGGTAATGAACCTTGCAGAGGTCTGCTCTCTGTATGGGCATTCCCCACAGGACATCTTAGCTCTGGTTCAGCCACCAAAAGGACTAGGTTACCTCCCTTCTTCTATCAGGACTAATCATGTTATTCCTCTTCTCCCTGTTAAACAGGTTGGGTTTTACCAGTTATACCCTCCCCTCCAGAAACCAGAGCCTTCCACCAAACTCACCACCACTCCAGTCCACCCTGTAGGTTGCCTCATCTGCCCATGGGGTCAGTCATCAGCAAACTCCCTTGCCCTCCCTCACTGAATCCTGATGCTCAGTAGTGACGCTGTTTTCTCTACAGCCCCTTTCAGGGAAGGCTGCATTCTCTCACATGTACTTGTCTCAGCCCAATGTGGTATAAGTATCTTTCTTGATCCCTGAGGCCCAGACCTTGCTACCCCAATCTATTCCTCTATCCAACCTCCACCACCTACACCTATCACCACCAGGAACTGTTCTAGCTCCCCTATCTTAACTGCAACTACTGTACTCTTTTTCCAGCTGTTTCTAGTAGTCCTGCATTTCCTTAATCTCATCAAGACCTCCAAGTTCACTGCTCCTCCTGCTATATTTGCTTGAGTTTAAACAGGTTGGGTTTTACCAGCTACCTACTTATTTTAGATCTATACCTCAACAACTGAAAGTTGCTGGGAAAAACAGTGCTAACTGGTCCCACTTTAAATTCATAACTACAATTTTCCAGCCCTCAAATTGCACGGCAGTTAGTTGTATTACACTTTCTCATTACCTTCCTTTCCACTCTCCAAAATGACTATTTAAGAGGCTCTCCTCTGTACACATTTCACTGTACTCCCCAAGATCTCTCATATTTAATGAAGAAAATAGAAAGTATCAGGATCAAAACTTCTAATTCATCTTTCATATGGCAAGTAAAATCACTTCATTCTTCTGCTTGAAATTCTACAGTGATTTCCCTTAGTACTTAAAATCCAAACATTTAAACCCTGGCCATGGATGATCTTCAATTCTGCCTACCTCTCAACCTCTTTTCATACCATCTACACTTTTAAACTTCTAGCCACACCTTGCTTTTATCTGTTCATACCAGGCTTGTTTCTGCCTTTAGGCCTTTGAGCTCTCCCTGTGCCTGCAAAGCTCTCTCACACACACTACCCACCTGCATTTGCAACCACTTTCTGTCACAAATATAGTCTTGGCTTAAAATTTATTTCGTCAGAAAGGCCTTCCTTGATTACCTAATTAGCTCCTCTAGTCAGTAATTACGTATTTTATCAAGACATTGTTATCTGACATATTTATATATTTAAGCCTGTCTTTTCACAACCATAATATAAAGCTCCATAAGAGTGGAGACTATGCACAGCACACCAAATCAACTCCTAATCTCACCTCCAAACACAGGCTTGCTCTCAGGCGTGCTGGCCACATTGAAGGCAAAGGGTGTGCTCTGGCTGGGTGCGCCCAATGTGTTCTGACTCAAGCCTCCCCCAAAGGGGGCTGTGTTGCCAGTGGTCCCACTCTGTCCTCCTCCAAAGTTGAACGCTCCAGAGGTAGAGCTTGTGCCTGGGGGAGCCACATTGATCCCAAAACCCCCACTGCCAGCTGGGGCTGCTGAGCCCCCAAAAGTGAAGGGCGATGGTGCTGTGCTGCCAAACACTGAACTACTGGTCCCGCTGCTGGTGGTCTGGGTTGTAGCTCCAAAGCCAGAAGTGGTGGCTGCACCAAAGGAGAAGGCAGCTGTGGTGCTGCCAAAGGCTGGCTGGGTGCTGGCAGGGGTGCCAAAGGCAGAGGCTGTGGGTTTCAAACCACCAAAAGCTGACTGCGCAGTGTTGCCAAAGGCTGGCTGGGTTGGGGTTGGTGCTGGAGTTGCAGTTGGGGCTGGGGCTGCAGAGTTTCCAAAAGTGAAAGTGTTGCCAAAGCTGGGGGCAAGGGTTGGCTTGGTAGCTCCCTGTTGCTGCCCATCAGTGGCCCCAAAAGGCTGGGGGTTGGCTCCCGGATATGATGGGAGAGGGGCCTTGGTACTTGAGCCAAAGGGAATGTTGAATGTTGGGGTGGTAGAGCTACTGAATGTCAGAGTAGGCTGGCTGGTCGTGACCGGGGCTGAGGTTGTAAGGGTGCTGCCAAAACCACTAAAGCCAGCGGTGCTGTTGTTGGTGGCTGCCTGCACGGCACTGGGTAGGGACTGGCCAAAGGTGGTGCTGGTTGTTGTCGTTGTTGAAGTAGGAATGGCAGAAAGCTTGCCAAACTGAAATATGGAGCCTATGGCTGGGGTAAAGCTGGCACCAGCGGCAGGGGGATTCCCAAAGAGGAAAGGCTGGGAGGTGGAAGTGGTGGTGCTGGTCATGCTGTTCATGGTGCTGGTCACATTGCTCACACCAAAGCCAAAAGTAGGCTTCGAAGCTGAGTCGGCAGAGGTGCTGGCTGTGGTCGCAGAAGCCACTGTTGAGGCGGCACTGGCCTGGCCAGTGAAGAGAGGGGCGTTTGTGGTTGCGGCTGCAGTAGTTGTCTGATTGAAGGAGAAGGGAGTTGACAAGGACACAGATGTAGGTGGCCCCATGCTGCCAAAAATAGGCTTGAAAGTGATGGGTGAGGTGCTAGTAGTTGTGGGAAGGGCAGAGCTAAAAGATGCTGAGGTTGTGACCTTGGAAGGGCTACTTGGCAAGGGGCCCTCATTCTCACTTTTAGGCGGGGCCTCAAAAATGGGCTTGAACATGGGAGATGCTGAAGACACAGCAGGAGCTGCAGAGGCAGAAGGGTTAGCAGGGGGAGTGCTCAGCATTCCAAACAGAAGACTTGGCTTGGGGCTGGGGGCTGGGGCAGACAGGGCCTGGGATGGGGCAGATGTCTCAGCCTGAGGTGACTTGGTGGTATCAGTGACTGGTATGGAAGAAGTAGGGGACAGCGCCAAGAAAGATACTGTGGGTTTGGAGTCTGAGGAGGTGCCTGGAAGGGGCGCTGACTGTGAAGAGCCAAGAGGGCCCAGAAGGCTGGGTGTCTTCGGAGGCGAATGGGCCACAGGAGTTGCCACTCCAGCTGAATCATCTGGGGAAAAGAGTAGAGAAAGTGAATTCTGAATATCTCAAACACGATGAGAGTCAATGCTTTTGTATCCTCCCTGTGCCCAGCACAGTGCTGGGGATTTAAGGGTCAGTCAACAAATACGACTAAATCTATACCACGGCCCTTAAAGCATTCATTACCTAAAAATCAAGGAAGTGTTCGTTATTTCCACTTTTCATAGGTCTTAAGGAATACAGAAAGGGATAAAACTTGGCCTAATTGGGTTAAATGTGTGGAAATTTAGTCCAGTTAATAACTTAGATACACCTTACTCATCAAACAAAGATTTACTATACTTGACTACCACATGCTAAGTGCAGAGCATATAACAATGAATGAGATAGTCTCTGCCCCTGAGCCCTGGGACAGGCTGAGAGCTAACATATACAACTACTGCATGATTAAGTGAAATATCAGGAGTGTGTATATATGAAGTGCTATGAAAGCAGGGGGCTGGAACAATCAACAGACCCTTGGAAACCTAGAGGGGAAAAAAATTCATATTATCTTGTGCCTTTGGTCTAATAAGCACGTGACAAGACATCTCAACCGTGTAATCACATTTACAGTTCAGCGCTACCTCATGAGGTAAGCATTGTTCTCATTTTACAGATGACGGCAAGGCTCAGAGCAGCTAAGGAAGTAGGTTTCAAATCAAGAGCCATTTGACTAACAAAACTAAGCTTCTCCTAGCTTAAGTGTTACAGCTCCCCTTCCCTAAAATTTCCTGATTACAGAATCCTGAAGCTCTTAAGCTTGTACCAGCTCAGGTCTGGTCAACCAGAGTAAGTTCAATCCTTACAATTTCCATTGACTGACAGGCATAATGCCTTTACTTCAACCTCAACAAAGATTGATGCCATACGCTCTAAGGCAGAGGTTCTCAACCTGTGGGTCGCGACCCCTTTGGGGGTCAAATGACCCTTTCACAGGGGTCGCCTACGACCATCGGAAAACACATATATAATTACATATTGTTTTTGTGATTAATCACTATGCTTTAATTATGTTCAATTTATAACAATGAAATTGGGGGTCACCACAACATGAGGAACTGTATTAAAGGGTCACGGCGTTAGGAAGGTTGAGAACCACTGCTCTAAGGGAAGCTCTCTCACTCACCTGGGAAGGATGTTAGGCCCGGGGAATCCTGCATCTTCTTCAAGCTCTCCAACAGTGGATTAGTGCTTGGGGCTGGGAGAGAGGTTGGAGAGGGAGCAGTCCCAGCAGCAGGCAGGGTAAAAGTAAAAGGCTGAGTGGTAGGTGGGATCTCAGTGACTGAGCTCGAGGCAGCATCTAAGGAAGAACAAGATTCAGTTGTCCTCCCTGGTTTGGGAGTTCTTTCCAGTAGCATCTCACAGGGCGTGGGAATGTTCAGGGTCTCAGAATAACTCATTTAGAAATGCTTCTCCCAACCTCAGTGCTCACCTTCTCCAGATATACTGAGGGCCCACATGGATTTCCCAGATGAGAGACCCAAAACCCCCAAATCCTCCCTAGAGTGTGAAACATCTTTATTCCTTACCAGTCTTATCTTCCAAGACCTTGTTGAACCATTGTAATGAAGCTTTCTTTTCCAAGTCTAGGTCCTCAGCAGTAATTGAATAACCAAGCTGGGGAGGTGGAGGCTACCCAACAGAAAAAGGAGAAGTCAAGTCAATCATAAGAAACTGGGAGAAACCTGTATTTAGCCTTCCTAAGACTTAGAGGAGCTAAGAAGGTGGGCAGGGGTAAATGGACCAGACCATACCAAGGCCAGCTGGTCCCCTCGCCTGGAGGGCAGCAGCTGAATCTTCCGTTTACGCTGCCCAGAGCTGCCAGGTGTAGGTGGGGAATTCCTCAAGTTCTGTTTCTTCCATGTGGTTGTATCTACAACTAAAGAAAGAAATATAGTCTTGTTTTCTTCCAGAAATAGATAGGTGTATTTATACCCCCTGATTTGTAACACTAAGTTTTCACTGGGTATCTCTGAAAGGTTTCATCTTCCATAGTCTGGGCTCATGGATAGTGTTTACAAGATTATTCCTAATAGTCAAGAGGCTGTACTTACTCCAGATGCATGCATACAACTGCTGGGCAATAATTCTTGGATTGCTCACAGATACCTCAACCTAAGCTTATCCCCATCCCACAGTTACCCTGGGTTATACTGCATTTGCTTATCACCTTCCTTACCAGACTACAAACCTCTGAAGTACAGAACTTCAGTCTGTGTATATACCAGGCCCTCTACACAGCAATGCTGAAAGTATGATTTGAATAGGTACTAGTCTATACATTTTCCATAAATACTTCTATCACCAGGAGCCACTCTTGCCTATTTATTAACTTACCCCTTTCTCCCTGGGACTCCTTGTCAGTTACTAATGGAGTTGAAGGACTAGAATGATGGGAAAGTTCCTCTTCTCTGTAGGAGAAAAACACAGAATTAAGTTTAGAAAGACTTCCTGACAATAAATACTGAATAACATATCCTCCCAACTCCCAACTGGCCAAAGTCTAGAACAGCCGTGGGCAAACTACGGCCCGTTTGAAATGAATAAAACTAAAAAAAAAAAAAAAAAAAAAAAAAAAAAGACCGTACCCTTTTATGTAATGATGTTTACTTTGAATTTATATTAGTTCACACAAACACTCCATCCATGCTTTTGTTCCGGCCCTCCGGTCCAGTTTAAGAACCCATTGCGGCCCTCGAGTCAAAAAGTTTGCCCACCCCTGGTCTAGAACAACCATGATTTGAGATCTTAGTATGTCAGGACAAAAAAAAAAGTCAAAGAAAATTCCCACAGAAATGAAGGGAGGTAGTTAATGGAAATCATGGAGAAACCACTGTCTTAAAACAAGCACAAATCAATTATCTTCAAAACCTTCCTTACAACCTCCCATGTTACTGAGCGTTCTAGGCATAGATAGAATCCCTAAGAGAGTGGCATTCTACTCGACTGTAGGTAGGCCTGGAGGGTCAGCTGCAGTCAAGAACATGAAGATTACTTCTCGCTGACATTCACTCTGCTCACTCTATTCTACTTTTACACCCGGTCACTTGTACAGCAGAAGAGAACCAGAGGCCCCTACACTCAGTGCATAAAGAACTGTAAAAATAAGAGCAATTCTTCTGGGTACTTCGCTGTCCTTCTAGATGTTAATTTATTTGATTCTCTAAATCAGAAAGCCTAAGAGCCAAGTAAATATCCCTAATTTCCTGACCAATAATCCACACAGCAAATAAGTGATTACCTTATTTTCTTTGCTGGCCTCTCTGGCGTCTGGGAGCGGGATGAGGCTGGGCTGGAAAAGGGTGATGAACTTGGACCACTTCTCTTCCATAGCTAAAAGTCAAATAAAAGTAACATTACTGACATTAGGTGATACTTCAGCATTCAACCTTTAATATAATTTTGTGGTTCTATTCATACTGCATATAAAGTCCCCTTTGTAAGTGACTAAAAAATATTTCTTTGTGAAGAAAGGCTCCTGAAAAGAAAGTCAGTTGCCAATATTAACTATGGGATAAAAAAGTCTGAAAAGTAATGGAATGCTATTAAGTGTAGAAAGAATCAATGTAATTTTTGCATATATTAAAAAGGAACATTACATTCAATAATGACTTAGAGCTATGATGTATAAATTTACTCTATATTGTCTATAGAAATGATCAGAGTAAATTAAACTGTTCTAGTGAAGACAAGTCCATAAACTAACTTAGTTTTCCTTCATTAAATTTTCAGCTTTATTAACTTTTTAAAAATATGCTGTCATGACATTTATGACTTTTACAACATCTATGGTACTTATCATTATATGATAACTATCTATACATCTGTCTCTTCTGCCAGGCAGAGTCCCTTGGCAGCAAAGATAGTCTGGTTTTTTTTGTGTTTTGTTATCCTCACCAGAGGATATTTTTTCATTGATTTTTAGAGAGAGTGGAAGAGAGAGGGAGGGACAGAGGGAAATATTGATGTGCAAGAAAAACATCGATTGGTTGCCTCCTGCATGCGCCCGACCAGGGCCTGGCCCGGGGAGGAACCTGCAACCAAGGTAAGTGCCCTTGACTAGAATTAAACCCAGGACCCTTTGGTCTGCAGGCCAACGCTCTATCCAGTGAGCCAAACTGGCTAGGGCAAAGATGGTCTGTTTTCATCTCCACCCCCTTCAAAGGGGGCTAGCAGCAAAGTAACTGACAAAGAGCAAGCACCCTGCAAATAAGTCTTTAGCCTAACACAAAGGTACTAAACTATCACATTTTCCTACTGGAAGCTTCTAGTGATTTCTTACTCTGTAACAGTTACATGATATAAGCACAAAAAGGGAGAAAACAGTGCTTAAAAGTTCAAAAGAAGGACAGATTTAAAAATCAGGAGCTCCAGTGGCGCAATCGGTTAGCGCGCGGTACTTATAAAAATCAAAGTCAAGTGATAAAACAGAAGAAGAGTTCCATAGACTAATAATATCAGGAAACCCAAGGCTCAGAATTAGATTGAGAAAAATGCTGAAATAAATAATATTTTTAAAAAAATGTTATTCTCAGTTATAGAACAAGAAAGGATGGTGATTTGGGATAAATAAATCAGTCTTGGGCCTCACACCTTGCATTTTTAATAAAGTGCCAGGGTAAAAACATATCTCTACTTCATAAACTGTACATACACACAGAATCCTGATGCAATAACAATTTACATGTAAAAAGTGTATCAAACAAAAGAACTGTAAAAACAATGACAAGTTGTTAAATGACATGGGGTAGAAAACAGACTTTTTATGCCAGAAACAAAAGAAAGAAAATTGACAGAATGTTACATAAAAATTAAGAACCTCTCCACATAAAAATATTGCCACGTGGAAGGAAACTTTACTATATGTATACCTTTTGCACCATTTGTATTTTCAATGACACTAATGTTTCCATAATCTAGAAATAAAATCTATATAGGCAGGAAACAAACAAACGTATAAACACACTAAAAGGCAAGTATTTTCAATTAAAGTGATTAGTTGATATCCTCAACATGTCAAAATTAATAATTTGCAACTTCATATAAATATAATGAACATATAAAATAGTAAGTGGCCTAAAGATATAACAAAGCAAGTCACAAAAAGAGATAGTCAATCTATGTATAATGGCAGTCAATTTAGTTCTGCTTTACAACTCAATTTTCATTTACCAACTTCCTACTTTTTTAGATTTTACAAATAATGGAAAGATAAGCAAGACCATTTCCATCAAGAAATTTATGATTTGGAAAAGAGTGCATAAAATGACTATAATAGTCTCTAAGAAGGTGACATTTGAGATGGTCTGCAGTTTGATAAAACATACTTATCATTCCAGATGGAGAACAGAACAAGAAAAGGGAAGAAAGCACGAAAATAATAAGTGCTCTTAGAAGATAATGAATGTTCTAGCTTGGCTTAAATATAGGGTATAAATAAAGAAATAATAAAAGACAGTCACAAAAGCAAGCTAGGGATATGAAGTTTTGAATGCCCACTTTGAAAAATTACAAGTCTTGTAAAACACACGAAGTATCAATGCCATGCACAAAGAGGTAGGAGGACAGTTCACTTTCTATAATTGGTACAGCCTAACATTTGTAATAATCTTATAGTATAAAAGGCTAATATGCAAATTGACCAAATGGTGGAACGACCGGTCGCTATGATGTGCATTGACCACCAGGGAGCAGATGCTCAATGCAGGAGCTGCCCCCTGGTGATCAGTGTGCTTCCACAGGGAGAGCGCAGCTCAGCCAGAAGCCGGGCTCACGGCTAGCGAGGGCAGCAGCAATGGCGGGAGCCTCTTCTGCCTCCGCAGCAGCGCTAAGGACCCCTCGGGGGATGTCTGACTGCCAGCTTAGCCAGACTGTGAGCGGGCGCAGGCCAGGATGAGGGACCCGCCCTCCAGTGCACTAATGTCGTGCACCGGGCCTCTAGTTTTATAATACAAAGCTACAACTTCTAGTTTGGGAAGCTGTAGATTTAGGTATTTACTAGTGCTCCTCTGGAAAAATACATTAAGTCAAATGTCTATACTATTACTTACACCAAATCTATATTGATTACTGGGGATATTTACTATTTCATATTTTTATTGATTTCAGAGAGGAAGGGAGAGGGAGAGAAAAACATTGGTAATGAGAGAGATTCATTGATTGGCTGCCTCCTACATGCCCCACACTGGGGATTGAATGCACAACCTGGGCATGTGCCCTGACCTGGAATTGAACTGTGACCTTCCTGGTCATTGAGCCACACCAGCCAGGCCACATTCCTTTCAAAGAGAAGCTTCAACATAAAGAACTTTCATATTACTTTATCCCCTTCCTAAGATCTACTTCTGAGAGCTTACCATATATTCCAATATCACAAAATAACAGGTAACTACTTACAACAGAAGACCTACTAAGAGCTATTAGTGTCAGTGAGTGTGGACTCACCAGGAGTAAGCGTGCTTTAAAACACAATCTGACCATGTTTTAAGCAATGGCTATGTTGTTTTAGACCAACAGCTCTCAACCTGTGGGTCGTGACCCCTTTGGCGGTCGAACGACCCTTTCACAGGGGTCGCCTAAGACCATCCTGCATATCAGATATTTACATTACGATTCATAACAGTAGTAACATTACAGTTATGAAGTAGCAACGAAAATAATTTTATGGTTAGGTCACAACACGAGGAACTGTTTTTAAAGGGCCAGGAAGTTGAGAACCACTGTTTTAGACCAAATCGCTTATTGAGGACAAGCAGAAAATGCTGAAGAAAATGTGAAATACATCTGTATGAAGAAGGTATGGTAGTATGAAGAGCTCCCAAGGCGGTGAGACATTGTAGGGACAAGGCAGAAGAGCCAAGAGGTGAGACCCACACTTAGACCTACATTTTCCCTCCTGGTGACTGCCAATTTCAAAAGTAAATGCTGCCACTGAGAGGCTGAGAAAAGCTTCTGGTAGCCCCTCAGGCCTGGAAAGACAAAAACCAATTCAGAGCTTTCCAACATAGAGGGGCCCTAAACACCTCAGGCTTTGGTTGGTATCCAAAAGGCTACATACTTGGATATAGGGCAAGTAGGAAAAAACAAGCCCTCATAAGAACTGACAACCAATTCAGAATCATGTTAATTCCAACTGGAGAGAGGTAATTGGCCTCTCTATTCTAGCCGCTTGCTAGAGGCAAAAATAAAACCTCTCAGGAGGAAGAGACCATCATTCAGAGCTTCAAGTCACCGTAACCTCCCAGGAGTGGAGTGGCGAGTGGAATGGGGGGAGGGGAGTACTAATGTAAGGTGACAGGAGAAGATTTGACTTTGGGTGGTAGGCACACAGTACACTATACAGATCTTGTAACATAGAAACCCACACATGAAGCTTGTATGTTCATGTTGACCAATGTCACCCCAATCAACTTAAAAAACAAAACAAAAACATATAAAAGCATATTAGAAAAGAGAAAAGGCTGAAAAACAACAACCCAGTGATCTAAGAATCTATATTCAAAATTCAGAAAGAAACCCTAGCAGATCAAACACAAAGAAAGAAGGAAATAATACCTATAAGAGCATAAGTTAATGAAACAGAAAAACAGGTAATAGAATGGTTCCTAAAGTTGGTTCTTTGTCTATATAACCTTGGAGAAGAAATTTCCTTAATCCAATAAAGAATATCTATAGAAAATCTGTATCAAACGTCATACATAACATGAAACATGGAAAGTGCATACTCTGAAATCAGGAAAAACAAGAACAGGATGTCTTCTGCTCTCACTTCTGCTCATTATTACACTAGAGGTATTAGCCAAGTGCAGTAAGGCCTAAACAAACAATGTAAGGCTTGGGGTTAAAAAAGGGGGGGACTGTCATGTCATCATTATAGAGAACATGATTTACATACAAAATCCTGAAGACTATATAAATACATATTCAGAATTAAGCAAATTTTCTGAATTAAAAACAAGTTCTGTTCTGACTGGTTGCCTCAGTTGGTTGGAGCATTGTCCCATACTCCAAAAGTAGGTTCAATTCCCAGCCAGGGTACATACCTGGATTGTGGGTTCAAACCCCAGTAGGGGCATATACGGGAGGCAGCCAATTAATGTTTCTTTCTCTCTCTAAAAACATTACTAAAACATATCCTTGGATGAGGATTAAAAAACAAAAAAAAAACCCTGTTGTTTTCTATACTAGTACATCAGCAACTATTTTTAACACACTCTTTATAATAGCATCAAAAACATACACCTAGAAATAAATTTAATAAAGATGTATAAAACCACTACACTGAGAAGTTAAAGATGATGTAAATAAATGAAGGATACACCAAGTTCATGGATTAAAAGATTCAATAATGTAAAAATGTCAATTCCCTCCAAAATAACTCGTAGATTAAAGGCAATGCCAATCAATATCTCAGCAAGTATTTTATTTTTTGGTGGAAACTGACAAGTTGATTTTAAAATTATACAGAAATGCAAAAGGCCAAGATCTAAAATAATTCTGATGAGGCATAAGAGATATGAGAAAGTTGGATGACTTATTCTACTAGATATCAAAACTTAGAGAGACTGAGTAATACAGACTGGGAAAAATACAGGCACAGAGTAGAAAAACAGACCAATGGAACAGAACAGAATCTAGAAATGGATCCACATATATATGGACACAAATTATGACAAAGGTGATATTGCAGAGTAAATGGACACAAATTATGACAAAGGTGATATTGCAGAATAAATGGACACAAATTACGACAAAGGTGATATTGCAGAGTAATAGGGAAAGGATGGTTCTTCCAATAAATTTTGCAAGTCAAATGGATATTTATATGGAAAAACACTACTTTGATGCCTAGCTCACACTATACACAAAAATCAATTTCAGATGGATCATAGATAAAAATTTGAAATGAAAAACAATAAAGCTCCTAGAAGGTAGCATAAGAGAATATTATTACGACTTTAGGTAGGCAAAAATACCTAAACAGTACATAAAAATAAATATACAAACCATAAGTGAGAAGACTATAAGAAAGTGAATGATGAGTCAGAATAGGACACTCATTTGTTGAAACACATATAATTCACAGAGAGCTTGTATCTAGAATATATAAAGAACTTGTTATATAAATAAGAAAAACAACCTAATGGAAAAGAGCCAAGAAACTAGAATAGGCACTTCATATAAAAGGATATACAAATGGCCAATGAACAGTTCATACATTTATCTCATTAGTAACCAGGGAAACAAAATTACCACAATGAAAAACGACTTCACACCTACCAGAATGAGTAACTAAAGAGCAACACCAAATGGTAGTGAGGATGCGTAACTATAGGAACAAAATCCCATACTGCACTGGTAGAAGTATCAACTAGGCCCTAGCTGGTTTGGCTCAGTGGATACAGTGTCGGCCTGCAGACTGAAGGGTCCCGAGATCGATTCTGGTCAAGGGCACATCCCCGGGTTGCAGGTTCAAACCCCAGTAGGGAGCGTGCAAGAGGCAGCCAATCAATGATTCTCTCTCATCACTGATGTTTCCATTTCTCTCCCTCTCCCTTCCTCTCTGAAATCAATAAAAATATACATATATAAAAAAAGAAGTATCAACTGAAATATCACTTTAAAAAACTGTTCAACATCTATTAAAACTGAACATACACATACTTTATATGTGTGTACCAAAAGACTTAACACAATGTCCACAGCAGCATTATTATAGCTCCAAACTGAAAACCCAAATGTCCAATGGAATGACTGAATTAATTGTGGTATCTTCTTATAATGGAACCATACACAGCAACGAAAATGAAAGACCTACTGCTACATGTAACAGAGATGAATCTCACAAGTAAAATATAAACACACAAAAAGCATATTCTCTGTTTCCTTTATATAAAGTTCAAAAACAGAAAAACAAATAGTACTAATATTCAGGAAGAAAGGAGGGAAGGAGAAGTGATTGGGAGTAGGTATGAGAGGGGCTTCTGGGTATAGAAAATGATTTATTACTTGACATGGATGGTGGCTACATAGACCTGTACATATTTCTTTTTCTGCACGTTATCTATAATAATAAAAGCATAACATGCTAATTAGACCAGCCATCCTTCCGGATGAAGCCAGGGCTATGAGGGAAGCCCAGGTCCCGGGTGCCAGAGGGAAGCAGGTGCCGGCAGCAGGGGGAAGGAAGGCCTACTCCTGCACGAATTTCATGCATCGGGCCTCGTATTCTAACAAAAAAAAGCCATTAAAAAAGTGAGAGTTTACATAATATATAATTTTAAAAGATGCAAAGAAGCATCTATGCTATGATCACAATTGTGTAAAACAGTCCCAAAATTCTGTGTATTATCTGTGTTTACACACACAGTAGGAATGTTAATAATAGGCATGGAGATGAGATGAAGACTGGAAGAGCCAGGATCAGGGAATTTTACTTTTTACTTAACAGTTATTTATACCTAAAACATTTTTTGAAATCAGGAAAGGTAATACTTGTAGAACATATTACAAATTCCAATAAATAGAGTGTACAGTTAAAAGGAAGTTTCCCTCTTATCTCAATAAGTTACTACTTGTTTCTAAAATATCCTGTCAGAATTGTTCTGTGCATATTAAAAGTTTAAAGAAACAGCAGCACAAATGATAAGAGTTCTGCACCTTGCTTTTTTGTTGTTGTTAATCCTCACCTGAGGATATTTTTTTCCATTGATTTTTAGAGAGTGGAAGGGAAGGGAAGAGACAAAGAGAGAGAAACATCGATGTAAGAGCGACACATTAGTTGCCTCCCGTATGTGCCCCAGGACCCGGGCCCAGGATCGAGCTTGCAACCAAGGTACATGCTCTTGACTGAAAAAGAACCTGCAACCCTTCAGTCCACGGGCCAATGCTCTAACCATTGAGAAAACTGGCCAGAACTGCACCTTGCTTTTTTTTTTTTTTTTTTTATCAACATATTTTTATTGGCTTCAGAGAGGAAGGGAGAGGGAGAGATAGAAACATCAATGATGAGAGAAAATCATTGATCGGCTGTCTCCTGCATGCCCCCTATTGGGGATCGAGCCCGCAACCTGGGCATGTGCCCCTGACTGGAATTGAAGCCTGGACGCTTCAGTCCGCAGGCCAACGCTCCATCCACTTAGCCAAACCAGCCAGGACAACACCTTGCTTTTTTAAAATATATTTTTGAGATCATTCACATCAGTCTCTATTAAACTGCCTTATTCTTTTTAATAGTTGCATAGTATTTAAAAGCATGGAAAAACTGTACCTTACAATCAGCCCCTTGAAAAGGTATATACACATTGTTTCTAAGCTTCTGATATTAAGACAATGCGAAAATCAACATCTTTGTATATGTCTTTGAGCAGGATTAATTCCTCAAAGTAATCCCGCTGGATCTAGGGGCATGTGCATCTTTAATAATGATAATTAGTACCATACTCCCCTCTAGAGAACTGTACCAATTGACACTCCCACCAGCAATGTGTGAGAAGCCTATTTTCATACTTTTACAGTTTCTATTTCATATTTAAATCTTCAGTTCATTTGGAATATGTTTCTCTAACATATGAAAAGCCGCACAAACTTACTCATAAGAGACATAAATTAAATACTATTCCTCACCTATCAAAAAGAAAAACAGAAATTGCTAAAAGACACCACACAAATGAACCTTACTACAGTTGAAACTTGAATAACATCCTTACTACAGTTTGAACTGTGCACATACACTTATGTTTTTTTCTTCTTCAATAAATGTAGGCACCGTCGGCCCTCTGAATCTGCAGGTTTGCATCTGCAGATTCAAACCACCATTGATTGAAGCTAGTATATGTTCTGTGGATGCAGAGGGCTGACTGAAGTTATACGTGGATTTTCTACTGTGGGGTCTGCATCAATAACCCCCACATTGTACAAGGGTATATCAAGTTGTAACTAAATGAGAACGATTAGTTCACATTAACTTCAAAACACGTTACTTTGATTGCATATTGCCAGTATCCATTGAGGAATATATACTAATGACAAAATGAACCACAAATAATTCTTAAGCTCATTACATAAGTCTTACAGTTAACAAGAACATTGATACTGTTATTTTGAAATCATAAATTCTAGGATCAATCAAATAAGTAATTATGAACCGACATTTTTGGTGTGAAAATACAGAACCAAAAAAATTCTGTAATCTTAAGTCTGAATTTGAAATGTAAAAACCAAGACTACTTGAAAAATAGCCAATTTCAACTTCAATCTGGGTTTTAAATGTACAAGATTCATTTGTTTTTAGCCAAAAAACAATGAAGCAATCAAAGACTTCTGGGGTCAAAATGAAAGAATACAAGAGCCAATTTGAAAGCTCCCACTGATCAAAATTGGGAAATTTTGTGCACCAAAAGGAATTAAACACATTGAGGATTATAAAATGCTTATAAAATTTCAGAAGTTCATAAAGATAATCAACAGCAGCAAAATCATCATTAGTCACCTTTAGAGTTAGCTATGGCATCAATGTCTTCTTATTATCCTGTCATTCCTATAGTTAGGGCATGTTCTTCTACATAGAATTTCAGTTAATAAATATAGAGGGAAAGATAAAAGTTAGAATATCACCATTTTGCAACCTAATAAAACAATGGACCTAGGCAAAGATAATCTACACTAATAAAAGAGAAGCATGCAATTTGGTGTCACTCCGCTACGCCCACCAGCCAATCAGAGCAACTATGCAAATTAACCCAACAAAGATGGCGGTTAATTTGTTTTTTTTTTTGTTTGTTTTTTTTAAAATATATTTTATTGATTTTTTACAGAGAGGAAGGGAGAGAGATAGAGAGTTAGAAACATCGATGAGAGAGAAACATCGATCGGCCGCCTCCTGCACATCTCCTACTGGGGATATGCCCGCAACCCAGGTACATGCCCCCGACCGGAATCGAACCTGGGACCTTTCAGTCCGCAGGCCGACGCTCTATCCACTGAGCCAAACCGGTTTCAGCGATGGCGGTTAATTTGAATACGCAGGCGCAGAATGAAGACTGAAGACTGAAAAGGCTTGGCTTATCTGCTGCAGCTGCAGTGGAGAAGCCAAGCCTCGCTGTAGCCCGGACCAAAGACCTGGGTCCTGGGTGCCAGAGGAAAACCAGTGCCAGCAGCCAGGGGAAGGAAGGCTTATTGGGTGAATCTTCGTGCAACGGGCTTCTAGTGTTATTATAATGGCTGCTAAAATGTTCAGAGGAAAAGTTCATACAAAATTTAAAATGACAGTATCAGACTAACAACACCTGAACGCAGTGATCAATATTACCACCACAAAAGGGAGGCAACCAAACTTCAGGTGCTCCTGATGTGATGCAATAGGAAATCACAGCATCACTGATGCAATATTCTGCCAAAATAATTGAACTTGAATCTAATCAGCAATTGGGATCCAACTACTCATTTACAAGGAAAACAGGGGATACAGCACGTGTTAAAATGACACAGTGACAATGCAAACTAAATCCAGAACATAGGAAATACTATAAGACAAAATGATCCAGTTTTTTTCAAAAGCATGAAAAAAAGTAGTAGCATTATAAATATGAACCAAATGTAATGAATTTAATTTTGGTCCCTGATACAAAGTAATAAAGACAGTTTGGGGTAATAAGGGCAATTTGAACATGGAGTGATATTAACTAATCCTATATAATAAAAGCCTAATATGCTAAGTGTCTGACTGTTTGACCAGTCGCTATGATGCGCACTGATTACCAGGGGGAAGACACTCCGACCAATAGGTTAGCTTGCTGCTGGGGTCTGGCCAATAGGGATTGGGCGAGACGGGCTGAGCAAGCCCTGGAGCCCTCCCACAGTCCCTCCCCGGCCCAGATAGTGCACCGCTGGGGTCCCTCGACCTGGCCTTCACTCTCTCGCAATCCAGGACCCCTTGGGGGATGTTGGAGAGCTGGTTTTGGCCCCATACTTGCAGGCCAGGCTGAGGGACCCCACTGGTGCACGAATCCATGCACCAGGCCTGTAGTCTATTCTATCTAAGAAAAGACAAAAAGGGTAATTAACCATACCTCCGCTACGCTTCCCATTGGCTAATCAGGGCAATATGCAAATTAACTGCCAACAAAGATGGCGGGAGGCAGCCATGCAGCTGAAGCAACCAGGGGGCAGCCGCCTGCCATGGCCCGGATCTGAGCTCCAGAAGCAACAATGTTTCAATTACAGAAGCTAAACAAACCCCAGAAACCTGCTTTCAGCCAGCCGCAGCCTCAGAGCTGGGAGCGCCAGTGACGGCAACAATGTTTCAATTATAGAAGGTAAATAAATCCCAGAATAAAAATAAAAGAAAAAGAGAGGCTGGGAGCTTCAGTCGTCCGCAAGTGTGAAAATGACCCCCACCCTAAAGGGGGTGTGGCCAGCCTGAAAACAGCCATCAGCCCCTCACCCAGGCTTGCCAGGCACCCAAGCGGGACCCCCACCCCGATCCAGTACACCCTTCAGAGCAAACCAGCCAGCCCCCACCCATGCACCAGGCCTCTATCCTATATAGTAAAAGGGTAATATGCAAACTGACCCTAACAGCAGAAAGATTGGGAATGACAGGTCACTATGACACACACTGACCACCAGGGGGCAGATGCTCAATGTAGGAGCTGCCCTTTGGTGGTCAGTGCGCTCTCACATGGGGGAGCTCTGCTCAGCCACAAGCCAGGCTGATGGCTGCCAGTACAGCGGTGGTGGTGAGAGCCTCTTCTGCCTCCTCAGCAGTGCTAAGGATGTCTGACTGCAGTTAGGTCTGCTCCCCGCTGGCAAGTGGACATCCCCCAAGGGGTGCCGGGCTGCCAGAGGGATGTCTGATTGCCATCTTAGGCCCAATCCCTCGGGGAGCAGGCCTAAGCCAGCAAGTGGTCATCCCCTGAGGGGCCCCAGAGTGTGAGAGGGCACACAGACCAGGCTGAGGGACACCCCCCACCCAGTGCACAAATTTTTGTGCACCAGGCCTCTAGTCCTATCTAATAATAGACAAACATGGTAATTAACCGTACCTCCGACACACTTCCCATTGGCTAATTAGGGCGATATGCAAATTAACTGCCAACCAAGATGGTGGCCAGCAGCCAGGCAGCTGAAGCGAACAGGAGGCTTGCTTGCTCCAGTGAAGGAGGAAGCCAAGGTTCCCCGCCTGCCGCTGATGGGCTCTGAGCTTGCACTCTAAGAAACAATGTTGCTATTATAGAAGCTAAACAAACTCCATGCTTTCAGCCAGCCAGCCGAGCTGGAATTGCAACAGAGTTTCAACTATAGAACCCAAACAAACCCAGATTCCTGCTTTCAGCAGCCGAGGTCTCAGAGCTGGAGCCGAGTCTCAGAGCTAAAGCCAGCTCTCAGTTCCAGTGACAGCCATAGAAGGTAAATAAATCCCAGAATAAAAGAAAAAAGAAAAAAAGGAGCGGTTGGGAGCTTCAGTCACCCGCCAGCCTGAAAACGGCCCTCAGCCCCTCACCCAGACTGGCCAGGCACCCCAGTGGGGACCACCACCCTGAAAGGGGTGTGACCAGCTGCAAACAGCCATCATCCCCTCATCCAGGCTGGCCAGGCACCCAAGGGGAACTCCCACCCTGATCCGGGATACCCTTCAGGGCAAACCAGCCGGCCCCCACCTGTGCACCAGGCCTCTATTCTATATAGTAAAAGGGTAATATGCCTCCCAGCACTGGGATCAGCGGAGCCGCAAGGCCTCCCAAACCCGGGATCAGCGGAGCCGCGAGGCCTCCCGGAACCGGGATCAGCGGAGCAGCGAGGTCTCACTGCCTCTGTGTCAAGCGGAGCCGCGAGGCCTCCCAGCACCGAGATCAGCTGAGCAGCGAGGCCTCACTGCCCCAGTGTCAAGTGGAGCCACGAGGCCTCCCAGCATTGGGATCAGCGGAGCTGCGAGGCCTCCTGGCCCCTGGAGCAGTGTGACAGGGGGCAGCGCCCAAACCCCCTGATTGCCCTGCGGCTCTGTGTGTGACAGGGGGCAGGGCCACAACCTCCCTATCCGCCCTGCTCTGTTCATGACAGGGGAAGGCGCCCCGACCCCCTGATCGGCCCTGCCCTGAGTGTGATAGGGGGCAGCGCCCCAACCCCCTGATCCGCCCTGCTCTGTGTGTGACAGGGGGCAGTGCCCCAACTCCCCTATCGGCCCTAATCTGTGCGTGACAGGGGGGAGTTCCCCAACCCCCTGATGGGCCCTGCTCTGTGCGTGACAGGGGGAGCTCCCCAACCCCCTGATCGGCCCTGCTCTGTGACAGGGGGCAGCGCCCTAACCCCCTGATCGGCCCTGTTCTGTGCATGACGGGGTGGCACCGCAAGCTCCCCATCAACCCTGCCTTGAGTGTGACGGGGCGGCACCCCAACCTCCCAATCGGCCCTACCCTGAGTGTGACTGGGGGTGGCATCACAACCTCCTGATCCACCCTGCTCTGTGCATGACAGGGGGTGGCGCCCCAACTCCCCAATCAGCCCTGCTCTGAGCCCGGCCAGGGGCTGCACCTAGGGATTGGGCCTGCCCTCTGCCAGCCAGGAGCTGGCCTAAGCCAGCAGGTTGTTATCTCCCGAGGGGTCCCAGACTGTGAGAGGGCACAAGTGGGGCTGAGGGACACCCCCGCACACACCAGTGCACAAATTTTTGTGCACCGGGCCTCTAGTATATATATAAAAAGCCTAAATGACTGTCCGACCAGTAGCTATGACGTGCAATGACCACCAGGAGGCAGAAGCTTCGATCAGTAGCTATGATGCACACTGACCACCAGGGGGCAGATGCTCAACACAGGAGCTGCTCAACTGCAGTGACTTGGCAGCTACGGTTCTCGGGTGACACTCTGGAACCAGAGAGGAGGGAGCCTGATTCTTGGGTGCATCACCTGAGAACCGCCCTCTTGCAATCCAGGACCCTTCTGGGGATGTTGGAGAGCTGGTTTTGACTCAATCCCTGCAGGCCAGGCCGAGGGACCCCACCAGTGCACAAATCCATGCACCGGGCCTCTAGTCCTAGCTAATAAAGATGGAATATGCAAATTGACCATCACTTCACACCAAAGATGGCGGTGCCCACAGCCAATAAGGAGGAAATATGCAAACTGACGTGACAAAGATAGTGGCGGCCGGGCCTCTGGGCAGCACCCGAAGGCAGAAGGTGGCTCCGGGCTGGAGCAAAGGAGGAAAGGCGGCTCTGGGCTGGAGCAAAGGCGGTGCCAGCAGCCAAGGGAAGGAAGGCCTATTCTTGCATGAATTTTCATACATCGGGCCTCTAGTATTAAATAATTATTATTGTTTGAGTGGAATAATGGTATAGTGACCATTAATGTTAAGAAAGTTTAAAAACACACTGAAGTACTTCTACAGGTGAAATGACATGTTTACAATTTACTTTAAAACGTAAGAGCAAAGCCAAAAGGTGGCGTGGTGATGGGGGATGGTATTGATGGAACAGGACTGACAAAATGCTAACTACTGAAGCTACATGGAGGTTCATTAGTTCCTTTCCTTCTATGTACATTTGAAATTTAATGTAAAAAACATTTTAAACATAGGGATGATGGCTATGTACTTAATAGGCCTATTGTGACGATTAAATGAGGAAACAGACATAAAGTGCTTAAGGTAGGTTCTAGCCGAGAATAAGTGCTCAAGGTAAAGGTTATTATAATGATTATCTTCTTCTTTGCATTCCCACAACTGCTCTGTCTTAAACCTTCATCTTGAATTTATGCTACTATAGGAGCTTTCTGGATAAATTTATCTCAAAATTTTTCTCCCCTCAAAAATCTTCCTTCACACATGCTTTATTTTTTTTCTAGTACTATGTAATTGGGTAGCCACTTATTGACAGGCACTGTAATGGGTACATTTCAAACATTACCTTCAATCTTTCCAATAATCCTTCAGAGATGAGAAAAGGAATTTATGTGATTTACCTGTCCAAGGCCCTATAGCGACTAAATGTTAGAGCCAAAATTGAACCCAAATCTGTCTGGTAACAAAGCCTGATCTGTTCATTAGGCTATACAACATCCTCTTTCTAAAAAACTAAAAAACAAAAACACAACCACTTCTTATTTTTAAAACTTTCACTAAATTTGCAACCTAGGATAAATTTCTTTTATGGCCCAGTGCAATTTGAACTCAGTCTACCTCCTCAATCCAATTAACACCATTTACTGAATCATTCATCCTTGGTCTATTTATGTGCAATGGCTCTGTCTTGTACCAGGCTCCCACATATACACTTATTTACTTTCTCAGCTTTCTTTTCTGTTCCATTGACCTATAGTTATTATTCAAGGATTTGTATCTTCTGTTAATTTAGAGGTAATCCCAATTTCTGACAGAGAGAAGGTAATTAATAAACACTGACTAATCAATTAATTAATGCTGGGAATCCATTTTGCCCATGCCACCCACAAGAATAATGTACCTGAGAGAAACCTCGAGTAGAACTGTAAGAACTGGTAATGGCATTGCGGCTGGAGCTAAGAATGCCTCCTGTGTATGTGCTCGTCATGGAGCTCATAGAAGAGGTGCGGGATCTCTTATTCAAGTGGTCATCTGAGCTCTGGGAATTGAGACCTCTTTTCAGAGAACCAGGCCTAATAAAAGGGAAAAAGATAGTTAGATGTGCTATTGAAGGCAACATTCTTTTAAGGTTTCATCCATGGTTCACAAAATCTTTCTTAAATATATCTGACAAAGTCAAGAAGGAAAAGCCAAATATTTTGAAAATTAAATGTATGATTTCACTTAAATAATATTCTAGAAAATATACACTTATCTCCAGTGATAGAAAACATTATTACTGAATGCCTGGGGGTGGGGGCAAGATTGGAGGGAGATACTACTAAGGGACACTAGGAAACTTTTGGAAGTGATGGTTATGTTCATTATCTTGACTGTGGTGATGGTTTCATAGGTGTATACATGTCAAAACGTAAACTGTACACTTTAAACAGACACAATTTAGTACATATCAATTATCCCTTAATAAAGCTGTTAAAAAAATCAGTTAAGAGGAACCAACCATTTTTTCTAAGTTTCCAACTGAAACAGAAATTCCTGTACATCCTTCCTATAGAATAGTCATCCAACCTCTATTAAAATATAGATAATTCACTATCTCTTAGAGCAGAGGTAGGGAACATCCAGCCCGCAAGGCCATATAAGGCCCATGAATTCACTTGGTCTGACCCTGCCAAGGCATTAGGGGTGAGTTAATTAAATGTTTGACCAAATATAGCAGGCTACTTTATATATATATATATATATATATATATATATATATATATATATATATATATATATATATATATATATATATTTTTTTTTTTTTTTTTTTTATTGATTTCTTTTTTTTTTTTTTACAGAGAGGAAGGGAGAGAGATAGAGAGTTAGAAACATCGATGGGAGAGAAACATCGATCAGCCGCCTCCTGCACATCTCCTACAGGGGATGTGCCCGCAACCCAGGTACATGCCCTTGACCAGAATCGAACCTGGGACCTTTCAGTCCGCAGGCTGACGCTCTATCCACTGAGCCAAACCGGTTTCGGCAGCAGGCTACTTTTTAAGTGGGCCCACAAATGATGTTATAACTATCCAAATGGCCTTTGGCAGAAAAAAGGTTTGCCACCCCTGTCCTAGAGTGATGAATGTCAAACATGGAACAGTTTACTCTTATATTGGATGAAAAAATATTTCCTCTAACTTTCACCCATGGAACCTATTTGGTGCCATACCGAGCAAGATGTCTTCCTTCTTTCATCTGTTAGTCCTCCAGTTTTTTGGAGGCCATTATCTTTCCCTTCCTCATTTCCTTATTCCTGTTGAGATTTTTCTCCTCTGGGCTAGTACTTATGTACCTCCGAACCCTCCTCACCCACCACCGCCACCCTTTAACATATTAGTTGCTTCACTCAAAATGAATTTCAGTTTGTGTATATCCTCTTTTATAGTGTGGTACACCAAACCAAACACAATATTCCATGGACAATCTGAGTAGAACTAAGGAAAGCAGCACTACCACTTACCTGCCTCATTCTAGTTTTTGTTCTATCAACACAGAATAGGAGCATGTTAGCTTTTTTGGCAGCCATATTATACTGCTGGCTCAAATTAAGCATATAAGTTACCCCAAGTCTTTTCACACATATTTTTGAGCCACTTTCCCTCCAATCCATTTCTTCCTCAAATGTATTTAAACTCAAATGTAGAAACTTATCACTTATCTTAAATTTCAGTTTTGCATTTTATCCATCATGCAAACCTTGTGATCTTTCTATTTACATACTTGGTTATTAAAAAATATTAAAAGGAATTATAAGAGCGTTATTGTGGCAAGTTACTCAAATGTTCCTCTCTGACTTCAAAGATTTGAACTTGAACAAATAAAGCAATGCAAAAAGCAAAGAGGAACATCTATAGGACAATAACTTTGGCAATGCCCTTTTTCTAAATAGTGTATAACTCAACCAGATGGATTTTCACTTACTTAGGCACAAAAGAAGCAGGGACTCCATTGGCCACCAGGGGCTCAAATGCTGAATGTCCACTCCCACTGCTATCGTGGCGCCTGTGATAAATCAAAAAACTCTCAATTAAATGAAATGACTTTTTTTCCCCCTTAAAGCATATTTCTGGGACCATGTACTATTTCTATGGAGCACAGTGCCAGGAGCCGGTCCATCCTTGCTGTTTCAAGGGACCTGGCATATATGGCATACTGTTCTTAATATGTTTGCTCACCTTCTTGGCACTATGTGTTTTAACCAAGGTCACCTCTCTGAGAAAGGTTGTTTCCCCAGGTAGGGATTTTCCCCTGAAGTTAGGGAGGGAATAAAACCCCTTCACTAAGTGCCAGGAGGGTAATTAATCACTTTAACTACGAACAATCATGCTTAAGCTACATAATCTTTACTCCCTGGAATGGAGATAAGAAACGCCCTAACCTTTGGAATAGAGATTGATAGGATTGGAATCAACTGGTATAAATACAGATGTAACAAGACAACAGGACACAGAACCTAGACACAGAACCTAGACACAGAACCTAGAGACAGAAGAACTTCGCTGGAGAGAACATGGCAAAAGATCCTGGACAGAAACTGGAGACAGAACCTAGAGACAGAACCTAGCGAGGGAACATGGCTACATGAACCTGGCTGGAGAACCTGGACAGAACCTGGCTGGAGAACCTGGAGAACCTGGCTGGAGAACCTAGCAAGAGAACATGGACACAGAACTTGGCTGGAGATCCTAACTAGAACTTCGCTGGAGATCCTGACCAGAACTTGGCTAGAGATCCTGGCTAGGCTGCTGATCAACTGAACATTGTCTCCGTGTCATTCCTTCTTCGCCGACTCCGTCTACACCTTTGGGAACCCCTGGACCTGCTGGGGTTGGACCCCAGAAGCACAGGTCCCTTGCTAGACAAGAAAAAGGTTGCTTCAAATCCCAAAGATTCCAAAAGGTAAATTTATTCTAAGACTGTCTGGCAATAAGGAAAGTATAAAAATACAACAGATCCTGAATAACATGATATCATTCAATGTCATTTTATTATAATGTTGATGAGATGCCATAGGAATTTAACTATTGTTTATATCAATTAGCCTAGGGGAAAACTGATTTTGTTATATATTGTCACAGTTTCCAAGAACCTATCAACAATGTTAAGTGAAGACTTACTCTACATCAAGACCTTTAGAACTATTCAGTGTATTAATTATTATAATCACAAATTTAACACCCTACCATCCACAAATTAAAAACAAAAGAAAAAACACTTTAGGAACCAATCCACACATCCCATAGTGATCTATAAGTTACTATGGCAAGTCTGTTAGGGAAAACTTTACATTTCACATTTAAGAAGGGCCTATGCATGATGCACATAATCACCGATTATTCCAATTATGGGAAGGATAACTATAGAATCTTCAGTTATAGACTCACTAGCTAGGTCAAGTAAAACTACCCATCCCTAAGAACATGAAAAACCTACTGGGACCATAAGAATAGTTATTTCCTCTCCCACCTCCATACCCCCTGCCTCCTGCCACTCCTGCTTAGGTAGCTGACATTAGCTCAAATTGCTCACTTATAAATCACATCTCTATTCATCAAACTTGATCTTCCTATGTTACATAAATACACTTGCATTGATTAATATTCTCTACTTAATTTTGTTATCTAAAGTAGCAAAGATAGCCAGCCCTGAACCTGCAGGATATAAATAATTTGGTTTAGGTAAAAGGGACAATGATGATATTTTTCAAGGGTTCACTCATGTAAAGAAGAGCAATTCCTTGACCACCTCATATAAAGAACCCGCCTTCTCATTACCGTTACATTTATCACCCCCCTTTTAAATTTCTATCACCCTATTTTTTAAAATTTCTATATACTTACAATCTAAATCTTGTTTGAATATCCTCCCCCTTTTCGTTTCTCTCCCTTCAACAGGTTCCAAGAGGACTTTGTTTTGTTCTCTGCTCTATCCACAGTACCTGGAATAGGCTCTGGCACATTGTGGTTGCTCAATTTATTATATTAAAAAAATGAGTGGAATCCTTAACTATTTAGAAAGCCACAAGCAATTCTGCATTCTCATTAGTGACTTCAAACTCCTTTCTTACCATACTCAGAAACAGACTCCTTATTTCATTTTCCTTAAGTTATTGAAAACCAAAGAATGAAGTCAGTTTTACTCTCTTTATTGATAAATCTAGTTACTCCAGTTACACTTTTCTTTGTCAAGCATTCCCTTCAGCACAATTACACACTTAAACTGGTGGTTACCCAGATAGCTAAACAACACAAGATTAGGAGGGCAAGCCTTTGAACATTTTTTCTCAAAAACAGAATTTAACACATCTGTATCAAAAGTAAGAAGCTAACATGACTAATAGTTGTTGGCTTATCCCAATACTTAGGGAAAAGGTAAATTTTAACATTTATCTAACCTGTGCCTAAACCTGAAATGAACAGCATGAAAGCCTTACTGTCAGCATTATTGAGCTCTTCCATGAAAGCCAAAGAAGGGGACCTACTAAGGCTCACAAACTGGAGCAGGCCTCTGTATCTTTTTGGGGAGTAATCTGCATTTCAACAAATCCCAGGAATCTATGTGGGAGGCCTGTTTAGTACTCGGCTGAGCCTGTTACCTTCTTTTATTTTCCTGGCCATCAGTGAATATTTGTTCTTCTTCCTCCACTGTTCTTTTCTTCCTCTCTTTGAGGGCACTCAGTACAGTCTCCTTTGCACATGGGTCCGGAGCATTACTTGATGGAGAGGACAGTGTTGAGCTGAGTAACTGCTCTGTTCTGCAATGAAAGACAAGATTCTAGCCTTAAGATATTTTAATTACCACGTCATATAGCACAGTCTTCACTGAAAATCAGAAGCTAGCCAACAAGCAACAGTGTAATTTATACATTCACAGAAAATGCCCTTAGCAATTAAAGCTACAATGTAAGGCAAAAAAAACAAGAAAATAAGAGACAGTTCAACGACTCAAATTTGAGATTTCTCATTTAAACAGACAGGTACTTTTTTTTTGCTTTATAGTTGTCTTGTCAGAGAAACAACCATGGAAGAATAACGTGGACACAAAAAGGAGTCTATTTTTCCAACAGTAATACTTACATTGGAGAACGAGTCAATTTGCTATCAG
This sequence comes from Myotis daubentonii, assembly GCF_963259705.1. Classification (NCBI taxonomy): domain Eukaryota; kingdom Metazoa; phylum Chordata; class Mammalia; order Chiroptera; family Vespertilionidae; genus Myotis; species Myotis daubentonii. The sequence continues at coordinate 33,814,784 of NC_081843.1, forward strand.
GAGGAGCAATCCTCACTGTCACTGGACTGCACACCATCTTGGAATTATGAGGAGATAGCACAGTCTTCTTGTGATAACCATTCCAGGACACTGTGGGAAGTACCCCCAGAAAGGAATATTGGGCCTGTTGAATTGGATATTGTCTTCGAGGTGTTATTAAAAACCGATTTGATAAAGTTCCACAATCCCTGTGGAGAACAGGAGACATATTATGGAACCAAAATGCTTAAAAGAATGTCAGAAAATTAACTGACTAAAGAACTATGTGGGTTCAGATATTTTCCAGAAAGCTTAAACCTCTAAGCAATACAGAACACAGAATTTTTATGGTAACTTCCCACATCATTCCATCTAGAGGCAGAAAGTGGCAGCTGCTTAAAAGCAATCCCTACTATGGACTTCAACAATTTGAGAAATTGAAAACCTTGCCCACACAAGCAAAACTACAATGGAAGTGTGTATTAGGACACACAGGGAGAAACTTTTCAAAAATCCTTCAATCTTTTCAGTAAGTCATCAGTAATGCACCCAGAGTCAAATATTTTTCAAGACCTAAATGTTCATCTTCTCAACTCAATTTACTTATAACAAGAACCTTATGTCTGGCTGGTATGACTCAGTGGTTGAGAGTCAACCCAGGAACCAAGAGGTCACCAGTTTGATTCCTGGTCAGGGCACATGACCAGGTTGCAGGCTCCTTCCCTGGTGGGGGGGGCATGCAGGAGGCAGCCCATTGATCACTGATATTTTTATTTCTCTACTAGAGGCCCGGTGCATGGGTAGGGTCCCTAGGCCTGGCTGGTGATCAGGGCCGATCGGGGCCTTCCCGCTGCCGGCCGGGGCCTTCCTTCGTTCCACGCGGCCCCCCTGATGGTCAGCGCATGTCATAGCCAGCCGTAACTCCTGGTCTCCTGGTCCAACTCCCGAGGGGTCACTTTGCATATTAGCCTTTTATATATATAGAAGATAGATCCCTCTCCCTTCCTATCTCTCTAAAAAAAATCAAAAACATTTTTTAAAAAAGAACCTTATATTTTCATCAAATATTTTGTATTCTCCGCTACTGAGATTAAATGAAAGTGTCGTTAATTTGATCATCTTTATCAAATTTTATCAATGGAAGAAGTGTTTCCTGGGAATACCTCTTTGAGCGCAGCTAAACTTATAAAATTTCTCTATGGGTCCAAAATATATATACCACATTTATAACACATATACATATATGTAATACATATAACATATATAATATATAGCCCTGGCTGGTTTGGCTCAGTGGATAGAGCGTCAGCCTGCGGACTCGGGGGTCCCATGTTCAATTCCGGTCAAGGGCACATGCCTGGGTTGCGGCTCGATTCCTAGGGGGGGTGTGCAAGAGACAGCCGATCAATGATTCTCTCTCATCGATGTTTCTCTCTCTCTCTCCCTCTCCCTTTCTATCTGAAATCAATAAAAATATATTTTTAAAAAAATACACACACACACACACATATTACTATATGACTACACTCGAAAGATAAAGGTATTTTCCCCCAAAGTAGGGATATTTTAATGTTAACAAGCATTCTGCTAAATCTATACTGTACTAAAATTCAGACAGTCTTAGGAATTGGAAGGGATCAGCTGTGGCATCACATCTCATTCCAAAGGTTAAACGGGGGCGGGAAAGGGTGGGTGATGGGGGGCAGGGGACGGCTGACATGCACCAAGATGTTGCAAAGAGGTCAAACGACACAGAATCTACCTTGGACTTGAAAGAAAACCGGATCGAAAACCAAGTCCTCAATGCAAAGCCAGCCGACAGAGAGAGGAGGGCCTGGGAAAGATGCGCGTGTCTCACCTGTGGGAAGGCCGCCTGGAGGGTCCGAAAAGAGGAGCGGGGTGGGAGGGGTGAATGTGATGCCCGCGCTGAGCCGCGGGACCCGGCGGCGAGGTGCGGGTGGGAGGGCGACGGACCTGCCGCTCCCGCGGGTTCCTGGCCTCCGGGACCGGGGCAGGCTGCGGGGGGCCGGGCTTGCCCTGGTAACTGCCCATCAGGAGCAGTTCGGCGGGGTCGGGTCCTTGGAGCAGGGTCCGCGGCTCTAGGAGGTTTCCGTTGGCTGCCGACTTGGCCGGGGGCGCGGTGAACAGGATTCGCTGGCGCCGCGCGTTCCGAACGAGCGAGGAGAAGGCGCGCGGACCGCGGGGCTCGCGGCTCAGTCCCCACCAGGCCGCGGTCGCCCCCACGGCCAGCCAGGCCAGCGCGGCCGCCGCCGGCACCAGGTACAGGACGAGGCCGAGCAGCGACAGGCCGAGGAGCGCCGCGCCACCGCCCCCCCAGCCCCGGGCCCGACAGTCCCTGACACTCGCGATGGGCCGCCGCCGCTCGCCTCCTCCAGGCGCCGCAGCCGCCGGAGACATCGCGGCTCCGCGCCGCGGAGAAGACTTAAATATCCCAGCGTGCACCGCGCCGCACGTACGTCACTGGGGGCGCCGGGGGCGTCACTGCAGACGCGACGTGGACGCGAGACCGGGACGGGAGACGCTACTGCCGGGCCGCGCGGTAGACCCGACCCCAGTGGGAAAATGCGGCTTCCCGGGAAACTGGGTTCTGATCCTCCAGGCCTCCTGGCAAGTCCACCCGCACAGCGCCCATCCGGAGGGAGCCTGTGAAGAATCGGTCAAGCATAAACGCCCCGGACCGCGACTGTGCACGCGATGCTTCCTCCGCGGTATCTCCCCTGGGCTGACCTCTCCAGAGGAAGTTATCGGGCACTTGTCACAATTGCGACCAGAGAGTGGGAGGTTTTTCCAGGTGCCCTATTTCCTGCCAGAGTATCAACAGCTTCAGAGGGCTTACTTCAGCAGAAACGGTGAAAAGTCAGGCCAGCCCAAACCAACCACCAGTGTTCAATGTGGATCTAGTTTTAATAAAATCCCTATCAAGTCGTCTGATAAACGGCAGGTCCAACCTGGAGCTACGAGGTAAGTTTAGGTTCTGCAGGACCAGCTGGTAAAGTGGCACAGTTATCGACCAAATTTCACATCAAGGTCCAGAGTCGATGTTGATGAAGGTTTGTGACCAATCTGCCCATGTTACATTTGGTGATCTGAGAAAATAGATTAGTGGTTGTCTGGGGCTGGGGAGTGTACTGTTTGGTGGGGAAATGGAGAGTAGCGGCTAAAGGGTAGAGTTTTCTTTTGGGGGGAAACCAAGTGTTTTAGAATTAGATTATGCTGATTGCTTCACTTCACAACTCTGAATTGTATATTAATAAAACTGTTCAACAAACAAACTTGGTGGTCTGCCAATTGAGACTTTAGTCTAGCTCAGCTTATTCATTGGTATATGTTAAAAACATTAATGGAGAAAAGACAGGTTCTCTGATCTCTAGAAGTCCTCTAAGATGCAACGTGGTGTGATAATAGAGGCACAAAAAGAGAAGGAATGATAAAGGGTAAGATGGGCTGGAAGGTGCTACTTGAGCTGAGAAAACTGGTTAATGTAGGTTCAAGGCAGATGAAAGAACATGGCACAGAAGCACAGAGATGGTAAGTACTGTGATACAAAATTCTCCAAGTAGATCAGTATGGATGGAGATTAGGATGTTTGGGGGAATAGGGAGGTTGGAAAGATAGATAGGGCTCAGTAACCATGCATCTGGAGCAACTTGGAGAGATGAGAAAAGCAAGCAATTCTCCTCCTCCCAAACTTACTGCCAGGGCAATTCTGCTTCTTCTTTGAAAAGGGGATGGGCTGTGTAGCTTAAAACCACAGTGAGGTATTGTCTCATCCATTAGAATGCCTAATATTAAAAACACACAAGTGTTTGTGAGATACGGAGAAATTAGAATCCTTGTGCACTGATGGTAGGATTGTAAAATGTTGCAAGTGCTACAGAAAATAGTATGGTGTTTCCTCAGTTAAAAATAGAACTACCATATATCCAGCAATTCACTTCTGGATGTGAAGGAATGAAATCACTATCTTGAAGAGATAGTTGCATCTCCGTGTTCATTGCCATATTATTCACAACACCAAGACATGCAAACAACCTTAGTGTCTATCAATAGAAGAATGGATAAAGAAAATGTGGAAGGTGTACACAATGAAATTCAGCCATAAAGAAAATCCTGCCTTTTTGACAACATGGATGGACCTTGAGGGAATTATGCAAAGTGAAATAAGTCAAACAGAGAAAGACAAATACTGTATGTTCTCACTTATATGTGAAATCTAAAAAAGCCAAACTCATAGAAATAGAGAGTAGAGTGGTAGTTGTCAGGGGCTGAGGGAAATGGAGAGATGTTGGTCAGAGAGTACAAACTTCCAGCTTTGAGAGGAATGACTTCTGGGGATTGAATGTACATAATATGACTATAACTAACAGTACTGTATTATATACTTGAAAGTGAAGAGAATCGATCTTCTGTTATCAGCACACAGAGACACACAAATGGTAATTATGTGAGGAAATGGAAGTGTTACCTAACCTTATTGTGATAATTCCATAATATATATATATATGTATTAAAACACATTATAAACCTTAAATTTACATGTTATCTTTATATATAAAAGACTGATATGCAAAGTGTCCCCTTAGGAGTTTGACCGGGAGACCGGGAGTTTGATCACTTGCTATGACATGCGCTGACCACCAGGGGGTGGCGTGGAATGAAGGAAAGCCCCAGTTGGCAGCCGGAAGGTCCCGATCAGCCCTGATCACTGGCCAGGCCTAGGGATCCTACCTGTGCACGAATTTCATGCACCGGGCCTCTAGTGTATCAATATCTCAATAAAGCCAGGGGGAAATCAGAGTGTAGTATATGGTTTATATCATGTGTAAAACTAAAACACATAACAACAGAAGGACACAACAACAGAGGGGTTGGGCAAAAGTAAGTTTATAGTTGTTTGTATGGAAAATAATACAGTAATTAATTAATAATACAGGAATAAACTGTGTTTTGTGTACTCACAACTGAAAGCCTACTTTTGCCCCACCGATATAAAATTCTTATGCCATATATAATGTGCCTACTATTACTTGAAGGTAGACTCTGATGAGTTAAAGATGTATACTATAAACTTTAAAGTAATCACTAAAATAACAAAACAAAGACATAGTTAATAAGTCAACAAAGGAGACAATGGAATAACAAAAAGTACTGGATTAATCTAAAAGAATGCAGAATAAGAGGAAAAGAGGAACAAAGAATAAATGCAAAATAAATAGTAAGATGATGAAAGTAAACCTAAAATGTTAATAACATTAAAAGTTAATGATCTTGGCTGGAAGAGGTCAATGGGGGAGGAAGGGGGACATTTATTGTTGTAATACTTTCAACAATAATTATTTTTAAAATTAATGATCTAAACACCCAATATACAGCCTTTGTAAGATAAAAAACATTTATCAAAATTGAATACCCATTCATGATTAAATAAAAAATCTCCCAGCAAGTTAGGACAAGAAAGGAACTTCCTTAACCTAATACAGGACAAGTTAGAAAGCTGAGGGAAAACTGTTTGGGACAAGGTAAGGATGTCCACTCTCATCAGTTCTAGTCAACATTACCTGGGCAATAAAGGCACAAAAAAGAATGAGTTGACATATAAATTGTAAAAAAAGAAGTAAAAATCTTCTTTATTCGCAGATGACATGATTGTGCTCACAGAAAATCCCAAGCAATCTACAAAAACAAACCTTGCTAGAACTAATGAATGAATTTTAGCAAGATTACAGGAAAAACGGGGCCAATATACAAAATCAATTGCATTGCTACATGCTAGTAACAAACAATTGAGATTTTATACCTAAAAATACAGTACCGCCATGGCCGGTTTGATTCAGTGGATAGAGCATCGGACTGTGAACTGATGGGTCCCGGGTTTGATTCCATGCCCGGTTGTGGGCTCAGTCCCCAGTGGGGGGCATGCTGGAGGCAGCCAATTGGTGATTCTCATCATTGATGTTTCTGTCTTTCTCTCCCTCTCCCTATCTGAAATCAACAAAAATATATTTTAAAAAATAAAAATACAATCTCTATATATAAAACCCTAATATGCAAGTAGACTGAAAGGTGGAACAACCAAACAACTGGTTGCTATGACGTGTGCTGACCACCAGGGGGCACGCACGAAACATGGTGGAAGTCAACAGCAGGCGATAGAGGGTGGAACTGGCAGGCATTGGCCATGGCGGGATGGTGGAGCAGGTGAGTGGGGGCACCAGACCAAGGCAGGGCGCCAGTCACTGTCATTGGGGCAAGCCTCTGGTGGTTATTGAAAATTCTTTGCTCCCATGCACCGTGGTCCAGCTTGGCGCTCGCACCTGCTGCCGACACCGGCCCTACTTGCACCCGCTGCCAGCGCTGGAGCCACTGCTGGCACCCGACGCCGGCCCCAGTCGCTCAGTGCCATCAGCGGGTGCAAGTGGCGGCTGCCTGCCTTGATCGCCCCTCAGGTCTTCTCCACCTCCCCCTGCTCCTGAGGGGTGATCAGGGCAGCAGCCACTGCTTTCACCCCCTGATGGCGCTGGCCCCTCTCACACCCGCTGCTGGCACTGACCCCAATCTCTCCACGCTGTCAGCGGGTGCAAGCAGGGCTGGTGCCGTCAGCACGTGGGAGTGGGGCGGCAGGAGTGGGGCTGCTGGCAGACAGGAGACGGGGCCATGGCGGGAGGGGCTGGGCAGGGGCGTGGAGGATGGGCCAAGACCCACCCCTGTGCCCACTGCAGCCTCGGGGCTCACAGTTCCTTTCAAGGTGCACGAATTAATGCGCTGCACCCCTAGTACCAATTAAAATAACAAATACATTAAATACTTAGAGATAATTTTAATAAAATATGTACAAGACTTCTACATTAAAATATTACACTAAATCTGCAAAACATTTTTGACTGAAATTAAAGATCTAAATAAGAGGACCAGAGTGAACATTCAATATTGTTAAGGTAGCCATTATCCTCATATTGACCTATCGATTCAGTAGAGTCCTAATAAAAAGTCCCATTTGTTTGTGTGTTTTTTAGAAATTAACAAGCTGATTTAAAATTTACATGGCTATGCAGAGAACCAAGAATAGCCAAATCAATTTTGACAAAAGTAATAACAATAGCCCTGGTGGGTGGCTCAGTTGACTGGAGCATTGTCCCATACATCAAAAGGTTGTGGGTTTGATTCCTGGTCCGGACACATACCTAGGTTTCAGGTTGGATCCCATTGGGGCACATGTAGGGGGTAACTAATTGATGTTTCCCTCTCACATCAATGTCTCCCCCCCCCCACCTTCCTCTCTCTGTAAAAATCAATAAAAGCCTACCCTCGGTGAGGATTAAAAAAATAACAATAATAAAGTTGGAGAACTTACACTACCAGACTTCAAGGCATCAGTAAAAATCATAGTAATCAAGACAGTATGTTGTTGACAAACACAGACATGCAGCTCAATCGAACAGAATAGAGAATTCAGAAAAAGACTAATACATATGTGGTCAACTGATGTTCTATATTGGCAGCATTGTAATGCAATGGGGAAGATGCAACAGTGGATGTATTGGTTATCTATTACTGCATAACACATTACCCTACAGCTTAGTGTCCTAAATCAACACAAATTTCTTATGGTAGAATCAGGAATTTGGGAGTGGCTTAGATAGGTGGTTCTGGCTCAGGATTTCATGAGGTGGCAGTCAAGACATCAGTGAGGGCTCCAGTCACTAATAAAGGCTCAACTAAAGCTGTAGGATCTGCTTCCAAGATAGTTCACCTACATGGTTATTTGGAAGAAGCCCCAGTTCCTTGCCAGTTATTGGCAGAAGGCCTCAGTTCCTCATCATGTAGATCTACATAAGTCTGCTTAAGTGTGTCCCCACCACATGGCAGCTGGCTTCCCACAGAGGGAGTAATCCAAGGAAGAGAGAGCAAGGGGGAACCACAGTGCCTTTTATGCCTTAATCTTGGGTCAGGCACCATCATTTCTTCATATTTTATTCATTAAAATTAAGTCATTAAATACAGCCCACACCTAAAAGGAGAGGAATTTTTTGAAGAGAGGAGTGTCAAAGAATTTATGGACATATTATAAAATGCCCACACTAGGTATCCATATGGAACAAAATGAATCTCAACCCCTACCTCACACGATACACAAAAATTATCTCAAAATGGGTCAGAGCACTAAAAGGTAAAACTATAAAACTTCTCGAAGGAAACGGGATAATCTCTGTAATCTTGGGAAAGGCAGATTTCTTAGTACACAAAAGCACTATTTAAAAAATCCAATGTTGTATACATATAGCAGTATGTATAAAAGTCAAAAACAATGCTGAGTAGAAAAAGGAAAGTGGTATAATAATATAAGCAAAGTTAAAGAATATACCTAAAACGGGTATTATTATATTAAGTATAAATGTGTGCAGGGGAAAACTTCAGCATTGTGTTTTCTGAAGAGAAAGAGAAAGAGGGAAATGGCATCCAGGTGGGGTACATAAGGAGATTTTAATTGTATCTATAATGTACTGTTATTTTTAAAGGTCTGAAACATGGCAAAATATAAACATTTGGTAAATCTGGGTGATAAATACATGAAGTGTTCATTATATTATTCTCTGTACATTCTGAGGTTTGAAATACTTCATGATAAAAACATTTTTAAAGGAATGGGGTCAGCAAACTATGACCTGCAAGCAGGTTGCCTGTTTCTGTATATAACGTTTCACTGGAACACACACACACTAGATTATGTCTTGTCCCTGACTGCTTTCCTACCACAACAGCAGTCACTAGTTTTGATAGAGGCCATATGGCCTCTAAGCTGAAAATATTTTCTACCTATCCCTGATTTATATAATCTACAGTATCTGGCTTAATGTCTTAAACATAGAAAGCTTTCAAGAAATGTGCTAAGTGCTCATAAACAGTGCATGCTGGTTATTTTGTTTAGTAAATATTAATTGAGCACCTACTAAATGCCAGGTAATGTAGGTACTGATTATATATATATATAGATAGATAGATAGATAGATAGATAGATAGATAGATAGTCAAGAAGACAGAGCTGGGCCCTAGCCAGTTTGGCTCAGTGGATAGAGTATAGACCAAGGACTGAAGGGTGTCAGGTTCAGTTTTGGTCAAGGACACATGCTTGATCCCCAGCCCTGGTTGGGAGGCAACCAATCTATGTGTCTCTCTCACATTGATGCTTCTCTGCCTCTCTCTGTCTCCCCCTCCCTTCCACTCTGTCTAAAAATCAATGGAAAAATATCCTCGGGTGAGGTTTAAGAAAAAATATATAAAATAAATAAATAGATAGATGATTGATGATAGATAGATAGATAGATAGATAGATAGATAGATAGATAGATAGATAGTAGAGGACAGACAGAGGCTGGCCCAGCACTTTAATATTCTTTGTCCCTGGGATCCAGGTTGCCTCAGGACTTAATTGTGCTGCTTCCCACTAGAGGGCAGCCTGAAGCTTGCCCATAATGGTGTAGTAATACTATCAGGAAAGAACTGTCATGAAGGACAAAATACCAAACTACCTAAGGTTTGTATTTATTCTTTCAAGATTGTTAAGAAAATTATAAAATGGGTCAAGTTTATTTTTAGAACCCCTAGCTTCCTATTTCTTCACCTTTTCTACCCTTTTCCCTGCAAAGGTGGAGTGATATATTTACACCTGTAAGTAAAAAATTTGGGAGAAACAGGCAGGTGAATCTCTAATCAATAGATCAGTCGGGTTGAGGAGGGAGAGGCGGTTCCTGGGGATGGAGGGAACAGAACTGTAGGCCAGGAGCAAACTGGGAAGCAGAAACACACAGATACCAAATTGGGTGTCTATCATATTAAAAGAAGAAAAGAAATATATACCTTCTATTTATTAATTCACTATTATTGTGCATCCAGTACCTACTTTGTGCCACACAGGATACAGAAATGAGCACTGCAGACACTGTACCAGCTCTCAAGGAGCATACAGTTTGCCAGAGAAGCCAGACATTAAACAAATAGAAATGTGCTGAAAGCACTGGAGTAGTAAAGACTGTTTCAGTTACTAATAGCAAAAGAAACCAAGTGTAGTGGCATAAAACATATTATTATCCTCAGGGATTCTATATTAGGAGAACCAAGATGGTGGTGTAGGTAACCGCCTATACTCGCCATCTCCCACAACCATATCAAAATTACACCTAAAATATAGAACCATCATTCGGAAAGGCTTGAAATCTGGCTGAATGGAGGTTGTACAACTAGAGAAGTAAAGAAGATAGCACATTGAGACTGGTAGGAGGGGTGGGAATGCAGAATGGCTGGTCTGGCACCCATGTGCTGTGTTTTTTTGTTTTAAATATATTTTTTATTGATTTCAGAGAGGAAGGGAGAGGGAGAGAGAGAGAGAGAAACATAGATGAAAAAGAAGCATTGATTGGCTGCCTTTTGCACACCCCTACTGGGGATCATGCCCACAACAGGGCATGTGCCCTTGACTGGAATCAAAACCAGGACCCTTCAATCCATAGGCCAATGCTCTATCCACTGAGCCAAACCAGCTAGGGCTATTTTTTTTTTAATCAGGAGGGATATCTCCAAGGCCTTCCATGAGAAGCAGGGGGTCCCAGCCGTATACCAGCCCCCCAGCCCAGGGTTCCAGAGCTGGGAAGAGAAGTCCCTGTAACTTTGGGCTGTAAAAACCAGCAGGGATTGTGGCTAAGTGACACGGAGGCTGCTGGATTACCAGGTGTTCCTCTTAAAGGGACAGTGCATGAATTTACAGTCTCCATTTGAGCTCCAGTGCTGGGCAGCGGCTTTAGGGGAATCCAGGGACATGTAGCAAAGAACTGGACTGTCTGGCATGGGGCAGAAACTCAGGGGTGGCTTTCTCCAAGACAGGGGTACACCAGGGGTCATTGTTCCTGTGCTGGGATCTCCCCCATCACAGAGCTGACTGGCAGCCATATCTGAGTGTCCATCAGCATGGCCCACGCTGTTGGCTCTGCCCTGGTGATTCCCTGAGACCCCCACCCCATCCAATTTGCAGCCCCACCTAAGTAGTTTGTAGCTGGTTTTCCATATGAATGTCCTGAGCTGGCTCAGGTTTCAGACTTTGCTAAAATCTCTTAAACAAATAGCAGCTGGAGTCAACATGCCCCAAACCTATCAATAAAAGGCCCAAGACCCAGCACTAGCACCAGCCTGCCTTGCTACACAGCTGGGCCTTGCTTGCCTGGGCACTTCTTAGCCCAATACAAGTAGCAGCCATCTGAAGATCTCTCTGTAGCTCCTGCTGGGTGGCCCCTGGCAGTGGCTGACTTTGCAACTCCTAGAAGACTTCAGAGCCAGTGCACAGCTTCAGACCATACCAGATTACAATTACAACTCTACCCATCCGCAAGTGACACACTCAAGGGGCAGACTCAGTGAGCACCAAAGCCCCACTGAAGCAAGTCCTACTTCACAGGGGTGTCTCCTGCACAGCAGTTCTTCCATTTGTAGACACAGCTGGTCCTTACAGCCAATTGGACTGAAGGTAATTTCCTCCTTGTGACACCAACAGCAAGCAAGGCTCAACTACAACAAGATTATGCATGCAGCCCACACAGGGGTGCACCTAGAGTGCCCAGCTCGGTGACTGGGGAGTATCAGCCACTCGGCCCCACAGGACACCTACTACACAAAGTCACTCTGCCAATTCCAGGAAACATAGCAGCTCTACCTAATACTTAGAAACAAACACAGGGAAGTAGCCAAAATGTGGAGACAAAGAAACATGTCACAGATGAAAGAAATAGAAGCAAGCAAACTACTGGATACAGAGTTCAAAACAATGGTTATAAGATTACTTGAGGAACTTAATGAAAGCTTCAGGGGACTTAATGAGAGCTTCAAGGGAATTAATGAGAGCATCAAGGGACTTAGTGAGACTTTCAAGGATCTTAGTGAGAATGTCAAAGACATGAAAAAGGACTAGTCAAAAATTAAGCATATACTAACTGAAATAAAGAATAATTTATAGGATTCAACAGTAGAGTAGAGGATTCCAAGAATCAAATAAATGATTTGGAATATAAGGAAGCAGAAAGCACCCAATTAGAAGAGCAAAGAGAAAAAAGAATCCAAAAATATGAAGATAGTGTAAAGAGCCTCTGGGACAACTTCAAGCGTACCAACATTCACATCATGGGGTGCCATAAGGCGGAGAGAGAAAGCAAGATATTGAAAACCTATTTGAAGAAATAATGACAGAAAACTTCCCCTACTGGGGAAAGAAATAGATTTACAAGTCCAGGAAGTGCAGAAAGTCCCAAGCAAGAGGAACCCAGAGAGGCCCACACCAAGACACATCATAATTAAAATGCCAAGAATTAAAAACAAAGAGAGAATCTTAAGAGCAGCAAGAGAAAAGCACTTAGTTACCAACAAAGGAGCATCCTGTCAGGTGATTTGTCAACAGACACTTTGCATGCCAGAAGGGAGTGGCAAGAAATACTCAAAGTGATGAATAGCAAGGACCTACAACCAAGATTACTCTACCCAGCAAAGCTATTCTTTAGAATTGAAGGTCAGATAAAGAGCTTCACAGACAAGAAAAAGCTAGAGTTCATCACCACCAAACCAGTATTATGTGAAATGTTGAAGAGTATTCTTTAAGAAGAGGAATGAGGGAGAGGAGGAGGAGAAGAAAGATAAAAAATATGAACAATAAAATGGAAATAAATACATATCAACAATTGAAACTAGAAATCAAAATGAATGAAAATCTAATGAACAAAACAAACTGATGAATACAATAGAATCAGAGGCATGTGAACATGGGACAGACTGACAAATCTCAGAGGGAAGGAGGGGGGAGGGTGGGAAGAGACTAACCAAAGGTCTTATGTGCATGTATGCATTACCTATGGACACAGACAATAGGGTGGTGAAGGCCTGGGGTGGGGTGGGTTCTGGGTGGAGGGGGGCAATGGGGAAAAAAGAGGTACATCTGTAATACCCTCAACAATAAAGATTTTAAAAATAAATAAAAATATTAACAAACATTTAAAATAACAAAAACTATATTAAATGTAAATTATTTATACAGGCCAATTAAAAAAACAGACATTGTCAGAATAGATATTTTAAAAAACATGACTTAGAGAGCTGTCACACGAAATGGCAGGGTAGGAAACTAGGAGTTGGTCCCATCATCAAAGCCACCACTGAGCAGGGAAAAGTGATTGAAATAAATTATTTTGGAACTCTGGAACATGACCAGAAATTTTTAACAACCAGAGGAATCCTTATAAGAATGAAGGGAGCCCTGGTCAGTGTTGCTAAGTGGTTAGAGTGTCAGCCTATGCACCAAAAGGTCATGGGTTTGATTTCTTGTAAAGGACTTGTACCTAAAGGGTTGCAGGTTTGACCCCTGGCCCCTGTCGGGGCACATGTGGGAGATGTGGTAGGCAGCCAATCAATGTGTCTCTCTCACATCAATGTTTCTGTTCCTCTCTCCCCTCCCCCTCTTACTCCCCTACCCCTCCCCTTTTCCTTTCCCCCTTCCCCCTCCCTCCTCTCCCTCTCCCTCCCTGCCTTCCACTCTAAACATCAATGGGGAGAACATATCCTCAGGTGAGCATTAACAAAACAAAACAAAAAAAGAATAAAGACTGAAGGGCGAGATTGTTGCTCTTTCACTAGTAAGCAGCATGTACAACCCGACAATATCTGTCCCCATTTCTTAGACATGTGGCGCCTGTGTGAATATCAGCCTGCGTTCCTGAAGAAGCTGGCTGATGCCATTGCAGGCAGCAGAAACCCTGTCCTCCAAATTTGGGGTCACATATTTTGGTCAGTCTTAAGGATCCTTGAGGACCAGCACAGATGCTTGCCTTGCCTCTCATCAGCATTGGCTTCCTGAGGAGGAATCGATCAGATTACAGAAACAGTGACTTTTCAAAAACAAGGACTACACTTTGCCACCGCCACTAGGAGAGACGAGCCTCCACTACTGATTCCTGTGTCCTCTGGAGGCCGGTGTGGCAGAATCTGTCACCAGAAAAGGAGTAGAAGGTTTACCAGTTCTAGATTACCAAGCAGTTTCACACATAAACCCTCTAGCACAGTGGTTCTCAACCTTCCTAATTATCGACCCTTTAATACAGTTCCTCATGTTGTGGTGACCCCCAACCATAAAATTATTTTCGTTGCTACTTCATAACTGTAATTTTGCTACTGTGATGAATCGTAATGTAAATATCTGATATGCAGGATGTATTTTCATTGGTACAAATTGGACATAATTAAAGCACGGTGATTAATCACAAAACAATGTGTAATTATATATGTGTTTTCCGATGGTCTTAGGTGACCCCTGTGAAAGGGCCGTTCGACCCCCAAAGGGGTCGCGACCCACAGGTTGAGAACCGCTGCTCTAGCACGTTTAAAAATAATTCCGCCCAACTCAGAGGAAGTAGAATTGCTGCTGTTGCACAAAGATGTCTGGTAATGAAATCCACGCGCAGGAAAGTATCCTGTCTGACACATCTTATAATGAAGAACAACAAAAACCAATTCTGAATGTCCTGAGTTACTGCCAGATCATCCACAAAGCTACTCAAAACCTGGATAAGAACTTTGAAGTCATTAATGGAAAGGTTTCAAAAATATACTACTTTCGTGCTAAATCACTGTGGCAAAACCACCCACTTGGATATGCATACAAAAATTATAATTACCTGCTTTCTAGAAAGATCAAATTGCAGAAAGTGAGGAGGGAGCCTTTTCCCTCCTCATTGTCTTACCCTGAAAGTGAGAGCCCAACGATGCCAGTAGAAAGGCCAGAAAATGATTCCCAGAGCAACCCTGTCGGAGCATCTTACCAGACAGAGGATTCCCAGGACGGGATCAGGAGTTACTCTACCAGGAGCAGGAGCCTTGCCTCAACCAGAGACCCATGATTCGTTCCATCTTCACACTCACATCAGTCATGTGACAGAGCCAATGATCGGGGCAGGGCTCCTCTTCCATGCCTTGCTTTGCCAGCCCGGAGGCTTGCAGCAACAGTAGTACCTTCCACCTCAGCACCTGAAGCCATGCAGGGCCAAGACAGAGCCAGTGTAGCACACACCTGAGATGATGGCTTACTCAACGTTGCTGGAAAATAAGAACCCCAGCTATATGACCTCATCTCTGCATCCTGGCTGGCTTTACTACAAGTTCATCAGTTGGTACTGACCCGGGTTTGCTAACACAAAACTTCTCTGATGACCCTTCAACTTGATCTGTAGAGGAAGTGATCCTGTTTCTGAAACATGGATCCTGAGACACTAATCCCCCTCATGGACCTCTTCAGGCAACATGACATTTGATGGTAAAGCTCTGCTACTACTCAAGAAAAGAGTGACATTGTGATGAAGTATATGGGGCTTAAGCCAGGGACAGCTCTGAAGTTGTGCCACTACATCAAAAAGCTTAAAGGAGAAAAATATATTGACATTTGAAAAATATTTGTGTAGATTTATTTTTTAAAAATATATTTTTATTGATTTCAGAGAGGAAGGGAGAGGGAGATAGAAACATCAATGATGAGAGAGAATCGTTGATCAGCTGCCTCCTGCACACCCCTTACTGGGATCGAGCCCAACACCAGGGCATGTGCCCTTGACTGGAATCGAACTGAGCCAAACTGGCTAGGGAAACATTTGTGTAGATTTAGGTAGGACTTAATTCTGGGGAGACCAATGACAATTTGTTGTAAAATCACTTTGCTGCCCTTAGAAATGTTTGTGTTGTAGAAGGTTCCTCTAAAAATATGTTATATCCAGAATTGCAGAACTACATCACAGTTCAGTCTACTTCTTTAGAAACTATTTCACATGTTAACATTAGCATATTCAAATTGGCAGCCTGTTTTTTGTTGCTGTCATTGTATAGTTTACAAATATACTTCATGTAAGAAACAGAGAAACACCTTTGATTTCGGTTAATATTTACATGTACAACCAAAACAGCTAGATCCCAAAGAGAAAGTATCAGGGATTGACAAGTTCTCTAATAAAATCCATGAGAAGTTTTCCTTAGAAGAGAATTTAAAGATACAATTATAGATATCATCTTTCTCAAATATTTTATGTCTGTTACTGTAGTGTTCTATTCTTGTTCTACCAGTTTCCTGAAATGGAATAATCATATAAATTATTTTCCTTTTTATTATTTCTTTGAATGCTGTATTTGTCCCTATTTAAAGAAAAAAAGCAACCTTATAAGCTTTTATGAAGTGTTCTCACCAGTTTTTTGATAAATTATAAAATAGATAGAATGGTTGTTTTATGCAATGGGTTTTATATTACAAGGTTGGTTTGGGTAGAGTCTAGTTATAATCTTTTACATTAAATATCTATTATTTAAATTTTTAAAAATATTTCGCCTAAGATCAGATATTTAACTAGCCATTTATAGCTCACATCTCTCTTTGAAGAGCCTATATCCAAAATTTTAAAAGATGTATATTCTATTTTGTGTTTATTCCTCATATACTATTTCATATTTATATTTTACTCTATATCTAAGGTATACACACAAGTAAATCTTTTCCTTTTTGAATTAAAAATGGCACTTTGCACTTCTACAGAGGTGAAGATTAAACCTACATATAGTGAGAAGTTTTTATTCTAAAATTTACCATCATTGCCCTAACTGGTTTGGCTCAGTGGGTAGAGCATCGGCCTGCGGACTGAAAGGTCCCAGGTTTGATTCCAGTCAAGGGCATGTACCTTGGTTGCGGGCACATCCCCAATAGGAGGTGTGCAGGAGGCAGCTGATTGATGTTTCTCTTTCATCGATGTTTCTAACTCTCTATCCCTCTCCCTTCCTCTCTGTAAAAAATCAATAAAATATATATTTAAAAAAATAAAATAAAATAAAGTTTACCATCATTAGTACCTCTCAGTTCACTCTTCAGGGTTTTCCTACAGGAAAATTCTCTCTCCTTTGTAATATTTCTAGTTAATTTTCTTGCTGAGCCATTTATTCTACTAAACTTTGGAAGGTATGTTAGTTCTGAGTTGTCATTTTGGACTTTATTTTAAAAGTCAGAACTTTCAAGCAATACATATTATTATTTTGTTATTTATTCCATTGTTATATTATATTAGAGGCCAGGTGCACGAAATTCATTTACTGGGTGGGGGGGGTTCCTCAGCTGGGCCTGCACCCTCTTGCAGTCTGGGACCCCTCATTCCTTCCCACCCACCTGCTTGCTCCTTACCACTTGGCTCACTGCTCCTTAGTGCTGCCCTGGAGGTGGGAGAGGCTCCTGCCACCGACGCTGCACTCCCCAGCCGTGAGCCTGGCTTCTGGCTGAGTGGCGCTCCCCCTGTGGGAGTGCACTGACCACCAGGGGGCAGCTCCTGAGTTGAGTGTCTGCCCCTGGTGGTCAGTGCACATCATAGTGACTGGTCGTTCTGGTCATTTTGCCATAACGGTGGCTTAGGCTTTTATTATATAGATAACATTTGTTGTAATGTTTATAAGCTATGAGAACTGGTGCTAGTTATATTGGTGATCTGTTGTAAATGCCAATAAAATGCTCACCAGGGGTCAAATGTATATTTTCTTTTTAGAAAACTAAGTTTCCTTTATAAACAAATGCAACTATTTATTGGGCATATGTAATCCAAAGAGCGGTTTTATCTGTGTTATTCCTTTTGTGTTATAAACAAGATTTTAATTTACACTTTTAATCTCTCAAATTGTGTGAAGATGCTGTGCTCAGTTGAACAGTTCTCAGGTGTTTGTATATTATGTTTTACAGTTCTCAGATTTTAAAATATAGTAAAGTTAAATAACTACAAAAATTTTAAAAAATAAGGAATATGCACTTTGCAAAAATCGTTTGGAAAAGTAATATACAGCTCCGGTGCTCAAAAAGCAAAAATTAGCAATGCCTCCCTGGCCAGGTAGCTCAGTTGGTTAGTGCATTGTCACAATATGCCAAAGTTCTGGGTTCAATCCCTGGTCAGGGCACATACAAGAATCAACCAATGAATTCATAGATAAGTGGAACAACGAATCCATCTCTCTCTCTCTCTCTCTCTCTCTCTCTCTCTCTCTCTCTCTCTCTCTCAATATCAATTTAAAAAAATAAGCAATCCCGATGACTAAGAATCACATTTTGAGAATTTCCACATTATAACACTTGAACTATACAGTTCTCAGCCCTGGTGGCTAGAGTGTCATCCTGATACACCAAGGCTGCAGGTTCAATCTCTGGTCAGGGCACACACAAGAATTAACCAATGAATGCATAAATAAGTGGAAAACAAATTGATGTTTCTCTCTCCTTTCCTCTCACCAAATCAATAAATTAGAAAAAAATTTTTTTAAAGAACATACAGTTCGCAACAACAAATATAAAACACACAGAGAAACAGCATAGTTTGGACTATTCACAGGGGGAAAAAACGTTGACAGAAACCATACCTGAGGAAGCCCAGACATGGACTTACTAAATAAAAACTTAAAATCAACTCTTAAATATGCTCAATGAGTTCAGTGGATAAAGAACTAAAGAAAATCAGAGAAACGATGGACGAACAAAATGAGAATACCAATAAAAAGCGTTATAGAAAGGAACGAACCAGAAATTCTGGACTGAAAACTACCTGAACATGAAATGAAAAATTCACTAGAGGGGTTCAACAGCAGATCTGAGAAGTAAAAGGAAAGATCGGCAAACTTGACGACAGGTCCTTTGCAATTATCCAGTCTGAGGAGCAGAAAGGAAACTAAATGAAGAAATGGAACAGAGAGCCCTGTTAGAGCACTATCTGGATATGCCAACGTCGTGGGTTCCATTCGCCCATTAGGGTACATACAAGAATCAGCCAAAGAATGCATACGTGTAACAACAAATTAATATTTCTCTCTCTTTCTAAAAGAAAAAGTAATAACAACAGAAAAGAAATGGAACAGCGGCCGAAGGACCTATAGAAAGGCAGTAAGAAGGCAAAGGGCAGGATGACAGAGACAGCTTCATAGGGCCTGGCACCTTGTAGAATGTTGGGGCAGAAGAGGTGGTTAAGAGTCAAATCAGACAGTTTCATGCTTTAGCGATTCTGGTAAATTTAATGAGCACACAGAAGGTGAGAGACGGAGAGAGGAAGCGTATATTATGACTTCAGATTTAGACAGTCAGAGGAATACAAAAAGGCACATAGCGCTGCCCTGCACAGTCCTGGAGCTCCTAAGTCCTGTTAGAGGAGAGCCGTTAGGAGCCATCTAAACAGCCTTGATAACTGAGCAGATGGTGCGGTAGGCCAACACCTGTTAAGAGTGCGAAGAACAAACCCAGCACAGGGGCGTGTGCTGAGTTGAGGAGTAGAAGCCAGGAAGGAAGCAGCAGGCAGAGAGGAGGGGCTGGATGTCATAGAAGGAGTGGCATCGTGGGACCCACGCGTGCAAGAGCGCCGGAACCAACGAAGGCGAAGAATGAACTACTGGAGCTACGCTAAGCAACAAACACTGCGGCCTTCCCCGCGGGGAACTGTGTTCATCACTGTCTCTGAGTTGGAAGAAGCTGGTAACCAGCCCAGAAGTGTCTGGGTGATGCGCGAGGCCTGGGCGGCCTAAGGGCGTGGAAAGCGCTTACCCGACGGCGACTGGGCATCTCCAGACTGTGGCCTGGCCACGGCCCAGCAACCAGGCAGTTCCAGCAGCTGCGGCCCTGCAAGGCCCGAATGAGAGCCGGTCCAGGCCGCGAGGCCGGACCTCCCTGGCCAGCCCGCCCGCCCGCCCGCAGCAGGTGGAAACCGCGTTGCTCTGATGACGCGCACCTCGCGCATCTAGCGTCACTGTGGGTGATCCTGCGAGAGAGGCACAGGGGAGCTGGTTGCTGGGCGAGGCTGCTCCCCGCTGCGGGTGAGACCCAGAGTCTGATCCAGGGTGGGAGGAGCGCATGGTGAGGCGCCGGCGCTCCTCCTTCACCTCGAAGACCTTCACCTCGAAGATCCAGCTTGATGGCTCCTTTCCACTGGAAGGGCGGGGCGTTTGCTCAGTCCCTGCACCCATGCTCCCAGGGGAGTGAGCCCCGCACCCCCCCCCCCTCTGGCTCTTTGACAGCCCAAATCCCACCTAGCTCTGCCCCTTGCAAGTGCAGGGTTTTTCTGGGACACCCCCACCTCCTCAACGAAACACAGTTGGAGATTTCCCACGGTTGATTGTTCCGTTTTTGTTTCCTTTGTAAGCTACTCAGATCATAGTAGAGACTGCGTGGAAAATGGAACATTAGGACAATCCAAACCCAACGGGCACTACCCCTCCCCACCTTTTTAAGGGGTTTCCCCCTCTCACAAGGCCTGGCTCAAACTGAACAGCTAACACCTGTTCTAGTCTGAGCCTGAAAAAAACCGTTTTTGCGGATTTCAAACTCTGAAATTCCTCTCTTCTACTACAAACTGATTCGGTCACCTCTCTTCCTCCTTCCTGTCTTGGGAATAGTTTACATTTGCTCAGATTCTTCTCGGCATCCCTCCTACTAGGAGATAAAGATGTGCCTTTCCTCCGGGGAGTGTACTTCTCACACGAGGGGTTTAGGACCTGCTTCAGGGGAAGGTCAGAAAGTCCTTCCGGTACATGCTGTTTCTCAAATTCCTTCAGCTTAAAATATTCAGCATGCTGGAGTATCCATGTTTTAGGTAGCATGTCCTGAACCCTGTATCCCCAAGAAGTTTCCTAGTCCAGAAACTGAGTTGGGAGATTGTTCCATAACCCATCGACCCAGTCTCTCAGGCCTGGGAATAGGTCAGTCCAATAAAACGGCTGTATCTCGTTTCGGGAGGCAGTGTTACAGGGGGGACCCCTATATGGTGTGAGCAACCAGGCATTTAATAAGAAGCATTTGCAAAAAAAAAGACACATTTCTATGGAAACAAAAGAAAAACAAAGGCTAATGATTAGAACAAACTTAATTCGGTTTTTTAGTTCAGAGGGTAAGTTGAGACGATTTCTAGATGTTAGATGGCATGAGGCAGTGTCAGTTCAACAGATTTTCCTAGTTTTTAGTGTGAATGTCTCTGTTGATGTCAACAGGTACATATTCTGGTGAACTTTCTGAGCGACCCACTCAGAAAGGCAGGAAGGGTGTCCATACCTGAGCTATTAAGATGATTTCTCTAAAGTTTATATCAAATCATCCAGCTTCGATTTGAAGTGCTTTGGGGAAAGGGCTATTTTAGTTAGTGGTTTTAAGTCAGAAGGGTGGGAGAAAAATTGGAAATGTTAGTTGGGAGAGTTGTAGCCAGATATTGGAGGAAACTAGAAGAATTCAGGATCCAGTCCAGTTTATAGGTAGATAATAAAACTTTAAAGACCATGAAGAGGCCTAGAACTTAATATCCACAAGGTTGTACTATAATTTTCCACTGAAACATATCTTCCTAGTCATTGAAAGGTTTTAAGGAGGAGAGGGAGAGTGACAAGATCATATATAACTTTGGGAATGATTACTCTAGATCAGGGGTGGGCAAACTTTTTGACTCGAGGGCCACAATGGGTTCTTAAACTGGACCGGAGGGCCGGAACAAAAGCATGGATGGAGTGTTTGTGTGAACTAATATAAATTCAAAGTAAACATCATTACATAAAAGGGTATGGTCTTTTTTTCCAATAGTTTTATTCATTTCAAACGGGCCAGATCCGGCCCGCGGGCCGTAGTTTGCCCACGGCTGCTCTAGATGCAACATGCGAATGGCTTGGCAGAGGCAGAGCTGGGTTAGGTTTAAGATTTAGGAGGCACCCTGGCCTGTGTGGCTCAGTTGGAGCACCATCCTGTACACCAAAAGGTCTTGGGTTTGATTCCTGGTCAGGGCGCATACCCAGGTTGCAGGTTCAATCCCAGGTTGGGGCACGTGTGGGAGGCAACTGGTCAAGGCTTCTCTCTCACGTTGGTGTTTTTCTCTATTCTTTCTGTGCTTTCCAAAATTCAGTGAACATGTCCTCGGAGGAGGATCAAAACAAAAATAAAAAACAAAACAAAATAATGAGTTAGGTGGCCACTGAGGCTATTTAGAGGAGAGGTGATAGCTGATGTTATATCACACCCCTGCTTAAAATCCCAAGTATAAAGCCCCAGATCCTTCAAGTGGCATGCAAGGTTTTCTACAGTTTGGTTCTTACATCGGTCACCCATAACTGATAGGGGCTGTCACCCTTCAATGTGCCAAACTCTCCCACTGCTGTTAGCTTTGCCTGGAGTATATTCTTCACCCCCTGGCCCCCAACATTTGCTTATTCTTCAGGTTCAGCTTAAGTGTCATTCCTCATGGAAGCGTCCCCTGATCTCCTTGAATGTACTAGTTCCCTTGCCATGTCCTCCTTTGCCCGCAACCTTTGGGTCATGCCTTATACTTGTTCAGTGTCAGTTGCCCCACCAGATTGCATGCTCTCAAAGGGTGGATGGATGTGTCCCTGGCATTGTATTCCTTGTGTCTTAAACTCAGTAGACATTGAATAAGAATTTGTGAGAAGAATGATTGAATTCACAACTCAAGGAATTTGCTTCACTATACTTCTCATTTGTGTCATACTTCAATTCCTATCTCCTCTGACTTCTTTTTAGCCTCAAAGCATTCTTTTAAAAATATATGTGTGTGTGTGTGTGTGTATATATATATATATATATATATATATATATAGTCTTATTGCTTAAAGTATTACAAAGAGTATTACATATGTCTCCTTTTCCCCCCCTTGACATCCCCCCAGCCTCCCCTACCCCGCAGTGTCTTGTGTCCATTGGTTATGCTTATATGCATGCATACAAGTCCTTTGGTTGATCTCTTACCCCCCTCCCACCCCCCAACACTCCCCAGCCTTCATTGATTTCAGAGAGGAAGGGAAAGGGGGAGAGAGATAGAAACATCAATGATGAGAGAATCATTTGTCAGCTGCCTTCTGCACCCCCCCCCACACTGAGGATCGAACCCGCAACCCAGGCTTGTGCCTTGACTGGGAATTGAACCATGACCTCCTGGTTCATAGGTCGATGCTCAACCACTGAAGCCATGCCAGCCGGGCAGCCTCGAAGCATTCTTACATCTTTATCCTTAAAAACACTTCCTCTGGTAATCATTGCTTTCTGAAGTTATTGCCTGATTTCTCTCTTTCCTTTGAATACTGCTTAATTTCTTGAAATAGTGTTTTATTCCTTTCATGTGTATATGTCATGTCTTCCTCCTAAGCTTGGAATATCCTTAAAGAAGGGACCATACCTGGCTTGTTTTTCTCTTCCCTATAGTCTCCTGTGTACAGTAAGAACTCAGCAGTGATTCTAGAGTTGGCACGATTCAAGAGGACATACCTGTTGAAGTATTAGTCATTATAAACAATGTAGGAATTTAATAAAATTTAGTTTTTCAAATTGATTACGAATGTTGGTTCCATAGGAACAAAATGTATTTAATTAGGAGACATGGAAAGTTCAGTAGAGATTTTGAAGGACCGTCTAGGATGCTTCCGAGGACTTTGGTGTTTAACTTAGAAACTGAATCCTTCCTCTAGAAACAGTACTGCTGGGCTGTTCTGTTCACAAAGGGACCGTGGTGCACATGAGTTGAGGAGGAAGGGCAGAGCTGTGTGCCCTGTGAAATGGCCTGTAGCAGAATTAGTGAATCGGGAGAGATGGAAGGCGAAGTTAAAGGGGGAACTGAGCGGGAGTGTGGAAGATCTGTGGGGTGACAAAAATGTGCCAGCCTGCAAAAAGTGTCTTCAGTTGGCCAGTCTGACTCGTGAACACGGGAGGTGAGGATGAGGGATGATCTGTCGTCCTTCAATGGCTTGTTCCTCTCCATGGAACAAAATGAAAACAGCCTCACTGATTTCCCATTGGCTCCTGCTCCACTCTCATATGTTTCTGCACCGCAACTGGAATGATTTGATACCTAAAGCCCATCAACCACTTTCCATGTCTGCATGATCTGCTCCTGCCTCTTTGTCCAGACTCACCTTGTACCACTTTTTGGGCTCCAGCTAGTATACTGGCCTTCGGTCCCTTTAGTGCCCTATCACAGAGCCTAGTCAACACCTCTTCGTACTCTGTATTTTAGTCCAGCTATCACTATCAGAAAGCTTTTCTCTAACTCCTCCTTATATGCGCAGAACCCTCTGTTGTGCTCCTCTCTTGTACTTAACTCCAATTATAGTTATACACTTGTTTTTATTATTATCCTGTTTCCTTCAATAGTCTAGAAGCTCCAGAAGCGTGGAACCACGTCTGTTCTTGCTTTCCACTGTGTTCCCAGAGCCTGATAGACACTTGAAAACACATAGTTTGAGTACGTGAGTGCAACTTTTGAGGACAGGGAACAGAAAGCCTTCACCCTTGATAATTTCTGCACAATGAATGGATGCATAAAATGTGTGTAAAAATAAGAATGCATTTCTAAATGAGCATTCATTCATTCAAAAGTGGTTAAAGGCCATCTGTCCCTTACATTGGGGTAATGTGTTAGAGACTGAGGACAACCATAGTGAGCAGGATTAAAACTTACTGGCTTTAAATCACAGTGGTACTTAGTATGCCTCAGCTCTATGCCCCGGCCTAGATTTCATCTAGGCTATCCTCCCACTTGCCCAGTTCAACCATTTGTTCCCTTTTACTTTGGCAGGGCCATCCCTAGATCCCAAATTTGGTTCCCATCTATAAACCCGAACAATCCCCCCGCCCCCCTTTTAGGCATCATTCTGGTGACCTGATTTCAAGATTCCTTATAATAGCCAGTAACCAACTAGCCAGGCTGCCTTCCTAGAACTGGGGAGCAAGCCACAGGACCCCAGGAAGACCACTCAGGCATGAGTACCAGAGCCCTTGCGGTACCTGGTCTAAGGCCATGTGCAGGTATAGGGGGTGTCAAGGACGAGTACATCTGGAACAGGAGCAAGGATCTGCCTGGATGGCACTGCTGGCTGAGGCCAGACCCACACCCCCGATATTTCCAAGCATGGGGCCCTGTGTGCTCAAGGAAGTCCTCTGCCCGGCTTCCTGGACTCTCAGATTCACACTTGATCTGCAAGAGCGCCGTGACCACGTGCCCAGTCTATCAGGGTGCTTCACATGGAGCAGGCTTGCCTTTGCATCCTCCTGCAGGGAGAAGAGCCAATGATAGGCAATGTTCCCCATCTTCTGTCTCTCTCCAGATCGTCTTCCCCACTGGGTAGTTTCAACACTATTTCCCTTCCTTTCCCAGGTTCTATGACCTACTTACTCTATAGCTTCTGATTACTGCTTCATTCTCTACTTACTTGATGTGTCATTTGGGCAATTATCCTACTTACCAACCCCAGGCCTTCCCCATCTCTCTCCCTCGTTGTAGATCCCCTTGGCTTAACACACTGGCAAGTAGGTAGCATGAGGTAGCAGACAATCCTGCCAGGGAAAGGTCACCATGCAACCAGCCCCATTCTGTCAGCTCCCTCTGAAAATCCTCTGGTAACTGGCTGGCTAGCTCTGAATCCTCTTAGGATTGGCAGCTTCTGTCTCTAAGCAGAATTTATCCCATCCAATGTTAAGGCAGCAGTTTACTTATGCATCTTAAAAACGAAGAAGGGTGTATCTATAGCCTAAGACCCCGGGTTTTAGGCAAGACCTGGTCTTCTAGCCGAAACCAGTTTGGCTCAGTGGATAGAGCGTCGGCCTGCGGACTGAAAGGTCCCAGGTTCGATTCTGGTCAAGGGCATGTACCTGGGTTGCGGGCACATCCCCAGTGGGAGATGTGCAGGAGGCAGCTGATCGATGTTTCTCTCTCATCGATGTTTCTAACTCTCTATCCCTCTCCCTTCCTCTCTGTAAAAAATCAATAAAATATATTAAAAAAAAAAAAAGACCTGGTCTTCTAGACAAATTACAGTGCTGACCACTTTGGCACTGTTGGATCATTTTCAGAGAGAGGAGTGTACAGAGAGGACAGATGTTTAACGGGTACAAACTAGAGTTTCTCTACAACAACAAAGGAAATGCAATAGTTCCATGCTTCAGAAAATATGGACACATTCCTAGAGCTTAAGTGGATTAAATGAACCCCAGGATATAAACGTAGGCTTTTAACTGGAACCCCAGACCCCAAAACCACTTTGGTCAGTTATCAATGCTACTTTTCATTGCCAGGTTGAAATATTTATTTGAAAAATTGGAAACACAGATGCAATGTATTATACAAAGAAAGGTCTTAATACCATAATAAAAGTATTATTGGAAGGGAACAAAAGCCAGTGGCTACCTGCCCTGGGAAGGTAGGCACTCAGTGAAAAATGAAATTCATTTACAGGAACTATTCTAATGGAAAAGTGGGGGAAAGGTTAAACACAGAAAAGAAAAACAATCCCAACTCCATCCCTGCAAAGCTACGTGTGAAAGAGTTATAAGTTCGAGACAACTGTGTTATCACCAACATTACCTGAACCCCTCAGTTTGTCCCTATGAAAAATCAGCTTAATTTAGGGCCTTCAAACCTGAGGTAGTTGAGGGTCACTTGAAAGACACGTCTGAAAATTATCTACTCTCAGAATCGGACCCACTAGCATCTAAGCAATTGTTTCATGTTGCTTTGGCTCCTTGGGTAGAAAGGCTGGGCCACCACTGTGAGTTGCTGATCCCATATTTGGTCTGGACCCGGGAGACAAAGGACTTGAACAGCAGACGACAGCTCGCCAGTTTGCTGTGTTGGTGGCAGGCAAGCCTGTGGTGGTGTTCTATGCTACAGGCAGTGCAGTCTCTGGAGGATGGAGAATGGCAGAGAGAGAGGGCAAAGCCAATTTGATTGGAAGGCCAGTGCCAGGATTAAAGGCTTTTGTTGGCAGGAGGGATTTCCAGAGACTTTGAAAGGTGGAGAAGGTAGCAAGAACTTTAGTTATTAAAGACCAGGGTAAGTGGAGCCAAAGGACCCCTCTGGAGCAGTGATTTTCAACCTTTTCATCTCATGGCATACATAAACTACTAAAATTCTGCAGCACTCAAAAAAGACAATTTTTGCTGATCTGACCAAAAAAAGGTATAATTTTGATTTACTAAAAAATTAATAGCAATTACCTACTTTTTAAAAAATCAGGTATCTATACTTACTTGTATATAAGGACTTCTGGTGCCAAGAATTAACCAATCAGATGCAACCTTATTATGCAATGTGACCAATAAGTTGCAACTCTATTATATGACTTATGTATTTATGGTTTAAGACAGGGCATTCACACTGGATGGCTATTTTCTTTTTCTTAATTTTCATTTTTTTATTTGACAATCTAAGGGAAAAGAGTTCAGTGCCCCTGACTAAATAGTCAGGTATTGCATGTTTTAAAATTATGCACACTGGTTGAAAATCACTGCTCTAGACTAAGAAGTGAGTATGTCCTGGGTACAAACTCAGAACCAGCTCCTCTTAGCGAGGCCAAAGTGTTACTGACCTGACTAAACTACATGCACGTGTGACTCCCTGGGACCTGGTGTCTGACTCAGCAGCTCAAACACTTCCAAGAAAGGATGCCCTGGACAATGTTTGGTTCTTCCAGCCACAGGGCTGGGGACTCATATTTAGGTGCGATCCTAAGGCTCAATCTCAATTATAGTCCAATTTAAACTCCTTGCTCAGATATAAATACCAGTAACGCCACAAATAGTTCTTTTTCACTTTTTCCTTGTTTATGTACACACTCTTATTCTAATGGTATTAGAGCACCGTATTACAAGATTGCATAACAGATTCGGCCGCATTTTAACCTCTTGTCAGTCCTAAGCCATTATTTTGCTGTTGTCCTCTCCTGTCATGACCCATTTACACTGACCCATGAGACTCCAGACACTAAATGATGCTCAGTGACTAAAAGGCTGTGAGGTTCATTTTTAGCCTTAGGATATGATTTCCGTTTTCATCAGGTATTTCACACCAAGTACCACACACTCATTTTTAGAAGTAGCGAGATAGGCCAATTTGATTTTGGCTGGAGAATGGACTAGCTTCTAATTTGAGCAATGATGAAGTAATTATCTGACAGGTATTGCCTCCTGTGAGACTGATTGAGACTGTGCTCCTGTGTAAGTGTGTTCGTAATGGTTTTATTACTGGCTAAGCCCATGAAGTTTTAAAAATTACTGTGGTGCCCGCCCTGACCAATGTGGCTGTTGGTTGGAGCACTGTCTCATACACTGAAAGGTGGTGGGTTTGATTCCTGTTCAAGGTGTACACGAGAGGTGCCCAGTGTTTCTCTCTCTCTCTCTCTTTCTTCTTCTTCTCTCTAAAATCAATTAACATATCCTCAGATGAGGATTAAAAACGACAAAAAATTACTGTGGCTTCTTTTTAGAGGGAGTGTTTTTCAAAGAGTCCTAATCTGGTCCAATAGGCTAGATTTTCCCTCCACTGGTGATTTGGAGCACAACTGTTTGGCCGGGATTCTGGAAATGAAGACCAGCCACCTTTGGAAATACTGACCCACACTGAGAACACACCGATTGGCTTAACTGGCACCAGCGGGCCAGGGACGCCACACACCACTCCTTCTGAGCCTTGGATGGAAAAGCATTAAACACAAGCGCTCAATTTCTACTGCTGAGCCCTCTTTTTAGCCCAGGGTGGAGATCACACATCTGAATCTCATAATTTGCGCTCAAGGGAGACAGTATTTTGGATGCCCTACTTAGAAATGCACAGAGATGCAGTCTGGGGTGTATACAGGAAGGAGGGAGGTTGATTCACAGTGATCAAACAGGAGTCTCACAACCTGTCCTGTAGCCACACTTACAATGTTCCTTTGGGACAGGTCCTGGAAGTGCTTGCTGGCTCCTGCCTAGGAGTTGCTCTGGAGAAGGAAGACACAGTCCAAGATCAAAGGTCACTTAAATGCTGGAGTCCGGCTGGAGGCGGAGAAGTGCCATCTGGCTGCCCATCTCTGCGAGGCTATCAGTGTGCCCTCATCCTGTCCACAGGGTATCGAGGGCCCGGGACATGTGTTGGGAAGGGGTCAGAGCCAGCGGTCCCCCTTTTTTGTTTTCCCTGCCCGGGATGCTCTGAGGAACCTCGCTTGCTTTGTGATCCAAGCGGGTTACAGATGGGGGCGGCATCTTGGCCTCGTTTCCGATTCTTGAAGACTGATGCATAGGGCAGCGATAAAGCCGTGCCATAGTCACACCTGAAATCCTGCTTGCACCAAGCGTCTTTCTGTTGGCTGCTGCTGCTGCTGCTGCTGCTTAACGGAGGTTAGTAATAAATATTAAAGGTACCAAACCAAGCACGGGGTTCTTTCCTACCGGGAGCAAGTTTGCCTGATTTTCTGGGTCTGTCAATTAGGTAGAACATGGAACTATCTTTTTCAGATTCAAGAGGATACCAAGGCAGCAGATATTTGGAGAAAAGAATTGAAAACCTCTCACAAGCTCCCTCTTAGGGCCCTGCCTGGATCTGAAGGGAGGTGCCAAGGAAAATTCATTCTGGAAAAAGAGGTGTGGCTTTCTCACCAGTTCCGTTCGAGCATGCGATAAGGTTTTCCAGCCTGTTCACAAGGAGTTCCCAAGGAAGGTGTCTTCTGAAGACCTGGACCGTGTGCACCCTCCTTTCTCTCTTTCTGTGGCCCTCTCACTTATGAAGGTGGCAGAGGCTTTCAACTGGGCTCCAGCTTTAGGAGGGAAAGGCACTCCCTCCACTTCGGCCTTTGGAGGAAAGCTGTGGCTCAGCAGCTCCACCCGACCTTGGGAAGTGGCCTTGAGTCCCACACTCAGCGGGACCCAAGCACGGAGGCTGATGGGGAGCACCAAGGTAAAGCCTGAGCAGCACCATCGCTGTTGACTGCTGTGGTCAGGGGCTCCTAGGAGCTCAGAGCTTCAGAGCTATTCCCTTTGGGAGAGTTGGCTATATGAGTGAAACTTGAAAACAGAAACCCCCAATACCCAACCAACCACCGGAAGGAGCAGTGGGAATCCACGGAACTGCCAAAAGAGGGGAAGCATTGCCTCGGCATTCTCAGCCAGGACACGCCTGCTGTTCTTCTGACTCTGCGCACAGACTCAGGGTCGTGTCCTGGTTTGGAATCCACCAGCCCTCTGATGCTCACAAGTTTGTGCAAGTGATGAAACGGAAAAGACTGAGAAGAAAACAGAAGAGAAAAAGCGTAAGATCTTCTTCCCTCTCCAGGCTCTCAGCCATAACAACCACAGCCCCTCGGACAAGGACATCGATTGTTTGGGGCTGAAATAGCAGGCGGGACTGGGAGGGAGGTCCTCTCTGTGGGGGTGGCCCCGTTCCCCGTCCTCTCTGGACACCGGGGAGGCGGGGAAGAACACAGGTCACGGGTTCCAACACAAAGGGTGTCACTGTGGAGTAGTCTTTGGAAGGCCAGGCAGGGCCTCAGCACTGGACAATGGGAGTGGTGTGGCTGCCACTGTGACTCCAGGGTTAGCCTGTGGCTGGGGAATAACACACACACATAAACAGGCAACAGAGACTTACACTGTGACGTGGGGCATCAGTGCGGCTCTATTCCTTCTCGGCTACCACGTCTTGCAGTGCAGGCGGAGATGCTTCTGTTTCTAAAAGACAGTAACAGCCATTCAGGTTTCACAGCCCCTCATGCACCTATTGTTAGCCAAACTGCCACCATGTTGGGCTCTACAATACATCATCATCATAACCACCTCGTCCCTAAGAGCAGGGTGCAGGAATGACTGGGATATACTACAGCCAGCCAAGTCTGACAAGAATCGGCAAGCCTGGTGGTGAACAAGTGGCCACCTTGGACGCGCGGAAAAGCAGCACTCACAGAGTCTGAGCAACGAAGTGTCTGGGCTGGTGGCCCAACAGTACTCAGTCCACGCCATTTCTAGCTCCTGACCCTGCCTATCTTTTGGCCATTGCTGCCCATCACTGGCTCTAGACAGTCAGAACCTGGTAATTCACTTGCCCTCTATGCTGGATCTTCACTGATCACTATTCATTCATTCACTATTCAACTCTAGGCTGGCCAGAGACTAGACTCTGGGGGGTAAACCAGGCTAACTGGGCCTGGAAGGAAATGGTGAGTGACCACTCTGCCGGTCAACGTTAAGGTCTTGAAAGGTGACAACAAAAGCTTTCAATTCACAATTCGGGCTTTTAGATGGTTTCCAACTGAAAACATGCTCTGTGGGTACAGAGGAGGAGGAAGTCACTGACCCATGGGCTCCTCATTCTGTTACAGTCGAGGGGAGCCCTCATCACACAGCACCCCCTTCACTGCAGGCTGGGGCCGGTCCTCCAAGAGGCTTACCTTCTTCCCAGCCCTCTGCAACACCAGCAAGCTCGTAGTGCTTTTTTCGAAGCTCCCCCAGTTTTTGACGCTCCTTCTGCAGTTCATTTTCTAGCTCTAGCACCCTAACCTGTGGGGAAAGTGGAATTTTCTTTTGAGCAGTGATCTGAGAATTGTCTTATTTTGACTTAATCCCTTTTCTCCATCTTCCAGTTTTCTTCCGTATTATTCGATAGCTTACCCAGGTCTCAATTCCAACCTTGTCTCTGTTCTAATTTCCCCACCCTCTCATTCAGCCATCTGTCCCATCTATCTTCTCCCCGGGACCCTCTACTAGAAATGTATGGTGCTTTAGAGTCCAAATGCCTGAATGGGAGTGGGACTTACTTAAGTGCCTCTGATAAATCGCTATCTAAAAACAACTCTAATGTCTGGCATATCTGAATTGTGTTCCAATCTAGTCATAACCCTTTCAATCCCGGTTCCTTGGAAGTTCAGGCAGGAACCAATTATGATAGTTCTGGCATCTTGGAGGGGTTGGTACAACTTAGAGTTATTATTGTACAGGCACAACCTCACTAAAGGAGAGGTTGGCTCTGGCTCTTCTTATGCCTCATTAATTCTAGTTATTTTATTTATTAATTCAAAAGATATTTGCTGAGCACCCATCATATAACCCAGGCCCGGTTGTAGGTGCTGGAGACCTCCACTGTTTCTTTCAGCATCACTTACATTAATTCTTGGGCTGAATGGTACATCTGAGTTCATTTCCGCCCAAGTCTCTCGCTCACTGGCTTCGCATCATGGGAATATTTGGGGTTGACATCATATGCAGTAGAGACTGGCTAACCTTAGAAATGGAGTTCCTACCTGGGAATCCATCTCCTGGCGTTTGATCTGGGTCAGCGTCATGCCTGAGAAGTCCATGTTGTCTGCAAGGGTGGAAATGAGAAGTTCTTGTCAAATAGTAGCCCTGGCTGACTCTCGCCGGGGAGGTGGACAATGCCAATGTTCTGCTGAAATGTTTGGTTTGCCATTTATCAACACGCATGTGCACATGGTAAGGGATGGAGACAGTGACAGGGTAACCAGAATCAGAACTCGCACTCCTCCACCCGCCAGACAACCAGGCCTGGAGAGGCATTTCTTTGAATTCAGAGAAATGACTAAATGGAAAATCTACCTAAAGGTGTATCACTATAGTGAAGTAAACAGCTCGCTCATGTGGTGACCCTTCTTATGAGAAAATAAGTACTTATGTAAAAGATGAAAAGTAAGAGAATTTAGAAACAGAACTGTGAGAAATTTGGCTCATGGAGAAGACTGTAAAGAACAGCTATATCGGATGGATAAAAAAAAGTATTGCTTCTGAAAGGCTACCTGTTTCCTCAATCTGCGATTTGCCAGAAATGGTTGAGGCCACGACCGCGGCGGTGGCCTGGTTCACCCCGCGAGAGGCTTGCTGCAGCTGGGCCAGGTTTGGGCTGTCCTTACCAGCTTTCACCTGCCAGAACCAAGCATATTTAGGTTCACATAACATAGAGCGGTGGTCAAAAGTTGGGTTGATGGTTCTTGACAAATATATCTGATCCACTGCGGTTACCAACCAACTTCTCAGAAATCATTGCCTGTGGGGTCAACTCCTGGCATATCTTTAATATAAAAGGTGCTTTCTGGCTTATTTGCTTGGTGATCTCAAACTCTAGCCTTCAGGGATTTTAATGAAATGCTCCATTTGTGAAAATCAATTGGGATAGCAATAAATAAGGATGGTTAAAGAACACTCCCCGGGGTACTATAGGACTCACAGAAGGATAAGCTTTGCATTAGGATTAGCTGGGGCACTGGTTCAAATCTGGAGTCTTGAGGAGAGGCAGACATTGACCGAGGAAGCTCTGGGCCGCGCCAGGCAAGCATCTGACTGCTCTGACTCATTCCTTATTTGAGTGCTCCCGGAATGCTGTGATTGCCTATCAGAGGTCGGCACAGTTGGGACCCTCAAAGGCCACTTGTAACAAAGGTGAGGAGAGCCAAGAGGAGCATGTGTGGTGAGCTGGGTGGAAGGGCTCCTTGCTGACAGATGAAAGGCTTTGAGAGGGAGGGGTAGGGCGACCCTTGAGAGTCAGAATTTTAATTTGGGACCCAACCCTCCTGGACCCTGGAGAAATCATCTGTTCTTGAATCCAGCTTCAGAATCCAAGTATCTCTCCCCTAGCCAGGCCTCACAGCGTCCCAGGGAGTCCTACACCGGTCCTACCTTGGATGCAGCCACAAGCTGGGCTGTGCTAGCAGCAATTTCATGGGAACACACCATCAGCTCCTCGAACTTCCCTTTGCCTTGGACCACCAGATCGGCTGCATCACTGACAGTCAGCAAAGGACAACATGGATTATGTCACTGTGGCAGTCACAGCTGCAACCCCTTATGATCCCACCTCTAGACCATCCCCTCACCCTGTCAGCCAGGGAGCACAGCCTGCCTGTGCTGCCCCAGGAGACACAGTCTCCCTTTTAAACTTTAGTCCTACTGACTTCCTTATCGACGGTGTATTTCTAGTGGGGATATCTCGCCCCCCCTCAGTTAGTTTTTCTCTGGAGTGACCAATGAAATGGGGGTGGGTGAGGAGCCTTGGGACCCAAAGACACTTACACCATGACAGTGGCTCCCCAGCCCACAGCTTTGGAGGCTGAGATGAGTCCTTCTGTCCATCGAGAATTCTTGGCATAAAACTCTTTAGGAGATGCTGTGCCCTAGGGAAGTGAGAAATAATAATAGCTACCTTTTATTGAGTGCCTCCTGTGTGCCAGGTGCTTATATATATATATTACCTCATATAAATTTTCACAGCCACTCTGAGAGGCAAGCATTATTATTCCCATTTTACAGATAAGAAAACTAAAGTTTTGAGAGGCAAAAATACTTTTCCCAAGGTCATGCAGGAAATAAATAAAAGTAAATCCTAGGCTCTTCTGACTCCAAAACCCATGGCATTTTTATTATACTTCCAAATTGTATGTATGCGATATATATATATATTTTTTTTTTATACACACACACATATTTATGAATAACAATTTCAGAGGAGTCTAGCTGCTCTCCATGATTTGCCAAAAGAAGAGGGTATACAGTGAATAATTTTAAAAAACTATTTCTACTTGGATTTAAAAAATGTATTAATGCTTTGAAAGTACCTGATAGTCTGAGAATCTACAGATACTCCTTGCTCAGTCCTTCTTTCTAATTTTGGGGACCAAAAACAACATCTCTCAGACTGAGAAAAAGCACCACCAAAACAGATATGGCTTCGTTCCTTATATGATTGCTTTCAGGCTCATAAACCCTCCCTGGACCTTTGTCTCTTGAATTGCAGCTACTTTAGGGATGTGAGAAAAAAACAAGATGGCAATAATGCCAGCAAAGGAGTGAGGAAATCCAAGTGACAATGTCAAGACAAGACTGAGGGCGAGTCTGTGAAGCACTGCAAGTTGACTGCTGTTGGAAAGAGACATGGCAGAGCCCACTGTGAAAGTCAGCAGCAGGTTCATTCTTCCGATTTGCCTAGTTTTCAAAACCTCTCACTTCCTCCTCCAAGGGCCCAGACTTGCAATGCACACTTGGTTTCCCCAGCAGGCTCCAACGATGTCGCCTGGGTTAATGACCCCGGAGCTGGAAGCTGTGCCTGGCTGCTCTCTGGGGACCTGGCAGAGTTCCAGCTTCTTCCCATGGCATCTGCTGACATCCCCAGGGACGGCAGCTGCGCCCTCAGATGGACACACAGGGTGAGAAGGCAACATACATAGATCTCACTGAATGTGGATGAGTGTAGACTTAGCCTCTCAGTGAGCTGGGAATCTGTAACTAATGACTGACTACTGTCTGTTCTCCCTGTTCCCGGGCCCTCACCCACGCTTACCCGGCCACTTTCCACTATCTCTCTCTGGAGGTCCTTCGAGGCCACAATCAGGACCTGAATAGCTTGCATTAGGCTGGTACATGAACCAAGAATCCTGGGGGGGAAAAAAGGTGAGGATACAGAACTAATACCAATGAAGAAAACTGTTCTCGTTCTCATTCCTAAACACAGGCAAACTTGGAATAGGAAGTAAGGCAGGCCATGCTCTCCGGATGAGCCCCAAAGGAAAGGCAGGTGAGTGAGGAGACCGGACTGTGGATCTTCTTCATAAGGAATAGCTAAGTGAGGATTCCTGGGGGTTTCTTTCCCCCTGTAATGCAACAGTGATACTATCTCCATCATTAATACTGTTATTGACAATTACATATTAGTAGACTCAACCTTTCCCTGTGGCTGCTAGTGTTCTATTCTAATTAGTATAAACCAGTGCAGGCAAGACTGACCCCGATCACCTACGCACCACCATGCTGTTCAGACTGACCTTTCGTTCACCTCTAATTTGACTCCCGTGTCTCCTTCTCGGGATTTGCTGAGCATCTCCTGTTAAAGAGAAGCAGGTTTTTAACGCGTCACAGGTACTGAGAACCTACTGGCGTCCCACTACACTTTGGGTCCAATATCCAAATCTAGAAGAGCCCATCCACATCCTTGTGAGAATCAGGAAAAGAATCTACGAGTAAACTTGTGATCTACTCAGTGCGGGCAGCTGCAGCAGGCTGCCTCTGTCAGTGTCTTGACATTCTGGAACCCAGGCTGGTGTGCACAGAACTCTGAGAGCTATGGCACCTGCTGGGAGGGGCAGCTGCTACCAGGTCCGACAGGCAGGTACTCTCTCCAAGGTGGGCCATGTGTGACCTTTCCAAGGGGGCCCACTCAGCTTTTCCGAGACAAGCATTGTCATTGGTTTTGAAATCAGAATCTTAGCGAGGTTAATGTAACTTACCGGAAGTCATGCAGTTAGTAAGTGGTCAATCAATCTGGAACTTGAATGCAAGATAGCCTGATACCAAAGTATGTTGATCCTTAAGGAAACTGCTCACCTTCTAGTGGTGAGGACTTTCTCATTTTCTACCCCTGAGAGATCCTGGTATATTCTGGTTTTGGTTTATTTTTATAGGGAGCCTCTAAAGCCTTAATGAACAACTAAGATATATCAATAGGAAATGTTGCCAAAGGGAAGCTGCAAGAGCATCACTTTAGATCTTGAGACACTTCCATACCTCTATTGTTTTGTTAATCCTCACCCAAGGATATTTTTTTCCATTGATTTTTAGACAGTGGAAGGGAGGGAGAGAGAAGGAGAGAGAGAGAAAGAGAGAGAGAGAGAGAGACACTGACATGAGAGAGACACATCAATTGGTTGCCTCCTGCACACACCCTGACCAGGGCCAGGATTGAATCTGCAACCCAGGTGCATGACCTTGACCAAGAATCAAACCCACAATCCTTTGTTGCACAGGCTGATGCTCTATCACTGAGAACATTGGCCAGGGCTCCATACCTCTATTCTGGCTGTAGCAGTTTCAATGGCAGCTGAAGTGGCAGCCATCTCCTTGTCCACCAGGTCTCCTAGCTCCTCTTGTTTGATGTCCAGGCCTCTGGGCAGGAGCTCCTGTGAACACATCACAAGGGCTGAAATGACCCTTTAACCTCTTCTCTTTTCTCCAGTGGCAGACCTGTAATCCCCACATGATGGCAGAAGATAGGAGGGCCCCACCACATAGCACACTTCTGCAAGCCATGGAGGGGCATCCCTTATAGGCCCTGCTTGGAACTCTCTACCATGTGAACTCTGGAACCTCATGTTCCACCTCCTCTAGCTTCACTCAGAACCCATCTCCTTCCAGAAGGCCAACCCTGCTTAACCCCACAAGGCCATTCAGTTGCAGCTACTTGGACCCTAACCCCACAGCTGCACAGCTGATCGTGTTTGCTGCTTGGGATGTGTTTTAAAAACCTCTTGAAATGTAGATAATGTCTTCCAACCAGACAGCCTGCCCCTTATTTAACTTTGCTCCCACAGCAATCATATGAGGCAGTTACTACTGTGTGTGAAATTCATCCTATAAACTAGTAATCCGATTCCTACGTATATAAACTCTAGAGAAATTCTTGCACTCATTCATCAGGAGATGTGCATAGGAATGATCACAGTGACACATTCATAATAGCCCCAAACTGGAAATAACCCTGATGTGCATCAACAAGAGAACAGATATAATAGAAATTAAGCAACATGCACACAATGGAGCACAACAGAGGAGTGAAAATGAACATATCCGAATGGATAAACCTCACACACAGGAATGTTGGGAAAAGCATAGAATTAACAATATGTTGCTGGGGGTGGGGAGAACATAGTCTTTCTGTTATCTTCTGGAACTCTGATTAAATAGTCTATATATAGCCATTACATTCCAACTTATAAAATCTGTGCCATATTTAGATAATTCCTCCAGTTCACTAATTCTTTCTTCAGCTTTGTTTTAACTTGCTGGTGAATCTATATATTTTAAAGTTATTACTTTCAATGATTATATTTTTCACTTCTAGAAGTTCTATGGTTCTTTTTCAAATATATCTGCTTACATTTGAAACTATCTTACTCCTTTGTCTTGCTTTTAATAACGTTTAAAAGGTTCTTTAGCCCTAGCTGGTTTGGCTCAATGGATAGAGCGTCGGCCTGTGGACTGAAGGGTCCCAGGTTCCATTCCAGTCAAGGGCACATGCCCAGGTTGCAGGCTCAACATAGAGGAGGCAGCCAATCAATGATTCTCTCTCATCATTGATGTTTCTATTTCTCCCTCTCCCTTCCTCTCTGAAATCAATAAAAAAACATTTTTTAAAAAAGGTTCTTTCTTTAACATGTCACAATAAACATAGTTACTGCAAACTCCCCCCCCCCCCCAAATTTTATTCAGCATTTTCCATGTCCTGGGAAGATTCTCTACAACTGGTAAGCCCTAGTGTCAGGAAGGAAAACTGCCCATGATCTTTCTATCACACTTTGCTTTGCTTTCAGTAATTTAATTTTTATCTCTTCATGGTGTCCTACATCCTTTGCCCCATATATTGACTTCTCAATTCTGCACTATACGGGGTAAGATGCCCTATATCCTTTGCCCTGTATATTGACTTATCAATTCTGCACCATACGGGGTAAGATGCCCTACATCCTTTGCCCCATATATTGACTTATCAATTCTGCACTATACGGGGTAAGATGCCCTACATCCTTTGCCCCATATATTGACTTATCAATTCTGCACCATACGGGGTAAGATGCCCTATATCCTTTGCCCCATATATTGACTTATCAATTCTGCACTAGACGGGGTAAGATGCCCTATATCCTTTGCCCTGTATATTGACTTCTCAATTCTGCACCATACGGGGTAAGATGCCCTACATCCTTTGCCCCATATATTGACTTCTCAATTCTGCACTATACAGGGTAAGATGCCCTACATACTTTGCCCCATATATTGACTTCTCAATTCTGCACTATACAGGGTAAGATGCCCTATATCCTTTGCCCTGTATATTGACTTATCAATTCTGCACCATACGGGGTAAGATGCCCTACATCCTTTGCCCCATATATTGACTTCTCAATTCTGCACTATACAGGGTAAGATGCCCTACATCCTTTGCCCCATATATTGACTTATCAATTCTGCACTATACAGGGTAAGATGCCCTACATACTTTGCCCCATATATTGACTTATCAATTCTGCACTATACGGGGTAAGATGCCCTACATCCTTTGCCCCATATATTGACTTATCAATTCTGCACCATACGGGGTAAGATGCCCTACATCCTTTGCCCCATATATTGACTTATCAATTCTGCACTATACGGGGTAAGATGCCCTATATCCTTTGCCCTGTATATTGACTTATCAATTCTGCACCATACGGGGTAAGATGCCCTACATACTTTGCCCTGTATATTGACTTCTCAATTCTGCACTATACGGGGTAAGATGCCCTACATCCTTTGCCCCATATATTGACTTCTCAATTCTGCACTATACAGGGTAAGATGCCCTACATACTTTGCCCTGTATATTGACTTATCAATTCTGCACCATACGGGGTAAGATGCTTTATCTTCAACAAAAGGCAGACTGTGCTAATGTTGCCTAGGCTGACACACCAATTTAATACCAAATGTCATCATGATCACGTCACCCTATTGAAATAGAGGTTAGCACTTCACCATTCTCCAGTCTTCCTTTATCCAGACATTCAAGGGTCTCCACTTCATTGCTTATTTCTCCACAGTATGAACATTCCTCCCCCATCCGATCCATCTTTTTATCTGGTGTTCTCTCTCTCTCTCTCTCTCTCTCTCTCTCTCTCTCTCTCTCTCCATATTCAATTAAGTAAACACTTGTGGGGTGTTAACCACCTGCCAGATATTATGCCAGGGACCAGGGATACAATATGAAGAAGGTATGGGCTCTACCTCTGAGAACTCATTGTGGGGAAGTAGGTAAGTGGCACATCACAGTGCTAGCCACCAACTGTAAGGTGAAGGGAGAGTGCAAGAGGGGCCCAGAAAGGTGGATAAAGCCCAGACTCTGGAGGTCCTTGTGTGTCACATTACATATGATTTTTGGTATCAAACTAGAGGAATCCTGGTCAGATCTCTGTTTTTGGAAGAGAGCAGAGAAAAAAGAGGCCCGAGGCAGAGAGAGTAATCAGAAGGCTGTTTAAAGCACTCAAATGAGAAAATGAGGATCTGAACTCTGGCCCTGATGTCATTCTTTCCTGAACTTATCACCACACATTTTAGAAATTAATTAAATGCTGCCTTGTACTGTACTCTCAAAATAGAGCTCTACTTCACTTCTCATCACACTGTACAGAAATTGCAGCTTTCTTTATTTTCCTTTCCTCTAGAGACCATGTCTCATTTGTTCCTATACAACTACATCTAGCACAAATCCCAGTATATAGGACATATTCACTATATCTTTATTGAATGAATAAACATATCATTATCTCCATTTTATTTTTATTATTTTTATGTATTTTATTGATTTTTTACAGAGAGGAAGGGAGAGCGATAGTTAGAAACATCGATGAGAGAGAAACATCAATCAGCCGCCTCTTGCACACCTCCTACTGGGGATGTGCCCACAACCAAGGTACATGCCCTTGACTGGAATCGAACCTGGGACCTTTCAGTCCACAGGCTGTCGCTCTATCCACTGAGCCAAACTGGTTAGGGCCATTATCTCCATTTTAGGTGTTACCTGTCCAACCACATAAAAATCCTTGAAAACAGAGAAACCATGCTTATTCTTCTTTGATACTTCCTAATGATGACCACAGAGCAGATTCTTAATTAAAGCCAATGAATTAAATGTAACTGGAATGTCATTCAGGGAGGTCAAATTTCTCAGCGCTCTCACTTTCTAGAATCAAGTTTAAAGTGCAGAAAGAACTGGCTTAGAACTGGCTCACTGACTTCCTGGCAAATCACCAGCACTCACACCCAAGAGCAACAATAACTTTCCCCAAAAGATAATACTGATAATACCTCGCCGATGGCCGCGATCTTGCTGAGGAAGCTCCTCAGGGCTGTGCTGTCGACATTCTCAAGGGTTCTTTCTTCCTCCAGGAAAGCCAGATAGAGGAGGGTTTCCTGGCCATACT
Source organism: Myotis daubentonii (assembly GCF_963259705.1). NCBI lineage: Eukaryota > Metazoa > Chordata > Mammalia > Chiroptera > Vespertilionidae > Myotis > Myotis daubentonii. The sequence goes on from NC_081843.1 coordinate 33,855,593, forward strand.
GCTTACAGGCCTCGGTCAGTGCTGGAGATGCAAGGCAACAGAGACTTTTACAGGCCCTCTGCTCCCCCGCTTCTCTGAATGGCCCCTCAGCTCTGGTACTCACCATCGGCAGGCTCTGGCAGGGCTCTAAGGCAGGTGGTGCCGCCGTGAACAATGGTGTCGCTGGTCAAGTGGGCAAGGAGGGTGACTGAGTGCAGAAGCCCACTGATATCTGCCAGGAGTTTAAAGGAAAGTTTCTCAGTCCTGCTTGAGGTATCGCTTTCTTTCTTTCTGTTTTTTTGTTTGTTAATCTTCACCTGAGGGTATTTTTTTCCATTGATTTTTAGAGAGAATGGAAAGGAGGGAGGGAGTAGGAAGGAGAGGGAACGAGAGACAGACCGACATCGGTCAGTTGCCTCCCACATGAACCCCAACTGGGGCTGGGAGTTGAACCTGTAACCCAGGTATGTGACCTTGACCGGGAATTCAACCCAAGACCCTTTGGTGCACGGGCTGATGCTCTAACCACTTAGCCACTTTCATTTTTCCTCCCTCCCTGCTTTATGAGTTGTACACACTCCTTGCTTGGTGCATAGGAACCCATGTTTCCACATTCAAGCATTTTTGAGCCCTGCCCTGCCATCACGGGTGACAGACCCTATCCTTTGCCTTTGTTACCTTCTGGGCAGGCAATATACCGGCTCCAGCATTTTTCCAGTTGTTCAATACAGCTGGAAACGGACTTGACCGTGGAGAGAAGGTGATCTGTGAGAGGAAAGACAGGGCAAAGTGAAAGTGAGAGTTGTCCTAGCTTGCTTCATTCGTCCCTGTTAAGTCACTTGATGGATGAGCCTACCTAGTGAGTGGCCCCAGCCCTACAGGAGCTGCCCTGAGAAGAGGGAAGGGAGAAGGGCTTGTTGGTTACTCTGGTACCTGATTCTCTTATGGCAGCTTCAAAAGCTGTGTTTCTGAGCCTGTCTGGTCTTTAGCCAAGAACCAGGGCCACCACATTGCCAGCCCAGATTCTGCGTCTCATTTCTCATTAGTGCCCATTGTATCAAATCCAGGCTTTTCTGTTAAGTCTTTCAAGGCCCTTGGACTCTCATTAACCTTGAGCCCAGATCCTTGGCTCCCATCAGGCTAATCTGTGCGTGTGCTCCACACACAACAGTCATTCCCACTGCTGTGCCCCTGTGCACAGGTGTGTGGAGACTGTGTCACAGGAGTTACAGCACGGGCTCTTTGGTCGCACGGCCTACGTGTGGCTCGACCCCTAGGCTGTGATCTCGTGCTGTCTGTGCTTCCTCATCTGAAAACAGAAAACTGATAGCATCACCTCTGGCATCACTCCGAGGATTCGCTGGGCTAAGGCATATAAAGCGCGTAGAGCAGTGCAAGGCACACAGAAAGCACTCAGGAAATTATCAGCTGTTTTTATTATTATTCCCCACTTCTCTTCTCCATGGTTCATGTCTCTCCTCTTCTTTCAAAAGCTAGCTCCTAAGACCCCTGAATCTGCCCACATCGGCCCCACTTCCTGGCATTCCCTCAGCACATTAGTACTCAGTGTGCTCCTTCCTTTGTAACTGTTGTGTTTCCTTACAGATGGATTCCCTGCTGAATAAGATATAACAGTCCTTGCTGCATACTTCGCCACACCGAGACCTTTCTATGTGATAATAAAAACCAACTGTTAGCCGTTTCTTCTCATCTGCCTCGTGCTTCAGCGGAAGCTCTCATTGCTTTGCCAACATGGCTTTTCTGCTTGAGAATGAGCTGTAATGAGATCTGCTCATCGCTATGACTTCAAATCCCATGGGCCTGGATGCTCTCCTACTGTGCACAAAGGCTCTCTCCTCTCACCCAGAGGGCTTCTCTCGCTCGGATGGCTGCTCTACTCGCAAGCCCTTACAGCAGTTCTCAACCTGTGGGTCGCGAACAATGAAAATACATCCTGTATATATCAGATATTTACATTACGATTCATAACAGTAGCAAAATTACAGTTATGAAGTAGCAACGAAAATAATTTTATGGTTGGGGGTCACCACAACATGAGGAGCTGTATTAAAGGGTCGCGGCATTCGGAAGGTTGAGAACCACTGCTTAGGATCTGGTACATGCCAAGTAGGCCCCTGCTCATACCTATGACTATGTGAGGACTTTTACTGTTTCTGTCCCTCCACACTTTGAAGCCTCCCTGTCTCGACTTGAAGCTCATGAGCAACCACCCCTTAATTCAGAGCACATTTTTCTCCTGAGACGCAGGGCTGTCTGCTCCTCCTCCTTCCGGCCTTTAGAATTGTTACCGAGGCTTAGCTCCCAGTAGATGTTGCATTGGTGTGATCCATGACTAAAGCAGTAGTTATCACAGCTGGGGCTTTAGGCAGTACTGCTGCCCAGGCCCTGTACCAAAGAGCTTACTACTGAACTGGTCTTGGGGCCCAGGCACGCCCAGGCAATTCTGACGTGCAGCCAGGCTGAGAACCTGAGTTCAGTGTCACATGGGATTTAACGCCAACAGGATTCAACACCTGCAAGCCAGGAAGAGTACCTGCAGATCCGGCACAGCTGACGAGAGTGGGCTCCTCAAGCTGCCTCAGGGCCTCTTGTATCACCTGCTCTGCCGCCTTCCTTGATTCTGCCAGAAGCATTTTCCGTTGGTCCTTTGCGAGCTGGCACATAGATTCCTAGAAATGGTCCAGGGAGGTGAGTCTGCCACAGACCCCATAAGAGCCTTCAAGCAGCATCCGTCTGTGACACAGCTGGGACTCCTGGCGTCTTAACTCAAGTTGTTGCTTTCTTTGTCCAAAGTGTGTGCCACTGAGCACAGAAAGCTATGGGAATGGGTCACTGCAACCCATTCTCCAATCTTGGGGAGAGAGTGCTAGGTGCACCCCTTTTTCACACAATAAAGGAGAGCTGTGCTTTCCCTCGTCTGCTCTGTGGGTGACTCAGGGCATGCCGGCATCAGGGGCTACTCCTACAGATGCCTTCACAATCAGGCTGGAGGCCCCAAACCGCTCCCACAGCCCTCAGCCTCCTGATATGCCGCTGAGGCCCGGGAGTGAAGTTGAACATGGCCAGCCAAGGGTGTCTGCTACTTGCCTGTGTGCTGGACAGTTTGAGCTGGGTGTTTTCCAGCTGTGCCTGAAGAGCAGAGAATTCCTCTTCTCGACGAGCCATGGCATTCACCAAATGGCCCCGCTCCTTCTCCAGTTCAGCAATCTGGGTCACCCATTTTCCTTCTGACTGCAATGGCGACCGAGTGGAAAGAGGGAGCTGCTGGGAGGAATGAAACTGTCCCTTCCCCAGAAGCCCAAACCCACCGCTAGGCCACAGGGAACAGAAGGTGGTATCTCTTAACCTGCCAGTTTCATTTCCCTGAGTACACACTGATCACAGATGGGACCAGGTTGGCCATATGCTGCATGGTGACAGGGGCTCCGTGACAGCCACATGAAAGCCAGAGGGGAAGGAATAAGGAAGGGGAAGAAAGAAGGTGGTGCTCACCTGGGCAGCCATTTCCAGGCTGCCTTGGACAACCTGGAGTTCCTGTTTGCTGGTGGCAAGTTCTTGCTTCAAGTTCTCTAGTACTTCCGTCTGTTCTTGAGTCTGAAAGAGAAGAAAAGCAGGAGCACCCTGATTTGGGTGGTGATTACAAGGGATAAACACATGTAAAAAAAAAATCCCTGAGCTATAAATGAGATTTGTGTACTCCTTTGTATGCAAAATTACCTCAGCAAAAACGGGGAGTGGGGAGGTGAGAACTCAGAGTGTACCAAAATTTTTTCTTCTGAGCAAGTGGAATGTCAAGGGGGGGATTTTAAGGACATTGTCTGAGTGCCATGGTTAAGCCCATAATACTCATTAAAGTAGAACTGGATCTTTAATTCAGGCATCCCAACACTGGTACATTGCGAAATCTTGCCATCTAAAAATGATTCCCCTTCTTTGATTTCTAAGTGGTGTTTTTCAAAGAGTGGTTTGTAACCCATTAGTAAAATTCACAGCTAACATTAAAAAAAAAAAAAGAAATAGCAGAACAAATTATCCAAATGCAATCACATAGTAAGGATAAGTATTGCTTTGTGAAACTCTTGTTTTGATTAGATAGATGTATTTTTTTACTCTGGGTTACAGGAAGTGTGAAATCGCTCCCAATGGACCTGCCTGCCAACCCCACCCTGACCCACGGTGTTCGCCTGGCTGCAACTCCTTGTAAACACTTGTTCCTCTCTCCGATATCCATGCGCTTTTATTCCAGATTCTCCTGAGGACTCTCCCCGGGAAGGCCTTTGCTGATGAACCTCATTCAGCTTGCGTCCATGCCTCACTTCTAAACCTTGTGCCTCGGTAACCACGATCTATTCTATACAGCCTCTCACAGCACCCTCACAGGGCTCCAACCCACAGAGCTAGCTACCGATGGAGCAGAAGACGACAAGGTCTTTGATCAAGGCCTGCCTCCAACTCGGATGGCCCCCACGTATGTCTCCCTCCCACTCACTTTTCGCTGGGCCTGCTCGCTCACGCGCTGGAAGGAATCCTCTATCTCTTTTTTCTCTCGTTCCAAATCCACCTGGGCTTGTCTGGCCACAGACACCTGTTTGGTCACCTCTGCATTCTGTAAGGGGAGAACATTGTCTTGAAGTGGCTCATCACGGGCTTAAAGGACATCTTCCTTCTAGAACAGCCGTGGGCAAACTACGGCCCGCGGGCCGGATCCGGCCCGTTTGAAATGTATAAAACTATTGAAAAAAAAGAGCGTACCCTTTTATGTAATGATGTTTACTTTGAATTTATATTAGTTCACACAAACACTCCATCCATGCTTTTGTTCCGGCCCTCCGGTCCAGTTTAAGAACCCATTGTGGCCCTCGAGTCAAAAAGTTTGCCCACCCCTGCTCTAGAACAAATGGCAGCATTCAGATCGTGAGTGGCCTAGAGTTGGACACAGAAATCACTGTCCTACCCAGAGGGAAGCCAGAAGAAAGCTGTCATCTGCAGATATCTACTCTTAAATATTAAAGAAATAATAAAAATGGGGGATAATGCAAGTGGGGCTAGCATCTAAGGTGGAGCTCAAGATATGCGAGGCAAGGGAGCCTGAAAGCTGAGGTTCCCAAGAAATGGTGGGGACCCACTGGAGACTAGTTGGGGCGCGGGACCCGGAGACGCCCGAGGCCCCAGCTGTTCCTTCCCCTGTGGTGCGGGGCCCATGCGCGGTGAGAGGGAGGCTGCGGGTCCTACCTTCCGCAGCAGGTCAGCGTGGTTCTGCACCAGCTCACTGTACTTCTCCTTCAGCTTGCTGTACCGCTGCTCATTGGCCTGGGCTTTCCCTGTATGGTCAAGGACCACGGTGAGGACGCTACCCAGCTAGGACCCTCCACCGGCCCTCCAGGGAGCCAGAGTCCCCAGAAGACCCTCATTTCTCTTCACAAATGCAAACATCTCTTCTCCCTCAAAAATCCTACTTAAACTCCTGGGGGAAGTCTTTTTTAAAAAGAATTCACCTGACTCAAATCACCAATTCATGCCTCCTGCGCATTTACACACATGCATCTACTTAATCAGTGTTTTTGCTTTAAGTCATTTCTTGGGCTATTTCTCTCCTACGGAGACCCACGCTCCTGGGGTAGGCACCCCCGTCACCTTCTGTAGTCCCCAGTGCTGTGTTCTCAGCAGTGCCTCACACAGGCGCTCCACCTGCTGGACTCCCGGCTGAACTTTGGTGGCAAGAGCTGGCCTTCCTGACAGCTCCTCTGGACAGATGCAAAGCAGGGTGGGGCTCTGCCACGCTGCCTCCTCCTCCATCCTGATCTCCCCGACCCACCCCCTCACCCCCACCCCCACCAGCTTCTCACTTTCTATCTCCGTCAGGCTCCGCTGCGCCTTCTCTGTGTCTTCTCGCTTCTTCTTGAGTTCATCCAGCTCCGCCCGCAGGAACTCGCTATCATCGGCCGCCTGCTGCCGCAGGTGCTTCTGCTCTGCCAGCTCCGCCTCCAGCTCGCTGATGCGGCCCTTCAGCTGCAGGACAGCACGCTGGCTCTGTGGGAGGGACTTAGGTAACCCACCTGGTGGCCGCACTGCTGTGGGTCAGGTGTGCTGGGCGGAGAAGCAGGTCCTACCATGTGTCCAGCACGGACCAAATAAACACCTAGGTTTTCCTAACAAGCCCACTCCCAAGGCCTCCTGAGAGCTGAGCCTGGAGGTCATTATAAGCCATCCAATCAGCAGCAACAGGGGACGACGGTGGGGGTATTCTGGTCCTGTTAGAGTGGCTTGGGAGCAGCAATGAATGAGCTGGAATCAGGAAGCAGACATGTTCACCTGTCCCAGTGAATAAAGCCTCTGACCAGCTCTGGGTCTGAGGAGCAGGTATATTTATCGCACCATTCGCTGCAAACAGCCATCAGAGTTGGAAGTCAAGCCTTCTTATCACCATTTGAGAACAGGCCTTTCTCACTACACTTCACAGCCATTTGGTGATCATGGTTATCTCCGAGGGACACTGGAGCTTGGCTTCAATGCTATTCTCAAAGCCAGGACAATAGAAATGCATTACATTTGAGACCATGGGAAGACCGGGTCCTCTGGCTTTGACATTTCTACTAATTAATCCCCTGTAAGATGTGGTCTAACAAGTATTGATGTGAAGAAAATTTAATATTAAAATCTGTCCTGCTCTGGTGAAGCCCAGAAACAGATCAGAACCCACTCATACCTCAGTCTTCATGTTTTCCAGCTGTGCCTTCAGCACACTGATCTCTTGGTACAATTGATCAATTAAGTGGCCCCTGTGAACAGACAGAAAGCAAGTTTGCTTCTACTGTGCTCCTACCCCTCTCCTTTTAAATGAAAGCTGGGGGATCAGGGGAGGAAGTTAAAAGCTGGTGTTGCCCTGGCCAGCATGCTCAGTGGTTAGAGCACTGGCCTGCACACTGGAGGCTTGCCAGTTCAAGTCCCCCTCAAGGGCATGTACCTGGGTTGCAGGTCTGATCCTGCTCCTGGTCGGGGAGCAACCAATTGATGGGTCTGTCTCACATCAATGTTTCTCCCCCCCCACCCCTACCCCCCACTTCCACTCTCTTGAAATCAATGGGAAAAAATATTCTCACTCCTTGGATGAGGATTAAAAACAAAACAAAAAACTAGTGTTAATCTGGGGACAATACTTTGAAATTCCATAAATTTTACTCTAAGACCGTCATATTACCAGATACTAATCGAACACCCATGGGTCCTCTGTTATTTCAACATCATTTGGTTTTCCTTTGGATTAAAGGAGCCAATATTTGAAGGTCAAGACATTTCTCTAAGAAGCCCAAGCATCATTAAGAATTCCTCTTTTGCCCTGATCGGTTTGGCTCAGTGGATAGAGCGTCGGCCTGCAGACTGAAGGGTCCCAGGTTCGATTCCGGTCAAGGGCATGTACCTTGGTTGCGGGCACATCCCCAGTAGGGAGTATGCAGGAGGCAGCTGATCGATGTTTCTCTCTCATCCATGTTTCTAACTCTCTATCCCTCTCCCTTCCTCTCTGTAAAATATCAATAAAATATATTAAAAAAAAAAAGAATTTGCTTAAAAAAAAAAAGAATTCCTCTTTCGCCCTGGCTGATGTAGCTTGGTTGGTTGAGAGCCGTTCTGTGCACCAAAAGGTCTCCAGTTGGGGTGGTTACAGGAAACAACCAATCGATGCTTCTCACAGCAATGTTTCTCTCTCTCTCTCCCTCTCTCTAAAATCAATAAAAACATATTTAAAAAAATAAAGAATTCCTCTTTGGTTAGGTGTGGTGAGTCAGATCATGGCTTAACTTAGTTTCTGTGTCATCTACATTAACCCAGCTTGGACTCACTTCTCATCCTTGTTCACACCGTTCTGACTGTTGAAATTGAAGGGATCACTGCTGAGCGAGCTGCCAAAGATGTCATCAAACTTGTTGTCAAATAAACTCTGCAGTGGCCAAAGAGGATTGAGAACAAAGTTAGAGACCCAGAGAATGCTGGGTGGGGGGTCAAAGGAGTGACACCTAAGAATGGGCCCTATCTTAATTTGGTTAAAATCTACTTACGTTCCCTCTCAGGGACCACAGGGCAGGGTGTGCAGTCTAGGTTACAGCCTGGGTTAGAAGGCAGTGACCAGAGCCCTTCCTGGCCGTTTCCCAGCACTTGGGGTCAACAGGAAGAGCCACGTTTCTCTCCCAAATGGTCCTCACCTGCTGGGAGGCATCCATGTCCATGAGGTCATCCTTCTCCAAGACGGGCTCGCTGTCAGGGGACGAGGCCTCGGCTGGGATTACCACCACAGGGCTGATGTGTTCCGACAGCGCAGAGGCTCGTAGGAAGTTGGGTGGGTTCTGAAGAGGGAAGATACATCCTCAAACTTTGTCATTCATTCGATCTGCCTCTAAAAGAGCGTCCTGGCCAGGTACACTTACCTCAGGCAGCTGAGGGATCTGAATGAGCCGCTTGAAGTACTGAAGGTTGCTGGAGCGGTAGAACAGATCTTTCAACCTAGGGATGGAGGAGGGCCCGAGGGGGCTGAGGTCTTCACCAGCCCCGGAGAGGAGGGGACAGTGCAGCCACCCAGCTTTCCTCCTGTGCCTGCCCAGGCCAAAGGCACAGACTGTCAAGGAGACAGCCTCCACGGTGCAAGCATTCAATTATGACGCTATCGAGAAAGAGCATTTATAGCCAGTCCTCGCTTACCTGGTGGTGAGGAAAGAGGAACTCAAACGACAAAATCCTTTACAAGAGTAGATAACCCCTAAACTAATTTCTGCACCACTGTAGAGTAGTTTATTGAAGGGAGAGGGAGGGAGGGAGAGAGAAACATTGATGTGCGAGTGTAACATCAATCGGCTGCCTCCTGCACGCTCCCTACCATGGATTGAGCCTCATACTTGGGAATGTGCCCTGACTGGAAACTGAACCAACAACCTTTTGGTGCATGGGACGATGCCCAACCAACTGAGCCACACCAGCCAAGGTAAGGTAGATCTCATTTTAATTAAATCACCTTGTGTTAGAGCTATTTGCTATCTTCCCAATTAGACAATCAGGTTCTAGAGGGCCCTGCTGATCTAGGTTTACCACAGTACCAAGCATAGAGGAATTATTTAACAAGTATTCATTGGGAGAATCCTGTGGCCTCATCTTGGACGAATATGGGAATAAAGAAATCATTTTTCCCCCCTCATCCTCAAGTCTCTATTTTGAATCTAAACATTGAAGGACAAGAAAGCTGAGAGCACCGGGCATATTTTCTGAGATGGAAGAGGTCATGGATCTCAGCACCTGCTCCCTGCAACACAGAATTTTCTTCCGCTTAGCCCAATAAGCTAAATCCCTGGGGTCTCATGACAGCCCTTCAGACCCCAGGGTTAGGACCATCCCTGTGACGTCATTGCTGCTTTCCCAGAATTAGATAGTTACACCTCAGAGAACCGCTGTGCCTGCTAGAAGAGAAAGTGAGGTGGATACTCATGGGAGATGTTTTCATAAGCTAGAAAAAATTAAAGGAAATAAAATCACCTGACTACACGTCTCCTTTCTGGAATGGAGCCAACAGTAACAGTCTCTACTGCTTTCAAAAGCTACTGGAATTTAACATTCCAGGAAATCAGCCCCAGGGCCTGTCTCCTAGGGCTTAGTAAGCCATTTGTTATAGAATAAACAGATGAGGCTTTTCAACTGGAACAAGGAAATCAAGAGGTTAGTACAGCCCTGAACTTGTCGTCTGATTGCTGCTGGGAGCCAGGAGCAGCAGAAGCCTAAGCCTGCGATTTGGGGGGTATGCTCTTCCTGTTGTCAAGGCTGAAGACATTAACAGGAAAAACAAGGGTGTCAAAATGAACCCTGCTACGCTGATTCCCTTCCTCGGTTCTTTTATCTCCCACTCCATTCCTTCCCCTCTTCCTGGACACACTTAACTGAGAGATGAGTTTTACTTTTTATCTAGCTACCAATTTTCTTTTCCAAACGCACCAGAATAATTAGCCTCTCAATCAGACAAGCTCTTCTTCTTCTAGACTAGATAGTTGACTTACTAGCTCATTAATTCATGCAAATATTTATTAAACACTATATGCTTAATTGTTTTGTATCAGCCGCTAGGGATATAATAGACAAGACAGTCAAACAAGAAATAAAGTTGTGATAAAAACGATGAAGGAATTAAACAGGGTGCTATGAGAGAGAATACAGGGGGTGGGAGAGATAAGGTTGGAGGATCAGGAGATGGGGACTACCCAACTCAACTAAGGGGACCAAAGACTGCCTGAGAGCAGGTGACCAAGGATGACCTGCAGCTGGTCAGGCTGGGCAAAGAGAATCCCCAGGAGAGGGAATAGTGTCCCCAGGAGAGGGAACAGCAAAATGAAGCCCCCGAGGGAGCACTGCACTGAGTCTGTTCCAGGAACTGGAGGAGGACCCTGTGTGGCTGAAACAGGTTGAGCTCTGGAGACAAGGTCAGAGATGGCAGGCAGGCATCAGCTCATGCAGGGGTCTTGTAAAGTAGAGCTTGGCTTTTATTCTCAGTGCAACCAGAAGCCATTGAAAGATTCTGAGCAAGGGTTTTTACATTTTTACAAGGATGTTCTAACTGCTGGGTGAGGATAGTATTGCAGGTGGGCAGAGTAGAAGTCTAGATGGGAGGAGATATGACCGGAGCCAAATATATTTGTAGCTTGTGAACATTTGAACCTGTGAATGGATTTGGATTTGGGGGATGAGGAAAATGGCGAGTTCTGCCCTGCAGGTGTGGCTCAGTGTGAGCATCAACCTGTGAACCAGGAGGTCACAGTTCGATTCCTGGGTTGCAGGCTCAGTTCCCAGTGGGGGGTGTGCAGGAGGTGGCTGATCAGTGGATTCTCTCTCATCATTGATGTTTCTATCTATCTCTCCCTCTCCCTCCCTCTCTGAAATCAATCAATCAATCAATCAATAAATACAAGATGAGCTCTAAATCTCTGGCCTAAATGAATGACGGCAGTATTTACTGAGGTAGAAAAGACCAGGGAGAAAATGGTTCTTGGAGGAAAACCTAGAGTTCGATTTGAAATTTAAGTTTAATGTATAGGTGTCACATAGACAATGTGGTATGTGAGACTGGAGTTCAGAGGTAAGGTTCTGCCAGTGATACAGATTTGGGAATTGTGAGCGCGTACATGGTGAAGACCACAAGAACTAAGGGAGAAGAAAAAGTGAAGAGGATGAGGCCCTGGGCATGAAGCAGGTGATGAAATCGCCTTCTTCTGTGTGCTTTTATGGGATTTATTAGAGAAACAACAGCTTCCCCAGGCACTGGTAGGTTTGCCACCCCCCTAATTCTTTTTCTTCATTTTATTGCTTTAAAATACCCTCATTCCTCAATTATTTTAAAGCAAATGCTGTTGTATGGATTGACTCTATGCACTCTTTTGATTCGCCTTCATTTCCATCACTTACTTTGTGAATTGCTCCATGAAACGGTCCCGGTGGCCTTGCAGGGTGTCAGCTGGGAGACCTGGGAGAAATTGTAAGAGTGACATTTCTGGATAATAAAGACCATTATAAACTTATGAACAAAAATAGATACAGAGGCAGAGCTGCCTCGAACAGACTGTCAAACTACAGCAGGAAGGCCGGGGAGGGTGGGAGGGCAGGAGGGGGGTGGGTAAGAGATCAACCAAAGGACTTGTATGCATGCATATAAGCATAACCAATGGACATAAGACACTGGGGGGTAGAGGAGGCCAGGGGATTGTCATTGGCGGGGGGAAAAAAAGGAGACATATGTAATACTCTTTGTAATATTTTAAGCAATAAAAAAAAAAAAAGAAAAAGAAATTGTAAGAGTGAGAAGGATGAGGAGGGCCAGCAGGCAGGTCAAGCCACAGAGGACCATCTCTCCTGGGGCTTGTGGCCAACCCTGCCGGTGGGCATTCCTGGCCTAGAGCTGCCCCAGGACTGGTATGCAAGGAGGCTCAACAGGACCAACAGGGAGTCTGGGTGCTTATCCTGCAAATCTTTCCTTCTGTTCACTCCTAAAGTGCAAGCCATGCTGGACACAGTGGACTGGAAGCTGTGTCCCTGACCATGGAAGAAGCAAGCGGTGACCTGGCCAAGCAGCAGATGACCACAGCTGGCCTCAGAGAGAGGGGGTGAGGGTTCTTCCCAGAGGTGTTTGCACTGGGTACCCTGGATGAAGGCCAGAGCAGACATTAGTCTGGAAGAGACCCACAGAGCCTGCCTGAGAGGATGCCTGTCAGAAGAAAGACCATGGACTGAGACTCGGAAGATTAGGCCGAGTGCCCACTGGTTCTGCTAACTCTGTGACGTGGGACAAGCCTCCCCCTGAGTGGGTTTTCTCTACGGTCCTTTCGCCTCACAGGATGTGTGATTCTGATTCTGTGTATTTCAGTTGTAGAGCACAACTCAGCCTTTTATTTTTTGTTTGTTTTATTTTTAAAATTTAAATCTTATTGACTAGGTCAGTGGTCAGCAAACTCATTAGTCAACAGAGCCAAATATCAACAGTACAACAACTGAAACTTCTTTTGAGAGCCAAATTTTTTAAACTCAAACTATATAGGTAGGCACATTGTTATTAACTTAATTAGGGTACTCCTAAGGCTTAGGAAGAGCCACACTCAAGGGGCCAAAGAGCCGCATGTGGCTCGTGAGCCGCAGTTTGCCGACCATGGGACTAGGTGATCTATTCATTTGGTATAAGAAGGTAGCACATGTATAAGGTCTGATAATCCAAAATGGAAGAAGTATAGAGTGGGTGGCAACGGCACTTTACCTTGGTGATCTGTCTCCCAGAACCCCAGTCCAGTCACGAGAAAAGTGGCGGACTCAAATCGAGGGGCATGCTACAAGATATCTGACCAGGACTCCTCAAAACTGTCAACGTCATCAAAAACAAGGAAAGTCTAAGAAACTGTCACAGCTGAGAGGAGACTAAGGAGGCATGACTGAATGGGACCATAGGCAGAAAAATGACATTAGGTAAAAACTATGGAAACCTGAAGGAAGTATGGATTTCAGTTAATAGTAATGTATCAATGTCAGTTCATTAGTTGTGACAAATATATCATACTAATCTAAGATGTTGACAATAGAGAAAACTGGATTGGGAGTATATGGAATTCTGAACTATCTGCAACTTTTCTGTAGATCTCAACTATTCTAAAATAAAATTTTATTTTTAGGAAAGTATATACTGTACGGAGTGTCTCTCACTCTTTTTCCATGCTACCGAGTTCCCGGAGGCCACCCAGGAGGGTCTTGTTTATTGCTTTGGCTGTAATGAAGGCCTTTAAACCCAAATACTTAATGACCTGTCTCTTCTCATAACTCACCACTTTATAAGAAAGTGGGGATGTTCCAGTGCAGGGGTCGCCAGCCGGTGGCCCGCGGACCACTGGTGGTCCTTGGGGTCCGAAAGGTTGGCGACCGCTGTTCTAGTGGGAAACTGTGTCCCATAGCATCTTAGAAACAATTACAAGTTCATCTATATTCAGAGCTTCTAAGTAACTGCCCACTTTCTCTTGGAATGTAGTCCAATCTCTGCTCCCTTCAGACATGCCCATCTGCTCCAAAGCCCTTCTAATCCTTGAACATCGAATTTCAACTTCCCTTCCACCAAAACCTCCTGGATTCATCAGAGTAATGATGGCTCCCTCGTCCTAAGTAACCAGACCCGTTCCTTGTCAGTGACCACAGTTCCAGAGTGCCCCTTGTCCGAGAATTCTAAAATACATCTTGCTAATACCATTTATGTCTCGATTTTTCTTGGTTTCCATCACCCACACCTTCTGCATGTGTATACCCTTCACTGTGGCCACCTTAGTGTGTGGCCCGGGCTACCCCCACACCACATTCATCGTTTTAAACCAAAAGCACATGAAGGTATAAGAACTTCTGCAGGACCAGTAATCTCAAAAATTGATTCTGCAAAAGCATCCCAAGGATCTGTGGCTAGGTCAAGATCAGCACTCCATTTACTTGAGCAGCTGTTTTATATTTTACTAGGGGCCCGGTGCACGAAATTCGTGCACTGGGTGTGTGTGGGGGTGAGTGTCCCTCAGCCCAGCCTGCCCCCTCTCACATACTGGGAGCCCTCAGGCATTGACCCCCATCATCCTCCAATCGCAGGATCGGCCCCTTGCCCAGGCCTGACGCCTCTGGCCTAGGCGTCCGGCCCGGGCAGCGGGGACCTGCAGTGGCAGCGGGGACCTGCAGTGGCAGCGGGGGGCGCTGTGATCGCGCGGGCTCTGCCCCTGCCCCTGCAGGATGCCTCTGGCTGAGGCGTCCGGCCTGGGCAGTGGGGACCCGCAGCTGCAGCGGCCCCACGATCGTGGGCTTCGCTTTAGGCCCAGGCAAGAGACCCCTAGCTCCCGGGACTGCCAGCTTCGACCGTGCCCAGCTCCCATCGCTGGCTCCACCCCTACTTCCTGCTATCACTGGCCAGGGCAGCAAAGGCACCTGATTCTCCCATCATGGCTGGGGGGCAGGGCAAAGGCGGCCCCAGGGCCGCCTTTGCCCTGCCCCCCAGCTCTTAGCTCCCCCCTGGGTTTCTGATCACTGTCAGTGGCAGGGGGCTTCTTCCTGCTTTCCCTTTCGCCTCCCTGCATTGTGCCTACATACGCAAATTAACCGCCATCTTGTTGGCAGTTAACTGCCAATCTTAGTTGGCAGTTAATTTGCATATAGCCCTGATTAGCCAATGAAAAGGGTAGCTCGTACGCCAATTACCATTTTTCTCTTTTATTAGTGTTGATATTTCTCTCTAAAATTCCATTTGTACAAAGAGACTGTGTTGATGAACACTTTGAAAACCACTGCCTTTGCTGCTTTCAGGGGTTTTCAAAGTGTTCATCAACACAGTCTCTTTGTACAAATGGAATTTTAGAGAGAAATATAAAATATAAAATTTTTATATTTCTCTCTAATAGTCTAAAGCCAGGTCTGTCATCATTTGTGTGGTTCGTAGAATACATGACATGCATGGATGGAGATGAGGTAAAGCCAGGGATGGAGGGAGAGGACCATCCTGGGACACCACTGTGGCAAACCAGGTGCTTCACTGGGCACACCAAAGTTTGCACCCTGCTCTGCTCAAGCTGGCTGGGAGCCCCAGGGCTGTTTGGAACAGAGGCTGACAGACAGCTCAGGCCACTGAGGAGCTGCATTTCTGCAGGGACAGCCTCAGGCTGAGCTCCTCCTTCCAGCCAGAAGCTCAGAGAAGATCTGGCCAGTGTACTCACAGGAGTGGAGTTTGAAGAGAAGCTTGACAGTGTAATCATAGAGGTGACTGCAGTCCAAAATGACCTGGATCAGCGGGGCGAGGCGGCACTGCCCAGCTGTCGTCACAGATACAGAGCGGGACATGTCCAGGGAGTTGAACACTAGAAAATAAAAGAAGGGGGAGAGGCAGTGGAGCTAGGAAACTATAGGTGACTTTCTCAAAGGGCAGAAGGCAGGGGTCTCACATACACTGAGGACCTATTCTGGGCATACACTATCGTATTTAATGCACTTACACCTTACACTGTTCCTACAAGATAATTAAAAGTACCCTGGTACACAGGTGAGGGAACTGACAGTAAGTGACTTGAAAGTGGTCACAAAGCCAAGAACTGATTTTAGAAAAAAACAAAAAAACAAACAAACTGGTTTTGCTGATTGGTGATGAGTTAAAAGATAGCGCCTGTGTGGCCAGCAATGGCCAGACCAAAGCCTGTGCTCCCAGAAGCCGAGGCGCTCCTGTCATGAACAGGTGAGCTCTGCTCTCCTGTGCACAGCTCTGTGAAGCCGGTAAAAAGGGGATTTACCCAGAGCCTGGTGGAGCACCTCGATGAGGGGGAGCCCTCCTAGAGGAGCTTCGTGGCCTCTGGCCCAGGCTGATCAGAGAGACTGACACATCATTTTCCAGTTTCTGATTTAAAGGTAATGAGGAGACGGAACGCCTCAGCTCTGTGGGACATCAGAATTTCAGGACTGAAGGGGTTGCTGAGATAGCCAATCCAGCCCTTCCTCTCACGCATGAACAGTCTGATGGTAGCCCTGACCCTGAGAAGCAGCCAATCTGGTGGTGGCAATAGTTAGTTAACATGTGGGGAACATATCAAACATGGATCAGAACACGAGGAAGGGAGTAAGTCAGCCTTGGGTTCCTGGTGGCTTGCCATAGGGTTGTTGGGGCAGCAAAAGGGGGGATGTGCCAGAGCCTTGGGTGATGATTGGAGAGCCTGCAAGAACCCAGGCCAGGCACTGGGAGGAGGATGGCCATCAGGATCAAAGGCTGATGAGGTCGTTGGAGCAGGTCAACAGAAGTACTGCCCTGCATTCTCCCAAGCTCCAGAGAGCAAGTTGCTCCCTCAGTGTCTTGCTCCCAAGACCCCTCCACATTAACTCCCGGCACTTGCTCCTAAACCAAGCAATGAGATGCCTGGTTGTCGACCCTCAGCACAAACCAGTGGCCTGGGCCCATGTCCTGTCTGCAGTGGCTGCCCACCACCTTCAGAACTACACACATGGCTGGCAACGAAGGACCTTCTCTGCAGTCCCTCAGTGAGTGGGGCTGCCCCGGAGGAAAACCCAGAGCTGCTGTGCCTGGCCTGCCCGATGGTACTAATCCCTGTTAACTGGCTTAGTCTGGCAGCTGGAGAAAACTCCAAACGGTTCTAATTAAAAGGCAGCTTTTCTTGACACAAATTAAAAGCAGCTGTCACTGCAAGGCGGCCATCCTCAATTCTTCTGGCTTGCTTAGGCTCCACTCTGGCAGGGAATTACAGAGTGCTCCACCTCCAGGCCTAACGCTGCTTTCTAGGAATGCCCCTGGGTATCCAGGAACATCTAGACTTGCAATGTGACCACGGACACGTTACTCAACCTCTCGTGCCAACAGATGATTTTCTATAAAATGCAGATGGTTCTAATAGCACATGCTTCATAGAGGTCTTGTAAGAATTAAATGAAAATGTTGTGGAAAGTGTGTAGTACTGGGCAGTGGTTCTAAACTTTGGCTTTGAGATTGATTAGAATCATCTGGGGAAATTTAAAAACTACTAATGTCTGCCTGCAACTCCCCCGCACACTCATTCTGTTTTATTGGTCTGGAGTAGGACTGGGCATCAGTAGGTTTCAAAAGCTCCCCAGGTGATTCTACTATGCAGCCAGTCAAAAGCTGTATTTTCGAGCTCAGTGGTTCTCAAACTGTAGCAAGCATTAGAATCACCTGGTAACACTGGCCAGTTGAATTCTGTGATGATGGAAGTGTTCCAAATATGCCGTCCAATATGCTAGCCACACGTGGCTACCGAGTGCCTGAAATATGCCTAGTGCAACTGAGGACCTTTTTTTAAAAAAAAATATATAGTTTTATTGATTTCAGAGAGGAAGGGAGAGGGAGAGAGAGATAGAAACATCAGTGATGAGAGAGAATCACTGATCAGCTGTCTCCTGCATACCCCACACTGGAGATCGAGCCCTCAACCCGGGCATGTGCCCTGACTGGAATCAAACCGTGACCTCCAGGTTCATAGGTCGACCCTCAACCACTGAGCCATGCTGGCCGGGTAGGACCTCACTTTTTAATGTTATTTAATTATAATTAATTTTATTTTTTAAAATATATTTTATTAATTTTTTCAGAGAGGAAAGAAGAGGGATAGAGAGCCAGAAACATCGATGAGAGAGAAACATTGATCAGCTGCCTCCTGCACACTTCCTACTGGGTATGTGCCTGCAACCAAGGTACATGCCCTTGACAAGAATCGAACCTGGGACCCTTGAGTCTGCAGGCTGAAGCTCTATCCACTGAGCCAAACGGGTTAGGGCTAATTGTAATTAACTTAAATAGTCACACGTGGCTAGTGGTTGCCATACTGGACAGTGCAGACCTGGGGGCCTTGTTAGGACACTGCTTGCTGGGTCTCAGTCCCAGATCCACTGTGTCGGGTGGGACCTGAGCATGTGCTTTTCTAACCAGTTTTTTAGGTGATGCTAACACTGCTGGTCCAGGGATCATAGTTTGAGAACCACTGTAAGTGCTCAAAATATATGTTAACTGTAACTGGTCCATCTCCCAGAGCTGAAAGCCAGGGGCATCCTCCTGAGGGTACCGTTGGAACCTCACGGAGTCACAGACCAGGACTTAAAAGCTGGAGAACTTCCTCCGACACCACCTTCATGGGTTTTGTGTCACACAGCAGGTGACCAGGGACAGGGCAGGCAGCAGGGCAGACAGGCAGAAGGGGGCTCTTGATTCCAAATGAGGGCTCTTTCAGGGACGAGAAGGCCACCAACATCCTTGGAAAGGTTGTGCCAACTGGGTAGCTCTCCTCTAGAAAACTCTAAGTAGCTAATCACCTGATAAGCCCAGAGCATTCAGCCAGATGCTGTCACCATGTTATGAACTCTGTTCCTGCTGTTTCTTCACTGCTGCTCATCTAAGGCAAGCATCCTTGAACTGTGCTGTTGAGCGCTTGCTCTAGACCAGGCACTGGGCTAGAACAGAGATGAGTAGGGCACGGTTCCTGATTCTGAGGAGAAGCTCAGCATCCAGTGGTAACAATACGAGTGAACAATGCAGATAAGAGCAGCCAGGTGTCCTGGGAGGTGGGAGCAGCCTGGCCACCTGGGGTGCGGCATTTGCCTGCACCACTTACTCATCCTCCCGGCCTCGTCACATCCTGGCGGGTGTTACCACTCCTTCGCTTACTCTAACTCCAACCGTTTGCCAGTGACTGGAAGGGACAGCCCCAAAGGCTGAGACATTTGCCTGTTTTCCCACCCACGACTGCAGTGGCGGGCAGACTGACAAGAAGGCCAGAGCTCCTGGAGGAGAGCTTGGGTCAGCTCAGCGGCAACTTCTAGGCTGACTCTCCCAAGGATGACAATTCCTAGAATATCACTCATACCTGCTTTCAATTAAGCACATTCCAAAGCTGAATGTCAATGAATTCTCACTTACCCACCCAGGCCCTTCCTGCCCAGAGCGCAATAACTGAAAGTCAGCCCCAACAATGTGTAGTTGTTTGGATACATTTATGCAAAGATTTCTAATGCATTAAAAATAATTCGCCTCTACACCATTTCTCCTACCTTGCTGGGAATGCCTTAAGCAGGGACTGGATTTTGTTTCATTTTTACTCCTCTATTGACTTCTGTGGAAGACTCTGCTCAAACAGGTTGCTAGTAGGCCCAGTGCCTTCTTATTTCTTCCACAAACCATAGTTTCCATCTGTTTCGGGTGTTCCTCTGACCACATCCTGCACTGAACTGATTAGTCAAAGTATCAAGGAGTTTGCTGCCCTGGCACAGGCCTGGTACAGCTGGAATTAACCGGCCAATTGTAATGATTTGCTACATAGATGAACTTACTGCAAAAAGCTGCAACTTAGAGTGAGAGAGTTTCTGTCTTTCATGAGAATCAAAGCCCCAGGAGTGGCCTACATGCCCAAACGCTGAGGTCTCCAAGCTTGTGCACACATGCTTGTGCTTTCACAGAGCTGGACACTTGTCACAGAACATCCCGAATCTCAGAAAACTAGCTCTTCCGTTCCCCAGCAACAGAGGAAGAGCCATGCTGGGAAGTGTAGGGATGAGAGCACACAGGAGACAAGGGAACCAGTTGCTTCCCTCTCAAGTCTTGTCAGGAAGTGTTAGGGGCTGACAGCCTAGAGCAGTGATGGCGAACCTTTTGAGCTCGGCGTGTCAGCATTTTGAAAAACCCTAACTTAACTCTGGTGCCGTGTCACATATAGAAATTTTTTGACACTTGCAACCATAGTAAAACAAAGATGTATATTTTTGATATTTATTTTATATATTTAAATGCCATTTAACAAAGAAAAATCAACCAAAAAATGAGTTCGCGTGTCACCTCTGACACACGTGTCATAGGTTCGCCATCACTGGCCTAGAGGCACCAGAACTCTCAGCAGAAGGGAGCCCCCAGCGCTCCCCCTCCCAGGGATTAGGACTTCTCATGTGGCCTTCGGTAACAACCCAACTCAACCTGGCTACCGACCAAACAGCAGACAGCAGCCCTTCTGACAGAAATTGAGCCCGAGTGCCAGCCTGGCTGAGCAGCAGACAGGGCTGGCCAAGGACCAGCCAATGTTGGGGCCATAGTCCATGGGCTGTCAAAGAGGCCAGACCTGTCTTTGGGCTCTTGGAGGCCTGGACTTCAGGGGCGAAGCCAGTGAGCTGGGGAGTGTGGTCATCCTGCTCAGATCTGAAATCACCGACTCTGAAAATGCCCCAGAGCTTCAGCCCCTCTGTGCACGAGGGACGGAGAGCCTGTGTCTCCATGTTCCTGACCCTGTGCTGTGCAGCTCGTAGGGAGAGGCGGACAAGCCTGGCCGGTCCAAGTCGGGAACAAGGCTGGGAATGAGGCAATTCCCATGGAAGCCTGGGCCAGATGGGAGGGAGAGACTCACCAGTTTGGAAGAGGTTAAGTTCACACTCCAGGTAGTCGAACATCTCCACTGTTAGCTGAAAACTAGACCCAAGAAGAAAGAGAGCTAATCCTCCCAAAGCGAGCACTTAACCTGCCTCCCCCGCCCCCCACCCTACACACACACTCTGTGCTGCTGCTTCCAACCCCAATGTGCATACGCAGGCGCACATGCACACACACACACACACACACACACACACACACACACACACACCCCAGCTCCAGTTCTTAGCCTCCACCTAAGTGGGTATTGAGGCCATCTGAAGAAAAAGCAGGGTGAATTCAATAGTGACAGTGGCAAAGGGAGAGGGCAGGTACCACACTGGGTTGGCAGGGTAGAGAGGACCAGAGGATAGAGCTGAAGTGTGAGACAACCTGGAAGGGTTCTGGATAAGGCATCAGCAGTAAGTGGCCCCAAGGCCTTCAGTCCCCACCCCAGCCCCAGCCTCTACCATCAGGGCCTCTGGGAAGTGAGCCTAATGGGAAGTGAGAGATTCCCCAAAAGCTCTCTTCCCCACTGGGTCCAGAGCACGAGGACAGCCACTTACAAGTTGTTAACATCACTCTCTCCAGCCTCGTCCAGCTGCCGGTCACTCATCTGAAGGTTGCCTGGGAACCTGGGATTCTGGAAGGGAAACAGAGAAAGGAAGTCAGAACATGACACCTCAGAAGCTCTCTACATAGCCTCAGCCGGTGTTTCTCAGTGGTTAGAGTGTTGGCCCGCACACTGAAGGGTCACGAGTTTGATTCCTGGCCCAGTTAAGGTGCTTGCAACCAATCAATGAATCTCTCTCACATCAATGTCTATCTCTATCTCTCTTCCCACTCCCTTCCGCCCTCCCTTCCACTCTCTCTAAAAAATAAAAATCAATGGAAAAAATATCCTCCAGTGAGGATTAACAATAAAATAAAATAAAATAAAATGCCCTTCCACCTTATTCTCTTGGGAAACTTCATCAGGCTGTGAGGAAGTCCTGACTAGCTCTGAGCCTCCAGGAAGAGAGAGCTGGCAGGCCAGCCCCCAACGGTTGGACTCCAGCCAGCATCTGACTGCAACTACATGAGACCTGTAGCTAGAGCTGCCCCACCAAGCTCTTCCAGATCTCCTGACCGACAGAAAGTGTGAGATGGTAAAGGACTGTTGTTGGTGCAAGACACTAAGTTTGGGGTGTTGTGTTGTGCAGCATAGACAACTGTAACACCCTACGACTGAGCTCAGGTGTCACACTGCCTCTGAGAAGCTACCCGGTTCAATCTAAACCAGATAGCCTCTATGTGCTTTTGTACCAGCTCCTGCGTCTCTCAATTCTCATCCTTACTGCAGTCTACTAGTATCTTCTCTCCCTCTATCACTTCTCTCCCAACCAAACTACGACTCCCAGAAGCAGGGCCAAAGTCTATTCACCTTTTTCTCTTCAGAGCCTACTAGCTCTGGCCCTTGGCAGGCACTCAATGAGACCTGAGGGGAGGTAAGGGTGGCCACTGACTCGCACAGGCTGTAGTGTCATATGGGCCTGGGTTCAAATCTCCACCGCCTCACTGAGAAGCTACGTGACTCAGGCAAGGGACTCAGCCACTCTCTGAGTTTCATTTTCCTAGGATGTAATAATAGCTACTTTGTAGGGTTGTTGTGAGGATTAGGTGATGTACAGAAAAGGTTTAATAGACTAGGATGGATTCAATGAATCAAAGCTACCCTTTAAGTTAATAAAAGATAATGGAGATAAAAGACACTAAATTTGTTATTTTTTTCTTAACGGTCCTTCCTTCTCCATTTGTATTGCCAGCTCCCTAATTCAGGTGGTTTCTCTCCCACCTGGCATGCCATCCCACCACCAAATGCACCACACCCATCCTTCAAGGTCCACATCAAGCCCCCTTCCTTCATGGTGCCCTTTCAAACACCGTAATCCTCAGGCATTTCAAAACATCTCTGCATTTTTCCCCGGGCACAGACACATGTAGCTGCTTCGCACTATACACGGGTGCTTAAGTACATAAGCCTCTCCCCAGCGAATCTGCAAATGCCGAAGAGCACCCTTTTTACTTATTCTAGCCTGCCATTTGGTACCAAGCACACAGTTCTACATGCATTAGATACATAAGAAATACTGACTAAAGTTATAGAAGGTTCTGTGTGAAAACTCGCTATATAAATGGAAGAATGATTTTTATTAACAGTAAAGTCAGTGCTTCTAAAATATTTTCATAAGGCAACCTACTGGATAGGGTTCCTCCTCCTATTTCCAAAATGGTGCAGAAGACACGGGCCATATCCCAGGGCCTGACCATGGCTGTCCTATAAATGTTTCCTCTCACACAGCTGGGAGGTGGTATAAATACTCCCTGAGCCAGGCTGTCCTATTACCTGGAAGACCTGACAATTAACGTCATCGAGGTGCTGAGGAGGCAGGGGGAGGGGAAAGAGCAGAATTGTCAGCAAAGACTCACTTTGGTGTGGTATTCCATCTTCGTTCTGAGCAGTTTGAGGTAGATGCTGCAAAGCTGTCCATACCCCTCACTCAGGTGGCCCTTTCAGGAAGAGGAGAGACAGTAGGGTGTTAACACTAAGAACAGACGAGTTGAAGACCTATAGCCAGGACTTCATTTTTAAAAATATATATTTTTTCTGATTATGAAAATAACAAATGTCCATTGTTAACAATTTGGAAAATATAGGGAAGTACATATGTGAACATCAGATATAATCATGGCTAACACTTTGGGGTACAAAATGTTATTTTCTTTTTTCCAATTCAAATAGACTTTATTTTCAAAGTAGTTTTAGCTTCACAGCAAATTAAACAGAACGTATAGAGATTTCCTATATACCCCTTGCACACACACAACCTCCCCAATTGTCAACATCCCACACCAGAGTGGGACATTTGTTACAATTGATGAACTTATATTAACACATCATTATCATCAAAAATAAATTTGGCATTAGGGTTCACTCTTTTTTTCCCTTTCTTTATTGATTAAGGTATTACATATGTGTCCTTATCCCCCCATACCCCCCTCCCAGTCCCCTATTCATGCCCTCTCCCCCCTGGTGTCTGTGTCCATTGGTTAGACTTATATGCATGCATACAAGTCCTTCGGTTGATCTTTCCCCCTTACCCCCACCCTCTCCTGCCTTCCCTCTGAGGTTTGACGGTCTGATCGATGCTTCTCTGTCTCTGGATCTGTTTTTGTTCATCAGTTTGTTGTTCATTACATCCCACAAATGAGTGAGATCATGTGATATTTATCTTTCTCTGACTGACTAATTTTGCTTAGCATAATGCTCTCCAGGTCCATCCATGCTGTTGCAAATGGTAGGAGTTCCTTCCTTTTTTATAGCAGTGTAGTATTCCATTGTTTTTTAATCCAATCATCTGTTGATGGGCACTTAGGCTGTTTCCAAATCTTAGCTATTGTAAATTGTGCTGCTATGAACATAGGGGTGCACATATCCTTTCTGATTGGTGTTTCTAGCTTCTTGGGATATATTCCTAGAAGTGGGATCACTGGGTCAAATGGGAGTTCCAGTTTTAGTTTTTTGAGGAAACTCCATAGGGTTCACTCTTGATATTGTATATCCTATGGGTTTTGACAAATGTATAATGACATGTATTACCATTATAATATCATACAGAGTAGTTTTACAGCCCTAAAAATCCTCTGTGCTCCACCTTTATTTTAAAATATAAAACGGAATCAATTTGCCTTTTTAATATACTGCAATTTTTTCTATCTTCTTAAATTTTTTTCTGTAACATTATTTTTAGTGACTGCCCAGTACATTATAAGTATGTACTATATAATTTATCAAACCAACTCACTACTGTTCATTCGTACAGTATAATCTTGTGTACAAACATGAGGACTTTTCTGGATAAATTCTATACAAGGGCTTCTTATTTAAGAATTTTAAGTCTCCTAGTCTTAGTAATCACAGTCTGGCTATGGGCTATTTCTTTCCTTCCGTCTCTCTAAGCACAGGAGAGGAAACCCCTCCTCCAGAGGGACTCCAACGGGTTAAGGCCATCTACAATATTAGACATGGGGTGGGGATTTTAAATGAAACCAATCTTAGCAGGTGAAGAACAAGCATTCCCATAGAGTCTGCCCATGCAGTCATGTCCTGGGTGCTTGGGAGGAAGCTAGGATTAGCATAGTAGTGCTGGGAACTCCTAGTTATATACAAAACGTCCCCACATCCACAAAGAACCCTTCAACTGAGTAGCTGTGGCTTTCACATGAGTTTTGACTTTGTTTTCTTTTAATTGCATCTATATCCTCTAGAGTAGAGAAACCCTGTTGAAACAGGCCTTAAAGGGCACCAAAGGGAATTGAATAATCAGATGTAAATTCTACAGATGAGTACTTCATAATTTTCTAT
Organism: Myotis daubentonii; assembly: GCF_963259705.1. NCBI lineage: Eukaryota > Metazoa > Chordata > Mammalia > Chiroptera > Vespertilionidae > Myotis > Myotis daubentonii. The sequence continues at coordinate 33,880,417 of NC_081843.1, forward strand.
GAAAATTAACCTGATTAATTTTTACATTATACTTATTTATTATAGAAAAATAGGAAAATATTGAAAAGAAGCAAAAGTATTCTCATCACCAAAGACAACTATCCTTCACATGAAAATGCACAGGATCAAAAAGTAAAAGATGAATGAATGGATCACAGACTCAGTGTAAAACACAAAACTATAAAAATCCTAAAAGGGCCCTAACCGGTTTGGCTCAGTGGATAGAGCATCGGCCTGCAGACTAAAGGGTCCCAGGTTCGATTCTGGTCAAGGGCATGTACCTTGGTTGCGGGCACATCCCCAGTGGGGAGTGTGCAGGAGGCAGCTAAATCGATGTTTCTCTCTCATCGATGTTTCTAACTCTCTATCCCTCTTCCTTCCTCTCTGTAAAAAAATCAATAAAATATACTCTTAAAAAAATCCTAAAAGATAACACAGAAGAAAAACCTAGTGACCTTGAGTATGGTGATGACATCATAGACACAACACCAAAGATACCATCTGTTAAAAAATTAATTTATAAGCTGAACTTCATTAAAATTAAAAACATTTGCTCTACAAAGGACAACATCAAGGGAATGAACAGATAAGCCACAGACTGGAGAGAAATATTTGCAAAAGACACACCTGATAAAGGACTACTGTCCAAAAAAAAAACAAAACCCCACACACAAAAAAAACTCTCTTAAACCTCAATAAGAAAACAGCCCAATTTAAAAATGGGCCAAAAAAAAAAGATACAGATGACAAATAAGCATACAAAAAGATGCTCCACATCACATGTCACCAGGGAAATGCAATTTAAAACGAGACACCACTACACACCTGTTAGATTGGCCAAAATCCAGAACATTGGCAATACCAAATGCTGGTAAGGATGCGGAGCAATAGGAACCCTCCTGCATTGCTGGTAGGATGCAAAATGGTACAGCCACTTTGGAAGACAGTTTGGCAGTTTCTAACAGAACTAAGCACACTCTTACCATATGACTCAGTAGTGGTGCTCCTTTGGTTTTTACCCAAAGGAGCTGAAAACTTATTTCCACTCAAAACCTACCTATGGGTGGTTATAGCAGCTTTATTCATAATTGGCCCAAATTGGAAGGAACCAAGAAGTCCTTCAGTAGATGAATGGATCAATCAATTGTCATGTATCCTGACAATAAAATATTATTAAGGGTAAAAAAAGAAATGAGCTATCATGCCATGAAAAGATGTGGAAGAAACTTAAATTTATATTGTCAAGTGAAAAAGCCAATCTGAAAAGGCTACATACTATATGATTCCAACTGTATGACATTCGAGAAAAAGCACTGAGACAATAAAAAGATCAGTGGTTGCCAGGGGTTGTGGGCGGGGGACAGGGAGGGATGAATAGGTGGAATACAGATTTTTATTTAACTCAGTGAAAATATTCTGTATGATACCACAATGATGGATATATGTCATTACACATTTGTCCAAGCCCAAAGAATATACAACACCACAAGTGAACTATAATGCAAACTATGAGCTTTGGGTGATTATGATGTGTCAATGTAGGTTCTTCGATTGTAATCAATACACCACTCTGGTGGGGGATTTTGATATAGGAGAGGCTATGTGTGCTGGGGGTGGCAAGGCGTATATGGGAAATCTTTGTATTTTCTTGTCAATTTTGCTGTGAACCTAACACTGCTGTAAAAAAAAAAAGTAAGAGAGGTTGCTAATTTCAGAAACTCTTAGGCAAATGAGAGAAATAGACTACATAGGGAAAAAGACCTAAAGGAATTCTATTTTGGATAACAAGGCAGGCTAGCTACCTGGGTTGACCTTCCCACTGAAAACTGACAATACTGGGAAGATATTTAAAATTTTTTGAAGGTATTACTGAATTAACGAGAGTAAGGAATCCATAGGCCAGGGACTGAGTAAACACAGATTCTTGGAGAGTAAATGGATTACTGGATTAATAGAGTTGGGGGGAGAGGGGACTTTGCCAGAGCAGATGAACTTGAGCTTTGATTTCCTGGGCCTCAAGGGCCAGGTGGTAAACAGAAGGCAGGGCTCTGCCCAAGTTGAAGAGTCTACTGAAGACCCAAAAGGCTGCCTCCTTTGTTCAGGGGAACTAAGGGTAAGTTGGTAACCACACATTTCCATGCTCCTGCACTGAAGGAGTCCTCCATGTGGACTACAGAGAAATTCGGCCGCCTCACACCACTGTTGTGATCAGAAGGGGGAAAAACTGTTGCTGAGAACTGGACTCATGAGCTAATACTCAAGAGGCTCTGCCCAGAAGTCACGAAACCTTGAGAACTTAAGAGTGGTCAACAGAAGCAAATGCCAATTCTCTCCAGAGGAACCTACAGACTCCAAAGACTTCCCACAAAGAAAATTCTAAGGAAAAGGAGAAGCTCCCAGTAAGAAATAACTAAACACAGAAAGAAACTACATACTATGAGCAAAATTCACAAAAAAAACAACAGATGCCAGAAACAGGTCTCTTAAGGGCTTTAGATAATGGAAATATTAAAAATGATTTATGAAATCACTATGTCTAATATGTCTAAATAAATAAGAGACTGTTTCAAAATATATGTAGGGCCAATCAGATTAAAGCCGGCTGAAGAGGGAACAAGTAAACTGAAAGCCAGATTTAATGAAATTATCCAGAATGAAGTATAGAGGCAAAGAGGTAGAAATAGTGGTTTAAATGAAATAGTGGTTTAAAGTGAGATGGGGGATAAAGTGAGAAAGTCTAACATGCTCTAACCAAAGTCTCAAGGAAAAGACTGAATGTATAGCAAAGGCAATATTTGAAGAGAGAATGAGAATTTTTCATACCTGATGAAAGATACTAACCAACAGCTTAAAAAGTCCAAAGAACCACACATGGACATGTACTAATATCTTTAAAATGGCCGGATAAAAAAAGACAGATTAACTTCAAAAAGACAACAATGAGTCTGACAGCAGACTTCATGAAAATGATGAAAGCCAGAAGTCAGTGGGAGGATATCCTGAATAATATCTTCCATGTGATGATATAAAATAACTGTCACACAAAAATTCTAAACCCAGAGAAAGTATGTTCCATTAATGAGGGTGAAATAAAGACATTCTCAAACAAGTAAAAATGGTTGTTGGCCAAAAGCAAACTTTTACTAAAGGAAGTTCTAAAGGAAATAATTTAGACAGAAAGAAAGTGATCTCAGATAAAAGATAAGATGTAAGAAGAAATTAGGAACACAGAATAAAATACCTGATAGGGTTTAAAAAGAAACAAATAACTAAGATTAAAATATATGACAATAACATACAAGTTGAGGTGTGAATGGAGTTAAAATATTCTGAGGTCATTGTATTATACAGGAAACAGATAAAGATATGAATTTTAGACCTTGATAACGTAAACATGCATTTTATAAATATTAGATAACATACCAAAAACAACACATAAAAATAGATGTTTTTTAATCTCCCAACTAGCAATTAGAGAAAAATGGAATGAGGAAAAATAATCAATCCAACTGAAGACAAGGTGGGAGAAATAGAAACAGACCAGATGGAACAAATGGCACAGAATAAGGCTGAAATATAAACCTAAACATATCACGCATTATAATAAATGTAAATGGAGCAACTGCACAGTTAAGAGACAAAGACTGCCATCTTTAATAAAGCAACAACGAAATCCAACTAATTGCTATTTCCAAGGGATATTTTTAAAACATAAGAATGTGGAAAAGTCGAAAGTAAAAGGACAGAAAAGGGCATACCAGGCAATTTCTAACAAAAAGGAAAAATGCCTAAGCCCTACATGTTTAGGGATACAACAGAAAGCTCTCCAGCATCCAGCTGGGAGTTTGGGGGACAACTCTCAGCTTTGTTCAGTTGAACTAGCCTTATGACTAGGAAAAGCAGCTTTCTTGTCTGGGCCTGTAGTTATTCATCTGTAATGGGTAGACTGGATTACACAATCGCTAACATTTTGTGAGTGCAGACAGATACAGGTAAGAATTTAAAGGGGAGAACTAAAGTAGTGATTCTCAATCAGTGGGGGCAAAGGAACACATCAGGATCAACCTGGGAGATTCTTCAAAATGCAGATTACCCCCTATCCATACACATACTCTTTGGATATAAGAATCTATTAAAAAAATCAATAAAGAAATATATTTAAAAAAAAGAATCTAGTGGAATTCTGATGCGTGCATAAAAACACTCTTTTCGATTGATTCTGATATTGTCAGCTACCTCCTCCCTCTTCCTGAGAATCCCTAGGCAGAAAAGGAAAGGCACTGGCATTGCCCTAGCTGGTTTGGCTCAGTGGATTGAGTGTCAGCCTGCGGATCCAAAGGTCCCAGCTTCGATTCTAGTCAAGGGCACATGCCTGGGTTGCAGGCTCAGTCCAACGTGCAGGAAGCAGCCAATAAATGATTCCCTCTGATCATTGATGTTTCTATCTCTCTCTTCCTCTCCCTTCCTCTCTGAAATAAATAAAAATATATTTAAAAAAAAGAAAAGGCACTGGCATTAAGAAGTGGGAATGCTAGTCCTCAATGTATTGTGACCCCAATCGGACCAGTAAAAACAAAGAGGTGAGAACTGTGGCAATGTCACTGCCGGGGGATCCCAATGCCTGGGGAATGTTGTGACATAAGGTTCCATTGGCAGAAGAAGTTTCCAGAGATCCCAGGTAAGACTGTGGGTATCATGGTACTATTTGGGGGTACCCTTGACCCCTTGCTGATGCACATGAGAGATCTTAAAATAAGTTGAAAGAGATGAGTTTGTCCAATTCCATAGTCCTTGTTCTGTGGTCTCTGGGGAAGGATAATGAGGCACAAGTAGTCCTTGTGCAAATCTCCAAACTCACCCACATCCTGCTCATGTCACTCAATTCGTTTTTGTATCTCAGAGAGTCCTTCAGGACCTGGGGAGGAGAGAGAACGGCCTATGAGAAGAGAGGAGACAACGGATGGTGAAAGATGGTTCTCAGGGATGGAGAGGCTGGTCAGAGAGAGACAACCCCACCTCAGACCGGTAAGCAAAAGGCCAGAAGAAGGGGCAGGTGCCACCCTCAGCGCAGGAGCGGACAGCGGCCCAGGCAATCACACTTTCCCCACACAGCTCCCTGGCCCTCTGGCTCATCCCTCGCAGCCCCAGGAACTCACGTTTGGGTGTCCATCTCGGAGGAGTTTGTGGAACACGTGGCAGAACTTCCAGCAGAGCACAGCGTTGCTGGAGAGGGGCAGCCGGTTGACGACAGACCAAAAGGTCTGTGCCCCTTTCTCATGGTGGGTGCCCAGTATGCACGGTGAGGAGGGTCATGGAAAACGAAGCACAGGCCCTGCCTCAGGCAGCCAGCCCATCTTTGGGGCTGAGCCCACAACAGGCTACTGCAGGGGGTGTGCAGTTGTTCAGGGCACAGTGGCACTGCCTGGGAGGGGACACTCCTTATAACGAACACACCAAGGTCCTGTACAATTTTTTGACGGATGCCAACAAAGTGTCCCGTCCTCATAAAATCCACTTTATTAGACAATTTCCCCAGAGATGGCAATGTCTTTTGGGAGGGGTCTTTTTCTAATTTGCATAAGTGCTCTCTGGGCCAGCAGTGGTTCCGGTTTGCCTTTAGCGGGAAGGTAATTTGGTTGGCTCCTCCTCCGGCAGCACCTGACTCCTCTCTATCGGGTACCCTGCTCTTGCCTGAAAGCAGAAGCGTTTGTTCAAATGTCTTTTCTCTAAACTTAAAATGGCTCTGACACCCCAACTCTTCTATAAACATTCCTGGCCTGTTCAGGGGTGCCTTCATCTCTTAACACCTTCAACTCCCTGTATGTCAAATCCTGGGGCCACTTCCTCCCAAGATCCAATTCCCACCAGTACCCACTACCCAGGGACCACCTGCCACGGTATGAGTGTCATAAATGTTCGTCCGGGTTCACATGCTCTTAAGTTAGCACTCCAGACTCTGCAATTAGTGAGCCCTTTTTGGGGTGAGTAAAGGATGCCCACATTTCTTTTGTGGTTGTCTACTTAAACAGGCCACACACATCCAATAAAGGGGCACCATCAACCTCAAGTACAGCTCTTCCCTCAGAATGTCCAGCTCTCTATCAAGGCTCAGGTAAGAGGCCTGGTGCCATTCAGGACAGAAAGACTTGCCTCAGGTCACAAACTGTATGATTCACCCAGACACATGTTGTTTTGCTTCTGAGCTAGAAGGGATCATAAAGTTCCTTTCCTAAATGGAAACCTGCATTTTGAGGGGGCGGGGGCTTGAACATAGAACTTTTGGGTCCGGAAGCTGAAATCAGCTATTGGTCTTGGAGTGATTTCTGAAATAACTTATACTTTCACCTAAAACACAGCCCCTTGGGCTACAAGGGAGTAAGAAGAGAGATGGGCAGCACCCTCTCTCTCCTGTGATAACCTCTCACACTGACGGTGAGCAGTTTACCTGAGAACAGTTTGCCGAGACAGAAGCAGGAGTGGAGCTAGAGGGACACTCTTACTTTGAAAGAAGCAAGAAGACCTTTCTGTCCTTCTTTGACTTTATAAGCATTTTAATGTGTGACCCATCATGTGTCAGGAACTGTAAAAGGCACGCAGGGATATAACGAAAAATAAGAATCAGTCCCCAGGCCTCCAAAAGTGGATGCCATGGTGGTGGTGGGAAGGGGAGTGACCTGTTTGCCAGTTAGGCACCCGGATAAACAGACGTCTGAGCAGCATTTCTGAAGCCAGAAGCATCAGGGTGGCTGCTGCTCTTTATTTATCCACCACTTAGACACTGAGAGTCGGAGAGATGCACAGAATATTAGAGCTGGAACTTGAGACCTTTGAAATCTTCTTCAACCAACTCTTTCATGACAGATAAGAGAACAAAGGGCCATGGAGGCCCCACAGGGTCCAGAGCGATCCTGGGCCCTTCCTCCAGCTTCACCCCAGGTGACCTCCCTGGAGGGGTGTGGCAGGGCCCCGCCGCTGCAGGCCTGGTCCTCTCTGCGCCAATCCCCCATCCAGAGGAGCACACTGGCCTACAACAACTGTCTGTTTTACTTCAAATCTTGCACCAGACTGATCACAAACCCTTAGCTGGTAGGAGTCAGGACTAGGTCATTCTGACTTTTCTTGGTTTGGTTTTCTTGATTCAGTAAAGCAAGGGGACTCTGCCCTTCTGGGGATAAAAGAACAAGATCCAGCTGGCTCACGGTCAGGCAGGCTCGTGGGGTACCAGGGCGAGGTTCTACAGCCCCCACCACAGAGCAAAGCCCTAAGTCCAACCAAATATCTTCCGGCTAAAGAGCAGTACATGCTGTTAGCAACAGTTCCTGGGGGCCTGACAGCTTTGGCATCTGACCTAGAGTCTCCCCCAGGGGCTGAGGTGCAGCCACCATGACGAGCCCAGGCAAAGAGGAGCTGCCATCCCAGACAGAAGCCGAGCCTGCACTCGCTCTGCCCCTGGCACACACACCGAGGCTCAGCCCCACTGGCAGCCCCTCCTTCGGCCTTTGAGCTCCTGGACTCTATACCTCAGGGGCGGGTCCCCAGGGACCCAGAGTGCTGTCTGCACTTCTCCCCAAAGCCACCGACCCACGATGGTGGTCACCCAGGGCCTCTGCTAAGTCGGCGTGGTGAAACCTTTAAGTCACTGGTTCCCTCCACCAGCTTGAGGTCCCTGTCTTTTCCCCTTCTGACTTAGGGTGAACACCTGCATTGGCGTAAGGCTAACCACTGTAGCTGGGACCGTTGTTTTGCTGTTGAGGTCAGAAAAGGGGAGATGATCATGTCCCCAGGGGGTGGTCAGTGTGGCCCTCTAGGCAAAGGGCAGTGCTTTGATGGCACAGGTGAAACTCCCTCTGGTGCCTGAGGAAGAAAGTAACTTCAAAGGACTTGGCAGTTCTGGGAAGCTGGAGTCCCGGGAGGGGAGTGGGACCTTGGTAAGCCTGAAGGACTGGCCGAGATGCCCCTTTGGTGCCTTCCACCCTGATGAGCCTTGGTCTCTGGGGCCAGCTGCAGGTCACCCACGCTGCTCAAACCCTGCAGGGACCTGGCCTGTGTGGGGGTTCCCTTTCCCACAGCTGAGCAAGGACTCCTCACCCTGACCTCAGTACCCATAATTCAACCCCTCTCAGGGTTGGTCTTCCAAGCAACATCCAAAAGGATATTTCTGGCGTGCTTTTCCTTTACAGCCACTTCCTGCGTATTAATGGCCTTATTGATGCTGACAGTCTGAAAAACAAGAGGGAGGGGAAAGAGAGGGGAGGATGAGATGAATAAGCTTCTGAGAGTGGCTGAGACCCTCCCAGGGGCCACCCCTTTCTCTCCCTCCAATGACTCCTCTCTCCTTTCTGCAGACCCTTCTGCCCCACTGTCCCAGTGCAGGGCCCCTGGCGGGGGTGAGGGGGGTGGAGGGCAGAGGTGGGCAGTGCTCCCAGGCCAGCTGGCCCAGGCTGTCCTAAGGCAGCGGGCTTTGCTGCCTGGCATTGGCTGTGCCCAGCTGCTGCGCCTGCCTGCCACTCATTCACTTGGCACAACAGCATGGCAATTAAAGCCTGCACAAAGGGATGCTTTTTCATCCCCCAGGGAAACATTATTTCTCTGGGAGCAGGAGGAAGAGGCGCTGAGATCAGGGAGCGACTGTGGCTCAAAAGCCTCCACCCGCCCCCCTCTCACCACTAGAACCTTCCCCAAGAGCCTTCCCTTGCTGGCCCAGGTCACTCTCGTCTCTTGTTTTTCCACTCTTGGGTAATTTCCAGCTTGTAACCAAATTCCCTCTTATTTTCTCACATCAAAAGGCATTAAAATATGTAGACCTCTCCAGTTATTTTAAAAACCATAACTCTTAATTTAGCAAAGCACATATACATGTGAATATAACTTAAGAAACACATACAATCATATCGCGTAGGCTGTTTTTAAGTATAGATTTTTCCTTCTTCTGTTCTGCTTTGCTTCCCTTCCACAGATATCATTCTACCCCAACCTATGTTCACAACCTGTTATGCATATCACACACACACACATTCATGCCTACGTACCGGAAGAGGTTAATTTTGTCCCTGTTCTACAAAAATCAGACTGTCACATTCAGATTTTCCTACATTTTGCTTTTCTCATTTGAAACTATCTCATGAAAAATTCACCAAGTGGAATGGCAACACTCTAGTTCATTCTTTAAAAAGACAACATCATAGTCCATGGTGTGGGTGGATGTGATTTATACAAGCATTCCCATGTTGGAAGGCAATTTCTTTCCAGTTTTTTTTTTTTTCGTTTTGTTTTTACACTATAAACCATTGTAGTAAACATTCTTCCACACATATCCTTATTAATTGGTGCTTTTATTTCCAAGGGTCAGATTTCTAGGAATGAGATTACTACGAGTATTTTTTTGTTTTTGTTTTTTTTTAGTTTTTTAAAAGCTTTGCATTATGGAAAAGTCCAAACACAGAAAAGTATGCAGACTAGTCTAATAAGCCCTCACATCACCAGTCCCCAGAATCAACCACTGCAAACTTTTAGCCAAACGTGTTTCTTTATGGATGAGGGATGGCAAAGATTTTCTGTAAAGAGCCAGTTAGTATGTAAATATTTTAGGCTTTGCAGGCCACATGGTCTCCATTGCAGCTGTTCAACTCTGCTGCTGCAGCGCAAAAGCAGCCTCAGTGATACTAAACAAAATGTAACTAAATGAGTGTGGCTGCATTTCAATAAAACTTTATTTAAAAGCCAGGTGGTGGTCTGGATTTGGCTGTGCTGTAGTGTGTTGATCCTGGCTTTATACTATCCCCTTGCTCCCTGGGTTATCTGAAGTAAACTCCCAGGAGTTATATCATTTTAACAGTAAATATTCAGTATGACCCTTTAAGGGGAAAAAAAAGGACTCTAAAAAATAACGATAACACTATGATCATGCCTAAATCCTGAATATTATCAAATGGTTAGGTGTTGCTCACATTTCCCTACTATATCAAAACAAAAAAGCTTTCTTGCAGTCATTCTAATCAGGATCCAAACAAGGTTGCCGCCTTGCTTTCTAAAAAGGCTCTAACAATCCACCTTCCCACTGAACATGTACACAAGCATCCCCAACAACAACAGGGGTTTAGGCTTCTTGTCATTTTGTTAGTCTGATGAGTGTAGTGACATTCCATCTCTACTTCTAATTTCTATTTCCTGGACTTATATGTCATGATTGTTGATTGCCTTACATAGTTAGGTGTGTTCACCTTATCTTTTATAACTTCTCTATTTATTTAAGGCTTTTTCTACCCGGGGTAGACTCTTATATTTTCTTCTAAGTGATTTATTGTTTGTTTTTTCACATTTGAGTCTTTACCTGGAAAAAAAATTACATACATACATACGTACATGTACATATATGTGTATATGTGGTATAAAATAGGTTATTTCTAGGCTTTACCAAGATACGTTCTTTTATATCTGGTTTATATAATGTTTGGATGTGTTAAGTCCACTATTCCACATGTCTTTTCTCCCTACCAGACTCATCTCTTTAACAGCATAAGCTCTGTTGTGGGTTTAACTGTGTCTCCGCGCCGCCCCCCGCACCTCCCCCCCCGAAAAGATATGTTCAAATCCAAATCCCCCAGTACCTATGAACATGATCTCATTTGGAAATATGGTCTTTGCAGATGTAATTAGTTAAGATGAGGTCATACTGTGTTAGGGTGGGCCCGAAATCCAATATGACCAGTGTCCTCATAGGCAGGGCATGTGAATATAAAATCACATTGAATATAAACTGTAATTGGAAAATAAAGTAGTAATTTTTCACAGGCTATGTGAAGACACGGGACACACAGGGGAGGACCACGCGAAGCTGGAGGCACCGATGGGAGTGCTGTGTCTATAGGCCAAGGAACACCAGGGGTGACCGCAGTCACCAGAAACCAGGAAAGAAAGGCACGGAAGGATTCTTCCCTGGAGCCTTCAGAGGGAGCATGGCCTTGCTGACACCTTGATTTTGAACTTGTAGCCACCAGAACTGTGAGAGAACACATTTTTGTTTGTTTTAAACCACCCTATTCGTGGTCATCTGTTCCAGGAGACTAACGCAGGGTCCTTTCCCCATCACACTGGGTCCTCCTGAGGACCGGGGAGTGCAGGCGCTTCCTGCCCTCTCCCCTACTGCACCTGACACGGGCTCTACTGAGGACTCACATGTGAGATGTTGCAAGAGAGAAGTAAAAGCTTATTCCCCAAATACCTCCCAGTGAAGCAGTTCGTGAGGCGGAGTGCTTCCAGCTTCCTTTTACCAATCCTTACTTAGACCTTTCTCAGCTTCTGCTTCCAGGACCAACCAGGCCATTCACTTCCCTTCAGATTCCTTGGGTGATTTACAGAGGTTTAAACTATGTTCCTCCCCTGGCCCAGGACAAGGAGGGGGTCCTGGCTGCCGACAGAGCTCTAGGCAAAGTCACCACCTTTGTCGAGCGCTTAAAGGTTGCCTGCATTCCATAAAAAATTATAAGGGCCATAACCATGTAAAGTGACAACAAGAGGCCCAAATCCAGTGAGGTGCTGAACTGGACGTGGTCAAGTCCTAGGTGGCTGGAAGAGTCAGTAGTACAGGCTGAGAGAAAGAAGAGCAAACCCATGCTGCTGGGAAATGCTAGAAACCACATCAGGGCCTTGAGGGAGGACCTGTGACGGGTGGGATTTAGACTTATTCCACAAATATTCCTCAGCCTGGCCTGCGCCCTCTCACAGTCCAGGAGCCCTCGGGGGAATGTCTGACTGACGGCTTAGCACTGCTCCGGAGGTGGGAGAGGCTCCTGCCACCATCGCTGTGCTCACCAGCCATGAGCCCGGCTTCTGGCTGAGCGGCGCTTCCCTGTGGGAGTGCACTGACCACCAGGGGGCAGCTCTTGTGTTGAGCGTCTGCCCCCTGGTGGTCAGTGCACATCATAGCAAGCAGTTGAGTGGCCTTAGCATATCATTAGTATATTATGCTTTGATTGGTTGAATGGACGACCGAACACTTAGCATATTAGGCTTTTATAATATAGGAGTAGAGGCCCGGTGCACAAGAATTTGTGCACTTGGGAGGGGGGGCGTCCCTCAGCCCGGCCTATGCCCTCTTGCAGTCTGGGACCCCTCGGAGGATGTCCACCTGCTGGCTTAAGCCCGCTCCGTGGGGGATCAGGCCCAAGCTGGCAGTCAGACATCCCTCTGGCAGTCCGGCAGCCCTTGGAGGATGTCCACTTGCCAGCGGGGAGCAGGCCTAAGCTGCAGTCGGACATCCTTAGCGCTGCTGAGGAGGCCAGAGAGGCTCCCACCACCACCGCTGTACTGGCAGCCGTCAGCCTGGCTTGTGGCTGAGCAGAGCTCCCCCTGTGGGAGCACACTGACCACCAGGGGGCAGCTCCTGCATTGAGCGTCTGCCCCCTGGTGGTCAGTGTGTGTAATAGTGACCAGTCATTCCCAGTTGTTCTGCTGTTAGGGTCAGTTTGCACATTACCCTTTTACTATATAGGATAGAGGCCTGGTACATGGGTGGGGGCCGGCTGGTTTGCCCTGAAGGGTGTCCCGGATCAGGGTAGGGGTCCCACTGGGGTGCCTGGCCAGCCTGAGTGACGGGCTGATGGGTGTTTGCAGGCTGGTCACATCCCCTTCAGGGTGGGGGTCCTCACTGGGGTGCCTGGCCAGCCTGAGTGAGGGGCTGATGGCTGTTTGCAGCTGGTCACACCCCCTTCAGGGTGGGGGTTCCCACTGGGGTGCCTGGCCAGCCTGGGTGAGGGGCTGATGGCTGTTTGCAGCTGGTCACACCCCCTTCAGGGTGGGGGTTTCCACCGGGGTGCCTGACCAGCCTGGGTGAGGGGCTGATGGCTGTTTTCAGGCTGGCCACATTCCCTTTAGGGTGGGGGGGGTCCCCACTGGGATGCCTGGCCAGTCTGGGTGAGGGGCTGAGGGCCGTTTTCAGGCTGGCCAAGCCCCTCCAGCAATGGAAGCTCCCAGCCTCTCCTTTTTTTCTTTTTTCTTTTTTTATTCTTGGACTTATTTACCTTCTGCAATTGAAACTTTGTTGCTTTGAGAGGAGCTCAGAGCCGGCCAGGGCGGGCAGGAGGGAAGCCTCCTGCTCACTCCAGCTCCATGGCCACAGCCGGCTGAAAGCAGGTATCTGGGGTTTATTTACCTTCTATAATTGAAACTTTGTTGCTTTGAGTGGAGCTCAGAGCTGCCACGGCAGCTTGGCTTCCTCCATCATTGGGGCAAGCAAGCCTCCTGCTTGCTCCAGCTCCATGGCTGCTGGCAGCCATCTTGGTTGGGTTAATTTGCATATAGTTGCTCTGATTGGCTGGTGGGTGTGGCTTAAGGCATAGCAAAGGTACGGTCAGTTTGCATGTTTGTATTTTATTAGTGTAGATGCTGATCAACCAAGTGTCCAAGCTTGTGATCATTATAAGCCTTGCTTACAAAAAAAAAGTCCTCAAAATTCCTTTAAGCAACATAAAATACTATGAGTTTATATCTATAGACTGTGTGTGTGTGTGTGTGTGTGTGTCTGTCTGTCTGTCTGTCTGTCTGGAAATTGGAACTGTTCTGTGCTCTAAATGTTTAAGGAGGGAGAAATCCCTTGAAATGGTGGTGCTGCTCAGGAAAGACTACTTAGAGAAAGAGAGGGGTAACTTTTCCCAGGTGCCATCCCCTGCAATGTATCTACTTCTTTTATTTTCACTACATTGCAAACTCAGGAGCCCTTATGATTGCTGCACAGAAAGGCTAAGCGCTTGCCCAAGGTCATACTATCCACTTCTAACCGAGTGGTCGACTAGATCTAGATCTGCAAGCCCATCCTGAACCATGGAGGTCAGGGAAGAGGAGGACAGGCCCTCGCGGCAGAGAGCACAACAAGGAAAAGTGCAGAGCCGAAAGGCCTGGAGCAGGCAGGCAGGTTTAGCTGAAGGGCAGCATCTACGCAAGGGAAGAAGAGGGATGACGCCAGAAAGAGAGGTGCTGCTGAATGGGAAGGCCAGTGTGCTTCTGAGTGGGCAGGAGAGGACAGAGCAGCTGGAGGAAGACCGGCCAGCAGCAGTGTGGGAGCTGGAGGAGAGGAGGACGGAGCCTGGAGGTAGAGTTGAAGGAGGAAGTTCTTACTAGTAATAGCAGACAGGAGTGAAAGAATAAAGGCCTCAACCAACATGATAGACGTGAAAATGTTAAGAACCCTATACTACGTGGACTATGAAATGGATTTCAATAGGATTGGCCCGTAGGAGCTCCCATTTACAGGGACACAGCAGGGGAGGCATCCAAGATGCTGCAGAGGCTTTGAAACTACACAAGGGGGAGAATAGAAGCAGGTACCTCAGGCTGAGGAGACATTGTAAGCAAAGGACAATGAGGCCAGGAGGACTTGGGGTGAGACATGGCCATTTTAAAAAGAATGAGGACGTGAACTAGCCAGTAGCAGTGGTTACAACCATCAAGATTATGCAGCGAATGCATGCTTACTACCAGGCCCTGTGCTAATAAGCACTTTGTATGAATTATCTCATTAAAGTCATAACTCCGCATCCTATAAGCGGGCGAGCATTACTACCAATTAGCTCCATTCTATAGAAAAAGAAGCCAAGGCTTGGAGAGGTGAAGCAAATTGCCCACGGCCACTCCCCCCGCCGGTGTGGAGCTGGGACTCAGGCCTGCAGTGTGGCCCTATGGCTCAGGCACTGGGTCATGATCCCACACTAGACACGGCCCTCCATACCACAGAAACAGAATCAGAATCCAAACGATTTCCACACATTGGAAAAACGGGTTAAACCTCACAAGGTGCAATCCAGTAGGTACAAAGGAAATTCCCTATATTTAGATCTAAACTCACTGTCACAGGGGAGAAATGCCTCAAAGCAGCAATTGTGAGAACAATTTCGGTGTTTTATTTGGCTACCAACTTGACAGAAGCAACATTTTGGTGTGGCTGGTCAAAATGCAAGTCAGAGACTGATGTATTAAAAGGGATATATAGGGTCCGGAATGAGGGGGCGTGTCCAACTCACTATGCAGAGCAATTCCCATGTAAACATTAAAAATACTAGGCAGTTTCAGGCTTCAGAGAGGGGAACTGACAAACTAGACCACCTCTCAAAAAGGGTGACTTGAACGGGGATGGATGTGGGACCCGAAGAAAACTTAGAGGAACGTCAGTATTCTGAAGGGCGGTCGTGTGGGAGAGGAATACCTCCAGAGGATCAATCCTAGACCCATGGGTACAAGCCCAGGCAGGCCGTTTCTGGGTAAACGTAAAGGCATCTCATGAAAGACAGACTTAGCCATTATTAGACACATATAGGCAGAAGTGAGGCAACCTCTCCTCAGGGTTATTGTGAAAAGGACTGATCGGCTCTGGCTAGATTACACTTCTGGGTCCCTTCCAATATTTAGACTCTGTAAAGGCCCTCAGATGATGGAGGGCTTTGGATATCAAGATAGGAAATTGTGACCTGATGGATACTAGGGAGCCACAGAAGGCTCTTGAGCAGGGAAGCGTCCTAATACAAATGCCCCTTCATCCTCCTGAGTTTCAGGAGTTGCTGCTTAGTGCCCTGGTGAAAGAAAGTGTGGCACCACTTCCATGTGGACATTCAGAGTCACAGTCCCCAGCATGAGTTTAGCACTGACAAAAGGCCCAGCCTAGCACTGGGCTGTGGAACGTTTCTTCCCAAACCAGCAACTATAAGACACCTGCAGCCTTGCCTGCCCTTGTCAGGACGGCCCCACACCTTTCTCTTGCAGCTCCACAGGCTCACAGGAGCACCCACGTACGGCAGCCGACATGACTGATGTCCTCCGACCAAACTTTCCCCAGGAGAACTCCCGAGAGGCAGAGTCCTGCCCGAGACGGGAGGCCCACTGCCCAAGGTTTCCCTGGCAAGGCTTCCTGGGCTGAGGCAGGGCTGAGCCTCCACACCCTGGGCCGGTAACAGCAAGCGGTGGGTCTGCCGGGGCCCCCGGAACGTCAGATACAGGGACGTTTCCAGGGCAGAAGTTCTCGGCTATGGCCAGTTTCCCACACTCACATTATACTTGGTGCCTGGGATCCCTCCACTTTCTTCTTCATCCCAAATCCTTCCAGGCACAGGCCAATCAATAACTGCTCCGTTTCTTCTTTTTTTGAATTCCTATTTCTCTTCATGAGTTTCACACTTAGTATGTTATATCGTCTTACCTCCCCACCCAGATTAAAATCCCCAGGGCAAAGACCCCCCAAGCGCCCGCAGTTGCTAAGGCAGGGCGTACAGCCTTAATAAATCATTAAGGACTACTCGCTTCCCCGCCTCTACAGACTGCAAGGTCCGTGATTCATGGCCTCTTGAGGAAATCTGCTTCCTTTTCCTCCCCTCCCCAGACGCTCTCTGAAAGAAATAACTGGGTTCTGAACTGGGCAATGGCTGGGGGCCCTGCCAGGGCAGAGGGTGGGAAGTTCAGGGCTCAATTTCTCACCTCCGGTCTAGGTTAGAGAACATCCTCTGAGAACAGACTGTTTTCCAGATTTCCCTGGAGTCACACGGGACCTGAGACCATGCAGTGTGCCCCCTGAAAGAGCAGCATTGTGCACCACTTCCTGACCCAGCTGGCCCTTGTGTCCCAAGCTGGTTCCGGAGAGCCAATTATCAGCAGGCACCACAGGAAGGGTGGCTTTCTCCCAGCGCCCCCTCCCCCAAAGCCCAGTCCCCTCTGCCAGGCTGCAGCCAATGGAAAACCCTTGGGCCTTGCTTCTTTGGGGAGCAGAGCCTGGGCCTGGCCTGTGGGGTCCAGCTGGGCACTGTCGGGTCACACACACAGCTCCTGTCAGGGGCCCAGCACTTGGGCTGCCAAGGCCAAGCTGGCTCACAAGGGTCCCATGGGCAAAGGTTCCATGGCAGGGGCAGGCATAAATGAGGTGCCCAGGTGGGGGTGGCAGGTCTTAAAGCAAGGGACGGAAAGGCCCACAGCCCAGACCAGGGGTCCTCAAACTACAGCCCGCGGGCCACATGCAAATACAAATATTGTATTTGTTCCCGTTTTGTCTTTTTACTTCAAAATAAGATATGTGCAGTGTGCATAGGAATTTGTTCATAGTTTTTTTTAAAACTATAATCCGGCCCTCCAACGGTCTGAGGGACAGTGAACTGGCCCCTGTTTAAAAAGTTTGAGGACCCCTGGCCCAGACCAAGCAAAGGAGTATCTGTCACCAGAAAGGGCAGAGGGGAAAGAAGGAAGTAAGGTGGAAGGGAGACAGAAAGAAGTGCAGCGAGCAGGGGAAAGGAGCTTTTCTCAGCAAAGGCATAAGCGGCCACCACCAACGCCGGCCCGGCCGTGGTGATGACTGCCCACCACGGGGCCGCACGCTGGAAACGGCCACGCCGTCCAGCGTTCCTCACCTCCTCGGGTCTGGAAGCCTGAGGTAAACAGATAAGGGAGGTGGTCCCGTTAATTCCTGCAATTTAGTCTAGGCTCCTTCTCCCACCGTGATCCCTCCTGACCTGGAGAAGCCAACACGCTTAGTCTCTCTGCCATCTCCATGGCCCAGTGTCACTGCCCTCAAGGATCATTACAGCTGCCTAAGAGTCCCCTTTAGCCGGTCATCCTGTCACATCCTTAGGCAAAGAACACAATAACCCCTGCACTTCTGTCTCCACCAAAACTCCCATGCCCATGTCACCCACTGACTTGAGCAGCCCGGTTTCTCATTTGAGTCCTGCAGCCACTCCCTTTCTCGGCACACTGGCTGCCTCTTCCCACATGAGAACTTTTAAGACCTCAGGGACCCAAGGAGGCTTCAGAAGGGCCTATGGATACTTAGGCCTAGAGATACTGAGACACCAGGTCTCAGGGAAAAGAAGCCAGCCCCTCTCCCTTCTCTCCCACCTGCAGGGGACCATGGCTTCAGAAAGGCACGCCTCCCCTACAGTTCTGCTTCTCTTTTCACAGAGGAAAGCTCAGTTCTGCTTCCCTAGGAACCGGAACTGCAATGCCAAGGTCACAAGTCTTGCACTGAGAACTCTTTAGGGTTACTTTCTAGTTAGGCAAGTCACTCTGCCTAGAAAGTCAGGCCTTGGGCAGGCCTTTCGAAATGTCCTTGCCTATCAGATACACAGCTGGCCTCCAAGAGTGAAGCCCTGTGCTATCTCCGCCCACAATACCAGCATTGCTTAACTTCCTCTCCTCCCCTCGACCATGTCCTCCACCACCCTCCACCTCCCAGATTTCTACGTGTGAGGTGAGTTTTGTCTCTTCTCTGCCTGACTGAAAGACAGGTGGTCCCCAGGCACAGGAAACACCCATTCTCAGGCTCTGTGCCTCTCCCAAAGCCCTACTCCTGAGCGTGGCTCGTCTGTCAAATGAGTCAGGAGGCACTTGTCACATCCACATCACACCACCGCCTGCCACTCCTCCCTCCCAAACATCCTTCTGATCTCTTTTTGTTCTATTTGTACAGCAAATACCCTCATCTTACACCCGTATTACTCTACGTAACTGGCCCTTTTATCTCTAGTCACCACAATTGACCCCAAATAAAGCAGCAAGAAAAACTTTCCTCATGAGTTCTCCCAGCAGAGAAATCTAGTGGCTCCTGACCTTGTGAATTCCAGACTCTCCAATATAGCTTCAGCGCCATCCCTCTCAATACTTCAGCTGCTTTTCTCGCTGCAGATGGTGATCTTCACACAACCGCGATCCCGTTTTCAAGGAATGCCGTTTACAGATAGAATCCCATTTTACACAAGGGGTGGCTATGTGAAGATACCTTATTTGACTCTAGCCAATAATTCTGTAATGTAAACATTCCCAATATACAGGTTTGGCTCATTCAAATGTGTAAATACCAGGTTTGAACAATAATGACAACAGCATTTCTCATTTTGTTTAGCCCTTCACAATCTTCAAAGAGCTTTCATATGTACTGTCTTCCTGATGCTGAGAAAACCTTGTGAGGGAGGCAGGGCATACTTTAAACAAGTGGGCTCAGAGAAGTCAGACACACAGAGGCCGGTACCTGCCTTTCTCAGTCGGGCATACATTCTACATCAGGGGTGGGCAAACTTTTTGACTCGAGGGCCACAATACAATGGTTTCTTAAACTGGACCAGAGGGCCGGAACAAAAGCATGGATGGAGTGTTTGTGTGAACTAATATAAATTCAAAGTAAACATCATTACATAAAAGGGTACGGTCTTTTTTTTTTTTTTTTTTTTAGTTTTATTCATTTCATCCGGCCCGTGGGCCGTAGTTTGCCCACGGATGTTCTACATCCTACTATTTAGATGGTTACAAGTGGACTCTTCGCCAAAACCAACTTGTTTCCTAAACCTCTTCCCTGACCTCAACACACTGGTTGTCTTAATGGCAGATTTCTCTGTACCTTATAAAATGTCCAACCTGCCCTACTAGCAGATGCTACATACAATCTTTCGGTCTAGTGAGAACCAAAAGGAGAATGTTTTTCAGAAAATCTACAGTGGGTACATAAATGAGACCCGACCTCAGGCCAAACAACCTCTAACAAGTTGGCCTTCTATTGTTGTCAACAAGCAGGATCTGGTCTTAGTTACTTGCATGCGTTCCACCGAACCCTGAATCACAGTTGTGTTCTCTCAAGGGGCCCATTCCAGTTCGAAGGGAAACAGATTGTGTGATAGGACTGGGAGGCCCAGGTTCATTACTGGCACACTCTGGAGAGCACCTGAACAAACTCCATGAGGTAGTGGCCACAGGATCTTGCTCTCATCTAAGAAATCAGCAGGGTGAGTGATGTTACTATGAGAGGAATCTGAGCCCTGAACTCAAGCCCCCAGACATATCATCCAGTTCTGTATCAGTCTGTGGTCAAATTCACATCAGCCACCTGCAGAGCCCCAAAGGGATGCTCAGACAGTCTCATCAGTTCTGCAGAGTGTAGGCTCGGATGTGGGAAGGGTGAATAGGATGTGGTTGCCTCTTTGGCCAGTGGTTCTCCAACCAGGTTATGCATGAACATCACCTGAGCACCGAAGCCTGCACCGCAGCAGCAGTCACACACTCCTAACAGATTCCTTTGCCCACCCCCAGACTGGACTCATTTGGTCTGGAAAGGAGCCACTGCTCATTGCACTCTAATTCTGGCAGTGTTACAGAACACGCTATGTCAGAGTCTAAGAAAAAACTCAGCTACAGGGAAAGCAGGAATGAAGAGGGGAATGAATGAGAGAAATGGAATAATAAAACAGTAGAAAAATGGAAAATGAAGAGATTTTCTCAGCTTGGACCAGCAAACCTTGCTATCAGTAAATATAAACTTGGGGTGAAGTGGTATGAGTTGACACTAAGGCCAAATTAGGAGACTGCTACTCATTTTATAAAAGAATTTGGCACCAGATTCCTTTAAATAGCAACCTCCACTAGTACATTTAAAATGGAATTCCGTTTATAGAAGTGTGGTTTATACAAAACCACACCCGTTACACCTGCACAGAAAAATAGCTCTCCTCCTGGCTAACTATAGAACTGGTCCAATATAGATGGTCATCTATTTTCTTCTTAAAGATACCCAGCCCTACTCCCTGTCACCTTCTTCTATGTTTAATAGATTCATATATATATATATATATATATATATATATATATATATATATATATATATATATATTGATTTCACAGAGAAAGGGAGCGGAAGAGATAGAAACATCGATGATGAAAGAGAATCATTGATCGGCTGCCTCCTGCATGCCCCCTACTGGGGATTGAGCACACAACCCGGTAATGTGCCCTTGACCGGAATCGAACCCAAGACCCTTCAGTCTGTAGGCCGACGCTCTATCCACTGAGCCAAACAGGCTCAGGCTTAATAGATTCTTAAGGGCCACTCAGATCTCTTTTGGTCTTCTCTAAACTCAGGGAACACTGCTTTGTTCTTTTCATATTCACTTATTCATTCAACATATATTTGTTGAAGACCTATCATGTGCTGGCACTACTCTAAGAATAGAGCTGTAAACAAAAAACAATGCCTCTGGCACCATGGATCTTATATTCTAGGGGGAGAGCGAAAGTAAACAAATGAGTAAAATATAGGGTGGGGGAAAAAGTTGTTCATTTGGAAAATAATACAATAATTAATAAAAATAGTAAACTGTGTTTCAGGACTGTAAACCTAACTAAAGCCCAACCCTATATACTAGGTATCCCAGTTAATAATGCAAATTTTTTTCAATAGATGGAGTTACACGTTGATATATATGCGATCTGTTATGTATTTTGTTGTATTGACAGCAAGCTTCAAAACTTCATATGTAAAATTTGCTGAAGGTGGTAACATCATAGATATTTTTACGCTTAAAAATGTTGAATTTCGTGCCAAATAAAGAGCATTTGTGGGAAGTTTTAATTCATTATTTTATTTTGAAGAAACGTGCTACTGAAAGTTATCGTATACTTTGGGAAGTTTATGGTGAACATGCTCCATCTCAAGATAGTTGTGAACGCTGGTTTAAATGCTTTAAAAGTGATGATTTTGATGTGAAAGACAAAGAACGTCCAGGTCAACTGAAAAAGTTTGAAGACCCACAATTACAAGCATTATTGGATGAAGATGCATGTCAAACTCAAAAACAACTTGCAGAAAGATTAAATGTTGCTTAGCAAACAATTTCCGATCGTTTACAAGCAACGGGAAAGATTTTAAAGGAAGGAAAATGGGTGCCACATCAACTGAACGAAAGACAAATGGAAAACCAAAAAGTCACCAGTAAAATGTTGCTTCAACAGCACGGAAGAAAGTCTTTTTTTGCATCGAATTGTGACTGGCAATGAAAAGTGGATTTATTTTGAGAATCCCAAATGCACAAAATCATGGTTGATCCAGGTCAACCATCAACATCGACAGCAAGGCCAAATCGCTTTGGAAAGAAGACAATGCTCTGCGTTTGGTGGGATCAGGAAGGCGTGGTGTATTATGAGCTTCTAAAACCAGGTGAAACCGTTAATACTGATCACTACCGACAACAAATAATCAATTTGAACCACGCTTTGATTGTGAAACAACCAGAACGGGCCAGAAGACACAGCAAAGTAATTTTGCTTCATGATGATGCACCATCACACACTTCAAAACCAGTTTAAAGACACGTTAAAAGATCTTGCCTGGGAAGTATTAACACCTAGTATATAGTCGGTAAGATGGCAATAGGTGCTGTGGAAGACAAATAAGGCCGAATCTGGGGCTGAGGCTTACTGAGCTGGTGGTATAACCCAATGCAGGCTCATCGGGGCAGGTAACAAAGGAACACATTTGAAAGTGATGAGGACACAAGCTGGCAGACGAGAGTTCTAGGAATAGTCCACCTGGCAGGTACAGGAACAGCTAGAACTTAAGTGTGGCTGGAGCCAGGAGGTCTGAGATGAGAGGGGCCGAATCACAAGGGGCTTGTGGACCACGGTAAAGGCCAGTCTTTGTTATGAGTGAGACAGGAACCACTGGGAGATTTTGAGCAAAGGGGCGCCACAACCTGACTCACTTTTGAAAGAGGGTCCCTCTGGCAGGTGTGCTGAGAAGAGACTGCAGGGAGCAGCGTGGAAGCAGGGAGGACAATTACGATGCTGCTGCATTAATTCAGGCCAGAGATGCTGGTAGATCAGTGGAGGTGCGGAGATGTGGTTGGTATATTTTGAAGGTAGAGCTCACAGGACTTGCTGCTGATATGGATGTGGAGTGTGAGGGAGGAGTCGAAGATGGCAGCATGATAATTTGCCAGAGCAACTAGAACAGTGGTTCTCAACCTTCTGGCCCTTTAAATACAGTTCCTCATGTTGTGACCCAACCATAAAATTATTTTCGTTGCTACTTCATAACTGTAATGTTGCTACTGTTATGAATCGTCATGTAAATATCTGATATGCAGGATGGTCTTAGGCGACCCTGTGAAAGGGTCGTTCGACCGCCAAAGGGGTCGCGACCCACAGGTTGAGAACCGCTGAACTAGAGGGCCTCAGTTGCCATGAACAAGGTGGAGAGAACCACTGAAGGAGTAGATGTGAGGCGGGGCAGACAGGAGCTTGTTTTTAGACATGTCAAATGTGAGATGCCTATGAGATATCCAAATGGAGCCATGGAAGAGCAAGCTTGGAATGTGAAAGAGGCTTGAGCTGGACCTATCAGTATGGCAGCCAACAGGATATAGAGAGGGGACTTAAGAAGGGTAAGTTCACCAAGGAGTAAGTACGGATGGGAATCTGGATGCAGCCCAAGGACACCCAACATTCACGGGAGAGAAATAATGAGCAGTGGAAACAGGAAAGAAACAGCCCATGAGGTGGGAGGAAACCAGGAGAGTATGGCACATGAAGAAATGAATTTCCCCTGGAAGGGATCGATTGCGTTAAATGCTGCCAACAGATCAAGCAGGATGAGAGCTGGAAGCTGACCATCAGACTGAACATGGTGGTGACCTTACCAGGGCTTTCTGGTAGAGAAGCGGGGAGGACCTGCTGGGAGATTCATGAGAGGAAGGGAAGGAGGGGCCCTGGAGGCGGCAAGGCAGTAAGGAGGCAGGGAAAGCAGGAGGCAAGGTTTAGGGTTTTTTTGCTTTAAATTAAAAAAAAAAGGAAAAATTATAACTTGTTTGTATATATGTATGGGAGAGAAAGGAGAATCGCTGGAATGGGGACGGGATCTAGTGCACAACAGGAGGCAGCCGCCCTGTTAGAACAACAGGCCAGGTCACAAAGTATGGACACAGGTGCAGGCAGGCGTGCAAGCTCTCTCAGGGGTGCGTCTCATCTCATTTCACAGGAAAGAGGTCACGGGCTGAGAGTGAGGGCAGGGAGGAGACAGCACAAAGTTTCGTCTAGGAAAGTGGTGGCTGCACAGACCAGGGATGCACAGGCCTGCCAGGGAGCAGCGCTAAAGGCCCATCCCACTGCAGCCTGAAGAAAGAAACCAAACCAGCCTCTGCCTCCTCCTCCAGAACAATTCTACTCATCCCTTCCACTTTTCCTCACACCAACCCTTCTTTTCTCATTGCTTTTCCAGCTTTAAAACTAACTGGGTCTTGATGGAATCAATACTCAGATGTACTTGCTCACTTCGGTGTCTTTCAATGGGGCCTTTCAGGAAGGAGAGATGGAACTCATGGCGCTTCCTCTGGGAAGATAGGCCCAGGAGTGCCGGGAGCCGGTCCATGCTTGCTGTTTCAAGGGACCTGGCATATATGGCATACGGTTCTTAATATGTTTGCTCACCTTCTTGGCACTATGTGTTTTAACCAAGGTCATCTCTGAGAAAGGTTGTTTCCCCAGGTAGGGATTTTCCCCTGAAGTTAGGGAGGAAATAAAACCCCTTAACTAAGTGCCAGGAGGGTAATTAATCACTTTAACTACGAACAATCATGCTTAAGCTACATAATCTTTACTCTCTGGAATGGAGATAAGAAACGCCCTAACCTTTGGAATAGAGATTGATGGGATTGAATCAACTGGTATAAATACAGATGTAACAAGACAGAATTCAGAAGACAGCAAGACACAGAACTCAGGAGACAGAATTCAGGAGACAGAACCTACACGGAGCCTGGAGACAGAAAAACTTCGCTGGAGAGAACATGGCAATAGATCCTGGACTGAACCTGACTATAGAACATGGCAAGAGAACCTGACTAGAACCTGGTGACTGAACCTGGCTGGAGATCTGAAGCAGAACCTCTCTGGAGATCGAGACCAGAACTTGGCTGGAGATCCTGGCTAGGCTGCTGATCAACTGAACACTGTCTCCGTGTCATTCCTTCTTCGCCGACTCCGTCCACACCTTTGGGGACCCCTGGACCTGCTGGGGTTGGACCCCAGCACAGGAGCTTGGCAATACATAGGTGTGTGTGTGTGTGTGTGTGTGTGTGTGTGTGTGTGTGTGTGTGTTGGGGGAAGCAGAGGAAGTATGAGGCAAAATATCCAGACTCCCTCTCAGTTCTTCTCTCAACTTCCTTCCCCCGCCATCCCCTTCCTTTTGGGTCTCAATGTCCTTATCTAAAACAGACTGAACAGTCTCCACCTCACTGTGCTCAGGCTCTCATTCTCTAATTCAATTAACTTCTCCTGGACTGTAATAGATCCCAGGTTCATTTACACACATTATTTCATTTAACCCTTACAGTAACGCTGGGAGTTGCTAATCCACTGACAAGATGGGGAAACAAACTTGGAAGGGTTAAGTGACTTGCCCACCTAGTTGGGACGCCTGGCTAGCTAGGTGACTCAGCTAGTAAGCAGCAGAGCCAGGATTTCAACCACGATCTCACTCCAGGTTCAGGCCCATCAGTCCCATTTATCCTTCCAGGTTTGGGGAAATTCAGGCTCACTTCCACGGAGAGAACACTCAGGCCGACATCAGGCCCGGGGGTCCAGCCTTGAAGTCCTTATTAACACAGAACAAAAGCACAGGCCTCACTGATCTCAGATCAGAGCCAAAGAGAAGAGAGCGGATGAGTGGTGCTGGGTCTGGCCACACTCAGGAGGCCACGGAATGCCCCAGCTGGCAGGCAGGAGCTCTGATGGATACTTCCAGCTCCAGGCACAGGAAGTAATAACAAGCTAAGAAGGATATGCTAAACGGTTTTCTACAGTGGAGAGAGGGGTGGTTGCTAATTCCAGAGGTCGATTTCCTCATCCGCTGCATGGCTGTGATGAACTTCCTCAGAAAGCAGAGCAGCCAGGAACTCTCACTTCTGTTTCTTGAGGAGTGAAGGAGAGCCCTTCCTTAGCGGAAGAGCCATGAGGTTCAAGAGAAGTGTAGGGGTGTGGACAGAGTCACCCCAATTGCCCCAGGCAGAATGAACCCCCACTGGGCGTCCAGGCCTGATATTTCACTTGTCTCTGGGTTACCAGCTCCTGTTGGCCACACAAGGCCAGACCTCTGTTTCTAAAGCACAGCTCCAGTCACATCAGACATGGCCAAGAGTTCACCAACCTTTGCTTCATTCCACCCCTATAACCCAGATGAAGCACCCTCTTCAATCCATCTCCATTTATTTAAGTCCTGCCATTAATTAGTCAGTCATGATTTTATTCATTCACTAAATTCACCCACCAAACATATATTGAGTATAGTATGTGTCAAGTGCGTTGCCCAGTCAACTCACAGGGAAGTAAGACATAAGTCCTGGAGTATAGTCTAGATGGGGGAAAGATGGTGACACTGCGAACACTGACAGTTAGAGGAGAGACCCTGGTGAGTGCAGGGTGCAGGGAGCCTGGACACGGGTATCTAACCGAGGCTAAAGGATTGTGTATGGCTGCCCTTCCCTGGAGGAAAGGCATCCAACTGGATGAGCTAGCTTGGAGAAAGGGCATGGAGGGGCCTTCAGATGGACGAGGCCCCACCAAGGAACATGTGGGGCCAGTGCACAACGTGGGAACTAGCCAGCTGTTAGTGTTGTTGGAGTGCAAAAAGGCAAAAAGGAGGCTGGAACCAGAGAACCCAGTTTACAGAGTTATAGAGCAACAGAAGAGAGAACCATCCAAACAACCTCCCCTTGCATGCACCACTCCGCTCAAAACACATCAATAAAAAGAATGCTTTTTTTTTTTTTTTAACATTTGACTGCTTTTGAGAGAGAGAAACACTGATTTGTTGTTCCACTTATTTATGCATTCATTGGTTGATTCTTGCATGTGCCCTGTCTGGGGATAGAACCTGAAACTTGGCGTGTCAGGACAACACTGTAACTCAGTGGTTCTCAACCTTCTAGCCCTTTAAATACAGTTCCTCATGTTGTGACCCAACCATAAAATTATTTTCGTTGCTACTTCATAACTGTAATGTTGCTACTATTATGAATCGTCATGTAAATATCTGATATGCAGGATGGTCTTAGGCGACCCCTGTGAAAGGGTCGTTCGACCGCCAAAGGGGTCGTGACCCACAGGTTGAGAACTAGTGATCTAACTAGTCAAACTATTCGACCAGGGCCATTAAGAAAAATTTAAGCCAAAACCTTAAAGTGGAAAGCAGTGAATGGATAGATGCTCTTAGATGTGTATATAAAGATATCACTTCAACAGTGGAAATGGATACAGCCTGGCTGGTATGGCTCAGTGGTTGAGCGTCGACCCAGGAACCAAGAGGTCCCCGGTTTGATTCCCAGTTGGGCACATGACTGGGTTGTGGGCTTGATCCCCAGGGAAGGGCATGCAGATTGTTGTTTCTCTCTCCTCGATGTTTCCAACTTTTTATCCCTCTCCCTTCCTCTCTCTCTAAAAAAAACCAATAAAAACATATAAAAAAAGAAAGAAAATGGTTACAGCTAAAAATCTATTAATAGGGTGTGATTGCAATGAAATGATACATTTCAACTCACTTGGATATATGGTAGTTAATTGCTTAACAGTTACTGAATGCTGGCCATGGGCTAGGCCAGGGGTGGGCAAACTTTCTGACTCGAGGGCCACAATGGGTTCTTAAACTGGACCGGAGGGCCGGAACAAAAGCATGGATGGAGTGTTTGTGTGAACTAATATAAATTCAAAGTAAACATCATTACATAAAAGGGTACGGTCTTTTTTTTTTAGTTTTATTCATTTCAAACGGGCCGGATCCGGCCCGCGGGCCGTAATTTGCCCACGGCTGGGCTAGGCACTGGTCTAAGCACTTGACATACAT
Organism: Myotis daubentonii; assembly: GCF_963259705.1. Taxonomy (NCBI): domain Eukaryota; kingdom Metazoa; phylum Chordata; class Mammalia; order Chiroptera; family Vespertilionidae; genus Myotis; species Myotis daubentonii. The sequence continues at coordinate 33,908,039 of NC_081843.1, forward strand.
ACTAACTCCTGTACCCCCACAACAATCCTATGTATAGAGTATTGTGACTCCCCCACTATACAAGAGAGAAAACCCACAGGGGGAGCCTCAGTAACCTGTCCAGGTAAGTAGTGGAGATAGAATTTGAATCCCAGAACGCAGACCCTTCATCACTCTGTTTCTAGACCGATGGCATAGTATAAGCTAAAATAAACATCTATAAACTGTAATTTGGTATGGCTATATTTTGTTTAAATATGTGTGTATTTGTCTATGTATGTATATTTGGTTGAATCAAATGAGAATTTGTTCACTTTTGACATAAAAACAGCACCTGCCGTTCAACCCAGCAGAAAAGTCCATTAGCATCTATATCAAATTGTTAGCGGTAGTTTGGGATGGTGAGAATATGCCTGATCTTTATTTCTTTACACTTTTTCACATTTTCTGAAAAATAGCACAGGCTTACCTGTTTCCTCATCACAGCTGCCAATCACCACAGCTACAAGATATTTAGTTATAACCCAAGCGCAGGAGCCACAGTCTCCCTTGAGCTACAGCATCAGAGGCCAGAGCACTCAGGGCTGCCTCCCCTCAGGAGCTGAGAAGCCCCAGTGCTGTCAAAATCTGCCATAAGAAGAGCCCAGCGTTCAAAGTGGTGAGTTCTGCCCACTGCTGACTTCTCTGAGCCTCAGTTTCTTCACCTTGAACATGAGAGGAGTCACACTTTTCTGGTAATTGAATTAAACCCAATTCTGCATACTCCATGAACAAAAGTGCTCTGTTGTCCCACCCTCATTCTAGCTGATGGGACCTGGGTATGGCTGAGAGGGCCTCCTAAAGTGTTGATGGCACCAAGTCCCCCCGGACCATGGCCAGAGACCTGCTCTGTTGGCACTCAGCTCCTTTAATGGAGATTCATTGGAAATAAGAGGCAGCATCTTCCCTCCAACTTCTATGAAATCTGAGAGGAACTGATAAGCTTGCATTACATCCAAAGTTGAATGGACTGCGGCAAGACAGCATAGGGCAGTTTCAGCCAGATCATAAGCTAATAATAGACCAGGAATGGGGGTCCTAGGGTCCACTGGTGGTCAAGGACACCAGCAAGGAAGGACGGGCCTGTCCCCCTTAACAATTCTTTTTTTCTCTATTCTTTTTTTTTTTTAATGTTAGAAGGAGGGAGGGTGGGAGGAAGGGGGAGAGTCGGAGAGAGGGAGAGATGAAGTGAGGAAGGGAGGGAGGGAGGGAGAGAGAGAGAGAGAGGTAAAATATGGATCAGTACGTGTCCTGAAGGGATTGAATTTGCAACTTAGGTATGTGCCCTGACCAGAAATTGAACCCACCACCTCGTGGTGTATGGGAGAACACCCCAACCAACTGAGCTACCTGGCCAGGGCACTTTAATAATTCTTACCCAAGCATCCTTAGGGCAATTCTGCATACTCCATTCCCTTTTCACCACTTCCCAATATCCTACAGAATTTACTCATTTACATTTATCATTATTATCTTAGCCCCCCATTCTCCTCTCCCCTTCCCCTCCTTACACACACACACACACACACACACACACACGGGCAGCTCCATAAAGCAAGAAACTTTGGTCACTTTGTTTGGTTCACCTAAGTGCTTTAAACAGCACCTGGTGCATGAAGGATACTCCATTAATATTTTCTGAATAAATGCATGAATGAAAAGCCTGCAATGTCACCTTCCCCAACCCACCTCCTATACCACTTGGCAGAATTAATTATTCCTACCTGAGTTTCTATAGGGCTTTCATTAAATCTCTAATATGGCACTTACCACACTGTATTATTTCTTCCACCTCCTTGAAGGTGGGAGTCTTCAAATGACACCATTTCCTTTGATAGTCTCGGTGCCTGGCATAGGGCCTCAGTGTTTGCTGACTCGGGGCATAACCTCAACATATGTATAGACAAAAGGCATGATCTCCAGAACCCTGGTCAAGACCGCTGGTTCTGACCTTTGAGCTGGTGGGGCTCGGGAGGCAATGATTTGGTAAGACTCCTTTCCAAAGAATCCAGACTGAGAGAACTCCAGAAAGAGGCTATTTCACATCCCAGAAAATGGGGCTGAACTGAGTACACCCAAGAAAGTCACAGTAGAAAGTTAAAAAAAAATGTTCATTTCAAAAAAATTTTGCCCCAACCCACGGTTTGCAGCTCCCACGCTTATTCTGGGACCAGGAGGTGCAAGCCTGACTGTCCCATGGGGGTGGCCTCGATTACTGCTTCTACTGGACATCTGCTGATTATTTTTAACTTGGGCCTCACACCCTCCTCCCACTCATCGCTCCTCTCATTCCTCTGGCCCTGCTCCTAACAAACCTACTCAACATCCATCTGCCTGCACACAGCACACTCTACTGGAATGTCGTCTCTCATCCCTTCATCCATTCATTGAGCACCTACTGTGTGTCAGGTGTTTTCATCAATAAAATCACTGCTCCTCTTCATCAAAACACAGCTTAAACACCTCTTCAGGAAGTACGGAGGCATAAAAAGGTAAGGACCCCTTGTCCTGGCTACTTTGCTAGTCCCCCGGAGACAGGGCCTGCACCTACTCACCGAGCATAATCCACAGGTAGCTCCTGAACACACTGGTGGACTCATGACCATGTGCTTTTGCATGTGTGATTCCCTCTGCCTGGGATGCCCTTTCTTTCCTTACCCACTGGGGGAACGCCTCTCCCCGTCCTTCAGCTTTCTCAGTGAGGCCCCTTCTCCAGTGCCAGGTCATTAATCTCACCCTTTCCCACACCAGCACACCCCTCAGATGTGCTCTGTGCGTTTTACCACATGTACTGTAATCACTACAACTTGTCTGATTGCCCTACCCGACCGAGTTCACCCAGCAGACGGGTCATTCTGAAAAAAGGAACATTCTACCCCATTATCTGAAGTTTTAAAATTTCATTTGTTGCCTAAATGAATGAGCAAAAATATTAATAATTGTAGCAGTGGCTTAGTAAGTCCCCCCCATGTGCCAAGAACTTGAAACAGGCCATCTCAGCCCCTCCCATGTCTGCAGACAGCAATCCCTCAAAGAAATGAGGAAGCTGGAGATAGTGAGGTCAACTAACTTGTCCACAGTCCTAGAGCGGCAAGTGGTGGCATCAGGATCTAGCCTCTGGCCTAGGTGACTCCAAAGCCCCTGGTCAGCATCTAGTGGTCTCTGGACACAGAAGACGCTCCCTGATCCTCCATGTGCAGGGATGATGCTGTGGACTCCAGGTGGCTCCCAGTCACATGTACAAATAGTCTCCTCCCCTCCAGTCCCATCCACTGGAACCACCTCCAGAACAAAGACACAGGACAGCAGGGAACCTACAGGAGACAGGAATCTCTTTTTTCTTAAAAGATGTATATCTTCGCTTCTTTGGGTCCCAGACAGCATGACAAATGCTGGAATTCTCTGGCTCAGGGACAGCTGCCAGACCACATGACTGTCTGGCTTTGGACTGGGACCTCTCAGGCAAGAAAGGAGACAAAGGTGGAATGGAAATAGCCCCTGGACGTGCTCTTTAAGAAAATCCCCCGTGTGTGTGTGTGTGTGTGTGTGTGTGTGTGTGTGTGTGTGTGCGGGGGTGGGGCGGGGGGGGGTGGGGGGCAGAGGAGCTTAGGGGGAGTCAGCAGGAAGGAAGGATCTCTGTGTGCTGGAATGTCCTAATACCTACCTTTGTCTCTGAACTTAGACCCTGACTAGCAGGATGACTTGGACTGGCCTCTGAGGACACTAATTCTTGCTTCTCAAGGCTGTTTTGAAGGAGAAAATAATCCAGGTGAGAGTGTCCTGTCAATTACAAATGTCTATGTGTCATCTCACTCAACGCATTTCAAGGAAACCTCGGTCTCCCACTCTTGACTCTGAGTCTTTCTATAGATAACTCAGCCACCTGCAGCTCTGGATCCCTAACATCTAAACACCATACCTGGGCATAAAGTGGGTATTCAATGTGTCTGAATTGAACTGAACCTCATCTTAGTTAAAATCACTTGGATAAAATCTTAGTGGTCAGTGACAATAAGCGATAGCAGTTATATGGTAAAGCAAAACCTTTCTAAGCATTTTTAAAGGAGGCAACTTACAGATTTCCTTCCCCACTGGCACTTGGCTGAGGCCCACGTCATCTATAATTTCTGACCTTACTCCAGGGGCTAGATGGAGAAGGCGGCTGATCGTGATGCTCTGAGTTTTAGAAACTGTGGTGGGTGATGTAAAAAGCCAGGATACGTCAACTCACTTCTCTGGAACTGCTCCCCAGTGTTCAAATGAGCTGCCCTTCACATGAGGCCGGCCATACTAGACCTCAGCCACGAACCCACAGGTCTCTGAGGGCTGTTCCCAAAGCCTGAGCGCTGAGCCAGTCTCCAGGTTGGCAAGGAGTCAGAGGCCATGCTCCTCCAAGTCCCTGAGCAGCACCAGTGACCAGAGAGTCTCTGTCTGTCTGTCTGTCTGTCTCTCTCCAGGGAGTTGGTTTTCCCATAGGATGGCCCTGCTGTGGGGAAGTCCTGGCCAGCCAAAATCTGCCACATCTAGAAAACAAATCCCACCTCCCAGAACCACGTAACGACGTGGAGTAGATGCACAATCTCTTCCTCCTGACAGCCCTCAGTGAGTCAGAGAGCAATCGGCCCTCCAGTCTTCGCATGAGGCTGACACCCTCCTTGTCCTCTTCTGGAAATTATCTAGGCCAGAGACCCCAAACCTTTTTTTTGACTCTAACCACATTTTATTAGGCCAGTCCTTACCTGTGTCTATGTGAGTATACAACCAAAATTAGTTTCGTGAACTAATGCTCACCTCCTTACACGGAATACAATTGGATGTTTTCTGATATATTTCACTCTTTCAAATGCTGGCTACAACACACTAGACCAGTGGTTCTCAACCTTCCTAATGCCGCGACCCTTTAATACAGTTCCTCATGTTGTGGTGGCCCCCAATTTCATTGTTACAAATTGAACATAATTAAAGCATAGTGATTAATCACAAAAACAATATGTAATTATTGTCACGACCCACAGGTTGGGAACTGCTGCACTAGACTGATTTTGTAAGCCAGAGCTGAAAACCGTGCTCTGGTTTCATCCATGTCCAGACCCTAAGTGGGAGGACATCCTCCTTTCCACAGCTATTAGCCAATGTGGACTGTGAGGAGAGTCCTTGGCATCATTCTACACTGGGATCTCCCCAGCTTGGTATTTCTCCCACATCCCAACTCAACCCAGCAAATAAATACACATGCGCGCCAGCCGCCACAGCAGACTGACCTTGATCTTTTTCCTGGCCACCATCGTTATCATTTACCCAGAACATCTGAAACGCCTTTTCTCCACGCTTCCCACCTTCCTGCTGTGTAAACTAGAGGATCCGAGGGTTCAGGTGACTCAGATTTGAGGGGCAGCAGAGATTCATGAAGAAACCCCAAGTTTTAAAAGTAGCCGTAGGTGATTGAGGAGATCCATGGTCCACCGGAGACAGGTGTTAATCCTCTCCCCCTAGATCTTCTCCTCTAGGGGACCCGGAGACCGAAGGCCGCCACCCAGCTCATCTTTTTAGATTAGCTTATGTCCATCCTAGAATCTGGTCACCGAATCTTTTCCCTTACCCTTTATTTACTTTGTCATCATAGCGTACATTTTGGTGATCAGGAGAACTGGGTACAAGATCTGGTTCCACCACTTATGGAATCCGGGATTTCTACTGGGGGTCCACCACTTTCCTGAACCTCAGTTTTCTTATCTATAAAATGTGGCTTATTGTTTCTGCCCTGCTTTCCTCACAGGATTGTAATAAACATGAACAGATGTGAAAATGCTTTATAAGCCGCATAGCACTATGCAGATATAAATTATATAATCTATACGTTCTTTTGTAAGAATTGACAGTGTTGACTCTGCTCCCCAAATTAGAGCTCTGCATTCTCTGTGTTCAATAAAGGCACAGACTCCATCATCAACCCCCAAAAGGCACCTGCACTTTACCCCCCAGGTGCCAGGTTAAACCAGTTCTCCTACCTGATGTCATAAAAAATTCATCAGTCACAGCAGCTGGTGAACCCACTCTCCCCAGTCATTTGCACCTTCATTCAGAAAATAGACATGGGAGAATTGGTCCCAGGAGTAGGCAACTGAAATACACCCTACTCTCAGCTTTTGGCCAATCAAGAAAACAAAGAGGGTGTGTTCGTGAGGGGGGAGATCAGAGTTATCTTAGATAAGACTTTGGAGACCATCATCATAATAGCCACCATGTATGGAGGACTTGCTATGCCAGGTCCTATACTTTATAAGAATTCTTTCCATCCTTCATGAGAATGCTCCAGGCAGGTACAGGCATACCTTGGAGAGATTGACGATTTGGTTCCAGGTGACCACAATAAAGTGAATTGCACAAATTTTTTGGTTTCCCAGTGCACATAAAAGTTATGTTTATACTGTAGTCTACTAAGTGTGCAATAGCATTATGTCTAAAAAAAGTACATACTTTAATTTAAAAATACTTTATTGCTTAAAAAATACTAACCATTTTCTGAGCCTGTTTGAAAAATGTCGATAGACTTGCTTGCCACAAACCTTCAATTTTTTATTTTATTTTTTTTTAAAATATATTTTATTGATTTTTTACAGAGAGGAAGGGAGAGAGATAGAGAGTCGGAAACATCGATGAGAGAGAAACATCGATCAGCTGCCTCCTGCACATCTCCCACTGGGGATGTGCCCGCAACCCAGGTACATGCTCTTGACCGGAATCGAACCTGGGACCCCTCAGTCCGCAGGCCGACGCTTTATCCACTGAGCCAAACCGGTTTCGGCCTCAATTTATTAAATAAAAAATAAAAAATAAAAGGAGCAAAATCTGTGAAGCGCAATAGAATGAGGTATGCCTGTATTACTCGTCTCACTTTACAGGTGAGGCTAAGAGGTTAAGAAACTTGCTCGAAAGCATGCAGGGAGTTGGGTGAACTATAATTTACGTTTCTCATTCAGCAATAAGCTAAAGAAACCCCCAAGGCTGACTCTGGGCTCTGCCAAATATGCGGTGAAAATGCTGGATTTGAGGTCAACCCTGGAGCCAAGGGCCCCCAGGGTGAGGACTTCAAATAGGAGATGGGCTTTAATGGTCAGAACAAAGAGTAACTTGGGCCTCCTGCAGGAATGGGAAGCAGGTACCAATTCCCCGGGGTGGGTAAGGTTCTTCTCGCTACACAGTCCAGGGTCTGTGCTCTGTACAAAGAGCCGAGGACAATCGTTTCTAAGCTGGGCATTTAGCTGCCCAATAATTAATGAGAATCCAATATCACTTTTGTTGGACCCCAAGCTAAAAGAGGCAATATATGTACCTTTCCTATGCCCAAAATTCTCCAGAATTTACCCAGTACCTCAGGCCAAAGTTGAAACACCTTGGCTGGCTTTCAAGGCCTATCTGGTCGAGCGCAACCATTGATCTCAACATTTCCTAATCTCAGACCTGTCCCAGCCAGAGGTCCTCAGCTTTACCCAATGGACTCTCCCAACAGGTGATGCCCCTTGCTGCTCCCAGCAGAGCCAACACCACCCAGCCTTGAAGAGCCAGCCGAGGGCCTGGCCCTCCATTTGAATTCTGCAGCCCAGTCCCTTCTCAGACCTCCACAGCCCCTGGGACTGTGGCCTTCTGATTAGGGTCTGCATTGGTAACTGTTCGGCAGCCACTGGACTAGAGCTGCAGGTCCTCCGTGCCTCCCCCTATAGCCTGAACAGGTGACTCTTTGGTCGTGCTAAGACACCTCTAGGAAATGCTGCTGGTCAGCTTTCCACCTCCCCACCCCCACAGCTGCATAGAGTTTTGTTTGTTTGTTTTTTAAGGATAGTTCTAATAGTCACCCAAAGAAAGTGAGCTTTCATGGTTCACACATAGGGAATGGTGGTCCAGCCTCTTGGCATTGTCCAAACATGAACAGGTATGCATCCTCATAGGAAGATGGAGCCAGAGCCCCTCACTCCAATCCCAGGGCTGGCACTCAGTCGGTTTGAGACTGGTTTCTAGCCATGGGAAGAAATGACTGTAACCTATCATTTGCTCCCCTTCCTTCTATTCCCCACCCAAGACAGAATCCCTGCCCTTTCCATAGAGATATTTGCTTCAAAAGGGCACTCTTGGAAAACTAGCCTAATTCTGTACAAGATGAACTCATATTCCAGTTCCTTCCTATCCCTAAGGTACAGGTAGATCCAGACCCCTCCCCAGACCCAGCTCCTTTCCTCTGAAGCACAGCCCATCATAGTTACCTCTCTAGCCTGACAAGCCCTCAAAGTTTGTAAGGTTGGGGGTGGGGGTGTTGCCCTGGTCTAAAGCCAATGTCAGGGTGGTAGTGATCTCAAGTGCACCCTTAAATCTTCATTCTGAGTAGCAGCCAATTGGGAACCCTGAAAACACCTGCCCCACATCTGCAAGTGGTCCCAGAGACCTCCTCCCTTCAAAGTCCCTTAAATCACATCCTGCTACCCCCAGACAACTGATCCTCAACCAACCAACGATGTATTCAGCTCCCACTGTGTTCCTGGGGGGGGGGGTGCCCTGAAGGGGGTTATCAGCCCACTCCAGAGAGTTAGATGCTTAAGAGGCAAAGGTGTTTGCTGTTCCTCAGGCCCAGTTAGCTGGCGTCCACAAGTGGTAAATCTAGGACATCCCCCATCTATGACAAGATTCCATTTCTGCCCACTCATCTTCTAGGATGGTTAACGTTTTGGCTCTTCCACACCGCCGTCCCAGGCCACACACCTGTGCCCTCCTGCCCACTGGCTCAGTCCAAAAATCTTTCCATAAATCTCAAATAGGTGTGCAAACAAGAGCTCTGGAGGGGAGGGGAGGAGAGGAGAGAGGAGGAGTCCCCTTCCCGCAGCCATGCCCCCCCCCCCCCTCCACCAGCTGGTTTCCCAATTTGGGGGTGGGGGAGCTCAACAACCCTCCCCCACTCTCCCGGGTGTACAGGGAGCTCTCCTGGGCAGCCCTGGCGGCAGCGCGGCGGGAAACGGGGAGCCCCATCCCTGCCCGCCAGCCGCCTCCAGAATCCTGGCCCGACTCCCTTCTCCAGTACGCCTGGAGCTGGGGCCAACAGGCAGGATCAACAATCCAGAAACTTTCAATGGATGAAGCCGACTGGGAGGGGGAAAGAGAGAGGGAAGTTGGGGGTAGGGGTAGAGGCTCCAGGGCAGAGCCCCTGCTCTTCACTTACCATCTTGCTCACATCCATGACTGAGGCTGCAGGGCACCCCCCACCCTTTGAGGTCCCGCTTCCCCCACACGCTGCTCCAGGCTAATCCAGCCCCTTTGGTGCCATGCTGCAGGGAGGGCAACCGGCAGGGCCCCAGCGGACCGGGGACGGCAGCGGCGGCGGCGGCAGGACCGAGGCTGGACCGGAGAAAGGAAGGGAAGGGGGAGGGGAGGCGGGAGGGGGCGGGGGCCAAGCGCGGAGCCGCAGCGCGCACCGGGGGCGGGGGAGGCGCTGCTGGGCTGGCAGACCCTCGCGGCTAGCCCCGGGTAGCCGGGGAAATCCCGAAATCAGCTGGGGGAGCCCCGATGGGGGTGGCGGGGAACCCGGGGGGTGGGGAGAACCAATGGACCGATTTCGGGGCCGGAGCCCGCTGCCCGGCGCGGATGTGATTTGAATAACAAAAGGTCGCTTCGCGCCCCCCCCCCCGCCTTACCCCCCAGCCCAGCGGCGGGGAACACCAGCCAGAGCGTGGCCACGGGGTCCTCCAGGAAGTGTGAGTGTATGTGTGAATGTGCGTGCGCGCGCGAGTGTGTGTGTGCGCGCGTGTTTGGTGGTGGGATCAGTGGGACTCAGGAAGTGAGCGGAGAAAAGGCGTCTGGAAAGGAGGGAGAGCTGGGGGGCGCCGCGAGCCGACATTCCAGTGGGGGCAGGGGGTCCGCTCAGCCCCTCCTCACTTGGCTTCACCGGACAAAGGCGAATTCAGAGCCAGTTGCTTGCCTCCTGAGGCTAATCCGGAGGGGACGCCCCGATGAGGCTGGGGTCTGCCAACAGATGGCGAATTAAGGAAGTGGAACAGGTATCCCCGGAAGGCCCCGAGGTTCCCCGAGAGTAAGCCAGAGCCAGCCTTTTCGGGAGTAAGGGAAACTGGCTTCCAAATGATGTTGGCCCTGAGCGCAGAGCTGCTTTCTCTCAAACTAGAATCCCCAGTTTTCCATTCGTATTCAATGCCTTGTCTGCCCTTAGAGAAATGGGAGGCAGACATTCCTCTCTGCACGGGATGCAGCTGGTGTTGGAAAAGGACTCCTGACAAATGCTCTTTGGGGGCAGACACCAGAAAAAGGCTGGAGGCCCAAGCCTCCGGTTTCAAATCCACAGGCTGCTTCAAATTGTGGACCACATGCTGACCTGACTGACAAGCTCAGGGGAGGCCTGCATGGCGGTCTTGCAAACTCAGAGACCTAAAGTAACCACAAAGGATGGTCTGAAATTAAACTTTAACTAAAAGCTTATGGTGGTTACCTACTATAGGCCTGTATCTTCACTGACTGCTTCTACCTTAACTGAGCTTATCTATCTTTTTGCATCTATGATAACATATCCTTGAAATGTCTGGGAAACTTGTAACTTCCCTTTTTCCAGACCCATTGGGGCACAACATAATGTGCCTGGGTGTCAAGGACAGATACCACAAATTCCTTCAGTTATCAAGTTACCTGCTGACTGTTGGCTATCCTGCACCCACCTAAGTATGCGTCTATCATTTTACTTTTTATCCAATCCTAGAGGTCCCCCCCACCCCCGCTTTGCTTTCTCCCACCTCTCTAATCTATCACCAGTGGATTTCATGGAACCCACCTACGTCCCCTCCTTTGATTTTATACACCTCCAGTGTATAAAAATAGATGAAAAAAACCGCCATTCTCTGGAGCATTATCCCAATCTGTTGAGATTTTGCAACTGTTGACAGTTTGGCTCAAATAAACTCACAAATATTCTTTACCGGTTTGAATGTTTTTACATTAACAAAATCCTCAGATGAGGAGGAAAGTTTTGGGCAAAGCTGGGTCAGCAGAGACCTGAGACCACTTACACCAGTGGTTCTGAACCTTGGCTGCACATTAGAATCACCTGGGAATCTTTTTAAAATCCTGATTTCTGGGCTTCATCCTCCGGAAATTCTGTTTCTTTGTTACTAATGTTGTGGCCTCACCCCATAACAAAGAAACAGAATTTCCGGAGGATGAGGCCCAGAAATCAGGATTTTAAAAAGATTCCCAGGTGATTCTAACGTGCAGCCAAGGCTGAGAACCACTGACTTACACCAACTTCGTGTTACACAACAGGTGAGGGTACTGAGGCCCAGAGAAGGGCAGTGATCTGCCCCTGGCAGGGAGTGGGGGCGGGAGAAACCTCAATAAGGAGGGTGCAGCCCAAGCCAGTAAGAGCTTCCCATGCTGCCATGGAGCATCCAGCTTCTAAAATCCTTTCCAATGAACAGGTGATAGAACCCATCCACAATCCGGGTCCTCTGGCCCGTGGCACCAAGGGGCCAAGAAGGCAGCACTGGCTAAGCCCCCCATGCTGACCCAGGGCCGGCTGGGCTAACTAGGACGGCCCCTGCTCCTTTACTTCCGAGTTCTCAATCTAGGAAATAGGTCTGCCTCCTAGGGAGATGTGAAATATCATGATATAAAAGACATAAAAGCACAAGTACAGGGATGTAAGGGGCTTTCACTGTGGAGGTTATTTTCATTTCTGGGCTCAGGATCCCAGTCAAGGGTCCCTCAGCTTCAGGTAAGGGCTCTCTGGGCCCAGATCTCTGCCTAACCTCGAGAGTGGACTGCAGACTGACTCTCCCACCCCATTGCAGGGCTTCCCCTGTAAGCACAGCTCTTCCCATGCTGTGCCCCAGTCAGGGAAGTCAGGAGGGCCGCCAGGTCCGCTTGGGTATACTGGGCTCCCATGGAGGTGACACTCAAGCAGGATCAGGGCCAGGTGAACCAGCAGAAGTCACCCAATGCAGAAATGAAGTTTGGATTATCTACTTGATTAAATGTACCACCATCTTAAAAAGAAAAAGAAAAAAAGATGGATAGACTTTATATGTTTAAAAAATATTATGAACTCTTAGGCTTGGGGTTCATCAATAGGCGAAGGTTTCTCCATAGGTATTGGCATTTTAGCTGGCAGAACCCATTTCTCATTGCTAAAATGGATATAGTAACACCACTTCATCAGCAAGTGGTAAGAGACAAATGAAAGAACTTTCCTACACCTTACCTGTAGTCCACTGAATAATGGCCCCCAAAGATAGTAGGTCCTCATCCCTGAACCTGTAAACACTATCTTATATGGCAAAGACTGTGCAGGTCTGATGAAGGATTCTGAGATGGGAAGATGATCCTGGATTACGTGGGTAGGCCCTAGATGCAGTCACGTGTCTCCCTATAAGGGACATTTAACACAGAGAAGAGGTGAGGAAGTGTACCACAGAGGCAGACTGGTGTAATGATGCACCACAAGGTGGGACATGCTGGTAGCCACCAGAAGCTCAAACAGGCAAGAAACGGATTCTCTCCTAGAGCCTCTGAAGGAGTGTGGTCCTGTCAACACCTTGATTTGGGACTTCTGGCCTCCAGAACTATAAAAGAATAAATTTCTGCTGTTTAGTCATAAACCTTATGGTAATTTGTTACAACAGCCACAGGGAATGAATACGTTGTCAGTAAGGGATGGTGTCATGGCTCCAGCCAGGCCCCTGCTTCCGGGCTTCTCTGTAGTCTTCCTTGGAGCTGCTCATGTGATGGCAAAAGGCCAGAAGCAGGCCTGTCCTCCGTTCCATTTAGGGATAGCGCCCTGGCAAATGCATGTAAGCATGCATATGCATGGGTTCACATAGCACACACATACACACACAGGGAAGGGGCAAACAGCTTTTCTTTTCTTTTTTTCCCAACTAGCTTTTCTTAAAAGAGCTTGGGCTTCTCTGCTTGGGCTACCCTAGCACCAGGTAGGTCCACCCAGCACATACACATCTTTGGAGGCCTGCCATTCCTACCACTCCTTTTAGGCAGATAGGTTCAGACTTAGAAACGAGGTGATGAGGAGGGGCCTGCCTGAGCATTCCCCATTCTACAGGGGTTGTGCCACAAGGTCTCCTGTAGTCTCGGGACATTTAGGAAAGACATTTCTAGCCGTGCAGGTGGGGAGAAAAGCAACTTGAAACATGTGTGATCTCCGTCAGGCTGTGGGCCAATCGCTTAGACTGGGGGAGCCTCGTTTGAATAAATGGGGTCAGAAAACGAAAGAGAAACTGGGTCCCAAAATGAGAATGCTGTGGCCCTCCCACTGCTATGCTGTTCTTTCTTCAGCAGCTCCAAAAGCTGTATCCAAACGCCTACTGGGTGTCTCCACCTGGGGGATGGGGTAGGGGTCTCAGTCTCACAGGCTCTTCATACTCAAGTCTAAAGACAAATTTCTTTTCACTCTGTTTTCACAATCTGGTCTCCTATGTTTTCTGTCCCAACTAATGGTTCCACCTCCACTAGTTGCTCAAGCTAGACACTGCAGAGTCAGCTGAAATTCTTCCATTGACAATCCCGACTCCCTCCCCCATTTAATCAGGCCCCCGATTATGCAATTCTGGGAAACAGCTTCCATTCTGTTTCCCTTCCCAGTGCTGACTGTTCCTCCGATGGCTAAGATTTTCAACAGCCTCCTAGACTCCCTGCCTCAGTCTCTTCCTAAATAATTCATCTTCCGCACATCTAAGTGTGAGTCTCTACTGGCCCACCCCAAATGGGAAACAAACCAACCAACCCTCAAGCTCCTTACTAATCTGGCCACATCTCCCTCTATTCTAGTCCACCTTCTCCCACTCGTTCTCCATCAGTGAGATTCTGGCCCATCAAACTGCTCATGAGTACTCAGGATGCTCCTGGAATGCCTTTCCCATTTCCTCACCCTTCAGGGTCATCTCCTCTGTGAGGCCATTCCTGACCCCTCCAGACACAGCTAGTCACATGGGAGTCCCTCTTACAATGGAGAGCTCCTGGATACAGCCTGCAATATCCTGGTAAGGGATGGTCCCTGCCCTGGGTACTCCCTACTTACCTGTGAGCTCCCTCAGGTGGAAGCTGGGCCTCCTGGCCTTGCATCCTAAGTGTCCTTCCCTTTACTTACTTACCTGCCCCAGGGCTCTCTCCAGTCCAAATTCCATAACCACATCACTACATTACTGCATTACTGTACTACTCTTAACATCAACCTAAAAGTACGGAAAGGACTCAGGAGGCCTATATGAAGGTTTAGTGATCTGGTAGAGGGTGACGCCTACTGGAGAACTGTTGATTCTGTAGCCATACGCTATAAATACCACACAGCTGACAGGCTCAGGGCTGGGCCTTATAGAATATTCAGAAGCTTGAGATTCCATTAATTTCCAGGAACAAAGGTTTAAACTAAATAATACTCCCAACAAAGGGCCTTATGTAATGTATGTTGCTATGCTACCACTAACAATAAGCATATGAAATGCCCCCTTGTCCATTATCTCATTTGATCCTTAAAAAATTGGGTAAGAAAGATAGAATGGGTATTATCACAACACTATTTTACAGGGGAGGTGTTGTCGAGGAAAGAGTATACAACTGAAAGCCAGGGAAGGCACTGAGGTGGGGAGGGGAGGTCCAGCAGTTTTTGAGCTTTGCCTATATTATTTTAATATTTTATAAGGAAAATGTGATGAAATATTATTATTACTTGCATAATAACGATGAATATTAAAGAAGAAAGTGTAGGCTCTGGGGTCAGACAGACCTCAAGTTAAATTCTTGCTGCATTACTTTTTTGATATCGGCATCTTTACCTCTCTGAATTTGTTTTCTTACCTGAAAAGCAAGGCTAATAAATATTATACCTCGCAGAGTTGCTGTGAGAACTAAGGAAACCAATGTATAAAAAGCACATGGCACAGTGGGAGGCTGGCCCCAGGCTTGGCTCAACATACTCATTTCTCCACTTACTTGGTCCTTGAGAAGTTCTGGATAATTTTTTTAAAAGCTTATATCATAAGAAAATAGGATTAAAAGCCAAGGATAACAGTAGTCCTTCTGGTTAAAATGACAGTAAATAAGTAGTTTTATAGGAAGAAAAAGTCAGTAAGCAAAGCCATTGATCCAGCTGAGCAGCAGACAGTCACTAGCTGAGTGACCCCTACTCTTCCCATGGGAAGCTCCTGCAAACAGAGCCTGGGCCAGGGGGAGAGAGGTCCCAGCGTGGGCTGTCATCCTGGTGGCTCCATCACGGAGGATTCCCACTGGGCTTTCCTTCTACAGAATGTGGCCTTTTCAGTGAGTCGCTTTGACTCCAATGGGAAAAGCCTCCTGCTGTCTCCCTGTGGGGCATGAATACACCTACAGGTTGAAAAAGAAAGCACGCTGAAGAAACACAGTAGGTCCTAGACCTCAAGTGTATCTCAGTACCTGAAGGGTACAGTACCGCGTGGCGAGTCGGGAGGTGGGTGCTGTTGATGGGAGAGAGGACGTTATTCATGCTATAAACAGTAATAACTAGTAGCGTTTATTGAGTTCTTACCACATGCCAGGCACTATATAAGCACTTTATAAGTATTAGTTTTTAGTCCCCACAACAACCCTGTATGCTAAGTGTTACTGTTATCATCCTTATTTTACAGATAAGGAACCAAGGCCCAGAAAGGTTAAGTGACTTTCCCAGGACCCCACAGCTACTAGGCCGACAGTGTATCCCAGAGTCCTCACTCATAGCCCCTGCAATGGGTTTATGCTGAGCCACACTATACAGTGCCCCTAGCACCTGGCCCTGCCCTGCCCGTGTGATACCTATCTTCACCAGGGTTGGCAGGAGTTTAAACTGCTATTATTAGCGTGGATTTTTGTTTATGGGGCTGATTTTCTTAATTCTTCTAAAACCTTGTGAATAATTGAGAGTAAAATGAATTCGGCTGCCTTCTCTTCCTTCCCCTAAGTGATCAGCATAAACTCCCAGAGCCAGAGACTAGGCACTTGGACTTCAATCCCATTCCTCCCCCGTGACCGTGAGTGCTGCTATATGGGCTTACCTGCTGTGGGTATGCAGGAAGAGACCCGAAGAAATGAATCCTTAAGTAGTTTACACATTTCCCCTGAACACAGTTTTCATCATGAACACCCTAAAGAGGCATATGTTTTAGAGACATCTGGCATTGTCCCAGGTATCCCAAATTATGAAACTGAAGTTAAAATAAATACAGGCAAACCTATTTTTATTGTGCTTTGCTTTTATTGTGCTCCACAGATGTTACATTTTTTTTTTTTTTTTACAAATTGAAGGCAAGACCCTCCACCAGCAAAGAAATTACAACTCACTTTATTGCAATACTTGTTTTATTGCAGTGGCCAACCCCCCAATATCCCTGAGGCATGCCTGCACTGACTATTAAACATCAGGTAGAAAGAAAATGATGGCAGCTTAGGCAGGAAGCTATCAGCTATGAACGAGATGCTAGGACATGACTGAGAAATTCCCATAGCCAGAGGGGAATGAAGTGAAGTAAAAGACAAGCAGAGAATACATATGGGAGACTCTAGAGCAGGGGTGGGCAAACTTTTTGACTCGAGGGCCACAATGGGTTCTTAAACTGGACTCAGAAGAAGGAGCTGCGGCGTGTTTCCCGACGTTGCCATGTTAACACTGCTGCTGGTGAAGGAGCGGAGGGGAGAGCAAGAGAACTCTCCGCTCTTTCGGCTCCGCGGGCCGGATAGAACAGCCGAACGGGCCAGATCCGGCCCGCGGGCTGTAGTTTGCCCACGGCTGCTCTAGAGTGTAGTTTAGTGCTAGCACGGAGAGCGAACTGCTAGGTAGGGACTAAATTTCCCACCTCCTCCTGTGAATGCAGTAGGTTACAAACAGGTTCAGTTTCCATCTCAACATTTTCTCACCCAAACTCTTCAGGTGGGACCACTGGAAGTCTTCCTCTTGACCTCTTGGAACATGCCTCCAATTTTATAGGGAACCCTGGTTATTTGCTTTCTATACACAAAATTCATTCTCTAGGAACCTCTCGGCAGTGTCCAGGTATAGGTGACAGGGTCACAAGAAACTGTGAAGCTGAGCAACCCTCTTGGGAAGTCCCATGCTGGCAGGGCAGCTGGTGGCACACAGGTGCCCCACCCAGATGTTTTTACTGAGCCCTGGATCTGTTTCTGAGTTGCCACCACTGCCCCAGAAACCTCATCCTTTGTGGTCCTGAAGGGCCAGGTTGTTAGTAGCTTAAGTCATCAGATCAGAGTCCTAGGCTCATGCCATAGCCAGGCGCCTACAGGAATCTTTGCTCCCCTGTTGATGGGCCACCAGCTCTCCTTCTCATCTAGACCAGCCACATATGTGTTGATACTAACAAGAAGACCCAAACAGGAGCATGGGTGCTAATCTCCATTATGAACACTAAGCAGGTACAGGACTCCCCCCACAGGCTCTAGCCTGGCCTCTGAGCACCCGCCCAATAAAGACTTAGTTACTGATGTGTGATCACAGTGACTGCATTGTTGAGCCTGCATTAAACCTAATAAACATCTGTGCAGTCCTTTGCCCATCACAGGGTTTACAGCAGCAACGAACGCACCTACAACATGTCAGATACCAGACTGGATGCTCTGCCTACATCATCCTGTCCAATCCTTCCAGCTCATGGTACTTGCTCTATAGACGTGAATGCTGAGTTATAGAGGGGCTAGGTTCTTCCCAAAATTCCACAGATAAGGACTACTGCTGGTCGTCCACCTGTAGATTCCCTGTTTTCCCTGTGTACCCCTGGCCCACCTTCCTGGGGTAAACTTGGGCATGCCAGAGGCTCGGATCACTTTTACTGACAATCTGTCGTCCTTCTAAGAGTGAGGCCATGGAAGCCTCGCCATCAGCTGGGACATGTCTGCCCCAGCACACTCTCTGGGCACCAGCTGGGGATATCAGAGCTATCTTTGGAGACCCTAAGGAGCTACAGCATAAATGAATAATGAGATGAGGTCTGAAGTGCCACTTAGAGCCGGGAAAAGTCAAGTGCTCTGCTATCATCAGGCCTCCTCTAGGACTAAGGGTGTTCCGAGGACATATTAAGGAGTGCAGGCCACTATAGAAGGTCTCTAGAAAGGTACCCTCCTGATCAGCAAAAGGGCCAGGAGTCTCCTAAGAGAAAGGGCAGAGGTCCAGGGTGCCCCTCTCACTCTGGCACTAAGTGTGCATGAGCCTGTATGCCTTAGCCCTGGTTTTATTATCTGTGAACCTGAAAATCTAGAATTATGTTTCCAGTCTTGCTTAGCAGTGGTTCCTGCAGCTGCTAAGTCACCCCAGAAATGTCCTTGTTCTTCCCTTCACAGGAATGGGTACACAGAAAGGGCAGGCAACAGTTTCAAATAGAGAAAACCAGAAGTATGCCCAGAGCTCTCAGGCAGTTCAGGAGGACAAGATGGGAAGGCCCCTACTGGCTCATCTGTATGGACAGGGACTGCCCCGGACTCCATTTAGGGAGGCACCACGGGCACCTGCACGTGCCACTTTACTCCCAAGGGTTCTAGGAGAGCAGGGTGTGGACGGAGCTGAAAATGGAGGCTGGTGGGGAGGAAGATTGGCAGGTGCAGGAAGACCTGGCAGCAGAGCTGACCACAAGGGGCAGTGAGACCAAGTGTGTCTGTGCCACACTGAGCATATTCCTGGGGAGTAACAGCTAGAACACTTAGGTTCTGCCATGTAGGCAACAGAAAGCCAGACAGGCTGCCGGGTAGGAAAAGCAAATATGGACTCAAGAGGTGAAGCAGGATAGAGTGCCTCTTCACTTTCGGAGCTCAGGCTGAGGCCGGATGGAGCACCTGACGAGGACTGAGAGGACTCAAGCAGTGGAGGGTGAGTTCACTAATAGCTTCTGTGGTGCCTCTGGCCTGTAGACTCTCAGGTCCACCTGTGTTTGAGGCCAGTTGCTGGGAGTGGTACCTGGGAGGCTTCGAAGAGGAGCCAGACTGGCAGCTACAGGCAGTCAGGGTGAGCCAGGAAGACAAGAGCCCAAGTTGGGGCCAGGGCTTTAAGAAGGGAGCAAGCTGCAGGATGGACGGGCAGAGGGAGATCTGACCCTGGGCGCTAGGAGTGGTAGTTAAGAGGAATCAGGACAAAAGTCCTGCTTTCAGGGCTATGGGGGAGGAACTTGGTCTTCACTGCATTGTCTGCACTGCTGGTTAACCATGTGCCAAGGCAGATCCACTGTAGCTTGGCCAGAGGGGGCCCAGACATGCAGATTCGGGAATCATGTGTGAGTCAAGGGAGCAGGAGAGCCATTTGTGAGGCTCACTTGGTCCTAAGGACGAGAACTCAGCTCAGGCCAGGCCCAGGAGAAGGCAGTGGAGCTCTCAAAAGATGGGTCATTTTGCTGTCTATGAGCTAAGGGGAACTTCTGTTTTTAACTTCTTTTGGAGCTTAAGTACAACTTTCAAAATGATCCTTTCTTTCCCTTCAACATTTATAAAGGACACTTTTTAGTTAAGTCAGAGAAAAGCACTTTTTGAATGCTTCTAGCCCTTGGAGTGTAACTTAAATCATCATCATCATCATCATCATCATCATCATCATCATCATCATCACAGCAGCCCTGAACATTATTACTCAGTCCCTGTTAGATAGGACACAGTGTCAGGTATTGCAGTGCCTACCTCTGAATTTGAGAAACCAGAAGTTAAAGAGCAAGGCAGAGGGTGGCAGAAAACAGAGGCCGTTATTGCCAGGATGGCTCTGCACTCCAGCTGCACACTGCAGTCACCGGGGCAGCCTGGTCCTTCCTCAGGGGCGCTGATATAACGGGCCCAGGCTCTGCCTGGGAATCCAAATTGTAAAGCTGATGTGTAGCCAAGACTGGGAACAACTGAAATCATCGTTAGGGCTCAGGAACCCTGGCCCCAGTCCCAGCTGTGGCCGAGGGTGGGAGAGACAGGAAGTGTGGCACTTCCCTTGCCACTTCTCCCGCACTGGGAATTTCCAAGCTCCCACCTGGAATTTTCCATCTCTTGGCCAAAGACTCAGCATAAGCGGAGACCTCTTTGCGCCTGGTGATCTCTCTTCCCTCTTTACACTGCCATCCCCACCCCCATATTAAACACAGGTATCTGTGGACCCTTTCCCTACATTTGACACCACAGGGAGAGACCCCAGGTATGGCTGAGCTACATGGAAACACCCAGCATAGCGCCAGAACCCATATCCATTCTGCAGGTCAACCAGGCTGAGGGAGAAATGTGGCCTGGTTGCTACTTTTTAGCTGGAAGGTTCTGGGAAGCAAAGATCTAATGGATTTCTAACGCCTCTCCAGGCAGTCTGTGGGTGGGTGGGGCGTGGGGGTGGGGTAAAGGGGCCAGTTAGAGGCACCGAGACAGATAGAAACCACTCAGCCAAGTCCCTGAGTCAGCAGACAGCTGGAAACCTCGGCTCAGGGGCCCAGGCTGCCAGAGCTCCCTGCCTCTGCCCGCCCGGTTCCTCCCCGGAGGCAGGAATTTGGGGCACCCTCAAATGGCCAAGCCCAGAAGCTGCCAGCCTCTCATCTGGAGAGGTTTTTCCATTGCTCCTCCCCAGGTAGACAAGTCCAGGAATCTGTACCCAGTTTCTAATAAGCAAAGACCTGTCCCAGGGGCGTGGACCAGAGCAAGAGGCATCAACTCAGATGTCTGTAGTGGCCAAGGGTCGGCATTTCCGTCCTGGAGAGGGCGGCAGTCAGGCTAATTCCATGTTATTACAGCCTTACAGGAAGCCAGCCTGGCCCGGCTGTCAACCAGCAGCAATTTATGGGCCTTCGGGGCAGAGGGAGGGAGAAGAGGGAAAAGAAAGGAAAACACAGTCTTCCCCCTCCACTCCCCCCCAAATTGATCCTGAGTTATTTTTAGGTGCTTATTCATCCCACACATTTCTTTTTAAGAGCCACAACATAGGTTCTGTACAAACACCATTTAGCAGGAGGCAGCTGCTCTCACAGGCAGAATAGGGCAAGGGGGCACCTGTGAGCACTGGGCCTGCATGAGAAGGAAGGAGCGTGAGAGGGTCTTCAAGGACCCTTCTCACAGTAAAAATACCCCAGGATTCTGAAGGCAGAGGTGGGAGGCTGAATGAAGAGAGGCTCTTAAATCAGAATCCTTAAGTTCAGGTCCTACCTCCAGCTTTCTCTTGCTGTATGGCTTCAGGCAATTCACTGGGAAAGTCAGATGAGACCCTGGGATGGAACCCTGTGGCTCTGGGCAAGTCAATCAATCTCTCTGTGCCTCAGTTTCCCCATCTACAAAACAAGGCTAGTAAATGTACGTAAAATACTAGAAAATTGCCTAGTATACCTAATATTCCATAGGAGTTAGCTATCGTTTCTATTACAGTACCATACATATGTTAATTATCACTGTCCATAATAATAATTTAAAATAGTATATTGGAGTACAATAGAGTAGGAAGCCACAGAAGGCCTGAGGTGAAGGAAAAAAAAAGGTTACAGAATATTGTATTCACAACCCAACGCCTGCCGAGAATGAGTATAAAGAGGCTTGGCCTCCATTTTGGTGTGAATGTTGAGACAATTTCTCTCCTATGAATGGGCGACACCCACTCTTGGGGTGTTAAAGAAATTCATGAAAATGGAAGCTGACAGCAGGCTTACAGGAGGTGCTCATCCTGCTGTTGACTCTGAAATCACCCCTCCTGGTGTTCCGGCTAATTCTGTCCACTGGGCTAGGTCACAGGGTGCCAGATATGTGGCTAAACATTATTTCTGGGTGTGTCTGTGAGGGTGTTTCTCTCTGCCTGGCAGAAAAACACACACATGCCTATCACTCTGGGAAGTCTTCCTGGGCAGGCTGTCTCCCCACAGCTCTTTCTGCACATCTGTAGCTGGTGCCATTACTTGGGCCAGATGATGCTTTGAGGGCACAGACCTGGTCTTATTCTAAGCCCAGCCCAGGGCAAACTTCAGGTGAGGCTCTTGAAGCATATGTGCAGGGGAAAATTCCACCATTTCTAAATATACTGGCATCACTAGAGGTGATAATCCTTTTAACAAATGGCAATCGTATGGAGGTAAAGTTTATTTCACATTCTAGAGAAAAGACTGGTAAATGACACATGTAAGTCAATAGCATTCACTACAATACATAAGTTGGATAATAAAGGTTTGGGAGAAAAAACCAACTGTGACCGCATTAAGTGGAGGAATTCCCGCCCTTCCGAACCAGGCTGGGGTCACCTCTGCCCTGAGAGCCCCACTGGGAGTGAAATACTTGATAAAGCTGTTGCCCACAATTGTCAGACCCCCCACACACGTCAGGCCTCACACTCGGACTAGTCATGCAATTTGAGGCATCTTACTTTTTGTGAGCCACAGTTTCTCTGTCCATAAAATGGGTATTAAAAAAACACATTGCTTTTACAAGAGGTTATATTATGAGGATAAGGTGCAAAATAGCAAGAAAGTATTTAGGAAACTATTAGTGCTCATAAAATTTTCTGAGCTTCAAAAGGGTCACTTTATTGCTAAGTTTATTTAATAAATAATAAAATTCATCCTTGTCAGTATAACAGGTTTTATTATATAGAGTCTCTTGCCAATTCTTGTCCCATCAACCTTTGCTTGGCTCCTAAGATCAACTAATGTCCTGGTAAGAACAAGGATTCTAGCTCTACCGTGAATAGATGCACGACCTAGACCAGTGATGGCGAACCTATGACATGCGTGTCAGAGGTGACACGCAAACTCATTTTTGTGGTTGATTTTTCTTTGTTAAATGGCATTTAAATATATAAAATAAATATCAAAAATATAAGTCTTTGTTTTAGTACGGTTGCAAATATCAAAAAATTTCTATATGTGAAACGGCACCAGAGTTAAGTTAGGGTTTTTCAAAATGCTGACACGCCGAGCTCAAAAGGTTCGCCATCACTGGCCTAGACTGAGGTTCTTACCCTCCCTGAGCCTGTTTTTTATAGACACTCGAGGGTTGTGGGGTGGATTAAATGGGATGATTGACAGCCAGTGCATGAGATCCATGCTCAGCGGCCAGGAGCTCTTGGGCCACCTTGGAGGGCTCCTGCGGGGCAGGGCTCAGTGACCAAACGAGATAAACAGACTTCCATCTCCCAGTGGGGCCAAAGAGTCACCTGACACCATTCCTAGTTAGATCTGGTGTTGCAGGGAGCCTGGTGACAGTCCTCCCAACCACCCCCACCCAGCCCCAACTCTTGCAAGAAGAGGTGTGGAGACCATGCCTCTCTCATTTTTCCTGAGGGGGTCACAGTGGGGGGAGTATCTGGAAACTTCTCTTTGCTCTTCACACAAAAAGCCCATGAAGGTTCCCCAATGGAGTTTCAAGCTGCTTAACTTATAAAGCACCTGGCCTATTCTTCGTTCTACATTTTAAAATCAATTTTTCTCCTTTAAGGTGGAAACACCTCCTTAAAATACAAGCTCTTCACCAGCACTTCTTGCTGTGCTTTTAGAAAGTCTAGAGTTGGTGCCAAAAGAATAGGAAGGGAGTTGTCTCTTGGGACTTGTTCTTGGACCACTGAGTGATTGATGAGGCCAAGGCCTTTTTTCTCCCTCTTAGTCACAGCCGAATCCCAGTCTCCAGAACAGTGTCTGGCACAGAGCAAGCACTCAATTAATAGTGGTTGAATGTATGAATGAAGGCACACAAGAAATCATGTAACCGAAGCGTCAGGCCCTAGTCTGAGTGCTGGGGCACACGTGGGACGCAGCAATACCTAACATTGGTGGGTGTCTTTGGCTTTTGCACCCAGATCTCATGTCTCAACACCGTGTAGAGCAGGAGTGCAATCACCTTTTACACATTAGCTAAATGAGACAGAAACTAAGGGCTCATCTACGAAACAGAATTCATGTCTCTTGTCACACTCATTCACCATTAATATGGCTCCAGGCACTTTTCACAGCACCACATTGCTTTCTGCTCAACAGTCCAGTGGTCTGAAGTTCATCTGTCCACTTATCCACCCAACCAGGCCACCCCGCACTTGGTACCACCCTGTGCCAGGTTCTGTGCTTGGCTCCAGCGGGGGAGGGAAATGTGGGCAGGAGAATGCAAAACAGGCCTCAGGGACCGCTCTTCCTACTAACAATGAAGGGGGTCAAGCGTCTCCTCTGTGGCCACTGTAGAAAACGGTTTGACAGCTCCACTGAAAGTTAAACATGAATTACCATATGACCCAGCTCTTCCACTCTTAGTTAGATACCCAAGAGAACTGAAAACAGGGACTCAAACAGATACTTGTACACATATGTTCACAGAGCATAAACAAAAGGTAGAAACAACCCAAGTGTCTATGAACAGATGATGGATAAGCAAAACGTGGTATATATA
This sequence comes from Myotis daubentonii, assembly GCF_963259705.1. NCBI lineage: Eukaryota > Metazoa > Chordata > Mammalia > Chiroptera > Vespertilionidae > Myotis > Myotis daubentonii. The sequence goes on from NC_081843.1 coordinate 33,932,426, forward strand.
TAACAGAATATTATTCGGCTATAAAAAGAAATGAAGTTCTAATACATGATTTAAACTGCATGGACCTTGAAAACATTAAGCTAAGTAAAATAAACCAGATACAAAAGGACAAATATTGTATAGTTCCACTTATATGAAACACCTAGAATATGCAAATTCACAGAGACAGAGAGTAGACTACCAGGGGACAGGATGAGATGGGGACAGGAAGCTATTGCTTAACGAGTACTGAGTTTCTGTTTGAGCTGATGAAAAGTCTGGAAACAGTGGTGATTATTGCACAACACTATGAATGTGATTAATGTCACTGAATTGTATACTTAAAAATAGTTAAAATGGAAATTTGTATGTTATTTATTTTTCCACAAATTTTTTAAAAGCACAAAATATGACAGCAATAGTATGAGTAGACATATGGATCAGTGAAATAGAACAGCAAGCCTCAAAGCAAAGTAGACTATTCAGGTGGCACTTATCAATGGAAAAAGCTCTCGTAGGGAGTGAAGGGATCCAAATATAAAAAAGCAAAAGGCCAAACATTATAAACACAGAAAAACCAGTTTATAACTTTAGCAATGAGAAGGGCTTTTTGAGCAAGATAGAAAATGACACCATAATTTTTTTCTGTGGCAGCAGTCTTTGAACTGAACAGTCTGGCAGGATCTAATAAATTTTTAAATACACATATCCTCTAACCCCTGGGCATCTCTATCCTAGAGAAACCCACAAGCTGCATTTGAGGGCGTTCCCTGAAGCATTGTTCCTAAGGAACAAGCAAGGACAACTTAAACGTTGAAGAAACTTGAAACAAGCTAGGGCACTTTAATTCTAAGGAATACCTTCCTGGATCACTCCAAATGGCTTTGGTGGCTGGCTTACCAGCCTCTTCCTTGTTTTTAAAGGATTCTGCAGGTGAAATACACATCTGCCCAACTCCATAACAGTTACGTGGTGTGATGCCATTTGAAGAGCTGCTAGACTTGAGAGAAGGGCTTGGAATGTCCTACCCCAGCAGCTCAACTCAGGGTAGGGAAAGTCAGGAAGAGGGCAGCTAAGTAGTGTACTGGTATTTGTGTATGCAGTAGGGGCCAAGGGAGGGAAGGAGGCAGGGAGGGGAAAAAATAAAAACAGCAAAAAGGAAGCTAAGGCAGGACTGTGTGAAGGTTAAAGGGGCCATACCAAGTGCAATAAAATTCCAACCACTGGCCAGTCATTTATGGGCAGAGATACATCAAGTATATCAATATGTCCTCAGAAGCTGCTTTAAGCAATTTATAGGTCACTTTGTCTCCTCCTACTTCTGGCCAGTCCCAGGGCTGAAACTGTAGATCATTCATGGAGGATCCTGTGTTGTGTCAAAGTAGGGCAGGCTTGCAAATGGCTTCCCTGCAAATCCTGAAGTCTGCACAAATGCTTGGCTTTGGTTTCACTGAGTGTCCTAGTGTCCCCCAGATTGGTCCCACCTCACCCCACTGCTTCCCACCTCAGGAAGGGGAAGGGACCTGCATCTTCTGAGCACCCATTGTCATATTTTATCCTCACATTACTGTCATTAGAAAGGTAAGCAATGTGCCCAAGGTCGTCCAGCTAACCAGGATCAGCATCAGAATCCAGGTCTGTTTATGTCTAAAAGTCATGCTCTTCCCATTAGCTGATGCAGCTGAGGAAGCTCTTATAGATTAAACACTCTATGCAAGAATCTGTTAAGTGCTCCAAGGGATATAAAATAAGCCAAGTCCTGACCTCAAGAGAGCCTGTGTCCGGGCGAAGAATATAAGCTACAGTACATGGTGAAAGGACTACAGCGTCATAGCTGATTGTAAGAGAAGCATTACTGGAATGCTACAGAGGCCATGAGCGAGGAGGGAACACAACAGGTAAAGAAAGACCAAGACAAAGAATGTTTGAGGATGCCCTGGCTGGGCAGCTCAGTTGGTTGGAGTGTTGTCCTGATATGCCAAGGCTGCAGGTTCCATCCCCAGTCAGGGCACATACAAGAAGCAACCAATGAATGCATAAATAGGTGGAAAAACCAATCAGTCTCTCTCTCTCTCTCTCTCTCTCTCTCTCTCTCTCTCTCTCATCAATTTTTTTTAAAAAAAAGAATGTTTGGGATATGTCCAGAAAATAGCAGAACCAACATGTGGTTTGTTGGTCTCCTAAGGAATCCCTCAAACCATTATAAAACAACTACAATAATAAGCCAATATCACCAAACCAACACAAAGAACTCCCCTATCCTCATAGTCTTTTCAGCACCCTCTCTCCATCTCCCTATTGTTAGAGGTAATGGGGAGAGTGTCGAGAAAAAACACCAAGAACAGAGAACCAGGAAACCCTCCATCTAGGATGGGAGAAGCAGACACGGTAGGAACCCAAGAAAGCACAAAGAGACAACAAGGGAAGAGAAGATGAGGACTGGGGCTGCCCTAAAAGGAGGAAGAGTTGGCCAAATCCTGTAGGGAGATCCCTGAGGATGAGAACTGGGGGAAAAGGGAAGGAAAGGCACTAAAATTGCTGGTTAGGTTTCTAATGCCACTTGGGGAGCAGCTGTCACAGAGTAGCTCAGGCCTAAGTCAGACTGTGTGACACTGAGTGACTGGTGAGAGGCAGCAAGAGGGAGGCAGGGAGGTGGACTTCTCTTTGGAAAAGGCTAGTGGTGAAGGGCAGAGGATCACAGGAAGTTCTTAAGGGATGGAAAAATCCAAAGGAGGCAGCAAGGATGGAAAAATTTGCACATGCTCGTAGGCAAAAGTGATGGAATGGGTAGGAACCACAACAGAAGAGACATGGATGATTGAGCGAGGTCTCTGAGGAGCAGATGGGCTCAAGGGAGCATGTGGGTGGGAAGCCACCATCAGGAAAGAGGAGGGGGGCTGTATTCAATGATGTTAGGGTGTATGAAATAGGAAACGGAGAGCTGAATCACTTTGGAGGGTCTCCAGCTTTTCAATAAAGCAAAGTTACCTCCAGAGAGGAGGAAAGGAGAGAGAGGATGAACCAAGAGAAAGTAGCATCATTGAAGCTAAGGTGGGCAAGGGGTTTTCAGATAGTAAGGAATGGATGGTGAGAAGGGGCAGTATAGAATCTTTTTTTCTCAAGAGTATAAAAGGAAGAGCATCAAAAGGGGAGAGAAAGGGGACATCTATAATACTCTCAATAATAAAGATACGTTTAAGAAATAAAAATTAAAAAATAAAAGGAAAAGAACAGAGGGAAGCACCTGAGGAAAAGGCAGGTAGGACAGAGGGTTTTAAAGGTTGGCAGGAGGGGCACCTGGACATATGTATAGGATGAGAGGATGGATGGGAGTGGAAATTACTGAAGACACAAGAGAGAACAGGGACAATAACAGAGCGACACCAGTATGGAAGGCCGCGTTTCCAGCAGTGCCTGCAGCCTGACCACACCGGCAACCCAGGCCGAGGCTTCGCAGTGAAAATCCCCACCTTTTCTCCCATGAACTATCACAACGCCATACTTGCCCACCTGATATTTGCATGCCTGTTATTTTTGTATGTAGCTACAGGAATTTACACTTACCCTAATTACATTTCATAAACTGTCTTTAGGACCATCTGTTCTGGTACAATGACCAAGAGAACGTTAAACTCAGTCTGTCGTTTGCCAAGTTCCTTTTCGGTTCAGTTGTGCACAAGGTATGTGCCAGGTTGTGTGAAGAACAAGACATAGTCCTTGCTGTCAACATGCTTCTAGTGTCGTGGGGATGCAAACACAATAAGTCATTTTAATATCATGGTAAGTGCTATGAAGGAAGGACCCATTACCCCAGGATTAGCTGGTAGGACCTAAAGCTGGGGCCCAAGTAGTGACATGTGTTCCACATTCTAGAGTCAGACAGCTTCCACCCAGCTTCCTAAGAGGCAGCCAGACCACCGGACTGCTCAACAAAGCACTTAGGTTGTGCAGAATGCTAGGATTACCCAGAGTGGGGGTCACTTACCCAGCAGAGACCTCAGGGGCATCATTGCTGAGTTTTGGAAGATGAGCAATAGGGGGTCCCAAGAAGTAGGGTGGTAAGTGTGTGGAAGAAGTGGGGTGGTTGTGTGACATCAAGTCCAAGGTGAGGAACGCTGGCAGGTGAGTCTGGAGAGCTGGGCAATCAAGGGTCATGGAGGAAAGAGCCTTGCATTACAAAACTATCCTGGAAGTCTGTGACTCAAATGGACTGGGGAAGCTTTTCCAAATTATAGGTGCTCCCTCACCAACCAGGGGGTTCCTTACACACTGCTCGTACTACAGTGGACGATACAAGTAATGGAAGAGGCAGGTGGTCAGTGAACGGTGTTTGGCAGGAGACGTGAGCAGGTCTGCGTTTTAGATGCACCACTGGCAGCTATACGGAGGACCGCTCCAAGGTCAAGTTGAAAGCAGGGATCAGTGAAGTCCCGGCATGAAATGATGAGGCCTGATCCTGAGCAGTAAAGGAAGGAAAGAGAGGAGAGAACAGAGTGAGGATATAGCTAGGAGGTAAAACCCAGCAGGATGTGGTAATCGCCGGGGTGAGAGTGCAGCACTGGTGGCCAAGTTGACTTCTAGTTTTCTGACTCAGGTAATCAACGGTCCTACCAAGGGAAGATGGGATGGGAGCCAGGTTGTGTTGGCTTCAGACAGGAGGAGAGACACCTTGCATTTTAACAGGTGGGAGATGGAATGGAGGGGCTTGAGTTCAAATACATTTAGAGGTTCTGTGGTAGGAAGAAGAGGGCATTTGTACCTGGTGATTTTGGTTTTCTGTGTGAAGCAGAAGACAAGCAAGCAAGGAGGGATGGAGTTGGAGCTTTGAGGAGCAGGAAGGTCTGAAGCAGTCACTGCTGAGAAAGGAATGAGAGCACAAAAGAGGATCACCGAGCAATGTTGGAGGCCCAGATGAATGTGGAAGCTGTATCATCTTTATTTTTAGTATCTTTTCTTATACCAAAGCTTTTAATTTTTATGTAGTCAAATTTATCAACTTTTCTTTTACAGCTTCTAGGCTTCATGGCATGCTTTAAAAAGCTTTCCTGTACATAGCAGTTTAAAACAAACAAACAACATAACAAGGCAGGGCCATATGTGCTAATATAAACAATATCCAAGATATATATTAAGCGAAATAGCACAGCAAGTCCACATCGACTATATGCTTGCAGACACACAGGCTGGTCAGGAAGATTGTACAAAGACTGTAAAGGGCTGCCTCTGGGGAGCTCACTGGTGGGAGTGGATGTTATGGAAGCCACAGGCAAGGGAGCAGAGGAGCTGAGCAAGATGGACTCAAGGCAAGGACGCCACGGGCCAATGGGAGAGGGAGCAGACGTGTTTCAGAGAGCAATTCCTGATCCCAAGAAAAGAGATCACCCGGGATCAGAGGAGAGTACATAGGACATAGGACATAGCATACCTTGTATGAAAGTTTGAATGGACCTATTTTGTATTAAGGTACAAAAGGTTAAGTAGCATTCACAAGGGCACACAGGGTGTTGCCTTCTGTTCTAGGGCCTCATTAACCTTCACCAGTATGCTTTGCCACTTCTCACAACATCATGCTAAGTGGAAAAGTAGGACACAAAGCTGTTTATAGTATGAACACAATTTTGTAAAGATAAAAAAAAATATATGTGTGTGTATGCATATATGTGTGTGTATATATTTATAGGTCATATATTTTTAGGAAGACACCAGAAAGACACTAAAATGTTAACAGTAGTTATCTGAGTGGGATTTTTAAAATGTTTTTCTAGATTTTTCTACAATTACCATTTATATTAACAGAAAAAAATGTTATTTAAAATAGTCACTGGAATGGGCAAGCATCAAAGACATTTTACAAAAATAGACTTTCTGGAAAAAGATACGTTGGCAGCATACTCTGAGAATTTGAATAAACAAAAAAAGTATTCTGCTTGATTCATGGGGTAACAGTGGAAAGAACGTGAGGTTTGGAAGACCTGGTTTCAGGCTACTTAGAAAAGCGTTAACCCTGTAAGCCTCCGTGTCCTTATATAAAATGAATGTGAAAATAATAAAACTTGCTTCACATGCTTACTATGCAGACCAAGTGAGCCAATGAAGACTAAAAAAAATCTGCCAATTAAACCATGTAAGTTTAATATCATTATTAAGTCTACCCTTTTCTCTTTTATGAATGCATTGGCAGATAACTCGATTCAAAATTAAATTGTGATTGTAAAATCCAATGCCAGTTCTTGATTAACCAGTAACTTTGGTTTATAAAACAAACATTCATTAAAATCAGGCTATGGCTTAAATTATTAAGCCATAAAAATAGAATGAATATCTCAAGTTTCCTCATATTCCAACTCAAAAATCATTGTTGTGTACAATTCAAGAGTACTGCTTCCCTGACCAGAAGCCCTCATGCCCAATCCCAGGGTTCCATGGTCTTTCTGGAAGCCAAGGCCATGTTCTCTGCTTGCCCACAGCTATTTGAGGCTTCCAGCATCCTCTGCTCACAAGGATACATGATCCTTTCCATATCAAACCAAAAGACAGACCTAATTTTCTAAAATGCCTGCTCCTATAACCCACATCACTTCTTCTCTCTTGCCTCACTGTGGAGGTGCCCCTCTTCCTGTTGAGACCAGCCTCTTTGATGGATTGCTGTCCTGGGCCTTCCCACCTTTTAAAGCCATCATCCCCTTGGATCTTAGTCATCAGTTCATCCCTAGACAAGACTGAACCTCCCAGTCTCCACTCTTGCCCACCTACTCCATCCCTATATGCAGCCAGAATTATCTTTTTTAATTTTAAGTTGAGCTATAGCTCAGCTGGCATGGCTCAGTGGTTGAGCATCAACCTATGAGCCAGGAGGTCACGGTTTGATTCCCAGTCAGGGCACATGCCCTGGTTTTGGGCTCAATCCCCAGTCAGGGGGGAGGGGGAGGAGGGGTGCAGGAGGCAGCTAATAGATGTTTGTCTCTCATCATTGATATTTCTATCTCCCTCTCCCTTCCTCTCTGAAATCAATAAAAATATATTTTTTAAAAAAGTTGATATATAATTCAGATACCACAGAATTTACCATTTTACATTCTCATCAGCAAAGTATGAGAGTTTTGATTTCCTTGATGGGACTGTTAGGCCCAAGGGGATGATGGCGTTTAAGTCTTTGATCCCTCTGGAGTTCATGTTTTGTATATGGTATGAGGTAGGGCTCCAACTTCATCTTTTGCATATGGATACCCAATTGTCCCAGCACCATTTGTTAAAAAGACTACTCTTTCCCCATTTAAATGGCCTGGGTGTCCTTGTTGAAAATGAACTAACCATAGATATGGTATATGGGTTTCTTTCTGGACACTCAATCCTGTCCCAGGTCTATATTTCAATCCTTATGCCATTCCACACTATCTTAATTACTGTAGATTTGTAGTAAGTTTTGACAGACCTATCTTTGTAGACTATCTTCATTTTACAATCTCAACAACAATCTCCATTTGCAAAATCCAAAGAACACTTTTTTCCCCCTGTTCCCATCTAATTAGAGCTTGTGTTTTGTTTTTGTTTGTTTTTATCTGAGGACATTGATTTTCAGAGAGAGTGGAAGAGAGAGGGAAAGACAGAGAGAAATATAAATGTGAGAGAAACACATCGATTGGGTGCCTCCTGCACATGCCCTGACCAGAGCCTGGGCCAGGGAGGAGCCTGCAACCTAGGTATGAGGTACATGCCCTTGACCAGAATTGAACCCAGGCCCCTTTGGTCCCCAGGCTGACACTCTATCCACTGAGCCAAACTGACTAAGGCTAGAGCTTGTGTTTTTAGGAATGTTTTCCACAGCTCATACTCTGATGTGCATGAAACTCTTCCCTTGTTCTCCATGGTACCAAGATTTCCTGGTTTTCCTTTTTCTTTTCATTTTTGCTTCCTTAGCTGGCTTCCTCTCAACCTGTGTGTTAAATGTTGGGGTCCTCAGGGCAGGTGAAGACCTCCTTGGTCCTCTGCACTCTCCTTCAGTAGTCTCCTCCTTCCCCATGCCACTAGGGCAGGAATTTCACCCGGATGCCAACATAACTTCCAACTCTCTGACCTCCAGATGTTTAGCAATATTTATAGTGACCTCAGATTTAACATGTCCCAAATCCACCCCTGACCATTCCTGCAAACCTGATAAATAACACCATCATGCTTTTGGTTGTGGCCAAAGCCAGAATCCTGAGAATAATCCTTGACTATGCTCTTTCGCACTCTAACCAATGACCAAGCCCTGGCAACCTGGTTTTTTAAATGCCCCAGCCACTTCTTTCCTGCCTCTGTGGTCACCATCCTCCTTTTCCTCACTGACTTCTTGCATCCCCCACCCCATCCTATGCTTCACAATGAGACCTCCCTTTGATCCATCCTACTACCTCATTTGAATATTTATGGGGTCACAACTATATGCCAGAAGGATCTTTAAAAAGTACATATACAATTATAACATTCCTCTGCCTCTAATCCTTTGAAAGTTTTCCATCGTCGTTAGGATAAAACAACACTATCAACGAGGTCTCAAAGCCCTGTGCACCTGCCCTGTCTCTCCAGCATCACATTAAAACCCTTATTCCCTCCTTGTCTACCGTAGAGGCACTCCACACCAGTCCTGGAATGAGCAGCATCTTCTCCAGCTTCTGGTCTTTGCAACCTCTGCCTGGGATGTCCTTCTTGACCTTCTCTTCCAGCCAATTCCTGTTCTTCCTTAAGATCTTGGCTTGAACCTCCCTTCCTGCTGTCCCCAGAGCAGGGTGTTTCTCCTATTATTCACGCCACAGCACCTGTTCTTTTTTATGGCTACATCACGCCTATCATCACATGTTGGACATCCATCCACCCACCGGACTCATGAAGGTGGCACTTGGTCCTGTCTTGTCCACCCACCATATATGCCAGCAATGCTGGCACAAGGTCTTCTCATGGTGAGAGATTAGTAAATACTTATCAAATAAGTTTAAAAGGCTTGAAAGTGATTTATCTAGCCAACACCCTCATTTTACAGACAAAAACACCAAAACAGCCCTAACCGGTTTGGCTCAGTGAATACAGCGTCAGCCTGCGGACTGACCAAATGAGCTGTAAAGGTCCCAGGTTCGATTCCGGTGAAGGGCATGTACCCTGGTTGTGGGCACATCCCCAGTGCGGGGTGTGCAGGAGGCAGCTGATCGATGTTTCTCTCTCATTGATGTTTCTAACTCTCTATCCCTCTCCCTTCCTCTCTGTAAAAAAATCAATAAAATATATTTTTTAAAAAACACACCAAAACAAACAAAAACAACTGTAGCCCAGATGAATATTCCTATTTCCCAGGAGACCAGAGTTTTAGTTGTTTATGCAGGATTTTGACCTTGGAATGCTTAAGGAGGCATTAATAGATAGACATGGCTATAGAGACACATACACACTCCAAAATACACCTGCTAGGAAACTCATAAATAGGAGCAAACTATTCTGACCATGTTCCTACCTCCTCCCTTGATAATGTTTCCCAGATTGCTGCCCTAGAGAGATTTTACTGTTAATTCATTCTCGCTCTGCTGGTCAGCCAAGGGCATGGTATGATGGCATGGGGCATACTATTTAAGGACTTCAGGAGTGAGGCTAGAGGTTAGTTCCAAGAGGCAAACATCAATATTCATCATTCACTTGAGATTTATGAAGGGCCTGGGAGGTGCTGAGGCCCTGGACTGGGGCACCATTTCTGCTCCTTGCTCTTTTTTCCTTATATCCCAACCAGAAGCTGAACTCCCACTTTCTTGTTTATTGTGTGTCCAACATTTATACGTTTTCAGGGCTATCCATGTTGACAGAATGTAAACCACTGATTGGTGTCCCAATTTATTTGGCCATCTTCATGTAGGTAGACTCTTAGGTTGTTCCCAACTTTTTACAATTACAAACAGATTATTAAGTGCTTCAGTGACTAAGCTAGTTTACATGTCTGTGTGCATATGCCTAGAAGTGAAATTGCTGGGCTGAGGGTATGCACATTTTAAACTCTATTTCCAAATGTGAGCTCCGTAGCAGTGAAAATTACACCTTCGGCACCAGGAAGGAGTGCCCCAAGCAGCGCCCTCTACTTGCCAGCCTGTGTTCTCAGACTTCTCCATATTTGCCAAATAGTCTTTCATATGTTTGCTCGCCATTCACATGTTCTATTCTGTGGAATGTCAATTCATGTCTTTGTCCACTTTTCCACTGGGCTACCTGTCTCCTTCAGTATAGATTTGTACTAGTTCTTTATTTATTCTTATTAATCATTTCTTGTCAGTCTTCTGCATCACAAATATCTGCTTAAGCCTGTGAACAGTCTTTTTATTTATAGTGACATCTTTTGTTGACAACATTGACAATTTTATTAATATCTTCCTTTATTTTCATGCTTTTGGTGTCATATTTAAGACTTTGTCTACCCTCTAAGACAGCAGTTCTCAACCTGTGGGTCACGACCCCTTTGGCGGCCGAACGACCCTTTCACAGGGGTCGCCTAAGACCATCCTGCATATCAGATATTTACACTACGATTCATAACAGTAGCAACATTACAGTTATGAAGTAGCAACGAAAATAATTTTATGGTTGGGCCACAACATGAAGAACTGCATTTAAAGGGCCAGAAGGTTGGGAACCACTGCTAAGATCACACAGGTGTTCTCTCATATTTCCCTCTAAACGTTTTAAAGTTCTGTTTTTCACAGTTAGGTCTTTAATACATTTTTAGTTAAGGTATAAAGTAAGCTTTTATGTTATTTTTCCCTATGGGAAACCAGTTGCTTCAGCATCATTTCCTGAAGAATCCATTTTAGTTTGGGTTCCACAGAAACGGGCTCCAGAGTTAAGGACCCAAGAGCAAATTGTTTCTTTGGAAGGGACCTCTGGTAGCCCGGGGTCAGGAAGGTGAGATGGGAATTTCTCTTACTATCCCACAAATACTTCTGTGCATATGAATGGATATTTGTTCTCTTTTTTAAAATCCTCACCCGAGGATATTTTTTCCAAAGTATACACGGGTGTAGGGCCAGCCTGTTCCCCCTCTCCACTCTTCCTAATAGTCTTGATGTGGCTTCTTTTTTAAAAAATATGTATTTTATTGATTTTTCACAGAGAGGAAGGGAGAGGGACAGAGAGTTAGAAACATCGATGAGAGAGAAATATCGATCAGCTGCCTCCTGCACACCTCCCCACTGAGGATGTGCCCGCAACCAAGGTACATGCCCTTGACTGGAATCGAACCTGGGACCCTTCAGTCTGCAGGCCAATGCTCTATCCACTGAGCCAAACTGGTCAGGGATGTGGCTTCATTTTATATTCATAGTGATAGGACTTCTGTTCAGCTAGATTTCAGGTGGTTCTGAATGATGGTTGTTCTGTAGGTTAGTTGTAGCTTTCAGTGGTTGTGGGCGGTTCTGAGGACTGATTTACTTACACCGCCATCTTGACTGGAAGCCCTAGCTAGCATTTCTAAGGGTTTGAGGCAACAGGGTTTTCAGATTGTCTGGTCCACTTGGAGGCTGTAACCAAAAGTGCCCAGTAGCCCCAGATCTCTCCCCCAGGAGTCCAGCTGGCACCTCACCAGAAACAGAAGACAACTTTGCCAGTACTCATCTGCTCCCTGCACATGGTGCCTTTAATATCTCGGATGACAAAAAGAAAAAAAAGAAAGAATAATATCTCAGATGACAAACCCTTCCTAGCTTCATTTCCCCTGAGCCTACTACTCCCTTCCCAATCCCTATCCCAACCTCTCACTGTTTTCAGAACCAGACTCTCTTCCATGTTTCTGGGCATTTCCAAAATTAATTTTTTTCTCTTGTGCCCTCAGCTATAAAACTTCTTCCAGGCTGCCCTAGCTGGTTTGGCTCAGTGAATAAAGCATCGGCCTGTGGACTGAAGGGTCCTGGGTTCAATTCCAGTCAAGGGCACGTGCCCAGGTTGCGGGCTCCATCCGCAGTGTGGGGCATGCAGTGCAGGAGGCAGCCAATCAATGATTCTCTCTCATCGTTGATATTTCTCTCCCTCCCCTCTCCCTTCCTCTCTAAAATCAATAACAATATATTTTTTAAAAAAACAAACTTCTTCACGGCATTGCTCATGAGTTACCTCCTCTGTAAGTTTCCTCACCACCTCAAAAGAGTCCTTCACTTCCTTCCTCGTGCTGCCTAGTGCCACCTCAGCGAACACTCTCACTCTGGTTGCTGGGGAGTCTCTCCTCTGTGAAACTGGGGCAAAGCCCCACTGTGTGTGCCACAATCCAGGAGGTGGTGTATGTAAACCCACCAGGAGTGCTTCCCTCAGAAAGTGGTTGGAAAGTGAGACCCCCTCCTCCCCCGCTCACCACCAAATAAACAAAAGGCCCTCAGCCCCACAATGAGTGGCCAAGGCTGAGGGACCCAGGGAGTGAGAAGCCCACCATGCTGCATTTGCAGAAGTAGAAGCAGGCGTGGGGCGGGGTGGTTCTTAGCAGAGACCCCCGAGGAGTGAGTGACTGGAAGGTGGCCAAGTGCAGCCCACAGGAGAAGGAACTGGGTGAAGGGGAGATCTGCTTGGCCACTCCTCCAGATGGCAGCACCCAGGACACAAGCCTCCACCTGTCAGGCCTTCCACGCAAATCCTCTGCATGGTTCTCCCAGGCCTGGCCCTGTGCCCACTGCCAGCAGCTGCCACCCTCCTTCACTTAGCGGCCTTTGGTCCTCTCCTGGGGACAGCTGCACCATACCAGGGGGTGGAAAGTGGCTCATTACAGGCCTCCCAGCTCTGGTTCCTAATAGCAACCTTCAAATCGCTGGAATCTCTCCAGAAGCCAGCAGCAGAGAGTGGCCCCAGGGCATCTGGGTGTCCCTGATCTGAGTTACAAGCAAAGGACTAGTGCTTCCAACTGACCAGTTGACCGGGGGCTTTCTTCAAGAACTCCTCCATCCTCTGAGCTCCCTGAGTCAGCTCCACACTAGCCATACCCAGAACCCTTGACCTCTCTCTGTAGAGCCTTCTGGGCAGCCTGCAGGCAAACCAGACAGCAAGACAATAAACCAAACAAGCAGAGTGAATGACTAAAGAGAAACACAAAACACACTTATATTTTTGCCACTTAATGGTGGTACCAACTAATTGTACATACACACACACACACTGACACACACACGTATATAATGTATATAAGCAGGTATATATAAATACATGTATACATATATGACTGTATAATGTAAATAAAATTTTTGGCTGTGACCTGGCACATGAGAGAAGTCAGTTTCCCAGGAGTAAAGTCAGTGACTTCATCTGTATTTCCACAAGAAGCCTTGACACAAACCATGAGGACAAATAGAGAGTGAGGATTGTCAACAAAATGAGCCCTCAGGTATCCTAGGCCTGGCTCTCAGCAGAGATGTCAAATGAGTGACTCGTGATAGGTACATGGAAAGCATCACCAAGAAACTTAAAGATAGCATCATCCTTTGCTATACACACATGGAGAATGGTCTGGAGCCATGCTGCATTTCATCTGATCTTAGATGTGAAATCTCTAGGGCAGTGGTTCTCAACCTTGGCTGCACGTTAGAATCACCTGGGAATCTTTTTAAAATCCTGATGTCTGGGCCTCATCCTCCGGAAATTCTGTTTCTTTGTTACGGGGTGGGGCCACAACATTAGTAACAAAGAAACAGAATTTCCGGAGGATGAGGCCCAGAAATCAGGATTTTAAAAAGATTCCCAGGTGATTCTAATGTGCAGCCAAGGTTGAGAACCACTGCTCTAGGGTGAGGGGGTTCTTGAACTTTGTGTCCTTGAACTTTGCCTGGTGCAAAATGGATGCTTAAGTGCTTGAGAATAAATTTCATATATTTTACATTTCTCAGCAAGCTCAGCAAAGAGTCAGATGTCTCAGCCTAAAAAAGGCAGAAACCTTTACTAAGTAATCTGATGGGGGAAGTGAGAGAGCCCAGCAGAAGACGTCACCTCCACTTTCAGATCATCCTTCCCACCAGGTGATGAAGTCCGGGGAAAACTGCCCAAGCTGAGACGGGTCGGACAGTTGTGCCGCAGCTAAGGAGATCATATCTTTTTCATTATTTAATGTTCCACCGTTCAGAAGCAACATTTTAATTTATTTCCTTCTTTTTCCTATGTTTTCTTTTTGTCTTTATTTTACCAATAAATAAAATCTTTAAAAAACAACCAGATAGTTAGACCATACTCCAGATAAACTTTTTAAATGTCATTCCCCCATAGTTAATGTCACATTATTAAAAATGATAGACATATACTTTTTACATTACTGCATAATATTCCATCCTATGGATGTATATCCAACAACTATTTCCTTTATTCCTACTATGTGATGGGCAATTTTCAAGCCCGGGGTATATCAGAAATTACTCATCCACCTTCTGTAGAATGTTTAGATTGTTCACAATTTCTCACTATTAAACTAACACTAGGATAGACATATTTGTATATAAGAGGGCTTTGTATATTTCAAGTTATTTTCTTAGGAGAGATTCTCAGAAGTTGAATTACTGGGTCAAACAGGAACAATCTTTCTAAGATTCCTGACATGTTGTGCCAAACTGCCTTTCTCTATCAGAAGAGTGCCTATTGTACATCCTGACATTATTCAATTTTGTCACTAGAAAAAAAAAGTATATTATATATATATTAAAAATGTATTAATCTTATTAATTTGTTTACTTACTAGTTTTCTTATGTTTTTGAAGTGTTCCTTCCTTTGTGACTCATCTATTCATATCCATTTTTCTATTGGAGCCCATGCTGACTTAAAGGTTTGTATAAGTTCTCTAAATAGAGTAAGATATTTACTCTATCACTTTTTGAAACATATTATCTCTTTCTTACATAATATCTAGTATTTGTACCCTTTTGTTAATTTTAATAAAGATCATCAAAACCACACATGAATATAGTTTGAAAAGCAAATGATAGCACTATCAAGACAATGAGAAGATAACCAACGAAAGTGGGAGAAAATATTTGTAAATCATATATTTGATTGGAGCCTAGTATCCAGAATACATAAAGAACTTTTACAACTCATCAACACAAAGGAAAACAATCCAATTAAAAAACAGGTAAGGGATACAAATAAACATGCATCTAAACATGTATACTGGCTAATAAGCACATGAAAAGACAGTCAACATCATTAGCCATTAGAGAAAGGCAAATCAAAACCACGCTGAGCCCTCGCTGGCTTAGCTCAGTCCCAGAGGACTGAAGGGTCCTAGGTTTGATTCCGATTCTGGTCAAGGGCAGGGTCCACCCTCACCCTGGTAGGGCATGTGTGGGTGGCAACCAATCCATGTTTCTCTCTCACATTAATGTTTCTCTCTCACTGTCTCTCTCCATCCCTTCCACTCTTTCTAAAAATCACTGGGAAAAATATCCTCGGGAGAGGATTAACAAGAAATAAAAAATAATAAAAGCAGTGTTTCCAAATCCACTTCATATAATTTAAAACGCACACACACAAAACCAGGATGAGATACCACGTCATACCCACTAGAAAAATAATTTTTAGAAAATAACAGATGCTGACAAAGAAGTGTAGGAATTAGAGCCCTTGTACATTGTTGGTGGGAATGTAAAATGGTACAGTCACAGTGAAAAACACTTTGGTAATTCCTCAGAAAGTTAAACATAGAATTACCATCTGACCCGGTAATTCCACTCCTAGGGATATACCCAAAAGAACTAAAAACAGGTATTCCAACAAGTACTTGAACATTAATGTTCATAACATCACTATTCTCAACAGCCAAAAAGTAGAAGTAACCCAAATGTCCTTTTATTATTGCGTGGCTAAACAAAGGTGGCATTATTCGTGCAATGGAATAATACTCAGCCATAAAAAGGAATGAAGTACTGACACATACTACAACATGGATGAACCTCAAAAACATCATGCTAAGTGAAGGAAGCTGACACAAAAGGTCACATATTGAGTGATTCCATTTGCAGAAAACTTCTAGAATAAATCCACTAGAATAAATCCACAGAAAAGCAGACCACTGGTTGCCAGGAGCTGGGGGTTGGGGTGGAAGGAGACAGAGGAATGGGGAGGGACTGCTTAATAGTTATGTGGTTTCCTTTGGCAGGGGAATAAAAATGTCTTGGGACTAGACAGAGTAGTGGCTGCACAACACTGTGAATGTACTAAATGCCACTGAATTGTACACTTTAAAATGGTTAATTTTATGTTACATGAATTTTTACCTCAATAAAAAAATCAAGTGATAAGGACAGCTTCTAATATGCACTATCAGTCGTTTTTTCCCCTTCCATTCTCCCAATTCTACTTCCCAAAGGCAGTCTTGCTTTCAATATTTCTAATTAATATACTTACCCTATATCTTTATTTACTAATTTTAAATATTCCTAATGATTTCCTATTATGACAGATATATAATTCCCTCAGATCCAACCACCTTTCCTTCCTCACGTTCTCAATATGGTTATACAAATATTTCAGTTAAGTAATCAGTGTTTAAATTATAACTATACTAGAGGCCCAATGCATGAAATTCATGTGTGGGGGGGGGGGGGGCAGTCCCTCAGCCAGCCTGCACCCTCTCCAATCCAGGACCACTAGCTCCTAACCACTCGCCTGCCTTCCTTCCTGATTGTCCCTAACCACTCTACCTGCCTGCCTGCCTGATTGCCCCTGCCTCTGCTTGCCAGCCTGATCACCCCCTAATTGGTCCCCTGCTGGCCTGATCACCCCCTGACTGCCCCTCGGCTGGCCTGGTCACCCCTAACTGCCCCCCTGCCGACCTGGCCACCCCCTAACTGCTCCCCTGCTGGCCTGCCTAATTGCCCCTAACCACTCTACCTGCCTGCCTGATCGCCCCTAATTGCCTCTGCTTGCCCGCCTGGTCACCCCCTAACTGCCCCCCTGCTGGCCTGGTTGCCTCCTAACTGTTCGGAAGTAAGTCGGACATCCAGATGATGTTGGTCGACCCAGTCTAATTAGCATATTACCCTTTTATTAGTATAGATCAGTGGTTCTCAATGCTGCGGCCCTTTAATACAGTTCCTCATGTTGTGGTGACCCCCAATTTCATTGTTACAGATTGAACATAATTAAAGCATAGTGATTAATCACAAAAACAATATGTAATTATATGTGTTTTCCGATGGTCTTAGGCGACCCCTGTGAAAGGGTCATTCGACCCCCAAAGGGGTTGCGACTCACAGGTTGAGAACCGCTGGTATAGATAAATGTCATTCAGCACATAGCCAAGTGGAATACTATGATTACATTTTCCATTCTTGTTCAATTTTTTATTCCTTTTTTGGAGTTAATAATTCCTTTGTTATTCTACATACACGTTCTGAACTTTCCCCAAATACTCTACCAGGTAAGATATTCTGGGGGGTGTCTTGTTTCCAGAAGGCACCCCTCGCTCCACTTTTCCCAAATCTCATGCTCTCCTTGTCCTCTTGTCCTGCTGAAGTGCATCCTCCAGGAAAAAAGGATTCTCAGAGATAATTGTTTTTTGCATCTTAGATTATCTGAAAACACTTTTGTTATGCCGTCACACTTTATTCGTCATTCGGCTGGGTAAGAAATAACAGATTGAAAGTCATTTCCCCCTGGAATACTGAAGGCTTGCACAACTAGCAGCCAGTGTCAACTCTTGAAAAGTTCAGTACCATCCAATACTCATTCCTTTTCCTCTCTGGAAGCTTGTAGAATCCCCTCATTTACCCTGGTGTCCTGAAATTTCACAGTGCTGTACCTTGGGGTACCTTCTGGCATTTCCTGTTCTGGGCACTGGTGCTCTGAAGATGTGTTCTCCGTACAACTTCTTTGATTCCCTCACTTCTGATGTCGCCATTTCTTTCTAGAACTCTAAACATTCTGATGCTGAACCTTCTGAACTGATTGTCCAGGTCTCTTATCTGTTCTCTGTACTTTTTGCTACTTTGTAAGAGATTTCCTTGACTTTATCTTCTCTGACTTTATTTTCTAGTGAAATTTTGAGTTCCATGCCCTTTTGAACTCTAGAGAATACTATAGGGAAGTTTCTGAAGTTTTCTTCTGAACGGGCATTGTCTTTGTTTCTTACACACTGCTTTTTCCTGAGTGTTTATTTGAGTTCTTTTGTTCATGCAGAGGCTTGCCTTTCCTTATAAGTCAGCTAATCCTTAGTTAGCTGTTTATATGAATGACAAAAGCTCTGAAAAGTTAATTGGAGGTTCTGTGTGGAAGTCCCAGTGGTGGAACTCATCAACTGGTAAATTTGATTTTGAGGGGGGTGAGGGGGGGAGCCACCTCTCTCACTGGGCCTCCCAATCAGACTGTGGAGGGTTCTGCTCTGAGGCCTTGGGTTTCTCCAGAGAAGCATCTTCTAATCACCCACCTGGGAGGTAAATGCACTTGGCTCATCTAGATGGAGTGAAAGTTCTAGACTCACTCCCTTGTTTTCAGTACCGCGGTTCCCTACCCTCTGCCGCACAGAATTCTGAATTAGGGAGCTGATCCAGGTCAGTTTCTCCAATCTGGTCCACAGCTGCCAGATAAATATCTGGCTGCTGAAATGTGTGTGTGTGTGTGGGGGGGGGGGGGGGTGAGGGTCCAATTCTTACATACTGGTATCCTCTCCACCTGACTTTAGTCCTGCCTC
Source organism: Myotis daubentonii (assembly GCF_963259705.1). NCBI lineage: Eukaryota > Metazoa > Chordata > Mammalia > Chiroptera > Vespertilionidae > Myotis > Myotis daubentonii. Next base: position 33,951,061 of record NC_081843.1, read on the forward strand.
CTCTATTCCCACCCCCACCAACATGCCTCCAGGCTCAAGCCCATCTGGGCCCAGCAGGACATATTTGCTCTCCTCCTGTCAGCATCTCCTTCTATATGGTCTTTTTTTTTTTTTTATCCTCACCTGAGGACATTTTCCCACTGATTTTTAGAGAGAGTGGAAGAGAAAGGGAAAGACAGAGAGAAATATTGATGCGAGAGAAACACATCGATTGGTTGCCTCCTACACAGGCCCTGACCAGGCCCGGGGCCAGGGAGGAGCCTGCAACCGATGTGCCCTTGACCAGAATTGAACCCGGGACCCTTCAGTCCACAGGCCAGCGCTCTATTCACTGAACCAAACCGGCTAGGGCCATGGTCAGCAAACTGCAGCTCGCGAGCCACATGCGGCTCTTTGGCCCCTTGAATGTGGCTCTTCCTAAGCCTTAGGAGTACCCTAATTAAGTTAATAACAATGTACCTACCTATATAGTTTAAGTTTAAAAAATTAGGCTCTCAAAAGAAATTTCAAACATTGTACTGTTGATATTTGGCTCTGATGACTAATGAGTTTGCCGACCACTGGGGTGCTAGGGCATGCCAGCATTTCTTGAATTCTTTCCAAATGTGTTGTGGGTCTTTATCATTCTTATTTCTTTACTATTGTAGCAAATCTAGGAAGATAAAGGTGGGTAGCCAATTTGCTACTTGAGCTGAACTCCTTTTTTGGGGTTTGACATACGAAGCCTGTTAAGGGTTGAATTCTGTCCCCCAGAAAGAGATGTTTGTGTTTTTGTTTATTTGTTTGTTTGTTTGTTTTTTAATTATATTTTTACTAGGGGCCCGGTGCACGAAATTCGTGCACTGGGTGTGTGTGTGTGGGGGGGGAGTGTCCCTCAGCCCAGCCCGCCCCCTCTCACATACTGGGAGCCCTCAGGCGTTAACCCCCATCACCCTCCAATCGCAGGATCGGCCCCTTGCCCAGGCCTGACACCTCTGGCCTAGGCGTCCGGCCCAGGCAGCGGGGACCCGCAGCTGCAGCGGCCCCGCGATCATGGGCTTCGCTTTAGGCCCAGGCAAGGGACCCCCAGCTCCTGGGACTGCCAGCTTCGACCGTGCCCAGCTCCCATTGCTGGCTCCACCCCTACTTCCTGCTATCACTGGCCAGGGCGGCAAAGGCGCCTGATTCTCCGATCATGGCTGGGGGGCAGGGCAAAGGCGGCCCCAGGGCCGCCTTTGCCCTGCCCCCCAGCTCTTAGCTCCCCCCTGGGTTTCCGATCACTGTCAGTGGCAGGGGGCTTCTTCCTACTTTCCCTTTCGCCTCCCTGCATTGTGCCTATATATGCAAATTAACCGCCATCTTGTTGGCAGTTAACTGCCAATCTTAGTTGGCAGTTAATTTGCATATAGCCCTGATTAGCCAATGAAAAGGGTAGCTCGTACGCCAATTACCATTTTTCTCTTTTATTAGTGTTGATTGATTTCAGAGAGGAAGGGAAAGCGAGAGAGAGAAAGAGAGACACTTTTAAACATTAAAATGTGTTTTGATAGCCCTAGCCAGCTTGGCTCAGTGGATAGAGCGTTGGCCTGGGGACTGAAGGATCCCGGGTTCGATTCCGGCCAAGGGCACATGCCTGGGTTGCGGGCTCGATCCCTAGTAAGGGGTGTGCAGGAGGCAGCCGATCAATGATTCTCTCTCATCATTGATATTTCTATCTCTCTCTCCTTCTCCTTTCCTCTCTGAAATCAATAAAGAAATATATTTTTTAAAAATGTGTTTTGATATTTAGTTGGGCAAGATTCTCCTCGCTGCAATCTTTTTCAAAGTTTTAAAGTTACTCTCACCCAGTAAATTTTAGAAAAACATAAGTTCCAAAATAAATCCTACTGAGGTTTTGACTATATGAAATGGGAAAAGCTGACTATCTCTACAAATTCCATAGTTTCCACTAGAAACAAGTACATCTCTCCATTAATTCATCTACTTTATCTCTCAGTAGAGTTTTATAACTTTGATCAGGACCCCTCTGCCTAAAATATCTCACCCCATGAGTCACTACTTATCCTTTACCATACTTTGCATTTATAATATTCATCATTTTAATAATAAGAAAAGCAGCTAATATTTAGAGTGTTCACTAGGTGCCAGGTACTATCCTAAGTCACTTTATAAGCATCATCTCACTAAATTCTTGCAACCTATTATTTCTACTTACACATGAAAAAACTGAGACACAGAGAAATTAGTTCAAAGTCACAGTAGAAGAACCAGCTTTCAAATCCAGGCAATTTTACTCTGGAGCCCACGGTTTTATCTAAGATCAGTATTTTTACCATTCAGCTGTGAAAAAGAATGAGGAAGCCTTTTATATGCTGATATTTTAAAAATTGCTATTGGTGAAGTGAAAAAGCAAGATTCTGAACTATCACTTGTATAAAAAGTGGGGAAGAGGGTACTATCCCAATATCTACTTATATATAAAAATGTAACATTTGGAAGGCATAAAAAGAAATGAGTAAATGAGTAACTCCTTTGGAGTTAGGTAGGAACCAGGCAGTAGGGACAGGAGTGGAAGAGAGAGAGCCTTTTTTTTTTTTTTTTTAACCAAGTAAATGTATTACCTATTTAAAAATTGAGTAAATTTTTAAAAATGTATTTTATTGATTTCAGAGAGGGAGAGAGAGATAGAAACATCAATGATGAGAGAATCATTGATTGGCTGCCTCCTGCATGCCCTACACTGGGGATTTAGCCCACAACCTGGGCATGTGCCCTGACTAGGAATTGAACCGCAATTAGGTTCATAGGTCGACGCTCAACCACTGAGCCATGGCAGCTGGACAGTAAAAATGTTTTGAGTGAATGATTGGAGATTTCATAGATTCTTATAAAGAAATATTATGATCTTGCTGCTTTTGGTGAATAGGATCTGTTTTTATTATACTTTCAAGCTGGTTGTTGATATATAGAAAAGTATACTACTGATTTTTATGTCTTGCTCCCAGCACTTTTAGTCCTTATAATGAACTTGCTTTTGAATTCTAGTCTCTTTTGCATTGATTCTTCTAGGTTTTTACGATTCTAGACTGGTTCCATAAATGTGTTTAGACAGGTTGGGAATGAAAGTGGGGAACGGTGAGGACTGTAGTGAAGGGAAGAGTGCATTCTCCATATAAAGACATTAAGTTCCAATTTTTAAAAAAACACTTACTTTGTTTGGCATGGGCCAAACAAAACAAGCCCACAAAAGAATCCAGCACTTGGGATGCCAGTCTGTGGCCTCTGTTTGCAATATTGCCCATTCACTCACACTTTCTCCCTCTTCCCCTCAGCTACACCCCTTGGTCCTCCGAAGCCATCCTCAGGCCCACCTGCTCCCCACCCCCCCACCCCCCCCTGCAAAGCCTCCCTGGTTCCTCCAGTCTGCACTGAGCTCCTCTTCTCCATGGCTGTCAGGTTTGGAACCACTGCAAGCCAAGTGTGGCCCTGAGATAGTTAACCCTGCTTTCCTGGGCTCTTTCCACCAGTTTGGGATCCTCTGTTTCTGTGGTTATTGGGTTGCAGTTCAGCCCACCCGTTTCTCCTTGGGTCTAAGAGAAACTTGAAATCAACAATCAAGTCTGATTTACCCCTGACTCCTGGCTCCTGGCTCCGGGAAACCTTATCTGCTGAAGGCTGAATGCTCTCGGGGCAGGTTCTCTCCTTGGCAGGCAATCCAACGAACTCACTCATCCAGACCCTGACAGAACTTTGCAGAGCAAAGGACAGGATACCTGTCCTCCAGGGAACAGGCAGACCCTCCATGAGGGCAGAAACTAGTCTTTAAGCTGTCCCTTGGAGCAAGCCCTCAAACATATTTGTTGGTGGGCTGACATGGAGCTTACCATCCATACAGTCACAAAAAATGGAGCCACAGCAGAGACAACAGACAACATCGGAGGAAAACCAACCAGAAGGGGCTTAGGAGAAAGTCTGTGAGAAAGTCTCGTAGGGCTACATAATCCTGGTAGGGAGTGGCCTGGCCAAGGCTATGAGAGCATTCACATTTCATTCTTGCAAAAACTCCACCACATACAGTTGTCCTCATTGTAGAAATGAGAAAATGGAGACTGGGAGAAGTGAAGTAGTTTGCCCAAGATCACACAGGGAACATGCCTTCCAGCCAGAGCTGAGACACTGATCTTTGACTCTATCTCCAGTGTTCTTTCCTGAGAGATTCTGGGAGGAATTTTGAGGAGAAGTAGCAGGGGTTTAAATAATCTTGTTACAGAAGACCGGAGAAAAACTAAACCACACAGAGAAAGGGAGTTACATCTTAATTATTAAATTCTGCGCAGGCCCAGAGAAAAATGTGTCTCTCAAATTCTGAGGGCTTCCCCCACCACCACCATGGAGGAAACGTTTTCTATTTATTCTTTTTCCAGTCCTTCGTCTCCCAAATTTGGAATGAGACTTTCAGGCCTTCTGAGAAAGAAGGCCTGCGTGCTGGGAAGGGTCCATGAGACCATATCTCAAGCCAGCACTGACAACTCTGTCTGGGGCATAGTTTATGGCCTCTCTGGAATGGGAGTAGTCTTATTTTCCTTATTATTTAAGCAAGCAAGCATTTACAGAAGCCAAAATAGCAGGGTTAAAATTTCAAACAGCAGTTGTTATATAAGATGGATGCTTCATTCGAACCTACAGAGGAGAAGCCTGGCACCAATTGCTGTCCCACTGCACGGTGGTGGGGGCCGAGGACGCAACAGTAAATAACACAGATTCTTACTACGCTCATGGAGTCCCCATTGGCAGTGGAGGGAGATAGATGATTAAACCGGAAAACAAATAACATGTAATTTGGAACCCTCGTTCTCAAAAACCAAGTAAAACTTGAGCTCTGGAAGGCCTAACAAAGGCAAAAATAAAAAGATGTCCCCAGGGATGTCTTCATAATCCAAGGCACATGCAGAACCCCACAGAATATAATCTATACCAAAGGGAGACTCACAAAAATGACAAAAGTTACAGGGAAAACCAAATGCTACACAAAGAGAACATTCAACAAAGAGAGCGAATACTCCAGAAACTATAAATAATAGTCTCCTGAAAGGGACTTTAAAATACGAATGTTTAAAATAGTCAATGAGACGAAAAAAGAAATAAAAACCATGCAGCAAAAAAATAAGATATAGTAGAAAAAGAGCAAGTGAATTTAAAAAAAAAGTAGGAATTCTAGAAATCAAAAGTAGATTTAGATGCAACAAAAGAGAAAATTAGGGGATAGGAAGATAAATCTGAGGAAATCACCTAGCATGAAAAGGAAGAAAAATAGATAGAAAATATATAGAGAAATTGAATAAAATGAGAAGTCCCATCATACACTTTCTAGGATTTTCAAAAGGGAGAATAGTGAAAAAAATCGGAGTGATCATCAAAGAAATAATGGCTGAGAATTTTCCAGAATTACAATATAAATGAAACCAAGTCCCAAGAATAATAAACTAAGACACCTGGTGCACATAATGTACCAGATTAAAAGCAGAGAATACTGAAAACCATTAGAGAGAAAAGGCAGATTATCCACAAGGGACTAACAATTAATTAAACTAGTCAAATGCCTGAAGACAACATAATAATAGCTTCATATCATTGGAGAAAAACAACAACAACTATGTATCAAGAAGGCAGCAGGGTCCTAATCCTGTTCTATCTGCTATTCCACCTCCATCCTGTATCTCAGCAGCTCAGGTAGCAGAAGCAGGAGAGTCCAGGTTGCTCGCTTTGGGAAGGTTCTCACCATGGTACCCACAGGCCATGTCCCCTGACCCCACTGGGTCCACAGTCACTGCTTGCACCCAAGATGACAATATGGAAAGTCAATGCTGTGGAATGGGCAGGCATTAAGGGAAAACCCCAAAAGATCAACAAATAGTCATTTAACGTGACCTTGAAAAAAAGAGAATCTTAGGCAAAAGAAAAACTTTTTAAAGGCAATAAGGATAAATCTTCAGATCAAAAAAGTCTCGAAAAAAGGGCAAAGGAAGCAAAAGAAAATGGTCAGAGGAGGATCATCAAGTAGACTAAAGCTGACATAACAACAGAACCAGAATCTAAAAATGAGGATATTTCAGGCTCCAATGCAGTGGGAAACAAAGCTATCTTAGGCCAGTCTGAGTGATGGTTCTTACATACCTCTCTCCTATAATTCTTAGAAGCAGCTTCATCAACTATTTTAGGAATGCAAATTTTCTGTAGTTCCAGAAACATTTTTAAGAAGCATGGAACCCACCTTATCCTGTACTTTAATACATCTTTAAGTAAGTACAAATGCCTTTTTAAGAGGGAAAATCATGTGCTGATTAATTTCAGTAAAAACAGAAATTAGTGGAATGTTCCATTAAAGGAGGTTTTGTTTTATGTAAACTTAACATTCCATAGACTGTGAAGGGCATAATAAAAAAAAATCCTCTAAAACACACATAGCCCAAATGGCAGTCATTTAAAATGGCCCATCTTTCATATTTGTGTTTTTCCCTACTATTACTGCCTCTGTGTCTTCTATATGGTCGTTGTCTCCTCATCAGAATCGCAAACTATCTGTGGCAATATCCTGCAAGGGAAGGTCCGGAGTTTCCCCAAACCTGTTAATGTGCTGTGGATATAATGCGTAAGATATCACATCCTGTGTTATCAGGACATTCCTCACAACAGGCTTAAGAGTTGGCGATATGGAAAATCCTGAGCTCTGGTGTCCTCTACTTGCGGATAAACTGTCTCCAAATATTATGCTGGAACAGCAATTGAGTAACTCTTTAGCAAAATATTGCAGCTACATTGTATAGAGTTTTTAATACTAGCATTAATTAAATATGTTTGTGTGCTGAGGACAAAAGAGGCAAAAATAAAATCTTGGTTATAAAAGAAAAAAAAAGATGGTGAAATGTAGAAACCTTCAGGTATGCTTAGACTAAGAGAGTTCACTGCACAGAGCTTCTTACAGGAAGAGCTACTAAGTTCTTCTCCTAAAGAGATGTCAGTTCAGCCCCAAAGAAAGTTCAGAATTCCTAGAATAGTCCTACTTATATTCTAGAACAGCGGTCGCCAACCTTTCAGACCTCTCGGATCACCAGTGGCCCGCGGACCACCGGTTGGCAATGCAGTTCTAGAAGAAACATTTGAGAAACAAAAACATCATTCCCAACGTTTTATACTCTCTTGGCATTTTCACCACCCAGTGAGCCAGAGGAGAGAGTAGGTAGAAAGCCCCTAAGCCTCAATCCATGCCACTGTGACCAGGGTGAGTGGAATTTCAGTCTAGACCTCTCTCTGAGGCATGAACTGTTTCCTGGCCTCTGCAGCCAATATCACTTTACATCAGTAAGGATCCAAGGGCCCCATCCCACTTTTTTCCAACTGTACCACCTGCTGCTTGTCAACCAGCACTTGAGAGAAAATGATGTTACCCCCCCACCCCCCGGCCACTGCTGGTCCTGGGGCTGGGGGAAAGCAGCTCTCACTGACAGGCTCCTGAGCATGGCTCTCCCAGCCTTCGTGGGGAGGGCACACTGGTCAAGGTCACTCTCTAGGGCAGGAAGCATGTTTAAATAGAGAGGAGAAGGAATTATCAAGAAATGACTCCCTGACCAAAAAAAAAAAAAAAAAATCTAAACCCAAGCCCCAAACTGGTGACGGACATCCGGTGACTCCATCATGAAGACACTGACCTCACACCATTGCTCTGCTCCCTGCGGACCCGCAGAAAATCTGGTGCAACTTCACTCTTTTTTTCAAAAAAAAGTACTTTCTTCCCCTGCCTCTCTGTTCAGACATAACATCATCAACACAGCTCTTTAAATATCTCTGCCGGGAGGCTATATTTAGTGACTGTTTGGCCCTTAAAATGAGCCTGATTTCCTGTGGCAAAAAGTTCTCAGCAACTAGGAGAGAGGCCCAGAGAATTCTGAAGCACTGACAAACAGCTCTAAAGCGTGCGATGTTCAAACATTGTCAGAAAAGGAGTTAACTTGCTTTTCTGGATAAGTGACGAGCATTCAAGAGGGGGAGAAAAGTCATAATAGGAGGGTATGTCTGGTCGGAATGCTTCCAAATTCATCCCAGAGAACAGACTGACATAAGGTAACTATTTGAGCCAAAAATCATATGTGGTATGATATGTGGCATGAGAAGGCACCAGTTACTCACTCACACATTTACTCACTCACCCACTCACACACTCCATTCTCTATTCACTCATTCATTCACTCACCACATCCGGACATTTCCCTCTAGGCAAATTCCTGTGGTCTATATAGTAAGAGCTCTAGGTCATGGGCAATCAAGAAACACAAACCCTGGGACTGGAAGGCCTTCCCTAGACAGGACCTTTGGAGGGACACAAAGCGAATGCTGTGGGGAACCTGGAGCGTGGTGGGCACTTCCACTGGAAGACTTCAGGCGGAGAGGAAGTAACAGTCAGTACCGGCTCCTGCTCTGGACCCTCTCATTCAACCCACTCATTGAGCCCAGATGTCAGTACATTATCCCCTACTACACATGAGCAACTTTCCCAAGGTCCCCACAAGATAATAATAACAAAAGTGGAGCCTGGCAGGTGTTGCTCAGTGGTTGAGCATCAACTTATGAACCAGGAGGTCAACGGTTTGATTCCTGGTCAGGGTACATGCCCGCGTTGCAGGCTCAAACCCCAGTAGAGAGCATGCAGGAGGCAGCCTATCATTGTTTCTCTCTCATCCACGTTCCTATCTCTCTCTCCCTTTCCTTTCCTCTCTAAAATCAATAAAAACATACATATATATTTTTTAAAAGTGGAGCAGGAACTAAGACTGTCTGGCTACAAAGGGCTTAACTCTGAATCCCAGGCCCACTGCAACAGGTGGGGGCTGACAGAGTGTGTCCGCTGGCCTGCACACAAAGCCCTGCTCTGTTTCTGCCTCCAAGCCTGGCCACACGAGGCAGCTCCTCTTCGGAACAGTCACCAGACCTTCTGCCTCCTCTGATGCCGCCTGGACTAGTCATACTTTCCCTCCTCAGAACCGCCATCCTGTCCCTCTGTGTGTGGGTCTCCAGTGTCCCCAGGATGACCCAAGGGAGCAAGGGAATGCACATTTACTTAGTTGTGACTAAGGTTTGCCAAGCAACATGCCATTCTTTTTTTTTTTTTTTAGCATTCTAATTGGAGATAATTTTAGACTTTCGGAAGAATTGCAAAAATAGTACAGAGTTCCCGTACATCTTTGCCCAACCTCCATTTATATTAACTAACATCTTACGTAACTGTAGGAAAGTCATCAAAATGAAGAAATTAACCTTGGTACAATACTATTAATTGCACTACAGAATTAATTAGGATTTCTCCAGTTTTCCCACTACTGTTCGCTTTCTATTCTAGAATCCAGTCCAGGATCCCCACCTTGTATTAATTATCACATTTCCTTAGTCTCCCCCAGTCTGTGACAGCTCCATAGTCTTCCCTGGTCTTTCCTGACCTTGACATTTTTGAAGGGCACTGGCCAATTATTTTGTAGAACATACTTCAATTTGGGTTTATGTGTTTTGTTGTGATTAGTTGAGGTTATGCAATTTTGGCAAGAAAACCACATATGTGACCTGCCCAACTCAGTGTATCTTGGCAGGAGTCATTTATTTTGATGCATTACCTTCTTGAGTTTCTCTGGATCCTCAGGGCAATCCACAAGACAGTTTTGTTATTCCCTGTTATACAGATAGGAAAACTGAGGCAAAAAAATTGAGGCATTTGCCCAAGGTCACAGAGGTGGTAAGTAGCACAAACAGGATTTGAACCCAGTTATGTCTTTGGATGCTTCTATTCCACACCAAACTGTTACTTCGATTCTAATTTAAAATACTTCATATGACTTTAAATAAATATAGGAAGTTGGACTTGGATATTTAATCTAATTATTCCTAGTCCTACTAGTATGATTCTAAAATCAATGAATGAACAATAAGAATAACAACTAACATTTGTTGAGCACCTACTATTTGCCTGGCATAGTGCTTCATCTTGTATACATAAGATAGCTTATCAAATTCTCCCAACAACACAATGGAGTAGATAATCCGGGATGCAACCCTTTATTCCAAACTCTTGAGACAAGTGTGTTTGAGATTAGAATTTTGGGGTCTAGGAAACACCCTCTATTCAAACATAGTAATACCTTTGCAGCATATCATGACCATTCATTCTAAGATGGGCCTATAACAAAGACTGCAAGTAGACAGGCCAAGACAAGTGCAAATGTGGTGTCAAATTCTGAAAAGAACTTCAGGTTTCCAGAGCTTTGGGAATTCAGAATAGCAGATTAGGGATTGTGGGCCTGTACTATTATGTAGAGTTGTGGATAAATAATACGTAATAAGTACATAGAAACCCAAGCAAACAAGGATAATTAATTACTCCAGGACTAATGAAAATTTATGCAGGGAAGGAAAAGATATCAGAGTACAGTAGGGGCTCACCTGCCCCTAGCATTTACAGGGTCATGATCAAGTTGACACTGGATACAGAGTTAAAATTCTAGGGACAGGTCAGGGAAAGTGTTTGCCATGTGGGTGGGAAGAGCACATGTGGGAATGAAAGGTAGATCTTTATCTTCCATAATGGTTCATAATAGAGGCTATAATGAAAGCAGTTTAAAGAAATGAAACTGCTGTTTCTGGGGAACAGGAAATGGTTGGGGAAGGAGGAAGAGCTGGGCCAGCAGAAGGCTGGTTTTTGCTAACAGGCCTGTATAACTAACTGACTCCTGCAACTATGTAAAGGTATACTGTTAATGAAAATAAAATCATACAACTACACGGGCAGAGTCACAAATCCAAGTGTTCTGACCTGGGGCCAGTGTCCTTCCCTCCCATCTGCACCCTTGCTTCAGCCTAGACCAGTGGTCGGCAAACTCATTAGTCAACAGAGTCAAATATCAACAGTACAATGATTGAAATTTCTTTTGAGAGCCAAATTTTTTAAACTTAAACTATATAGGTAGGTACATTGTTATTAACTTAATTAGGGTACTCCTAAGCTGGCCTTTGCTAAAAACGTCCTCAATCTGATTGAGGTACATTCACTGAGGTCAACCCCTTCCAACTCTCCCATCCACATTCGTCTTGTATACTTGTTTCGTCTCTCTTTTGTCACCCGCGTGCGATTTGCAGACGCGACTAGCACTAACCACTGCACAACGTCATGACTGCTGACTGACTGGCTCACTCAACTCGTGCATGAATCACGCACACCTCCCCCGCGCTGTGTATCCCGCAGCTCGCCTGCGCTGCGTCTCCTGTCGCCGGACCGACTGACACCCCCCACTTTTTCTAACGCCACTTCTTCAAAATAGACTCGCCCAGGCCGAAAACCAACTTCTGTGCATGGGCCATGAAGTTTCAATCGCACTATACGTGCGCGCCCGCACGTGGTATTTTGTGGAAGAGCCACACTCAAGGGACCAAAGAGCTGCATGTGGCTCGCAAGCCACGGTTTGCCGACCACTGGCCTAGACAATTCTCTCTGCATGCTCTCCGTCATCTTAGCGGTCAATTCTGATCCAGCCTGTGCCATGATGTCTTTCTTGGGGCCTTAGAACCAGAAATGCAGATTCCTCCAAGCACACAGTCTAGCCTTGGCCCTGTGCAAAGGCAGGCCAGTGTGTTCAGGTCATGGCCCAGGAAAACACATCCTGAGATCTCCCGGTGGTAATTCTTCCTGTGGTTCTGCACACCTCAGTGCCCTAAAGCCCAGTGCGAGTCCTCATCCAGATGTTCCTCACTGGAGGGGGTGGGCACTTCATTAGAGCACAACTCAGGCCTCATCGGGAGCAGATAAACCAGGAGACCTATCCTGTGCCAAATAGTGCACTAGCCCCAAACTGATGTTACTAAGAACTAGTAAGAGAGTAATAATAAGAGCTGACATTTCTGAGTGCTTGCTACATGGGAGGCAATGCATTGTGCATTTTTCATCTATTATGTCATTTAATCCTTTCATCAACCCTATGAGGTAGGTGTTTTTTGCTTGTTTGTATACTTAGATGCTCTTTCAACAGCCCTCCACTTCACTGATTCAGAGTAACCTATGCCAGCCAGTGCCTCTGGAAAGCATTTTGCCTGGGACCCACGGCAGGTGAACTGCCTGGCTCTAAAGCCCACGCTCATCACCTCTACAGAATCTTGGAGCACAACGTGGACCCAGACACAAGCCTGGGTCTGCCTCAAATCTGGGCAGTGACTTGCAGTATGGAGCCTGGGCAAGTTATTTTTCTTTTCCAAGCCTCACTTTCCTCTATGAAACTAGATTGAATCAAAGGTCACACCTCAGATAATGACAGAAACCAGGGAGGTAAGGTCAATGCAAGAAGCAGGCTGGTAGAAGACCGAAGTATTTATGCCCTGGTTGCAGGTTTCAGTTTATTCAAAATAATAATAACAATAAAATACACACATCTGCAGCTGCTAGCTTGAATCTTTTATATTCTTTCCAGCTCAACCATCTCTAAGTCAAATAGATTTTAGTAGGTTGGGCCACAGGTTTGCTATAATGGCATCATTTTAGACATTCCATGTGTCTTCTGATTTAGTGTCTAAGAACTTTTCTAGACATTATATTTTTTACTAGAGGCCCGGTGCACCAAAATCATGCACTTGTGTGTGTGTGGGGGGGGGGGGGTGTCCCTCAGCCCAGCTTGCACCCTCTTGCAGTCTGGGAGCCCTCGGGGGATGTCCGACTGCCAGCTTAGGCCCACTAAGCTGGACATCCTTAGTGCTGCCCTGGAGGTGGGAGAGGCTCCCACCACCATTGCCACTGCACTTGCCAGCTGTGAGTCTGGCTTCTGGCTGAGCAGTGTTCCCCCTGTGGGAGCACACTGACCACCAGGGGGCAGCTCCTGCATTGAGCATCTGCCCCCTGGTGGTCAGTGCATGTCACAGTGACCGGTCGTTCCACCATTCAGTTGACTTGCATATTAGCCTTTTATTATATAGGATATGTTACAACCTAAGGCTAATAGGCTAACACTAGGAAGGCTACCACAGATGAGAAGACACTCCCAACATTGTGAGTGTACAGCCTGTGCAGATGTACCTGGCAGTCCTAAGCACAAGGCAGAGGATGGTGCCTGGGCAGAAGGGACCAACTAACTGTCCTGTAAGTCTTCTGAGTGAGTGACTTTGAGAGGCCAGTTCTTTAGGGGGACATGGGTCCATCTGACCAACACCCATAAAAACTAAGTGCAGCCAGGAGGAAAGGCCCCTTAGGGATGGGAAAGACGAGCAGAATTTAGTGTGGAAGCTGAGAATCAGCACAGTAAAGCTGGAATAACAGGGGCCAGGTGTAATCAAAAGGCAGCCAACCCTGACGGGGCTGCTAACTCAGTAACTGCACTGTCACAGAACCACCAATTCTCTAACCCCTTGGGGAAATCTTGTCCAAGCTCCTTCATTTCACAGGCCCTGACTGAAGACCTATAGAGGGTAGGGAGCATGGCCAAAGGAAAAACCACTGCTGGAAACAAGGCATCCCGACTCTTCATCCAGTGCTGCAGGAGCTGCTGGCTGCTTGGCAGCTAAGCCCAGGAACACTGGGGCATTCAGACCACGACCGTGGGCCTATGTATCAGGACACAGCAGGCCCACCTGAGGGGAAGCCAATCATTATTCCCGCCTCTGCTTCCTGACTTTAAGTCAGCTCTCTTTCTAGCAGAGACACCATCATGATCCTATAGTACCGCGGGGATTTCCCACTCACTTTTTAAAATAGACAGCACAGTACTTCATCAAAAAAACTTGTTTAAGGTTAAGTAAATTATATCTGTGATCCTCAAACTTGGAACTGCACCAAGAAACTCCAGGGCCCAGCAGGAAAGAATGTTTTGAATAGGCTGCTGAATTGTTTTTCCAGGATAAAACTTCTGTGAATACGTGCCAAGTGTGGAAATCCAACGTTTCATCTATGACCACAACGAGCACAAATGAAATAGTAAGTGTCCCTCTAGGTTTAGAAGCGTAGCCCGTCTGTGCATCGAGGCATGGGCTCCGTTAGGCCTCTTGCCCCGGAGCATACGTTACCTGTTAACATCCCGTAGTAGGTGTTATTGCTGCCGTAACAAATCACCGCAAATTTAGCAGCTTAAAACAACACCCATGTAACATCTCACAGTTCTGGAGGTCAGAAGGCCAATTGGGTCTCACTGGCTAAAATCAAGGTGTCAGTGGGGCGGTGCTCCCTATCAGAAGTGCTAGGAAAAATCCCCTTTTGTGGTCATTCCAGTTATTGGTATAATCTAATTCCTTGTATTTAGAGATCCAAGGTCCTGTTCCCTTGCTGACTGTCAGCCAGAGGCCACCCTTAGCTCCTAGAGGTCTCTCTCCAGTCCTTGCAGGAGGGCACCTGCATCTCAGAGCCAGCAACAGCATGTCGACTCCTCGCACATGCACTCTCTCAGCTGCATCCCTCTTCTGCTGCAGCCAGGAAGGTTCTCTGCTTTAAAGGGCCTATGTGATTAGATTGGGCCCACCTAGACAATTCAGGCTACTCTCCCTTTCTTAAGGTCCTTAATTACATTTGCAACGTCCCTTGTAGCATCACAGCTTCAACAGGTGCATATGTTGATGGGGTAGGGCTGGTGGTGATTATTCTGCCCACCATATCCCATTTCACGCTTCTGAGCCACAGAAGGAACACTGATGAGCCCATCTACGGACACAGATCAGAAATATTGTCTCTCAGTCCACTGGCTCTGGTTGTACCTGGCTGGATGTAAAAGTCTTTCTCTGTAAATATGTCCCTCCCACTGAACTCTCCACTCCTAAAGCACACTCACCTTTGTCCTACCAGTGTTGCCAAAATTTGTGTTTCAGTCCAATGGGACACAGATCAAATACACTCACATGCCTTGGAGCAGGAATGGTGACTATTCCATTTTCTGTTAGAGTAACAACCACATGCATCCTTAATATGCATCATTAGTTCATTCAACAAACATTTATTGACGTCCTACTGGGTGTTGAACACTGCGCTTAGTGTGGGGAGGCCTACAAAGAAAGGCTAAGCTACAGGGAAGCTCATAGTCCAGTGTGGGACAGACAACCAGAGAAACACGCAGAAATACCATCCAATAAATTGGCCTGGAAGAGTAAGGGCAAACCTCCCAGAGGAGGGGCCATCAGAGGTGGGACGTAAAGGTGAATAAAGTGGAAGAGGCATTCTAAGCAGAAAAGAACTGCCTGGGAAAACACAGGGGAGTGGAACAGGGGGCTATGCTGGGAGCACGCCAAGGGCTTGGTGAGGCTGGGCTGCAGGGGCGTGGAGTGGCGGGACATTAAAGTTGACAAAGTTTGGCTCTGTGTCATGCCAACAAGCTTGAGTTTTAGTTTAGAGTAATGCATAATAAACAGAGGTTTTTAAAACATGAAGTCATAGAAGCAATTGTGCCTTTTATTTGTTTTTTTAAATATTTTTATTGATTTCAGAGAGGAAGGGAGGGGGAAAGAGAGAGAAACATCAATGACGAGAAAGTATCATTGATCGGCTGCCTCCTGCACACTCCCCACTGAGGTTCGAGCCCACAACCCAGGCATGTGCCCTTGATCAGAATCGAACCTGGGATCCTTCAGTCCGCACGCCAATGCTCTATCCACTGAGCCAAACCAGCTAGGGCCAATAGTGCCTTTAATATAGAACTCAGGGCTGGCCGGTTTTACTCAGTGGTAAGAACATCAGTCCTCAGACCAAAGGGTTTCAGGTTCGATTCCTGGTCAAGAGTACATACCTCAGTTGTGGTTCAATCCCTGGCCCTGGTCGGGACTTATGTGGGAGGCAACCAACTGATGTGTTTCTCTCCCTTCCACTCTCTCTAAAAGCCAATGGAAAAAATATCCTCACTCCTTGGGTAATGATTAAAAAACAAAAAACAAAACAGAACTCAGACAGCCAAGGAAAGGGTAGATCTCAAGAGGTGGAGGGCAGGAAGGCCAGCTGAGCCATGTAATAAACAGTTCAGGCTAGAGATGAAAGGCTGAAATAAGGCAGAGGTAGTGGCGGGGGAATGAGAGAGAGATGGAGAACAATCAAGGAGACAGCAGCACCAGGGCTCTGTGAGGAGCTGCAGGGGTGTAGACTAGAGGGGTGTCAAGGGTGACTGGGAAAATTTCAGCTGGAATGGCCAGGGGTGGCTTATAAATGGAAATTCTCAAAATCTGAGAACAAAGGAGAATAATCAAGCTTGTGGCAGGAGATAGAGTTCAAGGTTAGGTGTGTTGGGTTTTTCTTATTAGCAGTAATGGGCCCAGGCTGTAACTGCTAAGATCCCATCTGGAATAAGGATCTCAAAGGAAACAGAAGATCTCAAGCCACTTCCAAGCATGAGCCAGGGAGCTGACATTCAATAGGAAGTCCGCAGAGAACCACCCAGTTACGTCAGAAAGCTGGTCTCTTCGGGGTTCTTTTTGGTGGCTCCCAATGTGCTCATGAGAACCCAAATTCACAGCCCCATCAGGGCTCACAGTTCAGAACTGGGACCAAAAATGGCTGATGCCCATTCAGTTCTTTATTCAAAATACTTTACCCTTCATTCCACATACCCTTATCAAGAGTTGCTCAGAGCTAGACACTGCGCCAGGAACCTGAGGTTATAAGATGAATAAGGCACTCAACATAGATTTTTTTAATGTCTACTAAGTGCCAAGCCTGGAGAAGTGGAGCCCTGGGCTGACCTGTTCCTCTAGGACAGCGGTTCTCAACCTGTGGGTTGCGACCCCTTTGGGGGTCGAACGACCCTTTCACAGGGGTCACTTAAGACCATCGGAAAACACATATATAATTACATATTGTTTTTGTGATTAATCACTATGCTTTAATTATGTTCAATTTGTAACAATGAAATTGGGGGTCACCACAACATGAGAACTGTATTAAAGGGTCGCGGCATTAGGAAGGTTGAGGACCACTGCTCTAGGGGAAGTTGCCCTGGATCTTGCTCAGAGAGGAAACCACACAGCTCATGCCTGTGTTTCTGAAGGATTATGGAAAATGGGAGGAAAGAAATAGCATCAGTCAAGATACATCCAAGGAAAACCAAACAGAGAAGGCATTTGCTTCCAGCCCAAAAGGGGAGAGGGGACATATGAGAGGAGAATAAGACATAATAACACACAGAACAACTGCATTATGGGCTGGCCCCATGGACCACACGGCCAAATACCTCAAAGAACCACTGTGAGAAGACTAGCATTTCTACCATGTTCACAGGTGACATTCCCCAAGTTCCTACATTCTCACAGTGGCTCCTCATCGCTCCATTATGCATGACCTAATCTAAATCTTTGCAACATGAGCTAAACTTGAAACTGTATTCCAAAAGTCCACCACCTAGTTCTTTGATTTTATTCAAATGTGCTTCTTTTGAGCCTGGAGACACCCTTTCTTCTCTCATTCAAGAACTTTTCACCACCTAATTTATTTTGTATTTCACGGACATCCGGAGCCTTAGCTGGTGCAAAGCCCTCTGCTAGATGCTGGGGCAACTGGCTAAAACCTGGGTGAGAAACTTAGAGCCCATCTGCCACTGAGGAAGGGGGACATGAAACAAATGAACGGAAGCCAAGGGCAACATGCTCAGTGCGGGCTAATGATAGGCCCCCACTTCCCGGCTGCATGTTACAGCAGTGCTCGGAAGATGCTTGTATATGCATGATTCATAAATCAAAAGCTTTCCAGTTCTAGGGCAACATCAGAAATGCTTTCACAGTGAAGGCTGTATTTGAGAGAGACCTCAACTATGTACGTGGCAGGTTCTTAGCCTCCTCAAGACATTGTCTCCTATTTGCTAGGAGGAGGTGTTGTTTTTTTTAAAATCTTTTGTATTTTGAAATATAAGTAGAGATAACTACACAAAACAAAAATGTACTGTACAGGTAATAAATTATCATAAACCACCACCCAGGCCAATAAACAGACTGAAGACAGCACCTCAGAAGCTCCCTGTGCCCACCCTCCCAATCACTAACCTCCCCCTGCACCCAAGGATAATCTTTTTTCTGGACTTTTATGGTAATCATTCCCTTTATTCCTTACAGGTTGTTTTTTTTAAATATATTTTATTGATTTTTTACAGAGAGGAAGGGAGAGGGATAGAGAGTTAGAAACATCGATGAGAGAGAAACATCAATCAGCTGCCTCCTGCACACCCCTCACTGGGGATGTGCCCGCAATCAAGGTACATGCCCTTGACCAGAATCGAACCTGGGACCCTTGAGTCCGCAGGCCGACGCTCTATCCACTGAGCCAAACTGGTCAGGGCTATTCCTTACAGTTTTAAGCAGCACACCTTAATACTGGTTTAGCTTTGCCTGTTTTTAATTGTTTTCCTTTATTATTTTTTCCTTTTTTTATTTATTTCTTCTTTTTTTCTTCTAGATGTTTCCTGCATGGTTTGTCTCCTCCGGCATTGTCCACAGGACTCTGAGAAGCTGTAGGGATGTGCAGGCGCAGACTCAAGGACCGGCTTTCTCTCCAGTGTTGTGGCAAGGGACTGTACATCCTGGGGCACAGCCTTATGCCCACCCCTTGATGCCACCTGGTCAGAGCCCCAGGACGAGTGACCTCCTAGACCAGTGATGGCGAACCTTCTGAGCTCGGCGTGTCAGCATTTTGAAAAACTCTAACTTAACTCTGGTGCCGAGTCACATATAGAAATTTTTTGATATTTGCAACCATAGTAAAACAAAGACTTATAATTTTGATATTTTATATATTTAAATGCCATTTAACAAGGAAAAATCAACCAAAAAAAAATGAGTTCACGTGTCATAGGTTCGCCATCACTGTCCTAGGGTGATCCACGTTGGAGCTTCGTTGCCTTTTAAACCTGATATAAAGGGAAGAATATAGAAAGTGTTCTTTTGGGCCTGCCTTTTTTGTAAGACTCATGCATGTTATTGAATGTAACTATAGTTTATTCATTTTCATTGTTGTATAACATCCCAGTAAGAGACTATATCACAACTTATTTATCTGTCTATGGCCAATGGACTTTTAGATTGCTTCCAGTTTGGTGCTATTACAAAATATGATTATGAATATTGTTCTTGGTGCATGCATTTCTGTTGAGTACTCAGCTACAGTGGAATTGCTGGTTACTGAGTGTGCGTATCTTTTTTTTTACATATATTTTATTGATTTTTTACAGAGAGGAAGGGAGAGGGATAGAGAGTTAGAAACATCGATCAGCTGCCTCCTGCACACCCCCTACTGGGGATGTGCCTGCAACCAAGGTACATGCCCTTGACCAGAATCGAACCCGGGACTCTTCAGTCCGCAGGCCGACGCTCTATCCACTGAGCCAAACCGGTCAGGGCGAGTGTGCGTATCGTTAATTTGAGGATAATACCAGACTGTTTTCCAAAGCGGCTGCTCACTGCAGAGCCCCAGCAGTAGTGCATGAGCGTCTTCATGCTTCACATCTTTGCCGACGCTTGACACTGGCAGGTTTTTTTCATTTTTATTTCAACTACCCTGATGGGCAGATAGTGAATCATGTTGTAATTTTAATTTGCATTTCCCTGGTAACGAATGAAGTTGCACACCTTTTCATGTGTTTATTCACCATTTGTTAATCCTCTTTTGTGAAGTTCCTCCTGCCTATTTGTCTATTGGGTTGTCTTTTTCTTTTTTTTCTTATAAGTTTTTACATATTCTGGATACAGCCACTTTGATGGTTATATTTGTTGCAAAAGTCTTCTGTGAGGAACTTCAAATGTCCAGATAAATCAATTGGAAAAGACCCAGGGGGAAAAAACCTCTGTATCTTTTCTAACTTAGCAGCTCCACACCACACTTCAGCTTTAAAGGGAGATGTGAAAAGGAAAGTATACAATTTGAGATTAGACTCACCAGGTTCAAACCTCAGATCAGCCACTTCCTCAGTGCCATTAAGGCAAGTCACTTAAGCTCTCTGGGCCTCAGTGTCCACACTTAAAAACTGACCATGATCACCTACTGCATGGTTGCTCTGTGGTTTAAAAAAAAGGTTATGTGTAATTGTGCTTTATAAACTACAGACAGTGTTAGTTGTTGTTAAATCAGAAGCCATCAGCCACACTAGCTTCCTGGACCCTCCTTGAGTTGGCCCACAGCACTGACAGCAGAGGCAACAGCAGCAACCTTTCAGATCCTAGTCTCTCTTCTGATGTCTGAGCCAGAGGACACCTTCATTCCCCATCCCTCTCCCTGAATGGTACTGCCCACGGCTGGGAACAGGGCTCCTCCCTGCCTGCCTGGGCAGGAAAACAGGAAGCAGCCCCCACCCTGCCAAGAGGTGGGGCTGACAAGTTCCCTTCTGAGGTGGGCATCCATCCAGGCCATCAACCCTCTGGATGCAGGCAAAGCACTGGCCCCCAGCCCGCTGCCCGCTGCAACAGGCTGCTCCCTGCCCCATGCCCAGGTTTCCTCAGCACTTTGTCCCGAGGTAGTGGAATGAGTGCGCCAACTGATGGGGAACATAAACAGGCGCTCATCAGTGCTTCACAGACAAGGGACCCTTGCAGTGGCCAAGTGGCACCAGGGATCTGCTCTCCTGGGCCCCACAACCACGCCTCATCCCTTCCTGGGGGGCAGCAGCATCCTCTCCTGAGCCCCACATCACTGGTCCCATTCCACACACAGGGGGCATTTGGAAACTTTTCAAGCCAGCAGCTGAAAGCTCAGAAGAAATGCAAATCCTGTTCCACAGTGTGAAAGCCTGCTGACGGGAGTTTTATAAGCTAAAATATTTGATAGCTGGAAGAGCCTTCAGAAATCTTTGCCAGCCTCCTGAATTTTGAAATGAGAAATTCAGTAGCAGAGCCAAATATTCTCCCGGGGAGGGCTCTCATATTCCTCTGCACTTACCCTAACATCTCTCAGGCCCTGATGCAAACTCCAGCACTTGCACAACACCACTGCCATTAGCCACATCCAGGTGCCTGGGTACAGTAAGCCTGTCATTCTCCCTTCCTGGTAATACATTCTAGTTCAGCAAGGTCCCGCCTGAAGCAGAAAGAAGCCCTGAGAAAGCCCAGACCATGTTTGGAGGAATGCTTATAAAGTATTCCAGCCCAGAGTGGCTCAGCGGTTGAGCGTCCACCTATGAACCAGGAGGTCACAGTTCGATTCCCAGTCAGGGTACATGCCTGGGTTTTGAACTTGATCCCCAGTGTGGGGCATGCAGAAAGCAGCCGATTGATGATTCTCTCTCCCTCTCCCTTCCTCTCTGAAATCTATAAAAATATATTTAAATAAATTAATAAAAATAAAGTATTCCAAACTTTACAGAAATTCAAACAAATGGCCTTCAGCCCATATTCTGTTTCTAGACCGCAGGCTTTCTCTTAAATGGGTTCTCCAGCCTAACTCTCAGGCGCTGGGCAGGGGCTCCCCTGGCACCCTGGGAGCACAGGCATGGCACACAGGGCAGAAACTTAGTAAGAATTAATCACTGAAGAAATCAAAGGAGACAGAGGGAGAATCTCCAAAATTTGCAAAGGAAAAGTGCTCTGCACGAGGGGGCCTGCCTTAGTACCCAGGCTCCCTGTAGATCTTCCAATGTTTTCGGTTCACACATTTGGCAAACGGGCCACGTTGCCTGCCTCATGCAAGGCCCTGAGGCCTAGACCCTGCCCCTAAGAGCTTACAGTCCAACAGGGAAGCCAAGATGTGGGCTTGCTTGGATGAATGGGAGACTTACAGTAGCTAAGGGCCCCTGCTCACTTGAATACATGATCTAACAGGAACCAGACCACGGGGCTGCCTAGTGGAAGGAGCCTGTGTAAGTTAAGGCCTGAGAGGGACTAGGGACCCTGATGGTGCCCCATCATGCAGGGTCTCTGGGGAGCCAGCAAAGGTACTTGAGAACAGGAAGTTATAGAAGCAGTGTTGGGCTTTAGAGACAATCCCTCAGGCACCAGGCTCTTTGGGGGAGAGGGGCAGGGAGGATGGGATTACAACAATGTAGACAACAAGTAATAAGGGCAGGAACTGTGAGAAGCGAAGGAACAAGAGAAATGTCACAGAACAGAATGTGACTGTGAGGGCAAGAGGGAAGGCAAACTCAGAACTAACTGATGCCAAGGAAACGATGGGAACCAGACACAGGCAATCAGAGGCATGTGTTTGGGGCATGTGTAGTTTATCTGGGGGAAATGTCCAATGGGAAATGGTCACTCAGGGTAGGAAGTCAGGAAGGAGATGTGGAGAGCTGGCGTCATGGAGATGAGAACAGAAACCATCCGATGGTGGTGAGGGCAGAGGAAGTGGGCTGAGGACGGCATCTTGAGGACCCCAACCATTAAGGGGAGGAAGGAGGAAGAAGGAAGGCAGCCGGAGGGAGCCAGGCAGTGACACAGGGATGGGAATTGTTAAGGCCAGGCTCTGGGACTGCTTTTCCTGGGTCTGAGTCCCAGCTTTGTCACTTACTTCAGAACCTTGAGCTAGGTCTTAATCCCTCGTAAGCCTCAATTTCCTCATCTTTAAAAATAGGGATTAGAATTCATAAATCTGTTGCAAGAATTAAAAGGGGATGGCTTGTGTAAGGACTTTACCAACTGCACATAGTAAGCGCGGTAAATGTTGGCTATTATCAGTAGTATGAGTAGGAGGAAACCAAAAGAGTACAAACCATGTTCACAAAGAAAGTTGTTCGTGTCTTGTCTACGTTCTCAATGCCAACTAGAATCAAAGGTTGATTGTATGCTGCAGATCATGAACACGGTGGCAGAAACACGCTGACTTAAACGTGGAGAAGAGGACTTGGCTGTCTAATTTTACAGCCCTGGCTTCGCTCTTTACTCACTGTGTGACCTCGGATAAGTCACTTGTCCTCTCTCAGCCTAAGCTATTAAATAGAATAATGGATAGAAATCACCTAACCTATTCCTAGTACCTCGTAGGCCCTCAATAAGTATTTGTTTCTCTCTCTTCTTCTCTAGAACCCAAATCTTCTGGCTCTCCCAAGCACATGATTCATTAGCATCCTGTACACTATGGTTGGCTCCACCTGAAGACATCGTTACTGTCTAAGGCAGTGGTTCTCAACCTTCCTAATGCCGCGACCCTTTAATACAGTTCCTCATGTTGTGGTGACTCCCAACCATAAAATTATTTTCGTTGCTACTTCATAACTGTAATTTTGCTACTGTTATGAATCGTAACGTAAATATCTGATATGCAGGATGTATTTTCATTGTTACAAATTGAACATAATTAAAGCATAGTGATTAATCACAAAAACAATATGTAATTGTATATGTGTTTTTCCGATGGTCTTAGGTGACCCCTGTGAAAGGGTCGTTCGACCCCTAAAGGGGTCATGACCCACAGGTTGAGAAGCGCTGCCCTAGAGCCTGAGGTTGCTTGTGGTGGACTGGATGGGGAACATACCAGGGGTCTAGTTGGAAATGGGGGCTGCAGCAGGTGGGTCTGAGGTCCTACATTGGCAGTTGAGGAGGGTAGGCTTCCTGGAAGAGGCTAGCACTGTGGTCGGCAAACCGCGGCTCGCGAGCCACGTGCAGCTCTTTGGCCCCTTGAGTGTGGCTCTTCCACAAAATACCATGTGCAGGCGCGCACATACAGTGCAATTGAAACTTCGTGGCCCATGCAGAGAAGTCGGTATTTTGTGGAAGAGCCACACTCAAGGGGCCAAAGAGCCGCATGTGCCTCACAAGCAGCGGTTTGCTGAGCCGCAGTTTGCCGACCACTGGGCTAGCAGAAGTGAGCAAACAAGGATGGTCTGGGGGCACAGCCACGATACTGGCCTGACTGGAAGGCAGGCAAAGAAGTCGGAGTTCTCTGATGGGCATAGGGCAGGCTCCTGACTGAGAGTGTAGGAGGCAAGGCTATACCAGGAGGAAATGTGGAGGGAAAAACATCCAGTAACTACATCTGTCCCCTGTAACCCAGAGCTGAGTAACCCACTCAGGCCAGGGCTTACCTACTGGAGCTAACCAGTCATTTTCTACCCTTGACTATAGCCAGCTTGCCACTAACACAAGCCTCAGGCATCTGAGGACACAGGCAAAACAAGGCACAGTCCTGCCTCAGGAAACTCATAGTTTACTGAGGGCAACATAGAAATGGTGACAGTATGAGGCAGCAGGTAAGAGTGGCCAATTGTGCTCCTATCTCCACCTCAGCCAATTCCCGTCATCCACACTCACCTCCAGATGTTTCCTGATGCCACCCCCCCCCCTTCCTGGGATGCCCCATCCCCATCCTGTCCCCTCTACTCAGCAAGTGCTAACTCATGCTGAAAGGGGTTCAGTCTCCGGTGAGGGCTCCCCACCTCTTCCCAACCCCACAGCCTGTGCTTTATGCACATGCTCCTGGTAATTATCACATTACCTAGCAACACTTCTGTCCCTCTACTGAAGAGTTCATCACGGCCTGCACGATTACTTATACTGTGCTTTCTTATGTCTTATCTCCGCAGTCAGATTATAGTAATAATCACTGAAATAGTGCTCTGCAGTTTACAAAATGCCTTCATACATATTATTTAAATTAACCCCCACAATAAAGTATTATCTTTGTTTTACAATAAAGAAACGGGGCTTAGAAAGGTTAGACAACTTGCCTGAGGCCACACAGCCTCCTAAATGCCCAGCCATAAAACTCAAACTTCTTCTAGCTCCAATGCCAGTACTCTGCCCAGTAGTCAGAGGCAACACAAGGTGGTGCTTAAAGGCTGGAACCACTTCCAGCTGTGTGACTTTGGGCAGGTTACTTAACCTCTCTGGGCCTCAAGATTAAAGAAGGTAATACAATAAAGTACACAGAACAGTGCCAAACACTAATTACTTACAATTATCACTACACCTTGGCTGATTCTCATGGTCTCGGCTGATTCTCATGGTCTCAACTCATTAAAGATTTTTTCCTAACTTATTTTTATATCTCATAATACATTTGATAGGTAGTCATTAAACAAAATAAATTTTTGCAGGTTGCCTAATGCTAAGTTTTAGGATTGTTCTCTCCCTCTCTCTCTTTTTTCACTTTCCAACCCCCTAATAGAAAAACTCCCTTTCACTGCTCCAGACTACCTCCTCACTCCCACACTATCCCCCAATACTAGGACACATTTAGCCATTTACAAGTGTTCCACAGAATAATCTAGACCAGGGGTGGGCAAACTTTTTGACTCGAGGGCCACAATGGGTTCTTAAACTGGACCAGAGGGCCGGAACAAAAGCATGGATGGAGTGTTTGTGTGAACTAATATAAATTCAAAGTAAACATCATTACATAAAAGGGTACGGTCTTTTTTTTCAATAGTTTTATTCATTTCAAACGGGCCGTAGTTTGCCCACTGCTGATCTAGACTCTCTCATGGGTAGAAACTTTCACAAACCTAATTTTCATCACTTTAGATAATGGGTCAAAATTCTATTTCTCTATTGCTCCAGTTTTTTACTTATTTGAGACTCTAGAAGGAATGGGTTATCACAAAATAACACCTATTTATTTTCCTTTTCCATCTTAAAAAAAAGAAGAAGAAAAAGAAGAATGAGAAGGATATCCACTGTTTCCTGGGGCAAGAAGCCTCATGTGACCAGGCAGCTAGTCGAGGCAGTCACACCCACAGCAAATGGGCATAGAAAGCTTCCTTCTTTTCAGAGTCCAGTCCGCAAAGCCAGAGAATGAGCCACAAACCCAGCTGGACCCTGGGAGGCAGAAACGAATGGCGATCGCTCCCATCCTGCCTGGGGTAGGATGACCCAGGGAGGGAACACTCCCTACTATACATCACCCAGAAACACCTTCAGTGGCCAGAGGTGGCTGGAAAGGAGAGAGGATGAAGTCCCTGGGGTGGAAGGCTTTCAGTCTTTGCAAGAGTCCACAGACAGAACACTCAGTCCGGTCCTCACAATCTTTTCTATCTAAAAGTTTGGAGGGAAAAGCAGAACAGAGCAGGGGAACCAGCCTCCGGCAGTGGAGGACCAGCTGGCTCTTCAAAGGTCCCACTCCGAGAGGAGGGAGGACCAATCTGCCCATACAGCTTTGGCACTGGGATTAAAAGAAGGGCTGCACCCTTTGAACTAGAGTTTGCATACAAACGAACTGATGAACACTATAAACACGCCAGCTTGACTCAGTCAAATCAATACACCAGGCATTAAAATTCCGAGGTAAAAATGGATTGTGGCTTTTTGTTGATGATAGAGGCATTTTGGCTCCCAGCCCTGGCTAGGCTGGACCAATAGGGCAGTCTGCCTATTAGCTGTCAGGCACATCTTGGGGGATAAAATCAAAACCCCAAGTCAGGTCTCTGGGCACCCCTGGGCAGCTGGCTCATCCTACCAGCACCTCCATTCCTGCCCCTGGCCGCCCCCTCCTCCAGCCCCCGGTCACTTTCCAAGCTCGGCCACACTTGGCATTTCCTACATTCCTTCTCTCCGCTCAGACCCCTTCGGCCCAGCCTCCGAGGGCCGACAGCTGGGGGTGGTGTGAGCCAAGCAGGAGGCACCAGGAAGGGAGCACTAGGGGTGGGGGGAGGTCAATGCAACTGAGAAGCGATGGAGAGGGAAGGAGAAGCTCCCGACCCTTCACATCTCCAACCCAGCACCCACTTGCGTCTCCAAGTGGCTCCCCAAGGCACTCCCCTGCCTTAGGGGCACTCCTTCCAGCCGTCGCTTTTCGGTTCTTCCCCCTGTCGCCGCCCCGGTGACCCCGCACAGCCCCGCCGGGACCTCCCCCTCTGCTGCGCCGCACGGGTCCCGCTAGCTCCTCGGAGCCGCCCCGCCCTTTCCCCCAGACCAGCGGGGATGCCCGGTCCCGGTCCCCAACTTTCCCGTGTCGCCTGGACCCGCGCACGAGATGCCCCCCTCTCCCGGCCCCGTCCTCCCCTTGGCCTGGAAGACCCCTACTTCCTTCAAAGCCCCCACGGCTCACCGCGCTCTCGGGATGCCCCCGCCGCTCACGCCCCGGGATCCCCCGTCCTCACCTGAGTCCGCTCGAAACTCTCCCGTTCCGCCGCCTCCATCCCCGCGCCGACCCCGCGCCGGCTCAGCACTTTGGGCAGGGGGTTGGGCACCTGCTTCATGGAGCTGGCCATCCGGTCCATGTTGCCTCGCGGAGCGGAGTCTGGGGCCCTCGACCGCCCCGGGATCCCCACGGCGCCGTCCGCCCCGCCCGACCCGCCGGGATCCGGCGCTAACGGGACGGCTCTCGCCTCTCATTGGCTGGGAGCGCTGCTACTCTCCGAGGCCCCGCCCCTCCAAAGGCTCCCCCGCCCCCCCGGCCTTTCCGAAGCCCCGGCGCGCCCTGCCCGCTCGAGCACTGCGACCGCGAGGCGCGCGGTGACCGGCCCGGAGGTCTGTCCATCATTTGGTCCCCCAGCCCCCGGCGGGGGCGGGGCGGGCGGGGCGGGGCGGGGGCGGAGCCTGGGGAGGCCCTGACCTGCCCCGGCCCGCCTCTCCCCTGCCTTTGCACCGCTCTCCGCAGCCCCCTTCTGCGCCCCAGGCCCTGACCCTTAGTGAGCCGCTCTCTCCTTCGGCCCCGGCGCTGCGAGGTCCCCGCGCGGTGGGCGGAGGTCACCCTGGCCGGGAGTCGGGCTCCCGCAGGACTCCGGGCTCCCGCAGGAATACCCTGTTTACTTCTCTCGGTCCAGGGACCTGCGACCGCGGGACGGACCGGCTTGGCGGCTGGAGCCCCAGGAAGCGCTGTCCCAGGCCCGGCTCTCGCAGGATGGGTCCGCATCTGCCAGACCTGGTCACCTTGGGGGGCAATTCCCACCCAGTTTCCTCGGCTTCCTCCCTCATCCTGCTCCTGCTCTGACTCCCTGCCGATCCCCTTTGTAGTGACCGCCGCAGCCCCGGGGCGATATAGAAGCTGGGCTGGGTCAGTGGGAACCTCCCGCACCTTCTTCCCAAACCTCTCCTCATCGGGACTTGGCCTGAACGTATTGTTGGTAGAACCCCCTGTGGACACGTTCCTTGGTTCTGGGCCACCCCTCCCGTCCTACTCAGACGTCAGCCAAGGTACCGACGGGCGGAGGGAAATGTGATGCTAAATGAGATAGATGCTGAAGAAAGAGATCTCCGTAAATGTTGGTATTGGGGGGAGGGAGGTTTGAAACTCAAAGTAAAGAAAGGCATTAAGCCCTGGCCGAGTGGCTGAGTTGGTTGAAGCGTCGTCTCTTACACCAAACGGTGGCGTGTTCAACTCCCGGCTAGGGCACATACCTGGGTTCTGGGGTTGGGTCCCAGTGGGGCTCCTAGGCTCGTATGGGAGGCAACGGATCAATATTCTCTCTCATATCGATGTTTTCCTCTTCCTAAAAATCAATGGAAACATATCCTCTGTTGAGGATTAAATTTAAAAAAAGAAAGACATTACAATTTTTAACCAAAAAAAAAAAAAAAAACAGAAAAAAAATGTTAACTAAGAGCTTTGGATAAAAATTCACATATTCGGTAAAGAAGTGAAAGAGTGGGTGGGCCTTTGCAGGCAGGCTCTTGCTCAGACCTGTGCTTTGCATTGAGTGGATGGGATCTTGGCGGGAGAGGGAAGGGAGGGAACCAATGGGGAGACTCCAGCAATATGTGAAAGACCATGAAGGCCTGCAGTAGAATGGAGAGAGGAAAGTTCTGTCCTGTAGAGGCTTGGACAAAAGGAATTCTGGGAGAGAGGAGGTAGATCATGATGGGAACAGAATTTCTGTAAAGAAAGGATTGAAGGGTGGCTATGTGATGGAGGGGAATTGCCTTGCACAGCAAGCAGACTGGTTTTACCTTTTCTTTTCTTTCTTTTTAATATATATTTTTATTGATTTCAGAGAGGAAGGGAGAGAGAGAAACATCAATGATGAGAATCACTGATCCGCTGCCTCCTGCATGCCTCCCACTGGGGATCGAGCCTGCAAACCAGGCATGTGCCCTTGACCAGAATCGAACCGGGACCCTTCAGTCTGCAGGCCGACCTTCTATCCACTGAGCTAAACTGGCTAGGGCTCACCTTTTCTTAAATTGTGTCTACATGGGAGACTTTGGAGTGGCTTCCCTTGGGTTCCTCTGGTAAGAGGTTCACTGTCACCTAGTTTTTGAGGCTTTGTGTCTGGGCTGTGGAGATGACACAGAATAGAGGAGCATGATAGGGGTGCAGGTTGATGAAGAGATGACTTTAATTCTAGGCACAGCAATGTCAACATAGGCTTGGCCAATAAGCACATGATGGGTAGAAACAGAGGCACCTAGGGAGAAGCAATTGAGGGCTGGACCCTTGGACAGTGATGGCGAGCCTTTTGAGCTCGGCGTGTCAGCATTTTTAAAAACCCTAACTTAACTCTGGTGCCGTGTCACATATAGAAATTTTTTTATATTTGCAACCATAGTAAAACAAAGATGTATATTTTTGATATTTATTTTATATATTTAAATGCTATTTAACAAAGAAAAATCAGCCAAAAAAAAATGAGTTTGCATGTCACCTCTGACACGCGTGTCATAGGTTCTCCATCACTGCCCTAGGAGGTGCTATCAGTAAATTGTGCCCTGTTGGGAGATAAAGACAATAGATGAGGATCATGTATGGGGGTGTTTGGAGGTCATGAGGATGTATCAGTCAGAGCTGCAGAAGGAAAGGAATTGCACCCTGGAAGGGCTGACTGAGAGCTGAAGAAGGACCTTGTGCAAAGGTGTGACCTAGAATAAGGGATCAGCCAAGGAGGGTGAAGCACTAACAGTGAAGAACAGTGGGAAGCTGTCACCAGTACCTGAAAGGACAGGCAGGGGAGCTATATTGGAACCAGTTGGGAGCTCTAGTCACAGGAAAGGAGGCACCCGACAAGAGCTGTGGCCTGAGGTAGAACACCAGTCACTGGGAGATCCTACTCTCTATCTCTTCCATCTTCTGATTTCCTAATAGTGCCTCTCACTGGCCAAACCCAGCTGGCAGCCCAAGGCAAGGGTGATGCCTTTACCCCTTCTTCCAAATATGGAGAAGAGTGGAAACTAGATGGGGAAGAGGGGGGAGTTCCCAGCACAGGGGGCTCAGAGGAATATACCTACAAGGAAAATAGACAAGATTCATAATAATAATACCTCTGTGTGCCAATTCTTAATCCTGCACCCACCCCATGTCTGGACCCAGCTAGAGAGTGATTTATGACCCTTTGCCCAAAGTTTATGGCTTCAATAAGCAAGGGCCCTTTAAACAGGGTTTGGTCTACTTCTTATTAGAAAAAACCAGAATAGGAATTTGTAGTTTGGAGCACCCTGTGGAAAAGATTCAATCAAGTTACCTTCCTCTGTGAAACTCAGAGTGAGTTAAGAAGAAGGATTTTCCACCTGTCGCAGCAGCAAAACCCTTCGTTAAGGGTTGAGGGAAACCACCCCCATGATATACAAACTACAGGACTCTACTAGTTTCCTTTAGCTCTTACTGTCTCTCCCAGCAATGTTGGGACCACTTGTTTTAAACCTTGTAGAGATATTGGTTTTTGGACATGCAATCCTAATATCTGGGAAACCCATAGGTCAGAGGTTCTCAACCTGTGAGTTGCGACCCCTTTGGTGGTCGAATGACCCTTTCACAGGGGTCACCTAAGACCATCCTGCATATCAGATATTTACATTACGATTCATGACAGTGGCAACATTTCAGTTATGAAGTAGCAACGAAAATAATTTTATGGTTGGGTCACAACATGAGGAACTGTATTTAAAGGGCCAAGGTTGAGAACCACTGCCATAGGGGAATAAGTGTGACATCTGGTCTCTCTGTAAGGGGTGAAATCTGTCCCTCCTCAAACCTAGTTTGGATCTGATTTAGTATCTGGTATTAGGATATATAAGCTGACCATACTATTCCTACATGTTCCTTGAGCCCAAGTGTACATGTTTTAATAGTTTGAATGAGATGTCATTAG
This sequence comes from Myotis daubentonii, assembly GCF_963259705.1. Classification (NCBI taxonomy): domain Eukaryota; kingdom Metazoa; phylum Chordata; class Mammalia; order Chiroptera; family Vespertilionidae; genus Myotis; species Myotis daubentonii. The sequence goes on from NC_081843.1 coordinate 33,981,951, forward strand.
TATACATTAAACTGCATATATTTAAAATATACAACATGATGAATTTTGATATATATGTACACCCATAAAACCATCACTACAATCAAGATAATGAACATGTTCATCATCCCCAAAGGTTTCCTCATGCCCTTTTGTGGGCTTTTTTCTTCCTCATGCCCTTTTGTAATACATTCTTACCTCCTCCCAAAACCCTGTGCCTAAGCAACTACTAATCTACTTTCTGCCACCATACATTAGTTGCATTTTCTAGAATTTTATATAAGTGGAATCATATAGGATGTGTTCTTGTTTTGTTTGGCTTTTTCCACTAAGAATAGTTATTTTGAAATATATGTACATTGTCACTTGTATCAATAGTTTGTTCCTTTAATTGCTGAATAATATTCCAGTTTATGGATAGTCTGCAATTTATTTATCCATTAACCTGCTGATGGACATTTGAATTCTTTCCAGTTTTTAACTATTACCAAAAAAAGCTTTGTGTGAACATATGCTTTTATTTATCTTGGGTAAATACTTTGTATGGTAGATGTATGATTAACTTTTTAAAATTGCTTTCCAAAATGGTTATACCATTTTACATTCCCATCATCAGTGTGTGAGAGTTCCAGTCGCTTCACATCCTTGTCAACACTTGGTATGGTCGGTCTTTTTATTTTAATCATTCAAGTGAGTGTATGGTGGTATCTCATTGGTATTTAAATTTACATTTCCGCAATCACTAATGATGTTACTGTCTTTTCAGGTGCTTGTTTGACATCTGTATATTCTCTTTGATAAAGCATTTATTTAAATCTTTTGCACATTTAAAAAATTTTCAAGTTGAAATAATGATAGACCTATAGAAAACTAGAGGTCCAGTGCATGAAATTCGTGCATGGGGCCGGGGTGGGGGGATTGTCCCTCAGCCTGGCCTGTGCCCTCGGGGGCTATCCAACTACTGGTTTAGGCCCAATCCCTCTCAGTAGGACATCCCTCTCACAATTCGGGATGCTGCATGCACCAGTGACCATACTTTTCATACAGGTGAAAGGCATCTTGCTGTTGTATGGGCAGCTACATTTTTTTGCCCTAATTATAAAAAGTAGTACATAACATGATCCTTCTGCGGCAGTAGTACCATTTTCCCCATCTTATGGGTGGAAAAACTGAAGCAGAGAGAAGTTAAGTAATTGGCTTTGTCACACAGTTATAAGCATCAGAATCAGGGCTGGCCACAAAATGTGCAAGCCAGAGTCCATGCCTATCATCACTGCATCATCCTGTTTTTTCAGTGGTAGAGTAACCTTGCCTGGTTTTAATTTTTAATTCTAAGAGACTGTTCCAAATATATAGGGTAGGGTCCCTAGGCCTAGCCAGCGATCAGGGCCAATCTGTGGGGTGACCAGTGAGCGGGGCAATTGCACGCCCCCCCCCCATCCCCCGCCCGCCGTTAGCACCCACCTTGGCTAGTGACCTGGCGCCGCCTGCTGGTGGGACCCACACCCCGATCACTGCTGGCATTGGTCGCCTCCCTAGTGGTCAGGGTGCATCATAGCGACCGGTCATTCCACTAGTCATTCAACTGTTCGGTCGATTTGCATGTTAGGGTTTTATTATATAGGATTGCAAGATACTAGAGAGTTTCCACATACCCTTCACCTACCTTCTTATACAACCTAATGTTAACATCTGACACAACCATAGTATAATTATTAAAACTAAGAAATTAACATTGGTACAATACTATTAACTGAAGACTTTATTTTTATTGATTTCAAAGAGTGGAAGGGAGAGGGAGAGAGATAGAAACATCAATGATAAGAGAGAATCATTGATTGGCTGCTTCCTGCACACCTCCTACTGGGGATTGATCCCACAACCCGGGCAGATGCCCTGACCTGGAATCGAACATGAGCTCCTGGTTCATGGGTCAGTGCTGAAGCTCTAAGCCACACTGGCCAGGGTAAATACTTTATTTGGATTTCACCATCTACTAATGTCCTTGTCTGCTCCAGGATCCAATCTAAAACTGTACATTGTCTTTAGTGGCCATGATTTCTTAGTTTCCTCCAATCTGTGACAGTTCCTCAGTCTTTCCTTGTGTTTTTGAAAGTGACACTTTTGAATAGTACTGATCAGATATTTTGTAGGCTGTTCCTCAATTTTGTAGGCTGTTCCTCAATTTTGTTGGCTGTTCCTGGTATTTTCTCATGATTAGATCGATGTTATAAATTTCTGGTAAAATAGCACAGAGGTGATGTGCCCTTCTTCACACATTTATTGGGGGTGCATACTGCCCATGAGTCTTATTGCTGTTTATAAGCTCAATCACTTGGTGAAGGTGGTGTCTATTATTTTTCTCCACTGTAAAGTTACCATTTTTTAAAATTAATAAAAATTTGTGGGAGATGCTTTGAGGCTATGCAAATATCCTGTTTCTCTTTAATGTTTCCGGCCCATCTTTTAATTGGGTTGTTTGTCTTCTTATTAAACTCATAAGTGAGTTGAGCAAGGCTGCAGGAATCAGAGTCACTATACAAAACTCAATTGTATTTATATACACCAGCAATTAACAATCAGACATTGAATGTAGCCCTAACCGGTTTGGCTCAGTGGAGAGAGCATTGGCCTGCGGACTGAAGGGTCCCAGGTTGGATTCCGGTCAAGGGCATGTACCTTGGTTGCGGGCACATCCCCAGTGGGGGGCGTGCAGGAGGCAGCTGATCCATGTTTCTCATCGATGTTTCTAACTCTCTATCCCGCTCCCTTCCTCTCTGTAAAAAAATCAATAAAATATATATTTAAAAAAAGATGAAATATTAAAAAAATTGAATGTAAAAAGGATACCATGTATGATAGTATCAAATTATGGAGTACTTAGGAACAAATTTGACATAAGACATGAAAGACATGTACACTGAAACAATAAAACATTGCTGAAAGAAAGGAGGACAATGGAGAGATGCACCATGTTTGTGGATCCGAGATTCAATTTTTTTAAAGACGTTTGGAGACATATATCAGGCTTTCTAGTTCTATTTATTTATTTATTATCTTTTAAATCTTCACCTAAGGACATGCTGAGAGAGAGAGAGAGAGAGAGAGAGAGAGAGAGAGAACACATCAGTTGCCTTCCACATGCTCCCAGACTGGGGACCAAACCCGCAACCCAGGCATGTGCCCTGACTGGGAACCGAACCTGCAATCCTTCAGTGCACAGGACGATGCTCAACAAACAGCCACTCCAGCTGGACTGAGACTCAATTTTGTTAAGATGTCAATTCTTCCCAAATGGACCTATAGATTTGATACATTCTGATCAAATTTACAGCAAGCTATTTTGTAAAAACTGTTAAAATGATTCTAAGATTTGAAGAGAAAGGGGAAGGACCTAGAATATTCAAAACAACTTTGAAAAAGAACACATTTCATGTACTTACATTACATGACCAAACTTATTATAAGGCTATAGCAACCAAAACAGTGTGGTATTGGTGAAAAGGTAGATGTGTTGATCAATAGAACGGATTAGAGAGTCCAGAAATAGGACCACACATATATGGTCAATTGATTTTCCACAAAGGTGCAAGGCAGTTCAATGGAAGGAATATGATCTTTCCAACAAATGGTTCTAGAATAATTGGATAACCAAATGCCAAAAACAAACAAAATAAAACCAGGCCTGCACACCCCACACTGAAGATCGAGCCCAAACCGGGGCATGTGTCCTGACCGGGAATCAAACCGTGACCTCCTAGTTCATAAGTTGATGCTCAACCACTAAGCCACACAGACTAGGCACTTCTGTGTCTTTTAATTTAAAAATAAAATTAAGAAGTGTAAACAAAATAGTTGATAAAAATACACCCCAAGTAGTGCTTTTTATGTTGATTAAAACCGACTCTCAGCTTATGACGCTGGTGCACAGGTGGAGCTCCAAAACTGAAAGCTTCCCTTTGGTTACAGAGGGTGACTTACACTTTATTACCTAAAGTCTTTGCCAGATCTTGAAAAGTTCATGCCAGAACTCATAACATTTATTGTATGTGTAGGGGCGTCAGGGTAGATTGGGGAGAAGGATGTTGACCGGTAAGGGGCAGCAGAGACCTGGCAGAAGTGGTCAGGGGTGCCCCATAACTGACCAGGGCAGGTAAGCTGGAATGGGGCACCTCTCCTGGTTGAATCAGGAGCTGAGGCAGAACATGAAACTGGAGCCAGGGGCTGTGTCAAGTCAGAAGCCAAGGAGATAGGAACAAAGCCAAAATGGCAAGCCCAGCCAAAGCCAGACAGGCAGCCTGCAAGCCAGGGATGGGCAGACAGCACTGAACTGACCCTGGTGATGGACAAGGGTCAGGTGTCCGCAGGGAAAGCCGATCTCACCCCGCGCTCACTAAATAATGCCATTGATCAAGATGAGGGATGCTTTGAGGGAAAGAGAGCAAGTTCATTTGTGGATACACCAAGGTTCAGATGCCCTGTAGAGATGGCCGTCGGGCTATTGGAACATCGGAAGGACTGTCAGACTGTTGATGTAAGTTGAGGGTCACTCTCCTAGAGATGATCAGGGATGCCCTGGGCCTGGAGGAGAGAAGAGGGGGATCCAGACAGACACTTGGAGCAAGCCACACACTGGGAGAAAAAATTGGCAAAACATTTGTCCAACAAAGGACATGTGTTGGTAGAATATACCAAGTATACATTTTTAAAGTTTGCCTAGTTTTAAATTATTCACACAGGTCAGGATGAATAAGGAACAAGAGGACAGTGTAGGGGACCTACAATGACAGGAATCTGGCTCGGAGCTTCAGCTCTGTCATGTTTAGTTATCATGTAGGAAAGTGACAAGCATCCACAAGAAATGGTTGAGGAAAAGAAGCAAAAGGAGACGGAAAAAAATGAAGACTGAGAATTAGAAGGGAGGCCAGCAGATTTCAGTGTCATCAGAGCCCAGGCAGGAGAGCGTTGCAAGAAAAAGGGAGTCGATAAAAGAGGTCAGGGAAGGATGACTGAGGGGAGGACCTAGAAAGTGGAAATTCGTGCCTCTGAGAGAGCAGTTTAAGTAAATCTATGGATGCCACCAAGTTCAAGGGTCTCCAAGGTTGGATAATCCACCAGGAGGACACAGCCCTAACTGAAAGCTATTAGACTCAGTTTACTATACTGCAGCGGTTCTCAACCTGTGGGTCGCGATCCCTTTGGTGGTCGAATGACCCTTTCACAGGGGTCGCTTAAGACCATCCTGCATATCAGATATTTACATTACGATTCATAACAGTAGCAACATTACAGTAGCAACGAAAACAATTTTAATGTTGGGTCACAACATGAGGAACTGTATTTAAAGGGCCAGAAGGTTGAGAACCACTGCTACAGAGAAAGGATACATATTAAAATCTGCCCTGGGGAGGAGGCCAACAGGGTTCTATACTTGGGGTTTCTGATGAAGTCCTGGACAGCGCTAGCTCCTGCAAATAATGATGTGTAACAACATGCTTGGAGTGTCACCAACCAAGGAAGCTCATCCAAGCCCTGTGTGCAGCATTTTATTGGGGCTCCGTCACATAGACATGGTGGTCACCTGTGTGGCTGACCTTTAGTCTCTACACCAGAGCTGAAGGCAAGGCCAGCTCTCTCTTTGGGTCAGGTCATTTCTTTACTGTACAGATGCTAAACTGCAATGAGTTGAGAAATGAATTAAATATGAGCAGGGGAAGCAGACACTATGGCGCTACTCCAAAACACGTGTCAGGAAAAACGAAGGTAAAAGTCTCCATGGAAAAATGGGGAGGGCGGAGAAATGGAAAGATAAGGAGCGGCTGAGGGTTGCAGGTTGCAAGGAAAGCGCAGGCCCGGAGTCCAGGGCCATGAGAGAGACGACGCCGGAGTCCAGGGCCATGAGAGAGACGACGACGGGGAAAAGGTTATACTGAGCCCAGTAAGGGGTGAGTTTGGGAGTGGAATTCCGCAGCGAAACTGAGGCGCCCCCCTCTGGCAGTGAGATTCTGAAGTGGGATGGGGTGTTCGCTCCTGTAAAGGAGGAGGCAAGGAACTGGATGGAAGAGTGGATGGGCTACACAAACTGGATATGAAATTGCCCAGAGCAAACTTAGAAGCAATGTTCCTGGGAGAAACTTGTGAGAATAGGTGTGGCTGGATAATATTTTGGATACGTCACTCTCCCCTCACTCTCCCTGCCCTCCCTTCTCCCCATTTCTTTTCCCTATGACACGTACCCTGTGGCATTTACTGCCCCAGCAGAGGAAAAATAAAGCAGAAAGAAATGCTTTGTGTTACACAAGCCTAGGGTTTGAGTTTCAAAAGCCCAGAAGACACAGTTATGTCATCGACAATGGATTGGGGAGAGTAGAGAAAGGATCAGGCGACCCCATGCCCAGACCCGGTCCTCCTGCCAGGGGCTTGGGGAGAGGCAGGATGCAGAATGCTGAGACACCAGTCTGTTTCGTACAAATGGGCTCTTCATCCTGGCTCCTGGGGCTGCGTCCTGGAGGTGGAGGGGACCCCGACACAAACCACAGAGAGGTCTGGAGAATCTGGGGCAGAGGGAACCCACACTCTCCTTTTCCTAGTGGGTCCCAGGGTAGCCATAAGGAGACCAGGGCAGCAGAACAGTTCCCATGAGCCCCAGAGCCATGGGCCATGCCCGAGAGTCAGCAGACCCAAAAAGGTAGACATGGTAGTGACCTGTAGGGGTCAGGCTCTGAGGCCATGGAGGGCACAAGGATGTCTTGGGGGTGTCCGTGTGGATGGATGATGGCAACCAGGGACCAATTCCCCCCCCCCCAATTCCTTAGCATGGTAAGAGCCCTCTGGAGAAAGGTACCCTGAGACCCTGAACTGCTGGCTATGAGTCCTGCCCTCTGCCCACCAGTAACTCAAAGGAGAGCTCCAGTTCAGTTATGGAGAAACACAAGTACTTACACAGCTAAGACTGTGAACGTCCCAACCTGGAAAATAAAGACGTACAGACCAGAGAAAGCTGTCTTTCTGCTACAATGTTTGGACCAAACTCCCATCGCTATTTGCCCAGAGTTCCATTTTGCGATGCCCCATCAGTTTTCTTGATTATGGGGAAACAACCTTTTACTTTCTAAAGAAAATGTGTTTTAATTGATTTCAGAGAGGAAGGGAGAGGGGGGGAGAGATAGAAACATCAATGATGAGAGAGAATCATCGATTGGCCGCCTCCTGCATGCCCCCCATTGGGGATTGAGCCTGCAACCTGGGCTTGTGCCCTGACCGGGAATCGAACCGTGACTTCCTAGTTCACAGGTCAACGCTCAAAAACTGAGCCACGCCGGCTGGGTAAACAGCCTTTCTTGAGTAATACTTTTTGTCTGTAGGGCTGCTGAGGTCATTTTTAGGAGAGAGGGTAGGGGCCAGCCAGACTCCAGCAGAATTGAGCAAGACCGGGGGGGAGGGGGGCCCATGGATAGCGGAGGACCAGCCCACAGTGGGAAAAGGGGGCCAAAAGCAATCCCGAGTTCTCAGTTACGTTGTGAGAAAACAAGATCCCCTAAAAGAAACGCCATTTCCTTGAAAGACTTCCTTGTCCTTCTCAGGATCACATTTGTGTGTTTCTCAACATATGATGGGGCCCGTTTTCCAGCCTTTTGCCCCCACCCCACCTTTTCAGCATTTAGCAGCCATGGGCGGAAATGTGTCTGTCAAAATTCACATGTGGAAGTATCAGGCTCTCATTCTTCAGAATAAGACTGTATTTGGAGACAGGGTCTTCCACGAGGTAATTAAGGTAAAATGAGGTTAGTAGGGTGGGCCCTAATCCAATACGACACCTGTTTCAATAAGAAGAGAGAGTAGGATACAGACACACACAGAGAGAAGACCGTACGAACCGTAGGGAGAAGACAGCTATCTGCCAACCAGGGACAAAGGCCTCAGAAGGAACCAATCCTGCCGACACCTCGAGCCCTGCTTTCTGGCCCGGAACAGTGAGAAGATCAATTTCTGTTATTAAACCACCAGTCTGTGGCATCCCTAGCAAACTAATCCCTCCTCCCACCCCTCTATAACCTTAATCCTCTCCCTCTAACGCAGCGTTTCATCTCCTCTTCCAGGGATTTACGCACCGGTACAGCTATGTTCAGCTGAGAAACACAGGAGAGCAGACCTTTGCTTGCGTTTCCATCTTGCCACTTTTCCTGAGGCTACAATCTGATCAACACTTCACTCAGTTCATGTCCACAGCTGATTTTATGCCACTCGCAAGGGCTACACCATCAAAAGGGATAGACATGGTCCTTGCCGGCAGGAAGACTGCAGTCTGGTGGCAAAACACTGTTAGCATCCCCATGCCCCTTCCTGCACCCCCATCCCAGCTGCCAGCTTCACCCCACCCTGGCCCTGCTGCAAACGGAGGGATGGTGTCCACACATTCACCAGGTGTCTAATCCTGGTGCTGCTGCCACAAACCCTGAAACATACAGCCCTGGTCGCTGTTGGCAGACATTTGCCACTACGATGGAAGGCAGCCTGAAGACAAAACTGATATCAGGAAAAAGACAGAGCCCAGGGAATCACAGGGGAATAGAGCTAGCGTCTGACCAATCTATGATGACACATGGCAAAGACCTGCAGTGCCATGATGAATAAAAGTGTGAGAATGCCCGTTCCTGCCTGGATCTGATCTAAGGGGAACAGCATTCAGTCTTTGACCATGCAGTGTGATGTTGCCGTGAACGGAGACTGAACTGTCTCAGAAGAGTTCCACCGGCTCCTGCTACGCCTCCTCATGTTGTGGAAAGAATGCAGACCCCTCACCGGAGAAGATACACGAATGACAAGGAAACAGATGAAAAGACGAGGCTCAGCGTTTTATGTCATTAGGGACTAGCACATTAAAACAACAATGAGATACAACAACACGTACCTATCAAAAAAGCTAAAAATCAAAACACTGTCCACACGGCGAGGCTGTGGAGCAACAGGAGCGTTCGTTCATTGCTGGTAGAAATACAAAATGAAGCCGCCACGTTGGATGACAGTTTGGCCGTTCCTTAGAAACCTCAACATACTCTTCCCACATGATTCAGTGATCGTGCCCCTTGAAAGCAACCAAGGTATCCTTCAACAGGTCAATGGGTAAATCGTGCTACGTCCATACAATGAAAAATGATTCTGTAATGAAAAGAAATGAGCTATCAAGCCAGTAAAAGGCATGAAGAAAACCTAAACGCACACTACTACGTGAATGAAGCCCGTCTGAAAACGTTACATACTGTATTAAATCAACATCCTCGAAAAAGCTTAAGTATGGAGATGGAAAAAGGGTCAGTAGTCTTTATTATGGGGTGGGGCCACAACATTAGTAACAAAGAAACAGAATTTCTGGAGGATGAGGCCCAGAAATTAGGATTTAAAAAAGATTCCCAGGTGATTCTAATGTGCAGCCAAGGTTGAGAACCATTGGTATAGAGGAAAGAGCATGGACTGGAGAATTAGTTCTAATCTCTCCTTGCCTGCTTTTTTTTTTTTTTTTAAATATATTTTATTGATTTTTCACAGAGAGGAAGGGAGAGAGATAGAGAGTTAGAAACATCGATGAGAGAGAAACATCGATCAGCTGCCTCCTGCACACTCCCCACTGGAGATGTGCCCGCAACCAAGGTACATGCCCTTGACCGGAATCGAACCTGGGACCCCTCAGTCCACAGGCTGACGCTCTATCCACTGAGCCAAACCGGTTACGGCTCCTTGCCTGCTTTTTTTCTCCTCAAAGTTTAATGACTAATTGCTATCTATGTCCAGAGATATAGGGCACATAAGGACCACAGAAAATATTATGCTTGCACTTATGAATAGTTAGAACCTGTTCTTAGGATGTGGTGTAAATTTACAATTGTGTCAATTTCCATTAATTAAGAATTCTGGCTGAATGCCTGCTATATGCTGGTCTTCAGTGCATACAAACATGAATGGGGAAAAGACTACTGTCATAGAACTTTTGGTAGCAAGGAGGAGGAGGAAGATGAGGAGGAGGAGGAGGAGAAGGAAGGAAGGAAGGAAGGAAGGAAGGAAGGAAGGAAGGAAGGAAGGAAGGAAGAAAGAAAGAAAAAAAGAAAGAAAGAAAGAAAGAAAGAAAGAGAAAGAAAGAAAGAAAGAAAGAAAGAAAGAAAGAAAGAAAGAAAGAAAGAAAGAAAGAAAGAAAGAAAACAAAAGAATTCTGGCGAATTCGAATACTAGGGAATGTATAGAAGATTGGCAGGACTAGTTACATAGCTTGGAGAGGCCACCCACTCCCAATTTCATAACCTTGACCTCATAGATACTAATAGCTCAATTTTGCCCTTCCCTGTCACTGGCCACCACCTCCTATCTTTACATGTTCTTCCTCTAGAACCTCAACTCCAGTTCACTGGGACCTACACTCCTTTGGATCTGCCACTTTTCCATTGCCTTCCCCCTCCCACACAGCCCCCGTTTCTCTCTTTATAAGTGCGAAAGTCCTGACAATCAGCCACAGGCTGGCAGGCTTTGGTCCCGTTATCTCTCTGACGTCACAATAGCAACTGAAAGGACCATGAGGTCATCTGATCCAACTTTCTCATTGAAGCAGCAGCAGAAACAGATGTTTGCTCATCACTTAGTGTATCAGGCACTGTGCTCTGAGGTTTTTGTGTTATCTCATTTAGCCCTCAAAGCAACCCCATGAGCTCGGTATCACTACAATCTCTATTTTACTCACAAGAAAACTGGGGTTAATGTGGCAGCGGGGGGGGGGGGGAGTTCTAGCCCAGGAACTTATCTCAGATCTCCAAATTGATAAGTGGTGGCACTAGGATCCAGGTCCAGGCAGCCTGAGTCCAAGCCCCAGCCTGCAGGCATCTGCCTATGAGATGCAGGTCGTGCATGCAGAAGGTCTCTGTCTGCAAAAAAAACCCGCTTCACACATGGGATGAATTATCATTGCATAGGATCCTGGGGCCCAGGCACCTGCTTGGTGCAGGGATGCCCTCAATCAAGCACCTTGAATTTGCTGGGGTTGCTGGTTCGGGGTGGGGGATGGGGTGGACAAGGCAGCGAGCGGTGTGGCTGAGCAGACCGGCTCCTGGTACCTCCGCACCTGCTCTAATGCACTCCGTGGAAGCCTAACTGCCCCAGGAGAGCCTTAATGGACCCATGGAGTCACAGCTTCAGCTGAAACAGCGGATGAATAATGGAGAAGGCAAGGTCATTAACAACCAGAGCAGGGAGGTAGAGGGGAAAAAAAGAGTGATTGGTTTCTGAGAATACAACCCCATTCTGACCAAATCCTTGACTCCTGTCTCCCCAATCACAGCTTCCTTCTCTGTTCTAGGGTCCTGGTGTCCACTGAGCCCCAAGTCTCTCTATATATCTGGGTTCCTCTCCTGCCAGGACTCTGCCTCACCTGGGTTCCGTATCCCCCAGCTTTCATCCACTTCAGAGCATACTGACATTTGGGCGTGGGCATCAGAGAGGAGTGATTGGAGGGCCAGAGCAAGTTTATTTAGAAAAAGCTTCCCAGTGATTCTAAAATGCCACTCCCTCTCCCCTGTGTCCACTGAGAGCCAATGATGTGCATTTCTGTTTTTATTTTTTAAAATTTCTTCCATCCGCTATCCAATACATTGGTATTAAGAATTTACTGTGCATCAGACATTTGCCAGGTGCCATTTCAAAGATGTGTTCAATAATTCATAGAGGTAGAAAAATAGAAGCAGAGGATTTTAGAATAAGATCAAAGCACATAAGCTTTGGAACAGCAGCCTCTGGATTTGAACCCTGAGTGACTCAGGAGTTCATCTTTCCTGCCTGCTCCGGGCCCTGGGCATTTCTCTTGTGGACTGTATAGCATCTCTTTTTCTCGTCTCTCTCCCAGGCCTCCCTCCCTCAGTGCCTGCAGGTAACCCTGGATCTCAGGCAGATCCTCAGTAAAGACTCATATATAGAATGGACAGTTAGGGAGAGAGATAATAGGAGGACCTAAAAAAAAGAAAAAAGAAAAAAAAAGGTAGGAGACTGTTGCCATCTACTGGTAAAGTTGTGGAACTACAGACAAAAGTCCACCTTGCTGGTAGACTGGGTTTGATTATGCAGGCTTGCCCGCCTTGCCCTCTTCCTGTACTTAGACCACTCTGACTCAGAGCAGAGCCAGAGCAAAGGGTGTCTGGCAATATTTGTCTCTGGCAGCACAGGCCACAAGTTTTCTGAGCCCTTTATTTGTGCAAAGATATTTAGACTTAGCCCCTAACCTTAAGGAGCTTGAAGGCTGGTAGAGAGCTATGAGCATCAATAAATATATTACAAATGTAAACAAGTACCATGGAGGGGAGGACAAAATATGCTCAGAGATTCCAGGGGCGGCTACTGCTGTTTGGGAGCGTGGAGGAAATCACTGAGACGCCATGGAAAACATGACCTTGACATTCTCATCAAAGGGCAGAAGCATTTTGCGAGTGTGGTCTAGTTGGGCAAATAGAATTTTGGCAGGGAGAGACTGGGAGTAGAGAGGGGATGTTCCAGCAGAGGAAACAGCATTCAGGAGATGGAAGGAAATTAATGCTTGAAGGCCTGCAGTGAACTAGGGGTTGTCTCATATTATTTAGAAAAGCAAAGAATGGCCCAGTGTGTTTGGTTGGGTGAGTGGTGGATGATAAGCTGGAAAAGTAGGCTGGACCTGGTTCAGTGAAATACATGTTGTCAGTGCCCCACTTATACTCCCTTAGGACTTATCATACATCTCAGCCTGCCAGCATCTGCAGCTCTTTGAGGTTCTCTCTTTGGTGACCCCCTGCCCATATACATAGCAGGCAGAAAGCACACCCCTCACTTACCCCAGCAGCCATCTGCTTGTGACCAACTGGAATCCTCCTATATAATAAAAGGCTAATATGCAAATTGTCCCCACGGATGGGAGTTCAACGTGTGCTGCCACCAGGGGGCGGCACAGAACATGGCTGCCAGGGGCAGCAGGCAGCTGGAGGAAGGGGGGCCCCAGCTGGCAGCTGGAAGCCACTAAGGACCCTACCCATGCATGAATTTCATGCACTGGGCCTCTAGTTGGTATATAAATACCTTTGCTCTCTTCCCCCTTGAGTTATATTAACGCTTAGACATATGTTTGACCATTATTTCCCAGAGGTTCCACCCTTATAGACTGCCTTCCCTTCCCTGTCTCACTTCCCCATTTCCTACGGGTGTCTCCTGAGATAATTTCCAACATATATTATATACTAAAATTCTTATCACAAGGCCTGTTTCAGGAGAAATTCATTCTAAAACATCAGGGAAGACCTGGGATGCTGGGTTGATGTCAAGTCATAATGGCCACTATTTGCAGGTAGTTCTTCTAAACTACCACCCTCTCCACATTTTCTCTTGTGGCCAGTTTTACTTAGCTGAGTTATATAGCTACTAGAGGCCCAGTGTACGAATTCGTGCATGGGTGGGGTCCCTCAGGTGGCCTGTGGAGATCAGGCCCCAGCTCATGGCCCCAGCCTCGCAGCCCTGCAGCCCCGCCTGGCACCCTGCCTTGGCCTGGCGCCACCCCCTCACCTATTCCACCATTCTGCCTATGAGGCGATTGATCAGGGCCAGGCCCCCCGCCAGGCTCCCTCAGTGCCTGGGAGCCAGATGGTGGCCCCAGCCACCGCCACTGGTTGCTGTCTCCAGGGCAATCTGTTGGGGCTGGGGCTGGGGCCACTGCTGGTCGCTATCTCTTGGGAGATCAGTGGAGCGATCAGGCCTCCGCTCACACCTGCCTTGGCCTGGCGCCTCCCGCTCACTTGCTCTACCTTCCTACCACAGTCCCGCTCTCGTCAGGACCCATTCAGGCTGGCAGTGCCTCTGCTGCTAGTGCCACATCACTGACGCCCGCCAGGTTCCCCACCGTCCCCTGGTGGTCAGCGCACATCATAGCGAGCAGTCAAAGGACTGCCTGAGGGGACAATTTGTATATTAGGCTTTTATTATATAGGACTAGAGGCCCGGTGCACAAAAATTTGTGCACTCGGCGGGGGCGGGGGGGGGGGGTCCTCAGCCCGGCCTGTGCCCTCTTGCAGTCTGGGACCCCTCGGGAGATAACAACCTGCTGGCTTAGGCCTGCTCCCGGGTGGCAGAGGGCAGGCCCAATCCCTAGGTGCAGCCCCTGGTCGGGCTCAGAGCAGGGCCGATTGGGGAGTTGGGGCACCGCCCCCTGTCATGCACAGAGCAGGGCGGATTGGGAGGTTGCAATGCCACCCTCAGTCACGCTCAGGGTAAGGCCGATTGGGGGGTTGGGGCACCGCCCCCGTCACACTCAAGGCAGAGTCGATGGGGAGGTTGCGGCGCCACCCCCCGTCACACACAGAGCAGGGCCAATCAGGGGGTTGGGGCACTGCCCCCTGTCATGCACAGAGCAGGGCCCATCAGGGGGTTGGGGAGCTCCACCCTGTCACCCACAGAGCAGGGCCCATCAGGGGGTTGAGGAACTCCCCCCTGTCACTCACAGAGTAGGGCCGATAGGGGAGTTGGTACACCGCCCCCTGTCACACACAGAGCAGGGCCGATCAGGGGGTTGGGGCGCCGCCACTGTCACACTCAGGGCAGGGCCGATGGGGAGGTTATGGCTCTACCCCATCACACACAGAGCAGGGCCCATGGGGGGCGGGGTGGTTGGGGCGCCTTCCCCTGTTACGAACAGAGCAGGGCGGATAGGGAGGTTGTGGCCCCACCCCCTGTCACACACAGAGCCGCAGGGCGATCAGGGGGTTTGGGCGCTGCCCCCTGTCACGCTGATCCCGGTGCCGGGAGGCATATTACCCTTTTACTATATAGAATAGAGGCCTGGTGCATGGGTGGGGGCCGGCTGGTTTGCCCTGAAGGGTGTCCTGGATCAGGGTGGGGGTCCCCACTGGGATGCCTGGCCAACCTAGATGAGGGGATGATGGCTGTTTGCAGCTGGTCACACACCCTTCAGGGTGGGGGTCCCCACTGGGGTGCCTGGCCAGTCTGAGGGCTGTTTTCAGGCTGGGACTGAAGCTCCCAACTGCTCCTTTTTTTCTTTTTTTTTATTCTGGGCCAGCTTTAGCTCTGAGGCTCCAGCTCTTAGGCCTCCGCTCCTGAAAGCAGGTATCTGGTTTGTTTCGGTTCTCGAAACTCTGTATCAACTCCAGCTCTGAGATCCCAGCCGGCTGAAAGCTGGTTTCTGGGGTTTTGTTTAGCTATATTTGTTACAATGTTTGAAACTGCAGGCTCAGAGGCCTGCAGCGGCAGGCGGGGAACGTTGGAGTCCTCCGTCACTGAAGCAAGCAAGCCTCATGTTAGTTTCAAGCTGCCTGGCTGCCGGCCACCATCTTGGCTGACAGTTAATTTGCATATTGCCCTGATTAGCCAATGGGAAGGGTAGTGGTCGTACGCCAATTACCATGTTTCTCTTTTATTAGTGTAGATAATATTTTTTCATTGAAGTAATTTGACAGCAGTATATCTTTGGCATTATGTTATATTGCTTTTGCATTATCATTTAGGGATGTAAAATTTATTCCCTCTATTAAAATCAAAGGATTGTATTTTCCCAGTATCTTGGCTCAGCAAATCATGTTCTGGAAGAAATGCCAATGAGTTATAGTATAAAAACAATTTCTAAGTATATCTTTTGATAGTTGTAACTCTTAACATGGAGATCATTGTCACCACATATTTAGTATAAGAAAGGCACCATACTGACATACAAAAAATAATTTTTTTATACCTCCATATGTCCAAGTTTAATGACCCAACAACTGACAGCTTATAGTGAAATGGACTATAATTGGGTCTTAAAAATGTAATTTTCTGCCATTTTTTTTATTCTAAATAAATTATTACATCGAAATTACTCCTCTGACTACATTGAAGTAAAACTAGAAATCAATAACAGAGAGATAGCAGTCAAATCTCCAAATACTTGGAAACTAAAATAATCCATGGGTCATAGAAGTCTCAAGGGAGATTTTTAAAATACACTGAATTGAATGAAAATGTAACTATATCACATTAAAATATGTGAGACACAGCTAAAGCAGTGCTAAGAGGATCCTTCTAGTGCTATATACTTACATTAGAAAAAAGGAAAAGTCTCAGATCAATCATCTAAGCTTCTACCTCAAGATATTCGGAAAATGAATGCAGAATAAGCACAAAGCAAACAAAAGGGAAATAATTATAGGGATCAGAAATCAGTGAAACTTGGGAAAACACAAAAACAATAGAGAGAATCAATGAAACTAAAAGCTGATTCTTTGAAAAGATCAATACACTTGACAGACCTTTAGCAAGAATGACAAAGAGAAAAAGAAGATACAAATTATAAAAATCAGGAATGAAATGGAGGAAACATTATAGACCCCACGGACTTCTAAAGGATAATAAAGGAACACCTGGAACACATCTACACCATGAGTTCAACTCATTAAAAAAAAAAAAAAAAAAAGCCAATTATCTAAAAAACACAAATTATCACAACTCACCCACTATGAAAAAATATAATTTGAATAGCTTTATAACTAGTAAGAAAATTTAATTTGTAATTTAAAACTCCCCAAAAGGAAATCTCCAAGCCCAGATGTTTTCACTAGAAAATTTACCCAGTGTTTAAAGAGGAACTAGAGAAATATCTAGAGGGCGTGTGAAAACAGATCACTGGGCTCTACTCCCAGAGTTTCTAATTGAGTAGGTGTGGATGGATCCTGAGAACTTCCATTTCTATCACATTCCAGCTCTCATCCATGCTGTTCTAGGGACTGCATTTTGAGAACCACTGCTGTAACACGAATCTTGACTCATTCTGCATATCCTAAGTTGATTTGTTTGAATAGCATCCACATGAGGTCAAACTTGCATGTGAATGTTTCTACAGAGGAACTTTTAATTTAAAAAGCCACAGAAATTAAATAGTGAAGGGCTATTTATTCTAAACATTGTCTCCCCACCCTCTCAAAAATAATATTATCATACTTGGAAATTATTAAAAATTGTATAACTGGGCTGTTTCTTTGTTAAAAAGTGATATAAAATAAATTCTATTATTAGGTGTTTTATTGCCTGGAATTTTCCATTAACTGTGCTGTATGTGCCATAATAATCCTCACAATAACCTGGAGTAAATTCTGAATCATAAGGAAAAAGTTATATCATGTTCAGTTCAATTTTAATGCTAGCATGTTTTATAGAATGCTAATGCTTTACAAATTCTTAAAACATGGGAGTTGCCCTGGCTGGGTGGCTCAGTTGGTTTAAGTATCATCCTGTATACCAAAAAGGTGGTGGGTTCAATTCCTCATCAGGGCACATGCCCAGGTTGCAGGCTTGATTCCAGGTCAGGGTGCATATGGGAGACAACAGGATCGATGTTTCCCTCTCACATCAATGTTTCTCTCTCTCTTCCTCTCCTCTTTCCTCTCTCCCTAAAAATCAATAAAAATATATCCTTTGGTGAGAATTTTTTTTAATGCTTAAAAAAAAAAAAAGAAAAAGAATTGTTGTCCTAACAGGTTTGGCTCAGTGGATAGAGTGTTGGCCTGTGGACCTAAGGGTCCCGGTTTGAGTCCAGTCAAGGGCATGTGCCTCAGTTGCAGGCTCCTCCCTAGCCTGGGCCCTGATTGGGGCTCGTGCAGGAGGCAACCAATCTATGTGTTTCTTTCACATCAATATTTCTCTCTGTCTTTTCCTCTCTCTTCCACTCTCTCTAAAAATCAATGGAAAAATATCCTCAGGTGAGGATTAAAAAAAAAAGAATTTTTAACATATTAGAATATTTGATGATCCAAGACACTTCATACCACAACCGATAATTAATAGGAATTAAAATAAGAACCTATCACTGGAAAATTATTTATTATAGAGGTTTTCATAAATAGTCCAAGAACCCACCCTGGTGATTCCCTGAGACCCTGCCTCACCCAACTTTCAGGCCCATCCAAGCTATTTCCAGTGGCTTTACTGTAGGAATAGCCTGTCTTGGTTCATGCTTCAGATTTTCCTAAAATCTCTCAAACAAGCAGCAACTGGCCTCAGAGAGACCTGTGCCTATTGCTAAGTGGCCCCAGGCCTGCCACTAGCAGCAGCTGGCCTTGGTTCACAGCTGGGTATTGCCTGGGCACCTCCAAGGCCAGCACAAGAAGCAGCCATCTGCATATCACTTTGTAGTTCATGCCTGGTAGCTCCATGCAGAACACAGGCAGTGACTGACCTTGGCCTGCACCTCCCCAAAGAGCCCAGAGCCAGTACCCAGTGGACAGCTTCAGACTAGGTCAAAGCACCACCATCCAACTACCTCCATAAATGACACACTCAAGGATGGACTCATCAGGTACCAGAGCATTGCTGAAGTAAGTCCTGCTCTGCATGGTACGTCCCTGCACAGCTGGTCCTCCAAGGTGGTTGGAGATTGGTGGTCAGTGGTCACAGCCAGTCCTTTCAGCTGATCAGATTGAGTAAATCCCTTCCATTGACATGCCAACAGCAATCAAGACTCAACCACAATAGGAGGGTGTGCAGCCCACATAGGGAGACCACCTTGAGTACCAGCTGGGGTGTTTGGAGAGACTGTTCCATTGAACCCTACAGGACACCTACAATATTAGGCCATGCTACAAAACCTGGGAGATGTAGAAGGTCTATCTAATACACAGAAAGAAACACAGGGAGGCAGCCAAAATGAGGAGACCAAGAAACATGGCCCAAATGAAACAATAGAACAAAACTCCATAAAAAGAACTAAACAAAATGGAGATAAGCAATCTACTAGATGCAGAGTTCAAAACATTGGTTATAAGGATGCTCAAGGAACTTAGGGAGAACCTCAACAGCATAAAAAGAACCAGTTAGAAATGAAGGCTACATTAACTGAAATAATTTACAGGGGATCAACAGTAGAATAGATGAAGCTGATAATCAAACCAGCAATTTAGAATATAAGGAAGCAAAAACACCTAATCAGAACAGAAAAAAAAAATCCAGCCCTGACCAGTTTGGCTCAGTGGATAGAGCGTCGGCCTAGGGACTAAAGGGTCCCAGGTTCGATTCTGGTCAAGGGCAAGTACCTTGGTTGCGGGCATATCCCCAGTGGGGGGTGTGCAGGAGGCAGCTGATCGATGTTTCTCTCTCATCAATGTTTCTAACTCTCTATCCCTCTCCCTTCCTCTCTGTAAAAAAAAAATCAATAAAACATATTTAAAAAATAAAATAAAATAAAGAATCCAAAAAAATGAGGGTAGTGTGAGGAGCCTCTGGGACAACTTTAAGCATTTCAACATTCACATCATGGGGATGCCAGAAGGAGAAGAGAGAGAGCAAGAGATTGAAAACTTATTTGAAAAAATAATGACAGAAAACTTCCCTACCTTGGTGAAAGAAACAGACATACAACTCCAGGAAGTGCAGAAAGTCCCAAACAAGATGAACCCAAAGAGGCCCACACCACGACACATCATAATTAAAATGCCAAAGGTTAAAGACGAATAAGGAATCTTAAAAGCAGCAAGAGAAAAACAGTTACTTACAAGAGACCTCCCATAAGATTATCAGCTGATTTCTCAACAGAAACTTTGTAGGCTAGAAGGGAGTGGCAAGAAATATTCAAAGTGATGAAAAGCAAGGACCTACAACCAAGATTACTCTACTCTGCAAAGCTATCATTTAGAATTGGAGGTCAGATAAAGAGCTTCCCAGATTAAAAAAAAAAAGCTAAAGGAGTTCATCACCACCAAAATAGTATTATATAAAATGTTAAAGGGTTTTATTTAAGAAGAAGAAGAAGAAGAAGAAGTAGAAGAAGAAGGAGAAATCATAAATGGCAATAAATACATATCTATTAACAATTGAATCTACAAACAAAATGAACAAGCAGGACAGAAACAGACTCATAGATATAGAGAACTTTTTGTTGGTTGCCAGATGGAAGGAGGTTTGCAGTGAGAAGAAGGGTGAAAGGATTAAGAAATACAGAATTGGTTGTTACAGAATAGTCATAGGTATGTAAGTACAGCATAGGAAATATAGCCAATAATCTACACTAATAAAAGACAAACATGCAAATTGACCGTACCTTCGCTACGCCTTAAGCCATGCCCACCAGCCAACCAGAGTGACTATATGCAAATTAACCCAACCAAGATGGCAGCCGACAGCCACAGAGCTGGAGCAAGCAGGAGTCTTGGTTGCCCCAATGATGGAGGAAGCCAAGCTTCCCGCCTGCGGTGGCTGGCTCTGAGCTCCACTCAAAGCAACAAAGTTCCAATTATAGAAGATAAATAAACCCCAGATACCTGCTTTCAGCAGGCAGTAGCCACAGAGCTGGAGCGAGGAGGAGGAGTGGGTTGCCCCTGGTGGTGGAGGAGGCCAAGCTTCCCCTTCCGCCCTGGCCGGCTCTGAGCTCCTCTCAAAGCTACAAAGTTTCAATTATAGAAGGTAAATAAATCCCAGAATAAAAAAAGAAAAAAAGGAGAGGCTGGGAGCTTCCGTCACTGGGGGGCTTGGCCAGCCTGAAAACGGCCCTCAGCCCCTCACCCAGACTGGCCAGGCACCCCAGTGGGGATCCCCCCCATCCTAAAGGAGGTGTGGCCAGCCTGAAAACAGCCATCAGCCCCTCACCCAGGCTGGCCAGGCACCCCAGAGGGACCCCCACCCTGATCCGGGACACCCTTCAGGGCAAACCAGCCGGCTCCCACCCGTGCACCAGGCCTCTATCCTATATAATAAAAGGGTAATATGCAAACTGACCCTAACAGCATAAGGACTGGGAATAACTGGTCACTATGACACAGACTGACCACCAGGGGCCAGACGCTCAATGCAGGAGCTGCCCCCTGGTGGTCAGTGTGCTCCCACAGGGGGAGCTCTGCTCAGCCACAAGCCAGGCTGACAGCTACCAGTAGAGTGGTGCTGGTGGGAGCCTCTCCCTCCTCAGCAGCGCTAAAGATGTCTGACTGCAGCTTAGGCTTGCTCCCTGCTGGCAAGTGGACATCCCCCGAGGGCTCTTGGGCTGCCAGAGGGATGTCTGACTGCCAGCTTAGGCCCAATACCCCGGGTAGTGGGTCTAAGCCAGCAGGTGGTCATCCCCTGAGGGGTCCCAGACTGCGAGAGGGCACAGGCCGGGCTGAGGGACCCCCCCAAATGCACAAATTTTTGTGCACCAGGCCTCTAGTATTCTAATAACTAGGCATAGTGCTGGACGGGTGTGGGACTTATTGGGATTATCACATATTAAGTTATGTAATGTCTGGTCACTGGGGTGTACAAAAAATTTAATAATAATAAAAAGGATTTAATACCATTCTACACAATCTCTTACAAAAAGAAGAAATTGAGGGAGCACTTCCCAATTAATTAATTTTATTTAGAATTACCCTGATACCAAAGTAGAGAGAGAGAACTACAGAACTACAGACCAATATCTCCCATGAATATAGACACAGAAATGCTTAATAAAATCTTGCAAATTTAATTCAGCAATATGTAAAGAGAAAAATCATGTAATTAAATTGATTCAGAAAAGCTTTTGACAAAATTAACACCCTTTCATGATAAGAACTCTCAAAAATAGGAATAGAGGGGAATTTCCTCAACTCATTTTTTTTAAGTTAAAAAAATACACAAAAACACCAAAACAACTACAACTAACATCATACTTAATGATGAAAGGCTGCTTTCTCCCTGAGATTAGGAACAAAGCAAGGAAGTTCACACTCAACAGTTATTCAATATAGTACTTGAAATTCTAGTCATACAAGAAGGCAAAAAAATAAAAAAGGAAATAAAAAGAATACAGATCAAAAAATAAGAAATAAAACTGTCCCTATATGCAGTTGACACAATTATGTGCTTAGGAAATTTCAAGGAATCTACAAAAAAATTCCTAGAACTAAGCAGTGAGTTCAACAAGGTCTCAGAACACAAGATCAACATACAAAAATCCATTGCACCCACTTTACAGCATCTACACTAATAAAAGAGAAAAATGGTAATTGGTGTACGGCGCTACCCTTTTCATTGGCTAATCAGGGCTATATGCAAATTAATTGCCAACTGAGATGGCAGTTAACTGCCAACAAAGATGGCGGCTAATTTGCTTATGTAGGCACAATGCAGGGAGGCGAAAGGGAAAGCAGGAAGAAGCCCCCTGCCACTGACAGTGATCAGAAACCCAGGGGGGAGCTAAGAGGTGGGGGGCGCCTTTGCCCTGCCCCCCAGCCATGACCGGAGAATCAGGCGCCTTTGCGGCCCTGGCCAGTGATAGCAGGAAGTAGGGGTGGAGCCAGCGATGGGAGCTGGGCACGGTCGAAGCTGGCAGTCCCGGGAGCTAGGGGTCCCATGCCTGGGCTTAAAGCGGAGCCCACGATCGCGGGGCCGCTGCCACTGCGGGTCCCCGCTGCCCGGGCTGGACGCCTCGGCCAGAGGCATTAGGCCTGGGCAGGGGCGGAGCCTGCAACCGCGGGGAGCTGGGGATCCCCTGCCCAGGCCTGACACCTCTGCCGGAGGCCTCAGGCCTGGTTAGGGGGCCGATCCGGTGATTGGTGATCAGAGGGTGATGAGGGTCAACTCCTCTGGCCGAGACATCAGGCCTGGGTGGGGGGCGGAGCCGGGGATTGGAGGGATATGATGGTCCCCTTGCCCAGGCCTGAAGCCTGGGTCAGAGGCATCAGGCTTGGGCGGGGAGGTGGAGCAAGCAATCAGAGGGAGATGGGGGTCCCCTGCCCAGGCATGATTCCTGGGCCAGAGGCCTCAGGCCTGGGCAGGGGTCAGAGCCAGTGATGGGGGGAGATAGGGGTCCCCTGTCCAAGCCTGACACCTCTGGTGGAAGTGTCAGGCCTGGGCAAGGGGCCGATCAGGCGATCGGAGGGTGATGGGGGTCTACGCCTCTGGCTGAGGCATCAGGCCTGGGCAAGGGGCAGAGCCAGCAATCGGAGGGGTCTGGGGGTCCCCTGCCCAGGCCTGACGCCTGGGCCAGAGGCATCAGGCCTGGGCTGGGGGCAGAGCCAGTGATGGGGGGAAATGAGGGTCCCCTGCCCAGGCCTGACCCCTCTGTCAGAGGCATCAGGCCTGGGCAAGGGGCCGATCCTGCGATTGGAGGGTGATGGGGGTCAACGCCTAAGGGCTCCCAGTATGTGAGAGGGGGCAGGCTGGGCTGAGGGACACTGCCCCCCCCACACTCCCAGTGCATGAATTTCATGCACCGGGCCCCTAGTCTATACTAATAAAAGGGTAATATGCAAATTGGTCAGGACACTCTCGCAGTAATGACCAAACAGCAGGCTGCGTGAGGTGACAAGGCCGGCAGGGGGGTTAGTGAGGCATGACAAAACAACTGAACAGCAGGCTGCATGGGGTGACCAGGCCGACAGGAGGGTTAGTGAGGGACAACCAAACGACTGAACAGCACACTGCGTGGGGCAACCAGGCTGGCAGGGAGGGCAGTTGGGGGCGACCAGGTTGGTGGGGGGGGGCAGTAAGGGGTGACCAGGCCAGTAGGGGGGCGGGCAGTTAGGGGCGATCAGGCCGGCAGGCAGAGGCGGTTAGGGGTGATCAGGCTGGCGGGGGGGGCATTTAAGGGTGATCAGGCAGGCAGGCAGGTGAGCAGTTAGGAGCCAGCAGTCCAGATTGTGAGGGGGATGTCTGACTGCCGGTTTAGGCCCGAGAAACCAGCAGTTGGACATCCCCCAAGGGGTCCCAGATTGAAGAGGGTGCAGGCTGGGCTGAGGGGACTGCCCCCCGCCCCCGCTACTGTGCACAAATTTTGTGCACCGGGCCTCTAGTATACAAATAAAGCCTAAGCGACTGGCTGACCAGTCAACTGTCCTGTAGATATGATGCACAATGACCACTAGGGGGCACACGCTCAATGCACAGCATGGAAACATGGAACAAACTGATGAATCTCAGAGGGAAGGGGAGAAGGGGAAGGGTGGGAAGAGATTAACCAAAGATCTTATGTGCATACTAGATGCCCGGTACATGGATTTGTGTACCATTGGGGTCCCTTGGCCTGGCCTGCAGGGATTGGACCAAAACCAGCCAGGTGCATGGATTTGTGCACCGGGCTTCTAGTATATAAATACTAACTCAAAAGGGATTAAATACCTAAATGTAAAACTAAAACTATAGACCTCTTAGAGGAAAATATAAGTGTAAATCTCTATGCCTTGGATTAGGCAGTGGTTTCTTAGATATGACTTTTAGGGTCACTGAAGGTGGTACGCACAAGGCCAAAAGGGGTAAAGAATTATGTATTTATTAGGTCATCTGGAAAAGCAGATGGGCTGAGCCCCAAAATGGCGTCAGCACCCAGGGACAGGGAGTCAGAGATTTTCAAGGACTCTAAGTGGGCTTTTTCTGGCTGGAGAATTCTCTGGGTAGGTCCTGAGGGGAAAAATAATGTCTTAGACAGTGGAATGTGGTCTCAGCAAGTGGAATATGGCCTAAGCAAAAGGGAATGTCAGCTGTGAAATGGTCTAAACGCCAATTCCCAGGGGAGGAGGTGTGGATTCAATTATTTGATCAGACCTAACAATGATACTAAAAGCACAAGCAACCAAAGAAAAAAATAGATAAATTGGACTTCATAAAAATTAACAAATTTGTTCATTAAATGGGTACTGTCAGGAAAGTAAAAAGACAATCCACAGGATGGAAGAAAATATTTGTAACTAATATATTTAATAAGTGCCTAGTATCCAGAATGTATAAAGACCTCTTACAACTCAACAATGAAAAGACAAAAGTAAAAAAGCAAGTCAATCTTTACAAAAAACCTTCATCAAAGAAAACTCTGGTAGAAAATACCTTCCCCCCCCCCCACCAGGCCCACGGAGCCTTCTTTTGAAGGAATTATCCAGGCTCTGCCCAGGACAGCAGGGTCAAGAAAGGGTTCAGGTGTCCTTGGGCTGAAAGTTCAGCTGTGTCGAATTCTGTTGAGCTTTCAGTAACGAAATATATCTTCGCACCCATTTTTCCTTTGGTTGTGCACAGACTTTCTGGCCTTTTTTGGTAGTGAATCTGTGGGAAAGAGATGCTGGCAGTCAATACTGACTTTAGCCTCCTGGAAAGGAATGGAGGGGCAGCTGCCTGACTCATATTCCAGCCTTGCCACACCCCTGTCCCACGGCCCCTACTCCCTTTTCTGGCCCTTGCCCTCCCTCCTGTCGGATACATCACTTTCTGCTGGAAACCATGCTTCCAGGCCCACCTCCCGCAGGAAACATTTTCCACCTGCTCTAGTCCAAAGAACGTAACTTGTACCCTGCCTCTTAACTCTTTTGTTTTAATCTAACAGCTTTACTGAGATATAATTCACACACCATACAATTCACTCATCCTATATAATAAAAGCCTAATATGCTAAGTGCCTGGTCGTCCAGTGGGCTGGTCAACCAATGTAATATGCTAATGATATGCTAAGGCGGCTCAACTGCTTGCTATGACATGCACTGACTACCAGGGGGCAGACAGTCAACCGGTTGACCAGTTGCTATGATGTGCACTGACCACCAGGGGGCAGACGTTTCGAATGGTAGGTTAGTTTGCTGCTGGGGTCCGGCCGATTGGTGGGGCTGAGTAAGATGGGCTGAACACACCCTGGAGCCCTCCCACAGTCCCTCCCTGGCTGGCCAACCTCCTGCGTCCCTCCCCGGCCCCAATCATGCACCGGTGGGGTCCCTTGGCCTGGCCTGTGCCCTCTCACAATCCGGGACCCCTCAGGGGAGGTCAAAGAGCCAGTTTCAGCCCGATCCCACAGGCCAGGCTGAGGGACCCCACTGGTGCATGAATTTGTGCACTGGGCCTCTAGTTTAAAGTATATAATATCACTCGATAGTTTTTAGTATATCCATAGATGGAGCAACCATCACCAGTATCAATTTTAGAACATTTGCATCACCCCAAAAAGAAACCTTATACACATTATGCCACTTAATTCATAACCACATAAATCATGGGTTGTTTGCCATGATTCCTGTATTCCTTATATATGATTCCTGATTTCCACTGGGATCTCATTAAGAAGGGGGTTGTGGTTAATGTCCCTGAATCTCCTTCAGCCACGTGCACCCTGAGAGTCAGACATTATGAGAGAATAGATTGGGTCCTTCTAGCCTGGAGCACCTTGCAGCACCCAGCAATGTTTTCAGGGCTCTCAGGAGGGCCCCAGGACACACAGGGGAGAAGAGCCAAGAGAATGGGAAATAAGAGAGGGAAGAGCTTTCTGGACATATGAAAGCATGCCATTGCTCCTATTGAGAGATGAAGGTCTATGTTCTCACTCCTTGAATTTAGGCCCCCCCCTTAGCGACTCGTCAACCAACAGAGTATGGCAGAGGTGACACTGTGTGACTTCACAGGCTAAGTCAGAAGAGATGGTGGAGCTCCTGCCTGGTTTACTGGATCACCTATGCTGGAGCCTTGAACCACCTTGTAAGGAGTCCTTCTACCCCAGATCACCATACTGTGAGGAAGCCTGAACTAGCCCAACAAAGAGACCACGCAGACAGGCCCTGAAGAGAGAGAGATGCCACGAGCCCCAGCTGTTCCAGTTCCAGCACCATCAGGCCACAAACACCCAGCCAAGCCCTCTGGAATTTTGGACCCACAAAAACCACGGGAGATTACAAACTGGTTGCTGTTGCATTAAGCCCCTAAGCTTTGGGGTCATTTGTTATGCAGCCACAGTTAACTGATAGAAACCTCTCACCTTCCTTTTACAGGAAACTTGACTTGCCCAAGATCATGCAGCTTGTAAGGGACAGAGCCACTGCTTTGAGTCCAGCTCAGGGCTCTTTGCCAGCTGCTGGTTAAGTGTTGATGACTCTAAAGCCAATCAAGACACAAATGAGAGGCCCAGGACATCCTGAGCCCCAGAGAGCCCCTGTCCTTATCTAGGCTCTTCAGTGTCTCTTTCCCCTCCTTCACTGTCTCAACATGATGGCATTCGGGTTGGCCTCCAGAGCCCCTCCTTTCCCCTCGGCACCATTCCCTCCTGCTCAGGAACCCATGTCCAGGAGCAGGGACCTGCTGCTCCCTGTGTATTTGCACTTAAAGATGCTTTTGTTGACTGTTGGTAACTTGGGCTGTCACCCTACCTCTGCATGTGGCGGTGATGTGCCCAAATTCTGCCACTTACACAACATGTGTTGAACATTCACTGTGTGTAGACACAGCAGTAAACACTTCGCATATAGTAGCTCATTTAGTCCTGCCAGGGAGCCTGTGAGACGTGTGTCATCACTCCTGCTACCAATGAGCCCGGCATGACCTGGCTCCTGTTTACCTGTCTGCCTGGTCAGTGACATGTTCATCCTCCTTCCACTCACCGGCTGCTCCCTCTGCCTGGTACACCCATGCCCCTTCCTGCCCCCTTCCCCTAGGCTGCCCCCACTGTTCCTCGAGGGTCTCAGTGTAAATGTCACTTCCTCAGGGGGATCTCCTGACATGGAGTGAGGTCCTCCTGCACTAGGCTACAGTGGCAGAATATGCTGCTGCAAAATATGCCACTTTGGCATAAAGATTATTTTGAGCTAAAGACCCTTAAAAAAAAGTGGTACAAGAAGGGCTCTCTGGCCTCCTCCTTTCTTCCTGGAAGCAGGAGATAAAACCCCTCTGTGAAAAATGTCCTCCCTGTACCAGGAGGAAACAAACATTTTTGTTACCAGAAGTAGGGAGTCAAGGCCAAGAGAATTCTGTAGAAACACAGCTTGTTAAGATAACTCTTATCATCCTTTACGGCCTCCCCCATACATTTCAGTTATTTTTCCACAATTGCCTCTCTTCATTTTAGTATAAATGCATTTAAGTTTTTCCACTTTGGGGAGGTATTCATTTTCCTATGAGGGCTCCACGTACATGTGAAATCTGTACTCTTTTCTTCTCCTATTCATCTGTCTATCAATTTAATTCCCAGGCCCAGCCTAAGAGGTTAGAGATAAAGTTTTGCCTCCCCCCCCTGCTGTCCTTCCTGCTGTCCCCTTCAAGCACCTATCACAATTGAGATCATCTATTTTGTGAAAATGTCTTTTAATGCCCGCTTCCTTATGCTAGATGTAAGGTCTATCAGGGCTGTCTTGTTTGCTCTTTTATACTCAGCACTTAGCACAGTGCCTGGGACATGCCTGGCACATGATATGGAAGTTAGGAAACCAAAGCTCAGAGTCACACTTGTTAGTGGCAGAGGAAGGATAACAACCCAAGTTACCAGGTTCCCACCCTGACGCGCATCCTGACACTGTAGGGGCCTGCCTTGCACCCACCCAATTACATGGCTATCAGGGACCCTCATGCCCAGATGAGAAATACTCACATCACAGCCTGCTGGGAACAGCTGTTCCTAGTGAATTCATAGCTTTGCACCAAGCTCCAGGGCAAGGTCTTTTGGATGAATCGTAAGCAGCAGTATTTGGCCACATCACTGCCACCTGAAAAACAGGGAAAGGAAGGAGATTGGAGACCCCTTTGCTTCTACCCCTAGTCATCCTGGAAAGGGAGTGGGGCAGCTACATACGTGGGGCAGCTGCAAGACCGACAGTCAGGATGAAAAGTAGAACAGGGGGAGCCGTGGGGAAGCTCTTCATGGCGCTGCAAGCCCTTCACAGCCTTTTCCCCAATTCCTCCTGTCCTAACCAGACGCCCTTTTATGGGGCCGAGCGGTCCCTAAAGAGAATTCTAGATAAAATGAGTAATCTGATCTCTTTGAGAAGATTGAAAAGTGAGCCAATATCCTGGGAGGAGGGAATGGGAGGAGCCGCCCGCATGCAACTGAGAGCCTGGCCCAGTGTTGTGTCACCACTTTCCCCTCGAAAACATGAAATGAAACCGTTCCAGCAAACTGACCTAAAATCCTTTACAACACCATTAGTTGTTCCAGGTAAATACCTGGTCCTTGACTGAAGCTTTCTTTGCTTTATAAACATTGCTTATCTCTTGGGAGATCTGGCCAGTCTCGGGACGTGTGTAGGGCAGCCTGACCATGGCAATGGACGGCCGAGAACAAGGCTCCAGCTCTCCGCCTGTTGCTCGTCGTGGTGCAGATCAAGGTGAAGAGGAGAACCCCGTGCAGGCCCTTCACATATGGGTGGGACAGCCAGCCAAGCTCCCAGGCCAGACCCCTGTGCTCTCCAGAGCCAGATACACCGTCAGCTCCTTTGGCATCAGAAGGATGAAAAGGTTGCCGTCTACTGCACAGTCTGTGGGGCCAAGGCAGAAGAAACCTTGGGAAAAGGTCTAAAGGTGTGAGAGTATGAATTACAAAAAAAGTAACTTCTCAGACACTGGAAACTTTGGTGTTGGGATCCCGGAACACATCGATCTGGGGGTCACATATGACCCAAGTATTTGTCTCTACGGCCTGGACTTCCATGGGGCGATGGGTAGGCCAGGTTTCAGCATCGCAGACATGAAATGCAGGACAGGCTGCATTGGGGCCAAACAGAATCAGCCAAGAGGAGGCCATGTGCTGGTTCCGGCAGAAGTATGATGAGATCATCCTACATAAACTCCTGTTTCTATCCAAAAAGCCAACACAATATTTTCAGTGAAATGTAAAAAAAAGAAAAAAGAACAGAATATGCCTCCTATGTTCTTAGTATCACACACACATCACCCCCCACAGGGTGCCAGAGCTGCTGGGGGGCACTCAGAGCTATTTCAGGTGGTATTAGGGTCCCAAGCCTGACAGGACACCACTGCCTGGAGTCTGAACGATACACTTTTCCCGGCCCCTGCTTTGCACCCGCCGAGTCAGGCTCTTGATGGGGCCTGGGGGTGGGCAGGGATCCAGGAATCTATATTTTAGCCAGATTTGACTGAAACAGAGAAAGTGAATTCCCAAAAGGGGCAGTGACTTTTGCCCAGAAAAATCTTTGGGAGGGGTTGATGGGATTTTTAGATCCATGTTTCGTGACTATCTGTGCTCAGTTATTCTAAGTCCTGATATGACCCCAGACTTTAAAATTCTGAAGTTAAGATTTTTTTTTTTTTAAAAAAGGCCATTCAGTACTCATCTTGAACCATAGACTTTTTCCAGGCTAACTGGCACCTTTCAAATACATCCCAGACAGTTTTAACTACTCTGAGTGATAGGGAATTCACCTTTGAACTCGGCTCAACCCAGGACAGATCTGACGGTGTGTCACAAAGTTTTCTTACGTTCTTTTCAATATTTGGCTGAGCCTGGCTGGTGTGGCCCAGTGGTTGAGCGTTGACCCATGAACCAGGAGGTCACTGCACCTGCCCAGGTTTCAGGCTCTATCTCCAGTAGGGGGCGAACAGCTCTCTATCCCTCTCCCTCCTTTATCTCTAAAATCAATAAAAAATATTTTTAAAAAGTTTAGCTTAAATCTATATTCCCATTGCTTCTACTTATCGACCCAACTCTATACAAAAATGCCTAATTTCTCTTTTCTTCTTTTGGAAGATGAGGAATTGAGGTTTCAGCTGTTCAGAGGGATGTGATTCCTGAAGATGCCATAGAGGAGGGGGAATGCCAGGGTGGGAAGAGCCAGTGCCAACACGAGGTGTATTATCCAGGCAGCAGGTCACCGAGGGCAGCAGCTAGCTCAGGCTCAGTTCCACTGCAGGGTCTGGGAGCGGGGCAGAATCTGAATCAGCTCAACTGCTGGCTGAGGCAGCAGAGACATTCACCTGAACCCCAGCTCTCTGGTTGGCATTGATTGAAGGCTGCGTCCCATACTCCTTGTCCTCTGAGCAGACTGAGCGTGCTCTGTGATCAGGAAAAAGGCTCTTATGCTGAGTCCAGGGGGTCCTCAATGAGCAGTCTTTGGGGATGAGGAGGGGATATGGGTGGGATAGCAACATCTGCTACAACCATTACCCTGTTTGCCCCTGATGTTCTTTTCTTTAGGCTAAACTCCCCTATGCCTTCAATTTATCTGCAACCATCCTACTGGCCACCTTGACACACCAGTTTCGACTTTAATGAACAGGTATAGTGTGCTGGGAACCCAGGTGTTTCATAAATGGGATACATAAACACTAACTATAAAGGGCTGATAAATAGTTGATAAATTGGACTATATAAAATTTGGAACTTTTACCCCTTAGAAGACACCAATAAGAGAGTAAAAGGTGCCCTGGCTGGTTGCTCAGTGGTTAGAGCATCTGCCTGCAGACCAAAGGCTCCCGGGTTCAATTCCCGGTCAAGGGCATGTACCTCGGTTGCAGGTTTCATCCCTGGCCCCAGTTGGGGCATGTAGCATGTGGGAGGCAACCATTTGATGTGACTCTTTCACATCAATGTTTCTCTTTCTCTTTCTTCCCCCACCCTTGCCTCCCTCCTTCCACTCTCTCTCTAAACATCAATGGGAAAAATATCCTCAGGTGAGAATTTTAAAAAAGAGTGAAAGGTCATCTGCAGGTTGGAAGATTTTTGCAATTCATCTGTACTGAGTTGAATAGTGCCCCCCCTACCCCGCCCCCCCCCCCAATTCACAAAAACCCAGAACTTCAGAATATGACCTTATTTGGAAAATTGGGACTTTGCTGTAATTAATTGAGGAGGCTATATTGGATTAGGGTCGGCTCTTGTGATGGTGTGATTTATAATAAATATATATATTTGGTCTGCATCACCTGGCGCACAGCTCCTAAACCCTTGTAATTTTCTGAATGGTAAAAGAAATGGGAGCAGGGGGCAATGGGGCAATAAGGACACATATGTAATACCTTAATCAATAAAGAAAAAAAAAAGAAATGGGAGCATCTTTTGTGACACTATTTGGTCTTTTAACCTCAGTTCTTGAAATAGTACCAAAGCGATAAAGGCAAAAGTGGTGTCTTCTTTTTTGTAACAAACCCCTTTCAACCACACCTGTTTATAGTATTAATCATGTAAGTTTTGGAAAGTCCTAGGTGACCACAGGATGAGGAGTGGTTGCCAAGGAAACCAATCTTGTGATTAGAAGGCTGAAATTTTCCAGCCCACCCCCACAATCTCCAGAGAGGGGAGAGGGGCTGGAGGTTGAATTAATCTCTAGTGGCCTATGATCTAATCAACCCTGTCAAATATGAAGCCTCCATAAAAATCCCAAAAGAACAGATTTCAAAGACCTTCTGGGTTGGCGAACATATGGAGGTTCTGGGAGGGTGGTATGTCCCTTTCCCATTCTTTATCCTATGCATGTTTTTCATCTGTCTGTTCCTGAGTCATCAAATCTAATAAAAGAGAAACATGCAAATTGACCGTAACTTTGCTATGCCCCAAGCCACGCCCATCAGCCAATCAGAGCGACTATATGCAAATTAACCCAACCAAGATGGCAGCCGGCAGCCACGGAGCTGGAGTAAGCAGGAGACTTGGTTGCCCCAGCGATGGAGGAAGCCAAGCTTCCCACCTGCCTGGCCAGCTGCAGCCTCCACTAAAGGCAACAAAGTTTCAATTATAGAAGATAAATAAATCCCAGATACCTGCTTCCAGCTGGCCTCCACTGGGAGCTTTGGTGGCTGAAGGCAGTGGCCAGCCTGCAAACAGCCATCAGCCCCTCACCCAAGCTGGCCAGGCACCCCAGTGAGGACCCCCACCCTGAAGGGGCTGTGGCCAGCCTGCAAACAGCCATCAGCCCCTCACTCAGGCTGGCCAGGCACCCCAGTGGGACCCCTACCCCGATCCGGGACACCCTTCAGGGAAAACCAGCCAGCCCCCACCCATGCACCAGGCCTCAATCCTATATAGTAAAAGGGTAATGTGCAAACTGACCCTAACAGCAGAACAACTGGGAATGACTGGTCACTATTACACACACTGACCACCAGGGGGCAGACGCTCAATGCAGGAGCTGCCCCCTGGTGGTCAGTGTGCTCCCACAGGGGGAGCTCTGCTCAGCCACAAGCCAGGTTGATGGCTGCCAGTACAGCAGAGGTGGTGGGAGCCTCTCCCGCCTCCTCAGCAGCGCTAAGGATATCTGACTGCAGCTTAGGCCTGGTCGCCACTGGCAAGTGGACATCCCCTGAGGGCTCCCGGGCTGCCAGTGGGATGTCTGACTGCCTGCTTAGGTCCGATCCCCCAGGGAGCAGGCCTAAGCCAGCAGGTCCCCGAGGGGTCCCAGACTTCGAGAGGGCACAGGCCGGGCTGAGGGACCCCCCTGCCCCCAAGTGCACAAATAATTTTTGTGCACCAGGCCTCTAGTATCTACACTAATAAAAAAGAAACATGCAAATCAACTGCCCTTCCGCTACACCCACCAGCCAATCAGGGTGAGTATGCAAATTAACTCAACAAAGATGGTAGGCAGCCACAGAGCTGGAGCAAGCAGGAGGCTTGGGTTTCCCCTGGCAACAGAGGAAGCCAAGCTTCCCGCATGCCCTGGCTGCTGCTGAAGGAGTGGCTAGGAGCCTGGGTCGGGGTGACCCAGGCTTCTGGCCAGCCCTGGCCTCTGCTCAAGGAGGGGCTAGGGAATAAAAGGAGGGGCTGGGAGCCTGAGTTGCCGGGGGTGTGTGGCCAACCTGAAAACAACCCTCAGCCCCTCACCCGGGCTGGCCAGGCACCCCAACGGGACCCCCACCCTGAAGGGGGTGTGGCCAGCTTGAAAATAGCCCTCAGCCCCTCACCCAGGCTGGTCACGCACTCCCAGCGGGGACCCTCACCCCATGGGGGCATGGCCGGCCTGCAAACCACCACAGGCCCCTCACCCAGGTTGCTCCATGCCCCAAGGGAACCCCCACCCTGATCCGGGACACCCTTCAGGCAAACCAGCCAGCCCCCACCCATGCACCAGGCCTCTATACCAATAAAAGGGTAATATGCTAATTAGACTGGGAGACCTTCCAGGAGACCTTCTGGACGTTCTTCTGGACAAAGCCGTGGTGGCAGGACTGAGGTTGAGGTGGTTAGAGGCCAAGAGGGGAGGGCAGTTGTGGGTGATCAGGCCAGTGGGGCGGGGCCATTGGGGGTGATCAGGCTGGCGGGGGGGGGGCGGGGGGAGGGCAGTTGGGGGTGAGCAGGCCAGCAGGGGGGCAGTTGTGGGCGAGCAGGCCAGCAGGGGGGGTAGTTGGGGGTGAGCAGGCCGGCAGGGGGGGCAGTTGGGGGCAAGCTGGCTGGCGACAGGGGGCAGTTGGGGGCGAGCAGGCCAGCATGCAGAGTGGTTAGGGGCAATCAGGCAGGCAGGCAGGTGAGTGGTTAGGAGCCACAGTCCCGGATTGTGAGAGGGATGTCCAACTGCCGGTTTAGGCCCGATCCCTGTAAACCAGCAGTAGGACATCCTTCGAGGGGTCCCAGATTAGAAAGGGTGCAGGCCGGGCTGAGGGATTACTAACCCCCCCCCTCCCCCGGCCCATGCACGAATTTCGTGCACCAGGCCACTAGTATCTTATAAGAAAACAGAGTAAATAACTCTATTTTCCTGAGTTCTGTGAGTCACTTTGGAAATGATTGATCCTGAGGAGGGGGTCCTGGAAACCTCTGATCTATAGCAGGTGGGTCAGAAGCACAGGAGGCAACTTGGACTTGCAATTGGCATCGAAGTCGGGGCAGCCTTGTGGGACTGAGCCCTTAGCCCATAGTGTCTGATGTTATCTTCAGGCAGATAGTGTCAGAATTGAGTTAAATTGTAGGGTACTCATCTGGTGTGTGAGAATTGGTGGGTGTGAGAAAACCCCTCCCACATCTGGTGCTAGAAGTGAAGTATTGAGAGTAGTGTTGTAGTGAGTAGACAGAAAAAAACAGAAGGGTATCCTTATAAGAAGTCCCTTTGAAAAGACAGAGACACAGGGAAGAAGTCCCTGCAAGGCAGAGGCAGAGGTTGCAGTGATGCATTTCCATACAAGCGAAGGAGCATCAAGGATGGCCGGGAGCCACCAGAAGGTAAAAAGAGGCAAGGGAGGGCTCTTTCAGCCTCCAGAACTGGGTAAAAGTAAATTTCTGGCCTGGTTGATGTGGCTAGGTGGTTGAGCATCGACCTATAAACCAGGAGGTCACAGTTCGATTCCCGAGGTCGGGGCAGATGCCTGAGTTGCCGGGCTTGATCCCCAGTGTGGGGCGTGCAGGAAGTTGCCTATAGACCAGTGATGGCGAACCTTTTGAGCTCGGCGTGTCAGCATTTTGAAAAACCCTAACTTAACTCTGGTGCCGTGTCACATATAGAAATTTTTTGATCTTTGCAACCATAGTAAAACAAAGATTTATGTTTTTGATATTTAGTTTATATATTTAAATGCCATTTAACAAAGAAAAATCAACCAAAAAAATGAGTCATAGGTTTGCCATCAATGCTATAGATGATTTTCTCTCATCATTGATGTTTCTATCTCTCTCTCCCTCTCCCTTCCTCTCTGAAATCTATAAAAATATATTTAAAAACATAAATAAAAATAAAGTATTGTTTGTAACCAGTTACTCCATTATCCTCATGGCCGTTCTGAGGGAGGTTTACTATCCCCACTTCCATCCAAGGAAACTGAGGTTCAGAGAGGTGGAGTGAGTGTCTTAGGGTCCTGTCCCCCGTTCTCCTCCTGAGAAAGGGGCCTCACTGTTTGCTTGCCCCAGTAGCCAAAACTACTCTGTACTTAAGTGAGGATATCAGAGCAATAAGGTGCCATACTTGTAGAGATGGCAAAGGCTGCAAACTTTCAATGAGCCAAAACAAAAAGGGAAATGCAGTTGGTCCCACAACTCACAGCATCCAGAAGATAAAACACACTGCTGGTTGCCTGGGAAAAGTACAGCTCTTCCTGATCCTGAGTCCCCAGAGAGGTCCAAGTGCGTCTCAAAGGGTCACTGGGTGAGATTGTGACCGGGCCACACCCCACAGCATCCTGCCAGACATGTACATTCCATGGGGTTTATCATTACCCAGAGAATTGAAAGCCAGGAGGAGAATGTAACAGTTCCAGGGAAAGCCAGTCATGAGATTGCTGTTCCCTGCAATCAGGAAATGTAGAGGCCAAAACCTTATTTAAAAGTGGTAATTACCGCTGGCAAAGCAGCCCAGAGACTGAAGGTTGGATTGGGCAGGAGTTAAGGCGGGAAGGGAAGCTGGGGTGGGAGGGGAGTGCCTGGGGTTCCCTCTCTGTCCTACGTGTCTGCCCTTCCCAGGTGTGGTCAACCACAGAGTAATTTCCCCTGCAGCTGCCTATGTCTCAGAGCAAACGCTGGATTCAAAGGCCCACAGCTTTGTGAGGAGGAAACAAAGCTCTGTTTGTTCTGAAGGGCTTTCCTAGAAATTGGCAGTCCTGTAATTCTGGGAAATTAGGTAACCGTTTGAATAAGAAGGTTCAACCTGTAGAAACAAGGCCATGGAATTCTTTGGAACCAACAGCTTTGCCAGGGGTGAGAGGTGAGGTGAGTGTCTTCGGGTCCTGACCCCTGTTCTCCCCCTCCTGAGAAAGGGGCCTCAATGTGGAGACCTGGAGTTAGAAGAGGATGTCAGCAGTCCCGACAGGAAAACATCTTCCTCCCCCGAACGAGCCTCTTGCTGGCAGCCTCTCTCAGCCAGGATCACTAGCATTTGGCAGAGAGACTCACAGGCAGGTGGGGTGGAGAACCTCAGAGCAGACAAAAGGGAAGGCGCAGGCCAGCTTTGATTGGAGGTGGTTGGCACAAAGAAGCTGGAGGTGAGTTAACTAGAAGCAAACATCTTACGTGACTGATTTGGGGGTGTATTTGGCTTACTCTGGTTGGTCCTGAGCTGGAAAAGGGGGGATTAATAGGAAGCTGGCGGTCACTGACCAAGTTGTGCTGGTTCTGGGCTGGTTGTTTCTGAGGCTGTAGGTCAGAGTTCCGTTGTCATCTACGATCTAGTCATTATAGTTGGGTCTCTCATGCCTGAATACTCCAGCTTTCTTTTATCCTTAGGAATACACTCTTCTTTCCAGAGTGAAACCTCGGTCACCGTTCAGATGCCGCCTCTGCTGAGGATTTCTGCAGGCTCCCTCCCTCCACCCCCATCAGGATGTCCCCTCCTTTGTGTTGTGTGGCATCACTCTATTCTGCTTCCTATTGGAGTTAAAAGAACTTTAATAGCTGCCGTATATTAAATGTGTACTGCAAGACCTTTCTGTGCTCTGCAAACTCTCTGCACCTGAAGGCTTGTTTTAAACCACGGAAGGTTTCTCTGTCCCCACCTGCAGAAAGATACCCCTCCCCACACCTGGCAGTGACTGGTGGATTGGGTAGGCCTCACACCACTTTCCAGTGGACTAAGTTCTAATTCCCCTCTGCTTGAAACGCACTCTTACCTAGTTACCTTCCATGCTTCGTATTGTTACAGGGTGTGGAACTGAGTCATGGAAGGGTTACAAAATGTTAAAGAATGTGCTAAGGGGAGGAAATGAGACCTAAGAAATTGAATGTACTGGAAGGGGGGGACTGACGTATGGAGAGGAATTGTGTCAGGATATGAAGAAGGATTGTATTAGGGTTAGGAACCATGGAAGGATAATTGCTAGATTGTCATAGAAAAACAATGTGTTATGATACGCTCCAGCCAGGTGTGACTCTGTTTACCCCCCCTTTGTGCTTATGAACTTCTAATGGAATGCTTTGTAGTTGATTTTTTCCTAACACTGATTTGCTATAAAAGATCATACTGCACCACCTTTGGTCTCTGCCACATGCTGCAAACCTTCCCAGAGGGGGAGGGTGCGGGCTGTGGTCAGCTGGCCAGCTTAATAAAAGGCTCTTAAATTTAAATTCTGAGTCAGTGGTCTATCTCGTTGAGCCAACCCATAACAGTATTATCTCCCCATCCTCCTAGTAATGTTCCCTGTACCTCCCCCAGGCATAATACTTACACTCAAATCTTTGTTTCAGGGTCAGCTTCTGGGGAAAACGCAAACAAAGTAGAAAGATCTCATTATCCCCATTTTACAGATTGGGGAAACTGAGGCTCAGAGAGTGGCATTTTTCAAAGTCATAAAGCTTATAAAGTACTAAATAAAGTATTAAACCCACATTGCTCTTGATTTGCAAATGTGTTATTTTTCTCCCTAGTTATTTGAAGCCAGAGACCATATTTTATAGTTTTATAGCCTTCTAGTGTACCTGTAACAGCTCCTTGTGCAATAATGTATCATGTTGACATTTTAAAAAAAATTAATTGAATCCAGCTGTGCATGTGTGTTTTAAAGTTCATAGCAGGACTCCCAAGAGCTAGCCAAGGCCACTCCTGGAATAATGCCCTGGGATCAGGCTGCCTTCACCCCTCCAGGCCTCACCTGGGCAATTCAGGATACTCTCTGTTCACACTCAACCCTGTCCCCAGGATGCAACTACCTTCAAAGAAGAAATAACATTTTACTTGGATTGTTACTTGAGAAGAGCAAGTGTATCCACACTCTTGATATATAGATCACATGTATCTCATTCATAGGAAAAAATAGCTGGGATCCTCCCCCCCCCAAAAAAAACCCTCCCCCCCGCCCCCCATCATCTTACCCTCACCAAAATGTGGGGGGAAACCAGCTTTCACGTCAGAGCAGATCTTTGGGGAAAGCAGCATGGGGCAAAGCATGTCATAAAGTAGGACATCTCCTTGAAGCCGTATCTTCACAAAAGAATTAAACTACCCATGCTGGCCAATCATCCTGATCCTCTATGCCCATTTCATTACCAATACCAAGGAGCAGTAGAAGATGTGACCCTGGGTGGTGGGCACACAGTGAAATACACAGATCTTGTAACATAGAAACCCACACCTGAAACCTGTATGGTATTAACCAATGTCACCCCAATAAATTTAACTTACAAAAACAACCAACGAGCTCCTGAAAACTTACTAATCATATCCATGAGAAGTGTGCAAGGAGGGTCAGGCTCCAGCAGTGAATGCCGCCAAGGGGCCCTCTGCTTTTGTTGGTTTTCTACTCAGAGTGCTGGGAGTGGGACAAGCCAGGAGCAACCCCACATGATGGAGAGCTGCGGCTGTTGGCAGATCAGCCGTCCGCAGACAGACAGCCTGTAGGCCCCACAGGAAGACCAGAGAGAAGGCCCAGAGAAGCCAGCTCCAGGCTACGGTGCAAGCAGGTGTGTCTGCAGGTTGGGCTTCATACACCTGGGCTCTGATGGCGACTGGAAGGCAGAGAAAGGTCAGCTCCAGCTCAGGAGGAGGATAAAGGCTGCCACTGCCCTCCTCCCAGAACCTTCTCCCCCTTGCCAGGGGCACCAGGATGCTTGCGGCCATTGCTCAGCCCCTAGGAGCAGGCCTCCCCTGCCTTAAGTTTTTTATAGCCTGGACAGTGATTTTTCAAGCTTTTTTCATCTCATGGCACATATAAACTAATTACTAAAATTCTGCGACACACCCAAAAATACATTTTTTGCCAATCTGACAAAAAAAAAGTTATGATTTCGATTCATTCAAACCAGATGGCTATTGCTGTGTTGGCTGTCATTTTTTTATTTGGCAAATCTAAGGAAAAGAGATCAGTGCCCCTGACTAAATAGTTAGACATTGCATGTTTTAAAAATTCTTGCAGCACACCAGTTGAAAAGCACTAGACACGACACATCCCCTGCGAACGAGGCTAAGAAACAGGGACATTAGCGCTTCCCTTATCACCACTGGCTCACCAGGCCCTATGCAGCCTGGCAAGAAGCCAAGGCCAGACCCAACCTCAGGGCAGGGGCCCGGACAGTAGTTAGATGGAGCGGCTGGTCGGCTGTCTCTGGAGAGGGACTTTGGTGCCCATCGCCCTGGCTTCAGTGGAGGTCTTCTTCCACTTAGCACTCAGGTTCTTCCTGCACCTCTGGACCCACTGCTTCTTAGGGTTAAAACAGAACATCAGGCTTGATGAGGAGGCCGTGGGGAAAACGATGGGTCACCCCGAGACCTGGCAGGAGCCCGGAGCGCGTTAGGAGGAGGTGGGTGTGGCAGCCTATGGAGGACGAGCTGCCGCCTAGCCTCGTAGCAAGTTACTGCCATGATGCCATCTCTGTGTCTATGTGTCTGTTTCCGTGCTCATGTTCAGTCACAGTCCTGTCAGACGGGGGAGGCCAAGTCCTGCCTTTACATCATGCTGGATGTCTACCCACAGGGAGGAATAGGAAAATGCATCGAAAACCCTCAAGAAAGAAGGTGGATGCCTCCAGTTCACTCACTATGCGAGGAAGTACGGCTGATAAGGAAGCCAGGATTGGGAGGGGATGGCAAGATGCACTTTCCCAGGCCAACTCTGAGCTGGGGGTGCCAGGCTATGGATCTGGGCCTAGTGCCAGTGGGGAAATTTCCTAATAATACGAATGTCACATTTCTATGGCATGCCACAGTGAGTTCACACGTCCTGCCTTGTGTGAGAGGCGGTTATGAAGTATCTGGAGTCCTAGGTCACCATTCTGAGCCTTAGTTGTCCACCTTAAAATGGAGATAATTCTATCTGGTTCATATGATAGTCCAGAGGGTTAGTTCAGATAACATTACTATATAGGGTGGGGCAAAAGTAGGTTTATAGTTGTGAGTACGGGAAACACAGAATTTATTCCTATATTATTATTTACTAGAGGCCCAGTGCACGACTTTGTGCACCAGTGGGGTCCCTCGGCTTGGCCTGCAGGATCTGGTTGAAACCAGCTCTCTGACATCCCCCAAGGAGTCCCGGATTGTGAGAGGCCGTAGGCCAGGCCTAGGGATCCCACCGGTGCACGATCAGGACCAAGGAGGGACTACAGGAAGGCTCCAGGGCATGTCCGGCCCTTCTCACTCAGTCCCAATAGGCTGGAACCCAGCAGCAAGCTAACCTACTGGTTGGAGCGTCTGCTTCCTGGTGGTCAGTGCACATCATAGCAAGCAGTTGAGCAGCCTTAGCATCATTAGCATATTATACTTGGATTGGTTGAACGGCCAATTGGACGACCGGACCCTTAGCATATTAGGCTTTTATTATATAGGATTTTTGTATTTTCCATATAAACAACTGTAAACCTACTTTTGCCCATGCTGTATGCCCTCAATGGTGCCTAGTATACATTTGGTGCTCAATAAATGATTGTTGACTCTGAATTCTCTTCCTACTTTTATGGGTAAGGAAGCTGAGGTGACTTCCCCAGTTTCACAGAGCCAGGTCTTCCTGACTTCACTCCTTAGTAACCCTGGAGGCTCATCTCCCTGCCCACTCCCAGCAGGTGCCCTGGGAGAAGTACTATTACTTATATTACTCCTGCCTTTGGGAACTCACATTGAGCTGTTATGACACAGGTTAGACAATTATGATACAGGTTAGGTGTCACACCGGAGAGCAGCAGAAGCCAGCGAAAACTTCCTGGAAGAGGTGACTCCTGAGCTGAGCAAGGCTGATGGAGGTAGGAAGGTCTGAGGGGTAGGAATGGAGACCTCATAGAGAAGCGTGTGCCAGGTCCTGAAAGCCACAGGTATGAATTCAAGGGGGAGGGAGTGACTTGGTCAGCTCTGGAATTTTACAGAAATCACTCTGGCTGTGGATAACCAGTGTGGAGGGATTGTGTGAAGGCTGCGGTAAGAATCCAGGAGGGAGAAGTGGAGGGAGTAAGAGTGGGAAGAAGAGGATGGATTTGAGAACTACTCAGGAAGTGA
Source organism: Myotis daubentonii (assembly GCF_963259705.1). Taxonomy (NCBI): domain Eukaryota; kingdom Metazoa; phylum Chordata; class Mammalia; order Chiroptera; family Vespertilionidae; genus Myotis; species Myotis daubentonii. The sequence goes on from NC_081843.1 coordinate 34,023,428, forward strand.
ATTTGCCAGGATTTAATGCCCTGTTGGTCGAGGAAGCAGAGGGAGGTGACCAGGATAACACTCAGGTTTCAAACTTGGTTGTGTCTGTGCAGGTAGGACCATTCAAGGAAGAGAATCCACCAGGAAAAGCAGGTCTGGGTGAAAGCTATCTGGGACTGTTAAGTTCAGAGTGTGGGGGATTCTTACAGAGCTTTCTAGTACGTAGCAGGCAGGGCTATAGGGAAAGGTCTGGAGATCCAAATGTTAGAACAAGAAGGCCCTTAGGGGGTTTCATCTATCCTGACATTTGCAGACAGGGACTAGAGGCCCACAGAGATTGCACACGTCCAGATGCCCCCACTCAACCCAAGCCCAGACACTGACAGTATAGCACCATGGGAAGGACCTAGTCCTAAAGGCTGCCTGTCCAAGGTTTGAGCTCTGCCTCTATTTGTTCACTTGGTGGAGACAGGCCAGGTGTTTAACGTCTCTGAAGCCCAGCCCACCTGCTGTAAGATGAGGGTGTGAAAGGCCACCTCCCAGGATGGTATGTGTGTGTGTGGGGGGGGGGGGGCGGTCTTGATCTTCAATGAGGACTCCATTCCAGACCCGCCTTTTATGAATTGACAAATCACCACCAGACAGACCTGTATCCCTCCAACTATTCCCTTAAAGCCCCACTTGGCCCCTCTAAACTCTTATTTGATCCGCTTATTATCCGTGTTTCACACGTGATGAAACTGGGGCTCAGAGACATTAAATGACTTGCCCAAGACCTCAAAGCCATGATGCAACAGGGCTGGTCCAGCATCTTCCTGGTAAAGAATCTGTGCCCTCGCCGTGACACCAGGCAGGCCTGCTCTCTTGTGTAATGTCAATCCCAGCATATCGAGGGCCTTCCTTAAGAGTTCTCAAGTCCATCCCTTCCTGTTGACCCTCACTGCCACCACCTTTGCTCAGGCTCCATTAGCACCCTCCTGGATTCCTGCCCTAGCCTCCTAATTAAAGGTGGCTGAAGATGTAGTGTCTGGGGTTTAAAGCAGGGGAGATGGCAGGAGGGCACCATAAAGATGGATGGGCACTGGGATGGGAGCTTAGAGGATTCAGGAGAGCAGGCTGAGGGTGTCTCTGCTACCCATGGTACTCTCCCTCTTTGCTACCAAACACATACAACACACAGTCCCAGAGGACTGGGAACAGGCGATGGTTCTGGGAACCACTTCCCCGGTAGTTCCAAAGTGACAGCCCCGACACCAAGTGTAGAAATGTTTCCCTTCACTTGTCAGATCTGGGCGGCAGGAAGAGTGGGAGGGGCCTCCCAGGCAGAGGAGGAAGCCTCTCACACATCTCACCTTTGTTTGGCTTGGAAATTCAGGAGCCCGAGGTTCATAAAGACTTTTGAGAAGTTGGCTTCATGACAACTGGCAGACCTTGACTGATGCAGATGCAGGGGTGGCAGCTGTTCTCTGTGGGAGAGCACAATAAGTCTATTGTTAAGATGAACTTTGCCACACACCCTAAGCATGGCCGTGGGAGGGGTGTGGTCCAGGGGAGTGAAGGAGGTCTAAGTGAAACAGAAACAGAGGTCAAGAGGTAAAGCTCAAAGGAGGAAGACATTCATGGTGGGTGAAGCCATCCAGAGATAGATCTGACCATTTAGATCAGGGGTTCTCAACCTGTGGGTCGCGACCCCTTTGGCGGTCGAACGACCCTTTCACAGGGGTCGCCTAAGACCATGCTGCATATCAGATATTTACATTACGATTCATAACAGTAGCAACATTACAGTTATGAAGTAGCAACGAAAATAATTTTATGGTTGGGTCACAACATGAGGAACTGTATTTAATGGGCCAGAAGGTTGAGAAACACTGATTTAGATGATAGTCAGATCCCTATCAAGCAGGGGCATGCAAGCACTTCTTGGCAGAGCTCCGAGTAGGAAATTCAAGCTTCAAATGAGGAAGTCCTATCCAGTCCTGAGATTCAGGAATCCAGAGAAGGGCCCAATTCAGACTCAAGGCCATTAAGGCTCAGAGTCCACTGGAAAGACAAACATAAACAAATAATTACAATATAGGACAATAAGGCATAGGGATCAAAGTGATTAAGATCATGGGCTTTAGAGGCTTAGGCCTGGGTTCAGATTCTGACTGTATCAGCCTCAGTTTTGTCATCTGTGAAGTGGGATGAAACCCTCTGCTTCCCAGTGGTGTTACATGGGGAAAGTGAACTGCTGTACATAAAGTTCCTTGCACAGCGACTGGCCTGAAATAAATGTTAAGGGGACTCATTGCTGGTGCCAGGCCCCTGGCAGGTGCAAAGGGCTCTGGAAGTGTAAGGGAAGACTCTGTGTGAGAGATCAGGGAAGCATCAGAGGACAGCCAGGAGCTCCAGGGAGACCAGGGGTCAAGAGCGTTCCAGGCCAAGGGGAAGCACATGAGCCCGGTGAGCAGCAGAATGTGGCTGAATTCCAGAAAATGATGAGAGGAAGTGGACAGTGTGTTGTACCTTACTGTCCAGAGAAGGCACCACTGTTCCCTTCCCCATATCTAATAATATCCCTACTTTTGTTGATTCTCCCTATTTAACATCTCCTGGATCTGTCTGTTCTTTCTCAGCCCCATTACACTGCTTCCCAACTTGCCTCCTTCCAATTTTTCTGCACGCAAATACAAGAAAGCTCGTCCTACCGTGCAATACAGTCCTGGTCACCCCCCTGCCTAAAAGTCTTCACTAGTACCCCATCACCGATAATCAAACTTCATTCTCTTATCATCTCTATAATTTTTATCTTTCTGTTCATTGCCCAATTTATTATACACTTAATGGTTTGTGCTTTTTAAAATTGACTTCATCCAAAAATACCCATGAAATCATAGCTTTAGTGTACTGGCTGTATTTTTTCCATGCATATTGAAATAAACCCATTAGTATTAAATGAAACCAGGAGAGTGTGAGTGTGTGTGTGTGTGTGTGTAGCAGAAACTGACCATGCTCTGCCCATATCCCCTTGTCCTTAACAATTCAGGCCATGCTGGCCTGACTTACATCTGCCACCACCTGGCTGGCTCTGCCCCCCTGGGGCCAGGCTAACCTGCTGGGGTGGGGATTCAGGAACTCCACATAAAAACAGCTGATACCGACCACCAGTTATCAGCAAACACTTGGTAGGTCTTGGTTGACCGACAGGTAAGATGGGACCAGTGATGTGCTGGTAAATATTTAACAACTGGCTCTGTGGGGAAAGCTCTGATTCATAGGGTTTGCTAATTCCTGTGGTGTAAATACTCTTTACATGGCTAATTTCAAGCTTACGACCTGATGTTACTGAAAGTGGAGTTGGGGAGAGATGTTCTCCCACGTCAGTGCAAGCAAGTTTTGGCATACCCCTGGGTGGGACCCAGGATGAAAGCATAGGAGTCTCTTGGTCCTTAAGTTCTGGGAGATGCAAGAAGGGAAGACAGTGGTGTTGAGAGGGAGGTTGGAAGATACTTACTAACCTGAAGTTTACTGAAAGCAGGTGGGTGCAGGAGGAGGGAAGGCCTCTGAGCATGTGGACAAGAGTCCTTCTGATGGGCCACAGCTGAGGAGGTCGAGCCCTAAGAAAGCAAGTAGTCCCAGAGCAGAAGGGGACAGGAAGCCCTAACCTGCTGGTTTCCCTGTCTTGCCTGTGGCTAGGTTCCGTCCTTCTCCTTATAGAAACAGTTCCTGCTTGGAAGCCAAGGAAGGATCAGATTCTGCTGATCCACGAAGTCTGGTGGCTGAGGCCCTCGCTGAAAGGAGAATCGAAAGGGCAAATGGTGCAGCTGCTATAGAAAACAGTTTGACAGTTCCTCAAAATGTTAAACATAGAATTACCATACGGTCCAGTGTGTTAAGCATGTCTTTTTTAAAAAAACTTTTTAATTTTTTTATTACTATGATGATGAAAAACATATGACATATGATTTTCCATCTTTTTTTTTCATTATAGTTCACATTCAATATTATTCTGTATTAGTTTCAGGTGCACAACATAGTGGTTAGAGAATCATATACTTTACAGCAAGCACATCAAACTCAAAGGCTAACATGGGCCAAATAAACAAGGTTTAAGTGCATGTGGGCCGCAAAAAAAAAACACAAAAGCTTCAATTTTCATAGAAATGTAGCTTTATTTCGATAGAGACATGCTGAATACAAAGGGCTGAAATAAATGAGTAATCATTATCATAAAATAATAGAACATTTTAATAAAAACTAATATTTTTTTCTTGAACATTAACTCACCAGCCACTGAGTAAATGCATAAATTAATAAACATAATGCAAATTAACCTATTTTTCTTGTTCTCCGAAAGTGAAATATTTCCTGTTGTGCACACCAAACAAGGCAGTCCAAGACTAATGATGTGGCAATCGGCTGCTAAAATATTTGCTGCTAGTATTAGTGGTGAGAAATGGTGCGCCTGCGTGTAAGGTGCGTAAGGGAAATGAATGCAACACAATTATAGTAATCAGTCATTAGTGAATGTGTGAGCCACGTCCCGTGTGGTTCAGGATTCGGGATCTGGAGAAGGGCCGCGCACAAATGACAAAGATGAGACAAGAAATAATATTTGGAAATATTGGGGGCCAGGCAGGAAGCCCAATGCAAGGGGAAGGACTTCCACTGGTGCCCAGGCCTTGCCAACCTTTTATTCAATTTTGGGTACACATATACCCCTTAGTCAGGCAGGCACTTGCGGTAACAGGCAGACTATCTTAAAGGTCAGTAAATATTAGTAAGATTTACTCTCAGACTATTTGGTCAGGAAATTGCTTGAGCCACCATTGTGCAATCGGTGCATAGCTCTGGCCCTTGCCAGGGCTCAAGGTTCACCAGTGTTCCGGGCTCCTAGTTTACACTTCTCTGATAGTGAAGACAATGGGTAGCTCCCAACAAGTGAACGTTGTAGTTTGTTATTAATAATTATGTATAACAGGATATTGTAAAAATTAAGTTACAAAATTTTTATTAAAATGTTTCTTACATAGTTACATTGTCTGGGCCGCAAAAATATTCATTGTGGGTCGCATGCGGCCCACAGGCCACGAGTTTGACATGCTTGCTTTACAGAGTGGTCCCCCTAATATTTCAAGTACCTGCCCTGGCCCATACATAGCTATTACAATATTATGTTTTTTCCTCCATTGACCTCTCTCCAGCCACTCCCAACCCCCAGCACATGCCCTCACCACCTGGTGACTGTGTCCATTGGTAATGCTTTAAAAAAAATATATACACTAAATGGCCAGATTATTATGACCACCCCATCAGTACTTTGTTGGGCCACCTTTTGCCTTCAATACTGCGGCGATTCTTCTTGGCACTGACTCCACGAGATGTTGAAAGGTGATGCGAGGAATCTGACACCATGCCTGATGAATAGCACTGTCCAGTTCTGTGAGATTTGATGGTTGTGGAGCCACCTGCCTGATGGCTCTTTTAACTTCATCCCACAAATGCTCAGTTGGATTGAGATCTGGTGATTGTGGGGGCCACCTAAGCAAGGTAAAGTCTCCCTCGTGTTCTTGAAACCACTTCTGCACAATACGAGCACCGTGGCATGGCGCATTGTCTTGTTGGAAGAAGCCATCTCCATTGGGATACGCCATCAACATGATAGGATGAACTTGATCAGCAACAATACTTAAATATGTTGTGCTATTCAGACGTTGTTCCACACAAACTAAAAGGCCCAAATCATGCCAGGAAAACATGCCCCAAACCATAACACTGCCCCCATCAGCTTGAAGGGTTGTACTCATGCATGTGGGGTGCATGCTTTCATGCTGTTTCCGCCAAATTCTCACTCTGCCATCTGCATGATGCAACTGGAAACATGACTCATCGGACCACGTGACTTTTTTCCAATGCTCGACTGTCCAATCCTTGTGTCCCTGTGCGAATTGGAGACGTTTTAGCTTGGTAACTGCAGAGAGCAAAGGTGTTCGAACAGGCCTTTGGCTTCCATATCCCATACGATGCAGTGTACGGCTAATTTGCCTACAAACGTCAGGTGGTCATAATAATCTGGCCACTCAGTGTATATATTTTATTGATTTTTTACAGAGAGGAAGGGAGAGGGATAGAGAGTTGGAAACATCGATCAGCTGCCTCCTGCACATTCCCTACTGGGGATGTGCCTGCAACCAAGGTACATGCTCTTGACCGGAATTGAACCTGGGACCCTTCAGTCTGCAGGCCGATGCTCTATCCACTGAGCCAAACCGCTCTATCCACTGAGCCAAACCGTTTAGGGCTGGCAATGCTTATTTGCATGCATACAAGTCCTTTGGTTGATCTTTTACTCCTCACCCCCCACCCCAGCCTTCCTTCCCTCTGAGGTTTGTCAGTTCGCTGCTTCTCTGTCTCTGGATCTATTTTTGTTCATCGGTTTATGTTGTTCGGTTTATTCCACAAATGAGCGAGATCATGTGGTATTTATCTTTCTCCAATTAAGCATGTCTTTTTATTTTTTGTATTTTGATGATTCAACATCTGGGGCCTTGCTGACACTCAAGAGACACTCCTCAGGGTTAGCTTAATTCCTAGAAATAACAACTCACTGGTCTGTGAGTGGGCCTTTCACATGCAAACAAATCAACCCAGAGCCCACACCCCCAACCACCTCCTTTATGGGCTCTCCACTCCAGGCCACTATCCCCCTGCCCTAATCACCCCATGGCCAGGTACCAACCAACTAGGGCAACCTTGCCAATTCTCACACCGCTCACGCTGCCTTGCCTATTCCACAGAAAGCCTAATAAAGGCTCTTGCCCACACTTTCCTCAGATCCCTGTGCCTCCTGATCGACTCTGGTGCTTCCTCATGTGGCCCTGCGTGACATGCTGTACCTCCTGGTTCTAGGGGTCGATGAGCATAAACTTCTTCCTTCATGACAGTGGTTTCCATGTCTGCATGCCTGATTAAAACAAATTCTGGATACCTTTAAAACACCCGGCAATTCTCCTTCTAGGAATATACCGCCAAGAATTGAGAGCAGGCACTTGAACTAATCCATGTACGTACATGTTCATAGCAGCATTATTCATAATAGCAAAAACGTGTAAGCAATCCAAATGTCCGTCAACAGAGGACTAGTTAAACAAATTGCAATATATTGGCAAAATGAATTATATGAAGCAATGACATGGATGAACCTTGAAAACATTGTGCTAAGTGAAAGCAGACTCAAAATGTCACATATTCTATGAAATATCCAGAAAACTAAATCCATAGAGACAGCAAGCAGATTAGTGGTTGCCAGGGGCTGGGGAAGGGAGGGACTGCTTAATGTGTGTGCAGTTTTACTTTGGGGAGTTGAAAATGTTTTGAAACTAGACAGAGGTGGTGGTTGCACAACATTGTGAATGTACTAAATGCTGCTGCATTGTATGCTTTAAAATGCTTAATTTTATATTATGTCACTTTTACCTCAATTTGCTTAAAAAAAGAAAATAATAATATAGAAGAGAAGTGGGTGGGGTGTAAAGGAAACAAGATTGGCCAGGCATTAATAATTATTAAAGCGAGGCCAGTGTTGCTCAGTGGTTGAACATGGACCCATGAATCAGGTCACAGTTTAATTCCCAGTGGGGGCACATGCTGGGGGTGTGGGCTTGATCCTCAGTAGGGAGCACACAGGATGCAGCAGATCAATTATTCTCTCTCTTCACTGATGTTTCTACTCCTCTCTCCCTCTTCCTTCTGCTCTCTGAAATAAATGAAAACATACTTTTTAAAAAAAATAATAATTATTAAAGCTGGTGATGGGTACTTTTCACTATTCTCTTCTCTTGACTTGCATATCTGTTTAAAATGTTCTGTAACAGCCTGGCTGGTGTGGCTCAGTGATGAGCTTCAACCTGTGAACCAGGAGTTCACGGTTTGATTCCCGGTAAGGGCACGTGCCCGGGTTGTGGGCTTGCTCCCAGTGTGGGGCGTGCAGAAGGCAGCTGATCCAGGATTTTCTCTCATCATTGATTTCTATCTCTCTCTCCCTCTCCCTCTCTGAAATCAATAAAAATATACTTTAAAAAATGTTCCATAACAGAAAGGTGTGTGTGTGTGTGTGTTTAAGAGGAGGATTCGGTGATAATAAAGACACTGATGTCAGAGGTTTAGGGTAAGATTCGAAAAAATAGTTTCATGAAATCAGAGTGGGAAATTCAATACCTGTAAATTAATCCCTTGTGTGGGGGCAGCTGTACGTCTTCAGGAATGGAGAGTCTGGGTTAGCCTGTGATCCTGGAGAGGGTTCCTAGTGGGGTGTATTACAGAAAGTTATTTTTGGATAGTATAATACTTTATAAAACTTCCACACATATTAACTTGTTTGTTCCTTTTCACAGATTTGGGAAGTAAATCTTATCATCCCTTTACATTCAGGCATTCTGATCCAAAGCTGATGCATCCTTCCTCTTCAGCCCCTCCTCACTGCCTCTGCTCTGCCCCACCCACAAATCGTAGAGAACAAATTCCTGTAAAGGAGGTTTGACTCTCGGTTAGATCCTCCAGACACACTCTCCACCCTTCTACATTCTTCTCTGTAGAGGAGGCTGACCTTTACCCACCAGGAGCTCCCCAGTCTTAGCTTCAGGGGAAGTTGACCAATGGAAGGTACCAGGAAGCTGGCGCACGCCTCTACTGACACAGATACTCTCATCAGGCTCAGGAACGATGCCCTCCCCTCTCCCCCTCAGGCCTAAGAGATGGAATGGCTTCAGCCAACCCCAGCCCTGGGGTACTGCACCTGTCCCTACCTTACCCACACCTTTATAAATAGTCCCTTTATTAAGGTCCCCTCAAGGGCCCCATTTTGAGTGTGTATGCCACCTGTTTACTCCAGGGCCTTGCTGAGAAAGATAAACCTGCAAATGTCAGAGGCTTAACCCAATGAAAGGTTATTTCTTGCTCATGTCATAATCCACTGTGTGTGTGTGTGTGTGTGTGTGTTTGTGTGTACACATGTATACAAACTCCAGGGAGGAGGCAGAGGAAGTTGGGTCAGAATATACAGAAGAGAAATTGTGGGTGGAAGGCAGTCTATCCAGTCAGATTGAGGTGTTTTTTTGTTCTGGCAGGCAGAGTGCACATTGACCTAGGTTGGCAGCTGGCAACACCTCTGAAAGTGACTTTCCAGGTCAATGTGCACTCACTGTAACTGAAGGCTTGTCAATCACCAAGAAATAGGAACCTCTTGTCAGCACTGAGCCATGGAAATGGAAGAGTAATTACCGTAAAGGTGCTAATGCTTGCCTGAAGGAAATAATTTTGATTCCATTACCGTTGACTTTAATACACCACTGCCAAGCATAAGGCAATGTACTAGATTTCTGGGAGGTACAACTTTGATTCAGATGTAGGGTCACCCTCAAGATACTTGAAATTTCTTCATATTTAAAATTTATTTTTAAACTAATGCACAGTAAAGTTCATTCTTTTTGGTACACATTTCTACTAGGTTTTTAGTTTTTCTTACATTTGTATTTCTTTGCACATATTTTTATTGAGATATAACTCACATACCATAAAATTCACTATTTTTTAAAATATATTTTTTATTGATTTTTTACAGAGAGGAAGGGAGAGAGATAGAGAGTTAGAAACATTGATGAGACAGAAACATCGATCAGCTGCCTCCTGCACATCTCCCACTGGGGATGTGCCCGCAACCTAGGTACATGCCCTTGACCAGAATCGAACCTGGGGCCTTTCAATCCGCAGGCCGACGCTCTATCCACTGAGCCAAACCGGTTTTGGCAAATTCACTATTTTAAGTGTACAGTTCTGCAGTTTTCAGTATATTCAAAGAGTTATGCAACCCTCACTACTACTGTAAAACATTTTTATCACCCCAATAAAAAGATACCATACCTGTTAGCACTCATTCCCTATTCCCCTTTTCCTCCAGCCTGTGGAAACCACTGATATATTTTCTGTCTCTATGGATTTGCCTACTCTGGACATTTCATATAAGTGGAATCATACAATATGTGCTCCTTTCGGATTTGTTTCACTAGCATCTTTCCAAGTTCATCCGTATTATAGCATGTTCAGCACTCCATTCTCGTATGTATGCACCACCTTTGTCTATCCATTCACCAGCTGATGGACATTTGGATTGTTTTGACTTTGGAACTATTATGAATGATGCTGCTGTGAACACCCTGGTGCAAGTTTTTATGTGGAAACATATTTTCACTTCTCTTGGGTCAATAAATATAATTTTAAATTGCAGCGTAATATTGCACGTAGCTATAGCATACTACATTGTAAACACACAATCATTTTACTAACATTGGAGATAATTTTTGTTTTTAAAATTGATTTGAAAGAGAGATTTGTTGTTCCACTTATTTATGCAATCATTGGTTGCTTCTTGCATGTACCCTGACTGGAGATCAAACCCACAACCTTGGTGCATTGGGGATAATGTGCTTAGGCAGGAGGCTTACTGCTCTGTAGTCCATCCTGTGAGTGTGGAAAAAGAACTGGGAAAAGATGGCTTGACAAATGAATGCCACATAAGGCTGCAGTCGGCCCCAAATTAAAGCCATCCATGTAACTGCGAGCAGCCTCCCGAGACAACCAGGAGGGGGCAGTGTTTTGCCTTGAGAGGGGACCATTTCTCCACCAGACTCAAGGAATCCTGCACCAAACTGTCCACCAGGGGACAGTGAGGACATGGCTTTGAGGTTTGAGTGCTGCTAAAAGAAGCCTGAGTAGGGAACTGATAATAAAAGCCATTTTGCACCACTGCCGTCCTCACAGGACAGGAAAAAAGAGAGGGAAGAGCAATAGGGAGCCACACTGCAGTCCTCACCCTATGCCCGCCCCTCCAGAGCATTCAATTCCTTCCTCAGACTCATCCTGGGGTGCAGGTGGGAGTTTGAGGATGTAAATCCAGGGACACCCTGGCTGGCCAAGGTGAGTGGGTGGTTGGCCCTGCCCCAGAGCTGTCTCAGCGGTGCAAAGTGAGACATTTGGTGCTTATCACCTCCGCAAGCCCTCTGACCCACTGCGGCCTTCTCTTCTGCACTCCAGGCACCAGCTATGTGGAGGAGGGACTAACAAATATTTCTGAGCACTGACTACGTGCCAGGTCTATTCTAGGTGCTGGAGGAGGATATAGTAGGTCACTGCCATTGGGGAGCTCAGTTTAGTAATAGTGACAGACAATCAGATAAGTAGACACACGAGTAGATGAGATGATATGAAACTGTGGCAAGTTGCACTGAAAGAAGAACTACCAGGAGGGCGATCTGGGAAGGCCTTGCTGAGGAAGCAGGGCTGGAGACCTGATGGCTAAGGAGAAGGCCATCGCACTAAGACCCGGGAGAATGCTTCAACAGAAGGAAGAACACATTCAAAGGCCCTGAAGCGAGGACGATTTTGGCTGGTTTGAAAACAGAAAGGACACCAGTGTAGCGAAGGAATATATTCACTTCCTATTACCGCTGTAACAAATTACTGCAAATTTAGTGGCTTAAAACAGCACAAATTGCCCTGGCTGGTTTGGCTCAGTGGATAGAGCGTCAGCCTGCGGACTGAAAGGTCCTGAGTTCAACTACAGTCAAGGGCATATGCCCGGGTTGCGGGCTCAATTCCCAGTAGGGGGCGTGCAGGAGGCAGCCGATCAATGATTCTCTCATCATTGATGTTTCGATCTCTCTCCCTCTCCCTTCCTCTCTGAAATCAATAAAAATATATATTTAAAAAACCCACAAATTACCACTTCACACCCATAGGATGGCTACTATGAAAAAAAAATGTGTTGATAAGGATATAGAGAAATTGGGATTGTGCATTGTTGGTGAGAATGTAAAATGGTACAGCTGCTCAAAATATTAAAAATAGAAGTATCATATGATCCAGCAATTTCGCTTCTGGATATACACACCCAAAAGAATTGAAAACTAAGTCTCAAAGGGATAGTGTACCCCTATGTTCTCAGCAGCAGCACAATAGCTAAGGGGTAGAAGCAACCCAAGTATCCATTGACAGATGAATGGATAAACAAAATGTAATATATCCATACAGGAAAAAATTCCACAGCCTTAAAAAGGACATTTTGACACATGCTACAACATAGATGAGCCTTGAGGACATTATGCTACGTGAAATAAGCCAGTCACAAAAAGACAAATGTTGTATGTTTCTTCTTATATGGGGTACCTAGTCAAAATCTCTATGAACAGAAAGTAGAATGACAGTTCCCAGGGGCTGGGGGAGTATGGAATTGGAAGTTATTGTTTTTTGTTTTGAACAATAAAGATTTAATTAATTTAAAAAAATGAAAAGATTGCACTGAGTAAAGGAAAACTGTATATACAACATGGGTTCTACAAACAAGTGTCACCAATTAGCTTATGTACGAGAGCGGGATCTGCTGTGACAGGGAGAATAGCGTGGTGATCCTCTGCTTCTCCTGGGGGAGTAACTGCGACTCCTGCTGTTGCTTCTGCTACGGCGTCTGCTACGACTACGGCTTCGAGATGGAGCTCTTCCATAACCTGGACTTCTGGGCCCATCAGCTTTAACCCGGATGTAGGCAGCTTCTCCCTCATAAGATCTAAACTTAGTGTTATCCAGTTTTCGAACGGCATAGGCCATATCGTCTTTCCGTACAAACTCCACGACACCAGTGCCATCTCGGTAAACATCAGCATAACATACATCACCTGCTTCACGCATGTGATCCTTCAGATCCTGCCAGCTTCCACTCGGAGGCAGTCCAGAGACAACCACTCTGTTCTCAGGTCGCCTGGATGGGGGGCCATAGCGGCCTCGGGGTGCTCCTCCACCTCCACCCCCGCGGCCGCTTCGAGGAAACTCGACCCGCAGACAGTATCCATCGTAATCGTAGCCGTCGCGACCACACACCGCGTCTTCCGCGTCTCGCGGGTCCTCGAACTCAACGAAGGCGAAGGGGGGTCCTCCGCGGCGATTCTTGAGATCGATGTCGCGGATAGCGCCGTATTTGTAGAACACGTCCTCAATGTCCTTGGTTTGAATGTCTGGAGGTAAGTTACCCACGTAGATGCGACAATGGTTGTTCCCTGCCCGACCACGAATCACACCACTTCCGGACATGGCGAGGACTAAAAGCACGGACTGGAAAACAGGCCTTCCCACCAAGCCTAGCACACGGGAGAGCGAACCTGCAGCGACACCTTGGCTCCCGCGGCCACTCCAAAATGGTGCCTTTATCTACCTGGCACACAGATATCCAAGTTCTGTGTTGTGTTGTCTTGTTACATCTGTATTTATACCAGTTGATTTTAATCTTATCAATTTCTGTTCCAAAGGTTAGGGCGTTTCTTTCTCCATTCCAGGGAGTAAAGATTATGTAGCTTAAGCGTGATTGTTCGTAAAGTGATTAACTACCCACCTGGCACTTAGTTAAGGGGTTTTATTCCCTCCCTAACTTCAGGGAAAAATCCCTACCTGAGGAAAACAACCTTTCTCCGGGAGGTGGCCCTGTTTAAAACACATAGTGTTAAGAGGGGGAGCAAACATATGCCATATACATTAGGTCCCTTGAAACATAAACTGTGCAGATGTTTCTTCCCTGCAGCGACTGTGTCAAGCAGCAAGGGTGGACTGGCTTCCGGCAACAATTTTTGTCAATTATGCCCCATAAAGTTGAAAAAAATTAAAATCACACATGGAAAAAGCCTTAGTCTGAACCAACACTGAGAAGTAAAGCAATGGAAGAGGGTTTTTTTTATTCATTACTCTGAGCAAAAGCACGAAATAGATGTATTACTTAATTTTTCCATGAAGAGAATGTACTTTGTATTTAGAGATATAAAAAATTAGGCGTCAGGATGTGTTTTGGGAGAATGATCAATAAGCCCCTTATCAATTGTTGGTTCCTGAAACCAGGGACCATCACCTCTTGCACGCATTGATCTTGGTACTTCCATCTCCTTTAACCGTAATTCAGCCTTTTCAGCTTCAATGTGAAGGATAGCCATTGTTCGCTCATAATTCTTTTCAGGACTATCATAGAAAGTTCGGGCAATCCATCTTGATATAGGATGCTTGTAATATTCCCAGTGTTCTGGGATATAGCCTTCTGGAATTTCTGCTAACTCAGCTTCACCAATGAATACATTCACCAGAGTTATGCCAATTACTACTGGAATCCCAGTCAAACAAATGTAGAATTTCAGTAAATTCAAAAAACGCTTGTCATAGAATCCAGAAGGTTTGATAACAAACAGTCTTTTCCCATGGTCTCCACTGTGTCTCACAGGAGCGACAGCCTTCGGGAAGCCGCGCTTGAGGAAGCCCCCGGGTCCGAGCCGCGTGCCCAGGCGGCGGCCAGCCAGCGCCGCAAACGCAGTCACCGAAGCCCGCTGCAGCAAGCTCGTTGCCGCCATGGCTACTCCGGGCAAGAGGTCGAGCGGGGGAGGGCAACGGGAGCTGAGAGAGCCAATTCACCACCCAGGGCCAAGGCTGGAAGTTATTGTTTAATGGGCACAGAGTTTGTTTTACAAGATGAAAAGTTATAGAGATGGGGGGTGGCGCTAGTTGCACAACATTAAATGGACTTAATAGCACTTAACTGTACACTTAAAATGGTTAAAATGGTAAGTGTTATATGTATTTTACCATAATAAAAAGGATTGGGGGGGAAAACAACTTTATAATTTTTTGGTTCTGGGGTCAGAAGTCCAGAATGGGCTAAAATCAAGGTGTCAGCAGACCTGTTCCTTCTGGAGGTCCAGGGCAGGGGTGGGAGCATCCGGCCCTTGGGCTGTATAAGGCCCACAAAATTATTTGGTCTGGCCCTGCAAAGGCATTAGGGGCGAGTTAATTAGATGTTTGATCAAATATAGCAGGCTAATTTTTAAGTTGATAATTTTGTATGGCCAACAAATGATGTTCTAAATATCCAAATGGCCCTTAGCAGAAAAAAGGTTCCCCACCCCTGCTAGAGGAAAATCAGATTCCTTGCCGAAACCGGTTTGGCTCAGTGGATAGAGCGTCGGCCTGCGGACTGAAAGGTCCCTGGTTCGATTCCGGTCAAGGGCATGTACCTGGGTTGCGGGCACATCCCCAGTAGGGGGTGTGCAGGAGGCAGCTGATCAATATTTCTCTCTCATCGATGTTTCTAACTCTCTCTCTCTCTCTCCCTTCCTCTCTGTAAAAAATCAATAAAAAAATAAAAAAAAGATTCCTTGCCTTTCCCAGCTTCTCAAGGTTGCCTCATTCTTTGGCTAGTGGCCCCTGACTCCATCTGCAGAGCACCTAGCTCCAACCTCTGCTTCTATCATATCACCTTCTCTCCCTCTGACCCTCCTGTCTCCTTAAATGGACACTCAGGATTCCATTGGGCCCACTCAAATAATCTAGGATAATCTTCCCATTTCAAGATTTCTAATTTAATCACATTTGCAAAGTCCCTTTTTGCTACACAGAGGTTCTGGGGATTAGGACATGGACATCTTCGGCGGGGGTGGGGGTGGGGTCGTCATTATTTTGTCTCCCACAGGGCATGTAGTGACAGAAGATGAGCTGAAGAAGGTTAGAAAGGAATTGTACATTTGGGGTGTCCTATTAATTCTAAATTGTAACGAGAGTACCTTCTAAGTTACTTTTTTTAAAAAAGCATTCTTTTAAAAAAATATATATTTTATTGATTCCAGAGAGGGAGAGGGAAAGAAATATCAATGACAGAGAATCATTGATCGGCTGCCTCCTGCAGGCCCCACACTGGGGATCGAACTCACAACGCAGGCATGTGCCCTGACCAGGAATCTAACTAACCATGACCTCCTGGTTCATAGGTTGACACAACCACTGAGCCACGCCAACTGGGCTCTAACTTACTTTTTTTAAAAAAAATGCTTTATTTATATTGAATAGTACATGTAGTTATTCCAATATCCAGCCACGCTAAAAAAAATTGCCCTTGTATTTGTAGATGAAATTTATTAGCCATATCCTGTTAATAGTAAATACTGTTTCCTAAGGAGTACAATATTTTAAACTGTGAGTTTAGGTATATTTTTGTTTATTTAAGCAGTTTTAATCACAAATACAAACTCTAAACAGTGCAGTGATTTGAAGAACATTGTTTCTTTCCAATATCTGAATATTTACAGATCTTTTGTCTAATAGAATCTTCCTCACACCAGTTTCTGTTCTTTTGACATATCCCCATCATTTTGGGGGTACTTTCTACATTCTGGCACAACAAAATGTTCCAGGCTCATTTTGTACTTTTCCTGCTTTGATGTTACCCATTCTTCTAGTGATTCATGGCTCCTTTTAACTGGGAATTCTATTTATAAATCAAGATCTGGGCACTAGATATGATCATTGCTGCTGAGGTGTCCTTGCCTCTAGACTCTTTCAGAAGACAGAGCTGGAGTGGGGAAGTAAACCAACCAATGAATGAAAATAAACAGAATATACGAAAAATTGTCAGTTCACACTGATACATCTAGTTCTAATCCAGCTTCCTAGCATTAAACAATTCCATATTTGTATTTCACTTCTCCAACAGTGAGAAACTTGT
Organism: Myotis daubentonii; assembly: GCF_963259705.1. Taxonomy (NCBI): domain Eukaryota; kingdom Metazoa; phylum Chordata; class Mammalia; order Chiroptera; family Vespertilionidae; genus Myotis; species Myotis daubentonii. The sequence continues at coordinate 34,039,968 of NC_081843.1, forward strand.
CCTCCAACATCATCATTGTATTTACTAATTTGTTCAGTGGTATGCTACCCAGAAAGTAGCTTCAGAATTGCTGCACCCATAATCCTTGTTGTAGACAGAATTCAGAATAATCCCTAAGATTCCCTACCCCTCCCCTTCAGTGAGGATGTGAACCTGAGTATGATGAAGTACTCCTGTGATTCTACTTTGTATTTTTATTTTTTATTTTATTTTATTTTTATTTTATTTTTTTAAATTAAATCTTTATTGTTCAGATTATTACATTTGTTCCTCTTTTTTCCCCATAACTCCCCTCCTCCCAGTTCCCGCCCCACCCTCCGCCCTCACTCCCCACCCACTATCCTCATCCATAGGTGCATGATTTTTGTCCAGTCTCTTCCTGCATCTCCCACACCCCTTTCCCCACCAAGAATAGTCAGTCCATTCCCTTTCTTTTCTTTCTTTTTTTTTTTTTTAAATATATTTTATTGATTTTTTACAGAGAGAAAGGGAGAGAGAGAGTTAGAAACATCGATGAGAGAGAAACATCGATCAGCTGCCTCCTGCACATCTCCTACTGGGGATGTGCCTGCAACCCAGGTACATGCCCTTGACCGGAATCGAACCTGGGACCTTTCAGTCCGTAGGCTGACGCTCTATCCACTGAGCCAAACCGGTTTCGGCCCATTCCCTTTCTATGTCCCTGATTCTATTATGATCACCAGATTATTTGTTCACTTGATTTTTCGATTCACTTGTTGATAGATGCATGTTTGTTGTTCATAATTTGTATCTTTACCTTTTTCTTCTTCTTCCTCTTCTTAAAGGATACCTTTCAGCATTTCATATAATACTGGTTTGGTGGTGATGAACTCCTTTAGCTTTTCCTTATCTGTGAAGCTCTTTATCTGACCTTCTATTCTGAATGATAGCTTTGCTGGATAAAGTAATCTTGGTTGTAGGTTCTTGGTATTCATCACTTTGAATATTTCTTGCCACTCCCTTCTGGCCTGCAAAGTTTCTGTTGAGAAATCAGCTGACAGTCGTATGGGTATTCCCTTGTAGGTAACTGAGTTTCTTTCTCTTGCTGCTTTTAGGATTTTCTCTTTGTCTTTTGCTCTTGACATTTTAATTATGATGTGTCTTGGTGTGGTCCTCTTTGGATTCCTTTTGTTTGGGGTTCTCTGCTCTTCCTGGACCTGTAAGTCTATTTCTTTCACCAGGTGGGGGAAGTTTTCTGTCATTATTTCTTCAAATAGGTTTTCAATATCTTGCTCTCTCTCATCTTCTGGCACCCCTATAATTCTGATGTTGGTGCGCTTGAAGTTGTCCCAGAGGCTCCTTACACTATCTTCGTATTTCCGGATTCTTTTTTCATTTTGCTTTTCCAGTTGGGTGTTTTTTGCTTCTTCGCATTTCAAATCTTTGACTTGATTCTTGCGCTCCTCTGGTCTGCTGTTGGGAGTCTAAGTATTTCACTTCAGCACTGCGCCTCCTCTGAGTCTGGGTATGATATTCTCTTTCCTCCTAGTTGTAGAATTTCCACTCAGCCAGCCTTCCTGTGGTTCTGGATGATGTTCGTTCCATCTTTTAGGTGTACCCTTGAATTGGTTGTTCGAGGCAGCAATCTCCAGCGTTAACCTATGCCGCCATCTTGGTTTCTCCTGTGATTCTACTTTTTAATAAACTACGCAGGCTGCTGGGTGAGGAATAGGTTGCTGGTAGAGATTATAGCATTTGCTGACAGATTTGAGCTAGAAATGTCCTCACTGGTGTGCCGTGCTCCCTGAGAAGTCACCTGCACCCCAGCCTCAAAGTCTGACATGTGGAGAACCAGGCACTCTCCACATAGGAGGAGGATGCCCAGCAGAACTGTAAACAGAGGTGTCTCTGGGTAGCTCATTTGGGGCTGGAAGTCTCTTTGTGGACCAAGGGCAAAGCAGATAGGATAAAAATGATCTCACAGTCCCATGGTGCCCCATCCCCATGCCCTCCTGCTGAAGGAGGCTCTGTTTTTTCATTCCAGTTCTCCACCCCATGAGTTTAAGGAAGGTCTTTGGGTTTCCTGGAGGCATAATTGGAAAAAAAATGAGTAGAGGAAGGCAGAATCAGAGAGACAGACAGAATTAGAGACAGGAGACCTCTGGGTGCTCCCTGCATTCGACTTCACAGCCTTTGCTGTAGGATATGTGCAGTCATCACAACTCATTCTGCCAGACCAAATGAGATTACCCTTGACCCTCTCGTAAGTGTATCGACCCTCCATATGCCTTCGTGTTTGTTTACAGAGTCTTAGAACTGAAGATCCAAAAAGATTTTAAAAGGCATCTAGTTCCACCTTCAACCGGATGCTCTTCAACATTCTCATCAAGTCACCAGACGGCCTTTGCTTGCACATACCCGGGAGCCCAGTATTGATCAAAGCAGCTCATTCCATGGATGGACAACCCAAACTGTCAGAAAGGTCATTCTTAAGCGTGTCTCCCATTGTGCCATTTCCACCATTCTGCCTCCGTGCTCCACTCCAGAGAGACCCAGAATAAATCTACTCCCTCTTCTCTAGGAAAGCCCTTCAGATAGTTACAGTAGCTCATTCTGGAAGGGAAGTCTCTTTGTTCCCTTCCTTTCCCCCTCCCAATCCTGGTCACTGTTTGTTGGACAAGCTCTAGTTTTTCCACATCTTTTTTCAGAATGTGTGTCTAGAAGTAGACCCAGAACTCCTGGAATGGCCTGACTGGCACAGAGGAGATGGGACCACCACCCCCTTCCTCTTTCCTCGGCTCAGACTTCAGTTCCAGCAGCCTCAGTTCCCGTCCCCTATGTTTAGCAGCTCCACCACAATCCTGATTCCTGATTTATATCTCGCATCCTGTTGAGTAAAACCTTAATTTTCATGCCCACTGCTGTGTCATGAGCAGCATTAGTTTCCATGTACACAGTATTCATTTAAATATGTCCCACTGCTTTATATTTATGTCTGGGAAATTATGCTTCTATTTTAGTGCTAAACACAAAAGAAGACTCTCTGGTTCTCTTCCTGATGTTTGAGGGAACGCAGACAGGGCTAAAGTTACAGAGAGGGGGCAGAGTAGGGCCTGAGAATGGATCTGAATATCCAGCACAGGCTGCGAAGCATTTATTTTTCAGTAGTCTGTGTGGCCTCAAGGCAAATTTACAGACAGGGAGGCAGGGCACGAGAGGGGAATATTATAGGGAAAAGGGCAGAACACTGGAGCCTAGCAAGCACCGGTTCAAACCCCAGTCCTACCATTTCCCAATTGGGGCCTTGGGCAAGTTGCCTCAACTTCTAGAGCATCTCTCATCAGGGAAACAATATTCGAGCGTTCTACCTTCACCAGCTGTTCTCTGGCAAAAGCGCACATCTAACTTCAAGTGCCGACACCCTGATTACTCAGGAGGGATATTACATTCCTACCACGTCAGGGCCTTCACAGAATCCCTCTTTAGTTTCACGTTCCTGCCTCTCCAACCCAGCCACGGAAGGCTGCCCCTGCTGTACATCTGGCCAAATCCAGGCCATAGCATAGGTGTCCCGGTGCCCAACCTGTTCCTTAGCAGTGGGAGGACCTGAGTTCTAATTCTGTCTTTGCCATTTAACGAATTAGCCAGGGACCTCCCCAGACCTCAGCTTCCTCGTCCCTATAACCGGGATAAACACACATAAGGGGGTATGTGGGGAGAGAGAGAGAGAGAGAGAGAGAGAGAGAGAGAGAGAGAGAGAGAGAGAGAGAGAGAGAGAGAGAGAGAGATGAGTGTTCTGTAAACCACAGGGACCATAGTCATTAGGTACCTAGAGCGGAGATGAAATTCAAATCACAGCCCGGAGCCAGCGGGGACACCAGCCCGCGGAGGTAGAGGGTGCAGGCAGGACTCCCGGCTGTCCGTGCGCGAGGGAGGCTGGTCCCCGCAAGCGGATTGGGCAGCTCGAAGCGAGCGGGGCCTGGGGGAGGCGGAGCTTCCGGCCACCTCCCCCGCTGTTGCCAGGGGAGATAGCCACTGGGAGGCGGAAGGAGCCGGCGAATTGGTGGCGCCCAGCCCGCGCGGGCGCGGTGATGGCTATGGCGGCCTCGGAGCCCGGGCGTCGAAGCTGGTGCTCGCGTCCAGAGGTGCCGTCCGCCACCTTCTTCACCGCGCTGCTCTCGCTCCTGGTGTCCGGGCCCCGCCTGTTGCTGCTGCAGCCGCCCCTGCCGCCCTCCGGCCTCTCTCTGCGATCCGATTGCCTGCGCAACTGGCAAGGTGAGCTGGGCGGGCTCGAGCGCCAGGTGTCAGCCCTTTTCCTCCGACCTCGCCGGGCCCTGGGCTTTGGGCTCCCAGCACCCGCGCCATCAGGCCTCACCTCCAGCTACTCCGTCCGCATCATCATCCTCTCCACCCGGAGGACCAGCCCCATGTTCCACGTCTTTGTCTCTCCAGAGCCCCCCTTCGTCATCATTGCAATCTTTCCCTACTCTACTGTGTTCCCTTCCCTGTCTCCACCGGACTGATGAAGGCCCCCTCAATTCATTCGCTAGGAAACAGGTTTCATTCACCCGTGCGCACGCTCCCCGGAGGATTTTTCCTCTCCCCCTCCCTTGTCATATACACACTCAAGTCTGCTTTAGGGCCTAAGTCCCTCCCACTGAATTTTTTTCCCCCTCGCATCTTCATCAAGACATTACAACTTTACCTGTGGCTCCCCCTGTAAAAGCGTCCTGGCCTCTTGAGGTTTAGAATTTCTTCTGCTTCTTCGTTTGTATCTTAATCCTGAGTCAGATTCCCAGCTCACGGGGAGAGGGGCTAGATTTCTTTGGGGGAGAGAAATTTGCGGAGCGATTAAGTATAAACATCTGCTGGTAAACTTCCATTCTTTCCTGGGGAGGACGTGGGAAATTTATACGACTTGCTGTTTTGCAAAGCGCACACACATTATTTCATCCTCTGGATGATCCCATTATGTAGGCTTTATTATTGCCCATCATTTAGATGAGACTGAGGCTTAATGCAGAGAAACAGAACTATTAAGTCAGCTGAGACAGAACCCAGATTTTTCTTTTCATCGTGTGATGTTTTGGAACTGGAGCTTTGGGGTACATAATCCCCAAATCATATAGCGTTGCCTCTAGCATCTTCACATTTACACTTGGAATTTTAGTTGTGGAAATATTTGACAAATAACCATGTACGCTTCGGATAATGAAGCCTGACAGAGATGGCCTGACTGAGGATCACAGCCTGCCTCCCCGTTCAAATCTAAAACTCTCCCCCCCCCCCCCCACTGGGATGCAGAGCAGGTCATAGACAGATGCAAAATGTCAGCCTACACTGAGCTCCCCATTTTCTTTAATTTACAGCTTCCCCGAGTGTGGGGTTCATGGGCATATTAGTATTAGACACATAAAGGACCTTTGAAGGCCTCAAGTATAATCTGTTACTTCATACTGAGGAAACGAGCCACGAGGCCCAGTGACCTAAGTTCAGCCTGCCCTTACATGATAGAACCAAGATTCCACTCCAAGTCTTTAGGCTCCACGTCCAGTATTACTGCCACTCCACCAGTCCCCCTCCTTCCGTTTAATGTTTTGGCCTACAAGGACAAAAGTACATAAGACATGTCTGCTTTTAGAAAAATAGAAGTTAAATTCTTTGCTGTCTTATTGCACATAAAGTGTCACTCTACCTGTAGGATTGGGTAAGCACTTTTAAGGAAGACTTGTGAGTTTTACACCTATATTATTAGTGATAATTTTATATCTTTTATATCTAGATTACAGTGATCTTTATAGGTGCAAAATAATTCACGGTCCCTTTTTTCTTCCTCTGAACAGCCACTATGGAAGGAGAGGTCAGGATTACAGCCGAGGAGACTGGCATACAGAGTGTTAAGGGACACCCACTCAATCCACCCTGAAGCTGTTACAATTAATTAACCCTCAAACTGCCTGGTGAGATAGGTCAGTATTAAAACCTAAAAAGGGGGCATAAAGCAAATTACAAATTCAAAGACTATCCCATGCTAAAAAGTATTATTATTTTTTTCCACATGGAAATCAGTCACTGAAAAGACTTACTCCAGGTGTGGGAAAGAGCAGGGATTTAGACATTCATGCCTCTGTTTTGAGTCTTGGGTTCTGATCATTGTTGCTTCCCATTGCTTATCTTGGCTCCTGGCTGATTTTCACGGGTCCCCAGTGCGCTATCATAGGAGCTACTCCCCCTTTTCTAGGTGGGTTGTAACCTGTCTTTCCCACCTTGGAGCAACCCATTGTCAGGCCTCTAACCCAGCTCCCTCTACAGTTTACAGGCTGGTGACCTACATCTTTGTGTATGAGAATCCAGTTTCCCTGCTCTGTGGTGCTATCATCATCTGGCGCTTTGCTGGCAATTTTGAGAGAACCGTGGGCACCGTCCGGCACTGCTTCTTCACCGTGATCTTCGCCCTCATCTCCGCTATCATCTACTTGTCATTTGAGGCCGTGTCATCGCTGTTGAAGTTGGGGGAGGTGGAGGATGCCAGAGGCTTCACCCCAGTGGCTTTTGCCATGCTGGGAGTCAGTGTTGTCCGCTCCCGGATGAGGAGGGCCCTGGTGTTCGGCATGGTTGTGCCCTCAGTCCTGGTGCCGTGGCTCCTGCTCTGTGCCTCCTGGCTCATTCCTCAGACCTCTTTTCTCAGTAATGTCTGTGGACTTGGAGTTGGGCTAGCATGTATCCTTCCTGGAAGGGAATGATAGAACCTTGACATCCCAAAGAGTAAACCAAGTTGGAGAGTCTAGAGGGGTCATGTAGGTAGAGCCATGGGGTCAGATGTAGGTAATCTGAGTTATAGCTTTCAGCTTTGAAAACCACACGGCCTTGGGTAGATCTGTTGTTTCCCTCTTCTAGGCTAGAATTTCCTCTTCTGGAAAATATCAGTACAGCTCTCTCTTCATGCCAGTGTAGTGTTACCAGTTAGTAAAATATTCTGATTTAACCCTGGCCGGTGTGGCTCAGTGGTTGGAACATTGGCCCATTCACCAAAGGGTCTCGGGTTCGAGTCCGGTCAAGGGCATATACCTAAATTGCAGGTTTAGTCCTTCCCCCGGTCGTGGCCAAGTGCAGGAGGCAACTAATTGATGTGTCTCTCTCACATTGATGTTTCTCTCTCCCTCTCTCTCTCCCTTCTTCCACTCTCTCTAAAAATCAATTGAAAAAATATCCTTGGGTGAGGATTAACAACAAAAATTTCTGATTTGATTTTTCCCCCCTTGTAAACTAAGGTGTAAGTGTACATTTGACTAATTATGTTATGAGTTTTCATTAGAAGAATCTGAAATATTCATGAGCTGGAGATGTTCCATGAAAGGAATAGAAAACAGATTTGTTTGTCTTAATTTTGTTTGGTTTAGTCTTTTTCTCATAGAACACACACACATGCATGCGTGTGCACAACAAAAACCACCCACTTTTTTTTATGATAAGCTTTTACCATATGGGTGGTTAAAAACTTAGGACAAGCCTTATATTCCTTGTATAAATATTCTGGCAATTGGGGGGGATCTAAAATATTTATTTTATTATTATTTTAAAATATGTTTTTATTGATTTGAGAGAGAGAGGGAAAGAGAAAGGAACATCAATGTGAGAGAAACATTCATCAGCTACCTCCTGCATGCCCCCTACTAGGAATCTAACCCGTAACCCGGGCATATGCCCTGACCAGAAATTGAACCTGTAACTTTGGGACGACACTCAGCCAACTGAGCCACACTGGCCAGGGCAGGTTACTCTTTTAAACATTAGAATTGGTAGTGTTGGAGTTAGATAGGTACATTTCTAAAATCACTTTTAATTTGTGATTCAATTATCTATTGGGATAGATAGTATATAAATACACATTGATAACATAGCTGCTATTTTTAATTTAATTGATTTTAAACCTTCCTAATATGAAAATTGAAACCTAAATACTCCCATATAAGCACTATTTTAACTGCATTCTACAAATTTTGGTTTGTTGTGTCATCGCTCAGTTAAAAGTATTTTCTAATTTTCCTTGGGATTTCTTCTTTGACCCAGGGTTTATTTATAAGTGAGTTGCTTAATTTCTAAATGTTTGGTGATTTTCCAGATTTCTTTTTGATATTGATTTCTAATTTTATTTCATGAGGTAAGAGACTATCCTTAGTAATTTTACAGCTCTTTTAACTTCAGTTCTGGCCCAGCAGTTGGTACATCTTGGTGAATGTTCTATGTGTACGTGAAAAGAAGGTGCATTCTGCAGTTGGTGGGTATGAAGTTTAATATATGCCAGTTAGGTCAAGACACAGCAGAAGGAGAGGGCAGAGCCTTCTCCTTATACTTGTTCTCTCAATTACTAAGAGAACTGTTGAAATCAAACTAAAATTGTGGATTTCTTTTTTCCTTTCAGTTCTCATTAGTTTTTGCTTCAAATATTTTGAAACTCTATAATTGGATGCATACACATTTAGGATTGTTATGTCATCTTAATGAGTTCCCTTTTATCATTATGAAATAGACCCCTTTATTCTATGTTAATATTCTTTGCCCTAAAGTCTTCATTGTCTAATACTAATAGTTATTCCAACTTTCTACTTTCTTAAAATTGGGATTTGCATGGTATATATTTTTTCATCCTTATATTTTTAATATGTCTTCATATTCAAAGCTTGTTTCTTATAGATAGCATATAGTTGCTTCTCTAATCTTTGCCTTTTATTTTTTGATATATTTTTATTAATTTTAGAGGAGAAGAAGGGAGAGGAAGAGAGAGATAGAAACATCAATGTGAGAGCAAAACATTGATTGGCTGCCTCCTGCACAATCCCCACCTGGGATTGAGCCCGCAACCTGGGCACGTGCCTTGACTGGGAATCGAACCTGCAACCCCTCCGTGCCTGGGATGATGCCCAACAAACTGACCCACACCGGCCAGGGCTCTGCCCTCTCCTTTTGCTGGGCCTTGTCCCCTCTGAGGTATAGGGGATAGAAACTCAAATTTTGTTTTCCCCTGAGCTTGAAAAACCAATCAGAGTTTATGGTGGAAAAAGCACTAATGCCCCTGTGAATTAAATGTGGGAACCTGTATTCTTCTCTGGGGAGTGTTCAGCACTCCTCTCTAGCTGCCTCCAATTTTACTTAATATGCCAACCTCAGATGGCCTCACATACTGCTATTCCTTCGACATCTCAGAGAACATAGCATTGAAGCTTGACCAGAAGTTCCCTTTCAGCCTTATGAGGAGGATTTCGATATTCAAATACATCTCAGGTTCTTCAGCCGAAAGAAGAGCAGCCCGGAACCGGAAGTAAGTTATAGAACTCTTAAATCTTATTCTTAAAGCAATTCCAGGGCCTGTAGATGGTGTGACCAGTTCAGTGTCACGGGAAAAAAGGAACAGGATGTGAGTAGCCCTGGGCCCAGAAAATCTATGCACAGATGCCTTCTGAGCACTCTAGATTCTGGCCAGCTGCATCTGAAGTAGGGAGTGAGCAGGAATGGGAAGGGGGAAGGCATTCGAAGCACTTGTGAGAGACTGTGACAGCCAGCTTGAGGGCGGGGTCCTAGATAGTGTTATTACCAACCCTCAGCACTGACAAGCACTCTGAGGTTGGATTGGGCTCTAGCATGGCATACTGGTAAGAAGCACAGACAGGCCACACAGCTGACTTGGTGGCTTAGGAGGTAGCACACCCCAAGACCTGAGAGATCGGGTTTTCTTGGCCACCCAGCAAGAGAAGGTGAAGTTTACTGTTTCTCGTCCAGGCTCATTAACTCTCCATGAACAGTGTAAGCAAGCTGTCAGAGCTCTTGTAGCCTCATTGCGTCCTTGGGCCCGAAGGAAGGACAAGAGTCTTTCTCCATGTAACACAGGCAGGAGAGCTCAGTCTAGAGCAAGGGTCCCCTGCTTCCAGGTCTTCCTTACTCCCTTTCCACTGTGCCACACTGTCGGCCGCTTGTCCGCCTCTGGTTCCTGTCCATGCTCAGATGACATGGTTCCTCCAAAAGTAAGGGCTCACTGTGAAGTCAGGATGCCAGTGGCCCCTTTTTGCCTTCAGCCATCTGTGAGGTAAATGTTGCCCTCTGTGACTGCCTGGATATGGGGTTTGGGTTAAATTGGAGGTGGACATTCTCAGCCTTCACAGGCTCAAAGCCCTTTGACCATTTTTCAAAAGCCCATATTTGGGGGAGGTGGATAATTGCAAAAATAAAAAATGCACATTCACCCACTTTGCTCCAGACAATTAATTCCTGAGGTCTCAATGTTGGGAGACTGTTTAAATATAGAATGAGGTGAATTGTGGCTTTTGGACTTTTAATTGTTCTCATGGAGTCTCGAGAGGACTTAAGGATCCTCGAATGCAATTTCCCACTCTGTGAAAGGGTCCCCTCTAAAACAGCTGGCTGTGGTCGTGGTCACCCCGTCTTAACTTTCACCTGTAGCGGCTGGGAGTTCACTCCAAGGCAGCCCCTGAAGAGAAGATCTTCCATGTTGAATTGCAGTCACCTCTCTGTAACTGTGACTCACTGGTGCAGGTGTGATCCTGCTTCACTGTGACATTCAGCTGTGGGTGGGGGACATGGTAACTTTTTCAGCTCCTCCCATGTTTGGTCCCTCATTATCCTGGCCTGCTGTAGGCACCCAGAACAGGACACAGTGTCAGATGGTCTGACAGTGGCACACGGGCAGTACTACAGCACGTGTTTGGGCAGTTGACGTGGCTCTCTGGACAGCTTTGTCTCCCTGGAGGCTCTTGTTGAACTTCTGGTAGGCCAAAACCTCTACATTTTAAAATGTCCTGGAAGTGCTATTAAGTACCTGGTGTCTGTACTTACTTGTACATTTGATTTGTAAGGTTGGGTTTTAATTAGAATGTACACAGGTTTAGTCCAGACACCTAACAGACATCAATGGTGTTGGCATTCATTCTCCATATTTGGAACTTTGCACAAAAGTTCAGAGGATAAAACTTAGGTTGTGTCTCCATTCACAGTCTCAGCCACATGTGTCTGTTTTGGGGCCCTGAGCCTCAGCACAGATAGCTCCCCACATCTGTCACTGGTTTCTGCCGGCCAGGCCTTTGAGCTGTGAGTGAGTGAGTGTTCCTGAAATCACAGGTAGAAAATCTCACAGCAGACAAGGCCTGGGCCCAAGCCCTTTGTTACCCCATTGGAGCCTTCCCGCCTTCCTTCCCACAGGCATGGATCCTTTCTCTTTGGGTAGAATTGCTGAGCCAGACGCTGATTACTGTGATCTGGTCCCCATCTCCACCCAGTTTGCAAGCTGCTGCGAGTAGGTTACACTCAGGTGGTCTCACTCATGAGCCCAATATCCCTTCATCCTGCTGGCTTTCTGCAGGACCATGAGTGGGACCTTCCCTCTCTGGGCATCTGTTTTCTGTTTGGTTGAGTTTAACCTTTCTCCCTGGTTACTACTTAGAGTCCGTTAAAGCAATGTCTAGAGCACATTGTAATATGAAGTAGCACAGTGACCCAAGCTTTTCTCATGTGGAGTGACAGCCGGGGGGTGGGGGGGGGGTGCTGTGTGCCTTGGCATTTCTAGCCGAATGACCATTTTTTCTCTTGTTCCATTCCAGGCTGAACCCTGTGCCCGGCTCCTACCCCACACAGAGCAGCTACCCTCACCTGTCCCCAAGCCCCCTTGTTGCCCAGATGCAGCATGCCAGTGGCCAGAAACTAGCTTCCTGGCCAGCCTGTGCTCCTGGGCACATGCCCAGCCTGCCTCCCTACCAGCCTGCCTCCGGCCTGTGTTATGTGCAGAACCATTTTGGCACAGCCCCTAGCTCCTGTGCCTACCCAGGTTCCGTAGCGGTCTCCTTAGGGGTCCAGCCCCTCATCCCCCTCAACTGCCCTGCCACTGAATGTTCCAGGGCCCTGCCCACTCCAGAGACTACAGACTCCAAGGAATGCTCAAGGATCCTGATCCCTTGATGGGAAATTTCTAGGGGAATTATCTTACATCTGACCTTCCGAAGAAGGTTCTCTCTGAGCTAAGGTTTTCTTGACAAAAAATTATTTATTAAACACCTCTGTGCCAGGCTCTGTGTTGAGTGCTTTGCTATATGTCCTTATTACTACATTTTCTTTTTATTTATTTTTATATATTTTTATTGATTCCAGAGAGGAAGGGAGATGGAGAGAGAGATAGAAACATCAAGGTGAGAGAGAATCATTGATCGGCTGCCTCTTGCACACCCCCTACGGGGGATCAAGCCTGCAACCCAGGCATGTGCTCTTGACTGGAATCGAACCTGGGACCCTTCAGTCCACAGGCCGATGCTCTATCCACTGAGCCAAACCAGCTAGGCCCTTATTTCATTTTCATGACAACTTTGTGACGTATAGTTTATTGTCCCCGTTTTGTAGCTGCAGAAGCAAGACTGATGACATGACGACACCTAGCTCTGTAGTGGCACAGCGGGGCTTCTTGGTTGTCAGTAGTCACCAATGGTTCCAGCTCTGCATTTCCTTCCTGTCACTGTGTATCGTACTCGACTGTATAGTGTCTGTCCGCCCTCTGGGACCTCCCAGCCGCTGTGCTCGGCAGTCCCCCGGCATGCATAGTGTTTCCCTGCAGTGACTGCCCACTCCCCACCCCTTAGACTTCTGCCCCAGAAGTGGTGAGAAGGACAGTGTGAACCGCGGCAGCATGCTGGTGGGTCCATAGTGTTGATGACCTTTGTATAAAGAAACAGCCTCCAACCTGCTGTTGGTTTGTGGTCTCTGTGGTCTGGCTGGAGAATTTGGAGAGCAGGATTTGGGCAGGGGTTATATAGGGTGTGATGGTGAAGTGGAGAGATCTAGGAGGCGTCAAGTCAGGCAAATGGCCTCCTCCACCCAATGGGGATCTGGTAGGGGGAATGAGTTGCAAAGATTCTGGGAGAACTAAAAGGGCAGACAGGAAGGTTTGGCAACCTTGAGATTGGCGACAGCAGGGAGCCACTACTCTTAGGGAGGAGAGGGTGTTACCAGAGCCAGAAGTGGGATCACCATGAGAAGGACTCCCTGGCAAGACCTTATACCAGTGATGGCGAACCTTTTGAGCTCGGCGTGTCAGCATTTTGAAAAACCCTAACTTAACTCTGGTGCCGTGTCACATATAGAAATTTTTTGATATTTGCAACCATAGTAAAACAAAGATTTATATTTTTTGATATTTATTTTATATATTTAAATGCCATTTAACAAAGAAAAATCAACCAAAAAAATGAGTTCGTGTGTCACCTCTGACACGCATGTCATAGGTTCGCCATCACTGGCTTATACTAAGGAGTGGGTGATACGGGCACTGGCAGTGATGGCATCTGAAGCGAGAGTGGGGGACAAGAGCCCTCGCTTCTCCACCTGTCCTCTAGCATCAGGGTCTCCCATGGGCCAAATTAACCAGGAACCTTTTGGCAAGTGGGCCCAGGAAATGTAGTTTTGGGTGGAGGGGACTCCTTTGATGCAAAACAGGACAGGAATGTGAGCCAACGGACACTGGGCCAGCCTGAGGAGAGCGCATGGCTTCTATAAGTTGTCAGCCGGAGCTCCTCGCAGCGGCCTCACATTGAGAATGCATGCCAATTGCAGGTGTTTCATGGATATCCTAACACATGACATTTGTTTATTCCAGGAGCCAGGTGGCCTACTCTGGGCTGGCTCCTTGATACATTCTGGGTATTAGAGGCAATAAGACACCTACAAATCCACCCAGCCCAGGCGAGGACAGGCAGTGACCGGCTCCTACACTAGACAAGGGGTGGGGGATAAAGCCCAGAGGATGACTCCCCAGGGGGATTGTGAAGTAGGGTTGCTAGCCAAGAAGTTGGGCGCCAGACCACAGCTGGGATTTGTCTGCAGTCACAGCAGTTCTGGCAGGGCCTGGCCTGGGGCTTCTGTCTCCAACCACATCTGGTACCTTTCCCACAGTGTCATTCAGTGAACACAGGCTGCTGTGTTCCTTAAACGTTTTCCCGCCACCCTAGTCTCAGGCCTGTCCCCAGAAGCAGATGAGAGGGCACGTGCTCCCAGTGTGGCAGGGCGACCTCCCTTGTGTCTGCCTTCCTGCGTGGACTGTGCTGTGGAGCTGCGGAAGCCGTGGGCCTTGGAGATGGTCTGGCGGGGGCCCTCTCACAGGTCCCCAAGTAGCAGACCTGTGAGGGTCCTCAGAGGTCATTGAGTCCAACCATCTCCTTTGCCCTGGTTTTACTAATGGACTTCCAGGGAGGCAGGATGGTGCTGGCAGTGCAGCCAGCAGCAGCCCCTGACGTGGGCCCTACCACACTGCTGCTTTGAGACTGGTTCTTAGTCTGTTTGTTCCTCTGGGCTTCCATTGGTCTGGCCACAGCTAAGAGCAGGAAGCCTGGACCGAGGTCAGAGGGGGCCATTTCTCCCCTCGACATACATTTTAGAGGACCTAGAGGGGATCCAAAGCCCCTCCCCATTTTCCTACTGAGTCATCCACTCGTGTGTCCCATGTCTGAAAACAGAGTGCCTGCCAATCCTCAAGTTGGGGCTAGAGATTGAGGTGAAAGGCCAGGTCCACCCAGGTCAGTGAGATCAGAGAACCCCCAGCATGAGACTGATGATCAATAAATACTTGTTGAACAAATGAATGAACAGGTGATCCCTGCCTTTGGGGAACTCAGGCCAGGTCTGAGGGAAGGGAGAGGGAATGGATAAATAAAGAATTGTCATTCAGCCACACTGTACAGGTGTTCAGAAGGCCCTTGACCAGCCTGGAAAGCTGGGAATCAGATTCGCAGCTCACACCCTTCCATGGAGAGTGGGCTTTGGAGGGAGGGAAGGACAGCACCAACCACGTCCTCTGGCTGTTGTTAGGAGAATGAAGACTACAGCACATTCCGCATAAGGGAAAGTCATTCCCTGCACTCCAAAAAACATCTCTCCTATCCCCAAGGCAGGGCAGGAGCCTGCAGCCAGAGAAACTTCCAGCAGTTTCTTTTCTTCAGCAGCAGGAGGCAGCAGAGAAGCGGAATTGCACTGTGGCAGCCCTCTGTGAATATGAACCTTCCCTGGGGCTGCTATGCTCCCCAGCCCTGGGGGTAAGGGGGGGAAACAGCTGGCTCCTAGGACAGGGAAAGGGCACTGCAGGTAATGAGCATTCTGCAAGGGTTCCTTCCTTCAGCACGTGTGTTTCTCTCTCCTTCAACACGTGTGTTTCTCTCTCTCTCTCTCTCTCTCTCTCTCTCTCTCTCTCTCTCTTCTTTTAACACATGCTTTGTGAGCAACTACTGAGTTCCAGGCCTGTCCTGAGCTTTGGGAACATAAAGATGGAAAAGTAATATGCCTTGCCTTACATGCACTCATAGTTGATTAAGGGAGACATGCTGTGTGCAGTTAGTCTGAGAGGATTCCACCTGGGAGAGTCAGAGAAGAGACTTCTGGGAGGAGGAGAGTTAACCAGGCAAGGGAGGGACCAGGAGAACAGAGGGTGACAGTGTGAGCAAGGACAGGAAGGCGGGGTCCAGTCGGTGGGGCGGAGAATTGGAGCACAGAGGCTGAGAGGTGGATAGGAAATTGATGGTTGCAGTAGCCCAAGATGAAAGTGAGGAGAACCTGGCCTGAGGCCCTGGCCAGTGGGGTTGGACAGGAAGAAACAAAGCCTGGATAGAGCACAAAGCAACTTTCTGGGGCCACAAGGAGAGTGTGGCCAAGCTAAGAGTGTACCAGTGTCCACACAGCGTTCCCACTTGAAGTCCCGTGCTCCTGTCCTGCCTGAAGGTGCCTGCTTGCTCACAGTGAGTGGGAGTGGGGAGATCCAGAGTAGGGTTGGAAGTAGGACAATCCAGTAGGATGAAGTTTCCCCAAGCATAGAATGGGGGAGGGAAGAGAGGGGAGCTGGCCGTCGGAGTGGGTGCTGGACCCTTGGGCTCCTGAAACCCACAGGGGGACCACCCCAACCTCCATCCCAGGACGCTTCCTGAGCTCTGACATCCATGCCTAGACAGTTGCTAGCTATAGGAGCAGCACCCTAACATATCACAGGTCGCCTGGAACCTTGTCCATGGTTCTGTTCTGAACCTAGATCCCCTCCCCAAGGAAGGTCTCCAAAGAGTTGCCTGCCCAACTGTGACCTTGAGCCATGACCAACTCATATCCTAAAGCTGCCAGCTTAGTGGAACTCCTCCTCCTGGGGGCCTAGCTACAGCCCCCAGGCACCGAGGGCCAGGTAGGCTGCCCATTGAGGTGGCTCTGGACAGCTCGGGCCTTCCCAGTATCCAGGGCAGTTGGAACCATGCAGCCCCCAACCCCGCCCCCCACCCCCCCACACACACACCCTACACAGGCATGTATAAACACACAACATTTTGAGCTCACAAATCTGGGGCCTCATCCATACATTAAGTCCAAGCAGGTAGATATGTACCCACAAAAACATACATGTATGTGGTTAAGGCACACACCCACATGTATTCATACCTATCCATGCACAAAATCATGCATAAGTTGATCTGTGCACAAGTACACACTGTACCTGCATGCATGTATGCATGTTATTTCACAGAGCAAAGCAAGCACTCCCTCTCCCTCCACCTTGTCCAACATGATCCTAGCCTACTTCCCAATCTTGTCCCCACCACCCTTCTGCCTTTCCCCAAACACACCATGCTGCTGGCACTGTGTGAGATAACCAGCCAGCTGGCAGGACGCCTCTGCAAAGGCTCACTTCACGAGCAGGTGTGACCATTTGTGGCCCATGATGAACAGGGCAACAGGAAAGCCCTCCACACCTCCCATTCCATTTGCCCATCACACCCTTCCTGGAATTGCATCATCAGAGGGCCATTCCTGTGAATTCGGCTCATCAAACATTGTGGGATCCTGAGTCCAGCCCTCACACTGCATTCAGGATAGTGAGGCCCAGAGAGAGGGAGTTGTTGGCTAAGGACGCACAGTGAATCTGTGACAGAGCCAGCACAGAACTCAGGTCTCTTGACTTGTTTTTGCTTCCTTCACCACTCTGGTCGTTGGATGGAGGAGTGAGCTGGTGAGCAGCGAGGATCACAAGCAGGTAGGGGCTCTCATGTGATCCAGCTGAGCCCGCTTGGGTGTGCTGACTCCAGGAGGTCAGGCGTAGACTCTGGGGCCCAGTGCTCAGGAGTTATCCTGAGGCCCTCTGCTGACAGACTCTTCTGTGGGGGATGGTGGTGTTGGTGTGTGGGAGGACTCCAAACCCTTCCAGGATGGCTGGGAACTCTGGGAGAGAGACTGGGAGCTTGGATAAGAGCAGGTGAGATCTCTCTCCCATCAGGCCCCATAGGCAGGACACACAGAACCAACCCCATCTGCAGCCTGGGATCTCCATGGGCAGAGGAGAGCAGAAAGGAGTTCCCTGCCCTGGACTGGATGTGATAGACCTTTACCCTTCCTGCAATTCCATCCCCACTTTTAGCTCCCCTTGCAGGCACCAGTCCTTCTCCACTCACCCTCTTTTAAAAAAAAAATTTTTTTTTATTGGAGAGAGAGAGAGAGAAAGAGAGAGAGAGAGAGAAACATCAATGATGAGAGAGAATCATCGATTGGCTGCCTCCTGCATGCCCCCTACTGGGAGTCAAGCCCAAACCCTGGGCATATGCCCTGACTGGGAATCAAACCATGACCTCCTGGTTCATAGTTTGACACTCAACCACTGAGCCAAGGCAGGTCAGGCTCCACTCACCCTCTTAAAAGATTTCAGGGGACACTTTAAGGGCACAGGAGAAAGGCTCTCCTCTACGAACCCCAACCTTATTCTTGTCCCAAGCAGGGACATACCCCTATATCCTTGACTGAGTGAGGTCTCACCCAGGAAGAAGCAGATCAGGGTGAGAAGGGAAGAAAGCAGCAGCAGCCGGGTGTCCCCACACAGCATCGGCACACAGCGGCCACAGTAGTGGACCCACCACCTAGACCGCAACACAGAGGGAAGCTTGCAGCTCAGAGAGCAATCAACTCCTCCCCAGGGGCCCACATTTCAGCCCCTACCCTGTCAGTGTAGTAGCCTTCGGGCCCAGCTTCATGCATCTCTAGGCCCTTCCATGCCACTCTCCACCCTTTTGTCAGTTTTGCGGGTTGAATTGGGTCCCCAAAAAAGATCTTGAAGCCCTAACCCTGTTACCTATGAATGTGACCTCATTTGAAAAAAAGGTCTTTGCAGTGTAATCCAGTTTAAATGGGAGACAGACATGCACAGGGAGAAGATGCCATGTGAAGACACAGGGAGACATGCACAGGGAGAAGATGGCCATGTGAAGACACAGGGAGACATGCACGGGGAGAAGATGGCCATGTGAAGACACAGGGAGACATGCATAGGGAGAAGATGGCCATGTGAAGACACAGGGAGACATGCACAGGGAGAAGATGGCCATGTGAAGACACAGGGAGACATGCACAGGGAGAAGATGGCCATGTGAAGACACAGGGAGAGACATGCACTGGGAGAAGATGGCCATGTGAAGACACAGAGACATGCACAGGGAGAATATGGCCATGTGAAGACACAGGGAGACATGCACTGGGAGAAGATGGCCAGGTGAAGACACAGGGAGAGACATGCACAGGCAGAAGATGGCCATGTGAAGGCACAGGGAGAGACATGCACAGGGAGAAGATGGCCAGGTGAAGACACAGGGAGAGACATGCACAGGGAGAAGATGGCCATGTGAAGACACAGGGAGACATGCACTGGGAGAAGATGGCCATGTGAAGACACAGAGAGACATGCACAGGGAGAAGATGGCCAGGTGAAGACATAGGGAGAGACATGGACAGGGAGAAGATGGCCATGTGAAGACACAGGGAGACATGCACAGGGAGAAGATGGCCATGTGAAGACACAGGGAGACATGCACAGGGAGAAGATGGCCATGTGAAGACACAGGGAGACATGCACAGGGAGAAGATGGCCATGTGAAGACACAGGGAGACATGCACAGGGAGAAGATGGCCAGGTGAAGACACAGGGAGACATGCACAGGGAGAAGATGGCCAGGTGAAGACACAGGGAGACATGCACAGGGAGAAGATGGCCATGTGAAGACACAGGGAGACATGCACGGGGAGAAGATGGCCATGTGAAGACACAGGGAGACATGCACGGGGAGAAGATGGCCATGTGAAGACACAGGGAGACATGCACGGGGAGAAGATGGCCATGTGAAGACACAGGGAGACATGCACAGGGAGAAGATGGCCATGTGAAGACACAGAGACCTGCACAGGGAGAAGATGGACAGGTGAAGACAGAAGCAGAGATTGAAGTGATGGGTCTTTGGATTTTGAGAGGACACCAGAAGCTGGGAAGGGGAAAGGAAGGATTCTTTTCCCTCTGAGAACTCCTCCAAGGAAGCATGACCTTGTTGAAACTTTGATTTTGAACTTCTAGCTTCCAGAACTGTAAGAGAATAATTTTCTATTTTTTAAAATATATTTTTATTTCAGAGAGGAAAGGAAAGAGATATAGAAACATCAATGATGAGAGAAAATCATTGATCAGCTGCCTCCTGCACCCACTCAACCCCCACTGGGGATCAACACACAACCAGGCATGTGCCCCAACCAGGTATCGAACTGTGACCTCCTGGTTCATAGATCGAGGCTCAACCACTGAACCACACCGGTGGGGCAAATTTCTATTGTTTTAAACCACCCAGTTTGTGGTACTTGTTGCAGCAGCCCTAGGAAACCAATACAGGCAAGTTTAGCTCCCCAAATGGCTACATTCAGCACATAGTCCTCCTGCTCAGAACCTCTGGGAGCTCCCCACTGCCAGTGCGCCTGGCACTCAAGGCCACCCCACCTCACCTCCTTCCCGCTGCTCTCCCATCCCACCCCTCGCCAGCTCTCCACTAGCAACCTGGTTGGCTCTATAACATCCTGTTCCCATTCAGTGGGAGGAAAAAGAGGAAGGGAAGTGGAAGAAAAATGAAATTTTGAACCTGGGTGACTGGAGTCCCAGCTGGAAATAAGAAGGTTGAAAGAGGGAGGTGGTCTGCAGGCAGGGCTGTGGGAGTAGATGTGTCATTTAGGGCACTTTGATTTTGTGCAGTCAGAGGTGGCCTGTTGCATTGGGGAGAAGAATGGTGCTAGAACCCAGACTGGAGAATATACACACCCTCACACCCACCCCCCAGGCCTGAGCCTGAGAGAGAGAGACCTGAAGAGGGGCCTCCAAGGAGGGCCAGAATTGATGACTTTGAAGCCCAAGGGAGGAGCTCTGATCAGAGGCAAAGGTGGGCATCCAAGTCTCCAGCAACCTCTCCCTGACTCGGAGGGCAGATCACTTGGCTTTTCTGAGAATTAGGTCCTTGGTTGTAAAAAGGGAGAATCCTGCCTGCCTCACAGAGGAATATTATATACTAGGGGCCTAGTGCAGTAATTAGTGCACCTTGAAAGGAACTGTGGGCTGCAAGGCTGCAGTAGACACAGGGGCGGGTCTTGGCCCATCCTTTGTGCCTCTGCCCGGCCCCTCCTGCTGTGGCCCCCAGTCACCTCTCTGCTGCAGCTGTTTGGTCTATTTGCATATTAGCCTTTTACTATATAGGATGTTAAAGAGGGGAGGGGTTAAAACCATGCTTCTTTCTCATGTTTGACCTGGAGGCAGGCATACCTCCCTAGCTTCTGCTCCCTCACCTGCGAGTGGAAATAATAATTCCTACCTGTAGGGAGGTTGTAAACGTTAAAGAACAGAGGCACCTGGCGTGATATGCAATCAATGCAGCTTCTGTGGGTGGTGAAAGGTTTTGTCAACTGTGGCAAATTGTATCACTTTCCTTTAGCCTTTTCTGGGTACCTGTCTGACTACTGCACTTGAGGACAAGACTGTCTGGCTTGGACCCTTGTCCCAGAAGCCTGGCATTCACTTATACTCATTCACTGAACATCTACTAAACATCTACTGAGCAGCTCCTGTATGCCAGGTGCTATCCAGGGCTGGGATGCAGCAGTGAACAAGGTAGCCAAATGCTGCCTTCTTTTTTTTTTTTTTTTTTAATATATTTTATTGATTTTTTTACAGAGAGGAAGGGAGAGAGATAGAGAGCCAGAAACATCGATGAGAGAGAAACATCAATCAGCCGCCTCCTGCACACCTCCCACTGGGGATGTGCCCGCAACCAAGGCACATGCCCTTGACCGGAATCGAACCCGGGACCCTTCAGTCCGCAGGCCAATGCTCTATCCACTGAGCCAAACCGGCTACGGCAAAATGCTGCCTTCTTAACAATGTGTGCGTATGTTGTGGGAAGAGTCGGGGAGGGATAGACAATTGGCAAACAAATAAATAAACAAGAAAAATATGAGTTAGCATGGGGCAGAGCATTAAACAGGCTAATGAGAATACAGAGCAGCAACTTAAGATCAGGGAAGGCCTCCCTGAGGAGGTGAGTTTTTTGCTGAGACCTGAAAGAATCCAAGGAGCAGCCATGAGAGGATCAGAATGAAGAGCATTCCAGGGGGATAGAGGAACAAGAGTAGAGGGCCCAGTGGGAATGGGCTGGGCAGGTTCAAGGAACAGAACAGCATAGCTGGGGGGGGGGGGGGGGATAGATGGCATGTGGTGTTGCACACAGTAGTTGCCCAATCAGTACTTATCACCCTGGGAAACTGCATGTGGGCAGCTTGGGCGTGGGAGGGAGGGCATACCCAGGCTCAGTTTACTGCTATAAGCCCAGTGACCTATCCACCTGGCCCACAGGGAACTCAGAGTCAAGGGCCATACATAGATCCTGGGAGCCTAACCCCTGGCAGGGGTTACCCTCACCCTTTCACTTACTAATTTATTCATTAATTCACTTACTCACTTCTCATCAAATATTTACTGAGCACCTCCTGCATCCTGGGCCTCACTCCAGGGCCTGGGGCCATAAAAACAACCAAGGCCTGGTCCCAGTGCCATTTGGTGAGGCAGATGGAACCCATATTATTACCAGATTCAAAAGAGACATCTGCTCCCCCACTGCAGAGCACAGAAGAGGGCGCAGTCAGCCCTGCAGGGCCCAGGGATGGTGTCCCAGAGGAGCTGATCCCTGAACCTGGCCTGGAGGGCTGAGCAGCCCTCTCAGAGTGGAATGTAGAGAAGGGTGTTCCAGGAGGAAAGAACAGCGTATTCCAGGGCAAATGTGTTCCTGACCAGCCAGGAACTTAGGTGTGGAAGGGTCCACAGGGCCAGTGCAAAGACATGAACGCGGAGAGGCCAGGCGCCATGGTGGGGAAGGCCTTGAGGGCCAGCCTAAGGAGCCTGGACTTGATCCTGTGGGCGGTAGAGACTGTGTGGTTCCCTGCTTGTTTGGGGCAGGGGTCTGAAGGGAGCCACACAAATTTGCCTAGTGACAGAACCAGGCTGAAACTGAGCTCTCCGCTGGAGCTGCCCCTGTGAACCGCGGGCTCAAGGGTCTCAAGGAGGTTGGATGATTAGGGACAAGCAGAGCTGGCCCTTCCAGGGGCCTGAAATCTACCGCGGGGTGAGCTGGCTCTCCGCAGGTCTCCAGGCCTGCCATGCGAGGGACCGGCTGAGGGTCACGGGCTTTCAGCCAGGGGCGTTCCTGTGGTTGGCAGAAAAGGAATCTAAAACCCTTGAGCCCTCTGTTGTTTTTTGTTGTTCTACACTTCCGGGTGTGGTTCTTCTATTACTCTCAGGGCTCCAGGTGCATGGAAAAGTTACCTGGCATTAGAGGTGAGATAGGGCATAGACCATCTCCCCAGATGGAAGGACGGAGCCCAGGTATCCTACTCTCCCAGATCCCACCTGCTCCACACTCTTCCCCTTTCTGCTGTCTGAGGAAGTGGGCAGACAGAGAGGAGGAGGCTGTCTCAACCCTGACTTCCCGAGGGCTCTGTCAAGGGAAGGAAAGCTCTCTGCCATCTTGGCCATGGTGCTGGGACAGCACCAAGCCCATGTCCCTCCCGGTGCTATCAGAGAAGACAGCTGGCCTGAGCTGCAGGTGTCAAATCCTGCTAACCTGGTTTCCCTTCTCCTTACCTGAGATGCAAAGAGGGAGCAGAACCTCTCCTGGGACCTGGGGGAGAGGGCAGGAGGTCCCAATAACAGCACCGCCATCAGTCTTCCTCCCTGGAGTAGCCCTGGATTGGACGGAGGAGTGTTGAATGTGTATATGAGAGTGGCGGCCTGGGGAGGTGACGGGTGGATGCATCGCTGTGTGTGGGTTTAACATGGGAGCAGGTGGATAAGCTTGAAGAAGCAGACGACACGGTACAGGGACTGCTTATGGGGAGTTTCTCCTGTCGAAAGGCCCTTCACAAGCTGGTTTGGCCTAGAGTCACGGATGAATGACTGGAAAGGCCCTTTGAACCCCTCTGGTCCCAAAGGGAAAGAAGCCTTTCCTGAGGCTGCACAGGGAGTGAAGGCAAACCCCACACACCAGCAGCATCCCATTCCCCCAGAGACTCTGCTGGGGAGCAGGCTGCCTGGCCCTGCCCTGGCCTGTGTTGGCCTCCACCCACACCTCTCCAGCCAATGTGGCTCAGTCCCTCTCGGTGTCCCACAAGCCCTCTGGAATGTTTAGGCCGAATTTGTCTCTGGAGTCAATGCTAGTCGTGATGGCAGAAGCCTGGGCCTCCCTGCAGGCCCTGGGCGCCTCCCTTTCCAAGGGTGCCAGGCCTTCCTGGTGGCTTCTGCACCTGGGGAAGGTTCGGCTTTCCTGAGACCCAAGGTCTGGCTGGAGTCAGGTTGCAGGACGGAGGTGGAGGACAAAGGGAAAAGGGGACTGGAGCTCAGGTTGCTGCTGGCCCTGGGAGGAGCCCCGTGGCATTAGGTAACAGTTCAAGCTCTCCAGCCTTAGGGAGCCTGGCCCGTCCTCCTTGCCAGTCCTAAAAGGCAAAGTCTGGAGCTAGGAAAGGGTGAGAAAACGAGGGCTGAGATCTGACGCTGTTCTCCCAGCAGCCTGCAGCTGCCTCTCCTAGCAGATGAGCGTTGATGGAAGAGTCGTTGCGGCATGTAGGAAAGACCCAGACTTCACTTGGGCCCACCTGTCTTGCTGTTCTTCCTCCAAATGCACCCCTTTGTTGGCTGGTGGCATCCAAAGGCTGTAGATAATGGCCAGATGTCACCAGATGTCTGGCTTCTGGCACTACAGCAGGCCATCAGTATACTTGGACTGAATGGGAGTCCCATGAGATCAGAGCCTTAATCCCAGTGCCCAGAACAGTTCCGGTTTTCCCTGTCCTGGCACATACCAGGCGCTCAATAACTGTTTCTTGGGTAAATGACTCATTTAATCATTGCAACAATCCTGTATAGTAGGAATTACTATCATCGTCATATTCATACAGCAAAACAGAGAAGCAAAATCTATTACGGAAGGTGATACGATTAAGCGAGGATTGAAGCCAGGTGGCAGAACACCACAGCTCTGGCCCCTGACCACTGTGCTAAGCTGCTGGGGGACAGCCAGGGTCCATTTTACTACAACAGTGTGATGAAGTGTCATGATCAGCTGGGAACACAATTCATGGGCGTGAGGCAGGATAGTGAGAAGAAAGGAAAGTTCTTGGCAAATGGAATGGGAAACCTAAGACAAAGTAATCAAACTGGCCCCGGCCAAACAGCTCTGTTGGTTAGAGCATTGCTCCGATATGCCAAGGTTGCACATTCGATCCCTGGTCAGTATAGGCATGTCCCATGTCACATCTGGGTCTCACCCTACAAGAAGCAACCAATGAATGCATAAATAATTGGAACAACAAATTGATGTTTCTCTTTCTCCCTTCTTCTTTCTCTCTTACCATCACCCCCCCCCCCCAAGAATAAGAATTAAATAAAGCCAAACACTTTAGTTCACAGATAGCTAATGCAGTGATTTTCAACTGGTGTGCTGCAAGAATTTTTAAAACATGCAATACCTGACTATTTAGTCAGGGGCACTGACCTTTTTTCCCTTAGGTTGTCAAACAAAAAAATGACAACAGTGGACACAATAATAGCCATCCAGTGTGAATGAATCAACGTTGTACCTTTTTGTTGTTGTTGTTAGATTGGCAAAAAATATATTTTTTGGTGTGCCACAGAATTTTAGTAATTAGTTGATATATGTCATGAGATGAAAAAGACTGAAAAGTGCTGAGCTAGTGAATCGCAAGACCTTATCTTCCCTAACCAAGGACACTTGAGAGCAAATGGTTTATACTATACTCTCCTCTCTAACGAGAGAATAAATAGCTTAAATCACCTTGTCAGAGAAATAGATAGCAGAGCCCCAATTAGTGCCATTTGTACCAGCCAAACCCAAGGACACGTAAAGTCAGGGGAACTAGCGACACAAAAAACAATCAGAGCCAGAAAGCAAACCCAAGATAAAAGTAAAGCAGTGCAGCTGGCCAGAAAATGATCCCAAACTCCCCTCTACCCTCATTTTGATCCATCAGCACATTAAAAAGCACACCCGAGAAACTGATGAATATTCTGCTGAAACCCTCGCCTAAGACAGCTCCTGAGGAAGAGACACACAAATCATCAAAACAACGGATGTCAGCGCAGGCTCTCTCTCTGGAGCAAGTCCACACTTTTCTTCCCTCTCAGGCTTGCATCTTTGTTTTTCTCTCCTAAACTCGAAGGGTCCCCATGAAATTTGTAACCATGAGAGCAGCGGGCAGCGGCAGCTCATCCTGGACTAACCCCCTAAACCCGTCTCCAAGGCCCCTTTTCTCTGACTTTCCAGTGAGCTGACAGCAGCCCCGCCATGGCTCACTTCTTTCCCATAACATCTCTAGGGAGCGAAAACAGAGCTCCATCTAGTCTCTCTCCTGTTGCTTCCTCTACCCTAAGCCCTTCCCTGTGTCACTGTCCCCAGCGTTAATAAACGTACCCTCAAAATCACCTCGACTCGTACTGTGAAATCTTTCCTGCACAAAGTCAAGAACCCACACACTAATGCCTGGCTCGAGGCAGACCCACTGCTTCCGGGTCCCAGTCTGGTGACAGGCCCACAGGCAGGCCTGGGGAGGACAATGCCCAGTCTTATGAGCCCCTGTTGGGAGTCCCTGGCTCCTCCTGTCCCCACCCTCCCCTGCAGTGAGAGCCCAGCAATGCTTTTCCCTAGAGTGGACGGGAGCTGTGACCAGATGGGAACACAGACAAACAGACAAGGAAAAAATTCCTGGGAAAGGTCCACATGCCCCTCAGGTGGCTGTGGAAGGCAAAGGGATAGATTTCAGCACAGGGCAGGGAGAACTGGGGAACTGAGCCAGGGTGTCGGATGGTTCGATCTCCTATGCAGACAAACCTTGGTGCTGGGTGTGTGTGTGTGTGTGTGTGTGTGTGTGTGTGTGTGTGTGTGTGTCTTCTGCTGGGAGGAGGGGGAGTTGGTAGGGGCTGACAGGAAGGGCCGAGCATCGGAGAGGGAGGGAGCGCTGGCATGGGTGTCAGGAGCCTGCTTTACTGTGTGGCCTTGGCCTCCCAGTCCAGTTCCTTCAGCTTCAAGATGGAGATCATGCTGGCCACCTCAGCCGGCTTCTCTGGGAACCCCGTGGCTCATGCGGTGGCAGAGTGGGGCCTGGCTGAAGGTGGACAGCCAGCCTTGGCAGGTGGGGGCTCTGTCACTGAGTGAGCAGAGGAAGGGTACCACAGAGGGCTACCGTGATGAGCTGTAGAGCCCAGAAGACCATTAACTCTCAGACTTTGGCTGATTATAGTCTACCCAGGCCTCATTCATGTGATAGACATTCCTCCCAAATGCTAGCTAGGCTTCTGTCTCTTTTCTATCATCTAAACCAGCAGTCACCAACTTTTCGGACCTCACGGACCACCAGTGTTCCACGGACCACCGGTTGGCGACCGCTGAAACCACTCCAGAGCCTGCCTGACTCCTCTCCTCCCTTACCGCCCTGGATCTGAGTCTCTTTCTTGGCAGGCCATGTCCCCTGAGGGCTTTTAAAGGGTGGGCAGGAGATGGAGGCAGTGGGATCAACAGACCTTACCTCGTCAGGGTCTGGATCACTG
The DNA here is from genome assembly GCF_963259705.1 of Myotis daubentonii. Taxonomy (NCBI): domain Eukaryota; kingdom Metazoa; phylum Chordata; class Mammalia; order Chiroptera; family Vespertilionidae; genus Myotis; species Myotis daubentonii. Next base: position 34,066,903 of record NC_081843.1, read on the forward strand.
TTCCAGGGCAAGCACAGCTGCAAGATGCTGTCCTTCTCTGGTCCCTGGTCCCTTATTCAGGGCTTTCCTGATAATTGCTGGGTCCCTAAGGATGTTCCTGCCAACAGCTGGAATGTAGAGCCCATCCTGAATCAGCAGGTGCAGTGAGGGAGACATGTGCCCAGGAAGGGGGTCCACTCAAAAACAATGGTGTCACGCTCTCTGCTGCCTTTCCCCCAGCTGGCCAGTGTGTGTGCGTGTGTGTGTGTGTGTGTGTGTGTGTGTGTGTGTGTGTGTGTGTGTGTTGGGGGGAGTGTTAGCGTTACCATCCTCTCCTTGCAAGGAGGAAGTGGGATACCCAGACATGAGACACATCAGTTGGAATTAAATCTCTTTTTGTCTCATGGGGCCCACCCTGTTCTAGTCGGTGGTCCTCAGAGGCAGAACCAAAGACCTGGGAGCAGAATCCTATCTGGTCTCCCCTATCGAACCTGCCTGCATCTCATCCCCAATTTCTGTCCCCCTCCTATCATAACCAACTGAGTGACTGGAACAAAAGGAGACAAGCCACAGGTCTTCCCAGCTCACATCCCTTCAATTCCCACACTCCATGCACACACGTTGCCCTTTATTCATCAGTTCATTCAGCAGATTTTTATGAAGGGTCTGCTGTGTGTCAGGGACTGGTGCACAGAATCAGCTTACAAGCTAGCAGAGGGAGAGACAGTATGTAATCAAACAGCCACACAGATAACTATCTAATTACCCCTGTGGCAAGTGCCATGGGAGAAAGGGACATGGTTCAGTGTGGGGTTAAACACAAAACTCTGGTGGCCATGTAGAAGAGCAGGAGTTTGCAAAGGACCCTGAGCAGGAGCACAGGAAGGGAACACCAGAGGGTTGTATATGGCAGAAAGCAAGAAAGGAGGGGTGGCCCAATGTGTCCAATGCTGCTGAGAAGCTAGTAAGATGAGAGAAAAATGTTCTCCGCCCGGTTAAGCACAAGCTGCTTAGCATGGCCATCAAGGCCATTCATGATCTGGCATCACTGATATCTCCACCCATCCCCTGGCCAATATGCAGTTGTTACCACTGTCCTCCCTGCCTGGAATTTTCTTTCCCTTTTCCTCTTGGTGGAAGCCTGACCACCATCCCTCAGGTAGAGCATGAGTTTGCAAAGCACTTTGTATGAATTTCTGTTGGAGCACCTGGCAGACATAACTGGGCCTGCCCAATACCCTTCCCCTCTTCTCCCTTACTCAGCAATGTATTGGGCCTGGTCTAATCCAATCGTGATACTCCTATGGTCCATTTTTCCAGCCTCCCTTGCAATTAAAAGTGGCCATGTGACTCAGTTCTGACCAATAAAACTTGAACAAATCGACTGCAGAAGGCAGGGTTGGAAAACCTTTGCCTTCCACTCTTTATTCAGTCTTGAACACCGATATGATGGCTGGAGCTGTGGCAGTCACCTTGCGGCCATGAGGGAAAAGCCAGGAAAATTACAAAAGTCTTGGCTCTGACACTCTTGACCTACTGAGTCAAAGCCAGCAGTAGACATACTTCAAACTTCTTGTTTTGTGTGAGAAATAAAACCTTATTTAAGCCTTTTTGGTTGGCTTTTCTGTTGCTGATAGCTGAGGCTGAGCGCCTCCCTGAGGCCCAGCACTTTACAAATCTTGTAATTTATTTTGTTGCACATCTCCTTCCCCTACTTGACAGCTCCGTGAGAGCGGGGATCGTGCCCTAGTCTTCAGGGCCTTAGGATTCAGCAGGGTTTTGGCAGTGAGTTAGAGCCCCTTGAGGGTATATTATTATTTTTTCATAATATTATTTTATTATCCTTTAATTTTTTAATTTTTGTGGGTATATTTTTAACTGAAGAGAAGATTTATGGAGACCAAGGCTACTCCCAGGTGGATGTGGAAATAGCAGTGACTCCAGAGACTTAGTAAAAGGGTTACCAGGTAAAATACAGGATGCCCAGTTAAATTGAATTCCAGATAAATAATGAATACTTTTTCAGTATAAGCATGTTTAGTATATATATACCAAATATTACATAGGAGATATATATATGTATGTATGTATGTATGTATATATATATATATATATATATATATATATATATATATATATATACATATATATATGTATATATGATGTAAATTATTTGCTGTTTATATAAAAGTCACATTTAACTGGACATCCTGTATTTTTATTTGCTAAATCTACCTAGGGCAGTTTTCTACAAGGTCCCTTCACCTGTGTTCATGAGCTCTGCAGTGGGCATGGGTGGTGGGGCCTCATCTGCGAGGGGAGAGGCTATTCCTGGGGCCAAAGTGGTAATAATAACCTTCCCTCATCCTAGGAAGGACAGGTAGGAGAATCAGATCTTGGAGGTCTAGGTCCTTGATTTGGTTATCTATCGCTGCATAACAAATTACCCCCATATCTGGCAGCTTAAAATAACACATATTTATTGTCTCAAAAGTTTTGTGGGTTAAAAATTAGGGAACAGCTTAGCTGAATTGATCAAGACCTCTCTTGAGGTTACAGCCAAGACATCAGCGGCAGCTGAGGTCACCTACAGGCTTGCCTGGGGCCAGAGGATCTGTTTGCATGATTGCTCAATCACAAGGTTGGGGTGCGGGTGGGGGGCAAAGTCCAGTGCCTTGCTGACTATTGGCAGAAGGTTCTAGTCCTGTACCACATGGGCCTCTCCATGAAGCTGCTTGAGTATTCCTGTGGAGAGCAGCCACAGTGTTTGCACAGGTTCAAGCCTTGGACTAATGAGAAGGCATGGTCTTCTCGTGACAAAGCCATGTGCAAGTCCTAGCTTGGAGGGCAAAGCCCTGCCAGCACAATTATAGCCAAAGGCTATAGTTGTAAGCCGGGCCCTATGGTCCGAACCTGTGATCCCACGTGGCTGAGTGATGTGGGCTTGATAGAGTTCAGGTTCATGTAGTTGAGTAGGATCGAAACCCACGAGAATGTTGTAAACATCTTGACCATGCCCTCACTTTGCCTGGCAGAATCTGGCTATAAAATAAAGACACGGCTTTCAGGCCATGGCACTATTGTTAGCTGTGCATTAGAGAGGACAGCATCCCACCCAGACCCAGCTTTTTTTCTCTTGTCTGTCTTTTCTCAATCCTTCACAACCCCCTCTCAGGCTCACCGGACCTGGCTGAGCTGACTCCTCGGCACATATGGCGCCCAATGTGGGGCCTGAGTGCAGGGAACTGTGATTGTGGGGTGAAAGGAGGTTCCCTTGAGGCACATGCAGAGAAAGTGAAAATAGGGTAGGGAGCAAGGTTCAGTAATTACTGGATGTAAAACATGGGAAATTCAGGATCCCAAGAAGGGGATCCCTAAAAATAATGCTTAGTGAAGCATTTTTAAATTTCTTAAGGAGAAAATAAATAAAATAGAGAAGAAATATAGAGGTAGAAAAATAAGCAGTAGAGAAAATAGGAGGTAGAAAATAAGATAGATAAGATAAATTAAGGTAGATAAGATAGAAGATAAGAAATAGGAGATAGGAAATAGGAGATAGATAAGATAGAAATTTTAAGATAGACGATAAGAAATATGAGATAGAAAATAAGGTAGAAATCTCTTAGGTTTTGTTAAGCTACTGTAAAGCAAAAAATGACTGTGGTTGATGTTGTTTGAGGAAGTAACTTTTTATATATATATATATATATATATATATATATATATATATATATATATATATTTTATTGATTTTTTACAGAGAGGAAGGGAGAGGGATAGAGAGCTAGAAACATCAATGAGAGAGAAACATCGACCAGCTGCCTCCTGCACACCTCCTACTGGGGATGTGCCCGCAACCAAGGTACATGCTCTTGACCGGAATCAAACCTGGGACCCTTGAGTCCGCAGGCCGACGCTCCATCCACCGAGCTAAACCGGTTTTGGCTGAGGAAGTAACTTTTATTTCTGACACAGAAGTGGGCCTAGATTGTAAGCTCTTGCGGCAGTTGAATTGTTTCTGGGCTTTGGTTATTTCTGCTTGTACGACCTGATATCTCCCTGCAACTTTAGGTCCAGACTCAGAGTTGGAGGTCTCCAGCTCTGCAGGACCGAGGGCTGCTCGTTTCCATGCAGCAGCGGCTGAAGACGCTGAGGAAGGGATCAGACTTCCACCGGCATGGTCAGGGCTCATGTGACTGGGACTGGTGCCGGCTCAGTCCCAAAGCCAACTGTCCAAGCAGCCTGATCCAGGGGCACCAGCCTTGCATCGAGGACATCTTTGCATCAGAGGCGGCATCTTACTATGCAAGGGACCAAGGTATCAACATGGGGTCAGCGGAAGAAGTTAGTGACTGAGGCCTGGCGGATGGTGGAGAAGCAGGGAGTGGAAGTTACTCTCTCAAAGTCTTCTGCAGCTAAATCTGAGGACTCTGAGTAAGATATCCTGAAAATCTTAACATGTCTGTAGTTTGGTTTTTCTCTCATCGCTGTGTTGCATTGGCATTGCTTTGTTATTGTTTTATTAATAGCCAGAGTTTTGTTCTCTCTTGTTGCTGTATTACATTAACATTATTGTAAATTAATTGTTTTGTTAATAGCCAGAAGTTTGTTCTTGATGTTTTGGGTGGTGGGGGAGATGTGGAGAGTGGCCACAGTGTTTGGACAGGTTCAAGCCTTGGACTGATGAGAGGGCACAGTTCTCTTGTGGCAAAGCCACATGCAAGTCCTATCTTGGAGGGCAAAACCCTCCCAGCACAATTATAGCCAAAGGCTATAGTTGTAAGCTTGAACCTATGGTCCAAACACATGGCCCCACATGTCTGAGTGATGTGGTACATGAAAAGTGTAAATAGGGTAGGGAGCAAGGTTCGGTAATTACTCTTGCTAGAGTTCAGGTACATGTAATTGAGTAGATTCGAAACCCACGAGAATGTTGTAAACATCCTGACCACGCTCTTACTTTGCCTCACGGAATCTGGCTATAAAATAAAGACATGGCTTTCAGGCTGTGGCACTGTTGCTAGCTGTCCATCATAGAGGACAGTGTCCCACCCAGACCCAGCTTTTTTCTCTTGTCTGTCTTTTCTCAATCCTTCACCAACCCCTCTCAGGCTCACCGAACCTGGCTGAGCTGGCTCAGCCCATATCGTGCCCAACATGGGGCTGAGTATGCTATGACCGTGCCGGCTCACCACATATTCCCTCATGCCAGCTGGCTCCTCCGGATCCAAGAGTCTAAGGTAGAAGTGTCCATGACTTTTATGACCTGGCTTGGGAGTCACCTATCATCCTTTCTGTGTATTCTGTGGTGGTCACATAGGCCAGTCCTGATACTCTGTGGGAGGGGATATACAACAGAACCATCATCTCTGTGTAGCGGGTTTGTTTCATGCTGTGACCTTTGACCAACCTCATTGTCCTTAGCAAGCATCTCAAAGCCTTCTAGTGGATGAGTGTCTGTGTTCCATTAAAAAGTAGCCAGCCCCTGACCTGCTGGCACCACAGATGCGGCTGCCTTGCTGGACCTGTGGCATCGGGCACAGAAGAAGTGGCTATTTCTACGCGCAGTGCTCAGAACAGTGAGCACTAAGAAGGATTTGTAGCCTGACATTCCTGATGCGCCCAGCCATCTGGCGTTTAGGCTCCATGTGAGACCCTCAGCACTTTGCTTTTCCTTTTTCTCTGGACGATGAGGCTGTTCTGTGGGGTGGGTGCAGATGCACGTGGCAAACCATGGGTCTGACCTGCATAGGGTCTCCTGCCTGGAAATGAGTTCGTAGGGCTGGGCTGGGACTTCTTAGCAGCAGTCCCTGGGTGGGTGGGCAGGTGTGCGAATCCCGGGCTGAGAACCACATGCCAGTGTGAGCTCCCTGTGGCCCTGGGTGGGCAGTCGGAGCCACCTCGCACATGAGCGCCCACATTCTAGGGACCCTCAGACAAGCAGAGCACTTTCAGGAGCAGGAGGGGCTTGGTCAGTTTGGGCCGGGTGGGCTGCTAGAAGTTCGCTCCCTGCAGTTGCCTGTCCATGAGTTGGGAGTTGGGGCCCATGTGGATCCCCTCAGTGGGCTGATAACTCTGCAAATGATCATCCCAGCCAGGGCACTGGGGAGAGGGGGGAATGTAGGTAACTCCACTGGGATGGCAGGGTGTAACCCACTTTCCTTGACCCCTTACAGGGAAAAAAAAAAAAAAATTGGCAGCCTAGCCAATTTGGCTCAGTGGATAGAGCATCAGCCTGCAGACCGAAGGGTCCCAGGTTCGATTCTGGTCAAGGTAACTCAGCTGTAGGCTCAGTCCCTGGCCCTGGTTGGGGATTGTGTGAGAAGCAACCAATCAAAATATCTCTCTCACATCCATGTTTCTCGCTCTCTGGATCTCTCCCCCTCCCTTCCACTCTCTCTAAAAACAAATGAAAAAATATCCTCAGGTGAGGATTAACAACGAAAGTAGTCATAAATATGTTTGTTAGTAATTGCCTAGTGATAGTATTGATCATAAACAACCATCTCTCACAAGACCCCCAAAAGGTATGGCCGCTGGTTTGTATTATATTCTTGTCTTGTCAATCATTAGTAACTGATTTGTACTATAAAAATACTGTAACAGCCCTAACCGGTTTGGCTCAGTGGATAGAGTGTCGGCCTGTGAACTGAAGGATTTCAGGTTCCATTCCGGTCAAGGGCATGTACCTTGGTTGCGGGTGCATCCCCAGTAGGGGGTGTGCAGGAGGCAGCTGATCTATGTTTCTCTCTCATTGATGTTTCTAACTCTCTATCCCTCTCTCTTCCTCTCTGTAAAAAATCAATAAAATATATTTTAAAAAATACTGTAACAGGGGTATGTTAGTGGGGAATAATCTTTGAGGACTGCTAGGTCATCTGTCTGCTCTGACCCAATCTTTCTGTAAGTAAATTACCCTATAATAAGTTGTTATATTCTATAGAGTTGCTTGCATTGCATCATTTTTCAGTCTAAAGATACCTTCTCAGCCTATCGGATGTGGCTCAGTGGCTGAGTGTCGACCTATGAATTAAGAGGTCATGGTTCAATTCCCAGTCAGGGCACATGGCCAGGTTGTGGGCTTGATCCCCAGTGGGGACGTGCAGGAGGCAGCCAATCAACGATTCTCTCTCATCATTTATATTTCTATCTCTCTCTCCCTCTCCCTTCCTCTCTGAAACCAATAAAAATATACATTTTTAAATAATAAAGATACCTTCTCATTACGGTGGCCATTATGCCTTTGTCCTACAGTCAGACATCTGCTCCAAGACTTACACAGCCACCAGCCCTCCATTACATACCAAGTGCCTAGCCTAATCCTTGCCCTCCTCCTTCATGCTCACTCTCTCCCTCAGTCTCTGAGGCCTACCTAGTATTGGGCCTCTACAATGCCTTTTTCACCAGTTCTCACCACCGGCCCTACCCAGGTGAAATCCTTGTCACTTCTCTCCTGAACACTTAGGTTCTTCTGATCTAAAATGTACATGTTGCTCACCACTTCCCTCCTCCCCAATGGGCCTAAATGAACCCCACTAGATGTTCTCTTAGCAAACTGCACATCTTCATTGACCCTGATAGCTCTGCCTGAAACACATTCTTTTTGTCTGTCTATAAGACTCCTACCACAAATGCCAACTCCCAGAACCCTTCTCAAATCGCCCAGGACAGTTAGTCTGTCCCTCCCCAGACACCCTCAGCCTCTATTCACAAGCTTGTAGCCATCTAATTACCTGCCAGTCCCTCCCTTCAAAACTATGAGGTTTACCGAGACAGGTACAGAGCCTGGGTCATCTTGGGGTCCTGAGAACGCAGCCCAGGGTTGGGCATATGAGTGGGGGTTCTGCTGACTGGTGATGGGAAGTGATGCAAGTGAGGTCTGGGGAGAAGATCATGTAGAATACATTCAGCTTCAAGTAACAAAACCCCAACTCTAATTGGCTTAACAAATACGGACATTCATTATGTTCAAGGGAAAGAAGTCCAGAGGCAGGATGGGTGGCCGGCATGGTGTGACCAACGGTTTAGGAATCCTCTGCTTTACAGTCCTCATCGCTGTCGTTGTCCTCAGGCCAGTTTCCCTCATGGTCACAAGACGCTGTACTGGGTGTCACAATGCAACACGACATATCCAGAGGCAGAAAGGGGCTGTTTCTTCTAGTGTCTGTCTCTCTGGGGAGCCCCTTCTCTGCAGCCTCTCAGCAGACCTTCCCTCCTGTTTTATTGGCCAGAAACAGTGAGAGCAAAGTGGTGAAACATTCATAGATGGAAGTAGGAAAAGAGGAGAGCCCTTAGGCATGTCTGGATCAGGCAAAGGTGAGATGTTTAGGAAATAAGGTTGCTATGCTATATTTGGTCTGGTTTCCAGATCCCTCACCATCCTAGTCACCTTTCTGTTCATTCATTTGTCCATCCATCCATCCATCCATCCATCCATCCATCCATCCATCCATCCACTCATCCATACAAATAAAGATTGAGTACCTAAATGACAGATCCAGTGTCAATCCTATGAAGTATTATAATTATTTCTCTTAGAGATGAAGAAACTGAGGCTCAGAGGTGTCATAACTTGTTCAAGTTCCCAAAGTTAGGTGGGAGCTGCCATATCTGTCCGGCTCCTGATGCCTCCCAAGAGAGGACTGCAGGGAGCTGGGGAGATCATGTGTCCCAGATGGGCCTCACTCCCCTGGGCCCTGCTCTTAGCCCCATGGAAAGCCTGGGCGTGGATGGATGGGGCTTCTGTGCTGTTTTGTGCGGGGTGAAGTCTTTGACCAAGACAGAGACTGTTCTAAAACCAGCTCTAGCCTCAGCCTGCTGCCTTCAGTGCCTGGTAGGAGCACTCAGGGTGGGGATACTTCTCAGATACAGATACCCTGGGCTACATCCCTAATCCCACAGACCACGCCTCTCTGACCCATAAGAGGCCACCATGGGGCTCAAGTCCTGGGAAGACAGGACGGCCCTCTCACAGGAACTGCCCCAGCTGATCATCCCTGCCAGGGGCACCCACATTCCCAGCTTCCTAGGTGGGTGCCTCCTCAGCATGGCGACAGGGCAGGATAGAGAGGAAGGGGCCAGAGGCTGAGCTCTAGGTGGGGGCAGTCCAGTTGCCCCATCCCTCCTCACCCTTATGAGGGAAACGTGTTTTGGGGCAAGGCGGGCAGAGACCATTATGCCTGTACTGATCAGGTCAACTGGAACTGAGACCTAAGGAGGGCTGGGGGCGGGATGGTGGAAGCCAAGCCTCCCTGAGGAGGTGGAGTAGCTGGCGAGGCTCTGCTGTGCCTTTCATCCCATCCTGCTCTGAGGGAAGGAGGAGGGGAAGGACTGGTGTGGGACCCAGGCCTGGTGGTGTGGTAGGAAAAGTCCTGGATAGGGATGCTGAATGGAGGGCTCTAATCCAAGCCATGCCGTTGACTGGGCAAGTTTTTCAACCTCTCTGGACTGAATTTTCTCATCTGTAAATGGGGAAGGAGGTTGCATGTGATGAGCTGATGAGCTTGAAACTTTCTCTGTGCTGAGCATCTCTGCTTGAAGTTTGAGTTAGTGTGCCTCACTCTTCCATCTCCCACTTGACCCGCTCTCACCCTCATCTCATCCTGCCGCCCTAAGTCCTCAAGCCAAGAACTGGCGACTCTGGGTAATTTCCTGGGGTCCTTTGGGACACAGATCTTCTTCATGGTCATCTTCTCTTCCCTGGAGGCGGGCCAGGCAAGCATTTTTGGCTGAGAGAAGTGGAGTGGAGTGCCCAAGGCCACACAGCTAGGAAAACACAGGGCTGGCCTGTCAAGGGCAGTGCCTGCTGCACAATTCCAGGGGGCCTGGGTGGGCAGTGGGGGCCCAGCTGCAGGGTGTGGGGCTTAGTCTACCTACCGGGTAAAAATGCTTGTGAACATGTTCCCAGTTTCCTGGCCCCTGGCTTCCTGAATGGGGCTCCCTGGCCCAGAGCTTGGGGATTCCTCTGCCTAATCAAGTTTGGAAGCCACTGCTCTGGAACACCTGGGGAGACTGGGTCTCTCTGCAAACGGGCCTACAGAGATGGATGGGGGTCCACTTGCAGCCGGGAGGTGCCTAGATTCTCCGGGGTGGGTTTCAGCAGCATCTGGAACTGGAGACTTCAATGCACCTGGCTTAGGTCAGGAATTACGAGTAGGTTGTCTTCTGGAGACTTCAAAAAGGAGAGGAGGCCCTGGCCGGCACTCTCAGTGGTTAGGAGCATTGGCCCATACACCAAAGGGTCTCCGATTCGTGTCCCAGTCAAGGGCATGTACCTCGGTTGCAGGTTTAATCCCATGCTGCGACTGGGGCACATGTGGGAGGGAACCAACCGACAGTCTCTCTCACATCGATGTTTCTCTCTCCCTTTCCCTCCCTCCCACTCTCTAAAAAGCAATGGAAAAAAATATCCTCGGGTGAGAATTAACAATAACAACAAAAAGCAAAACACAAAGGGGAGGAGGCTGACCTCGACACCCTCTTCAACCCGAGAGTGTGGATAGCCATGTGCCAGCTGGGCAGCCCAGGCAAGAAGGAAATTTGTAGGTCTCCTTCCTTCTCATGTGAAACACTAATCCCTCTTGAAAAACATGTTCTGGGGAATGAGGCCAGAGTTGTTTTAATTTCCTGAGCTACAGCATCACCTTTTTTTCTCTTGGCAGAGGCAATGTTGTGAAAATAATTATTATGATCCTGTTATCATTTCCATGGATCTGCATGGGAAGCTGATCAGGTTTTCTCCCTTGCCAGGCAGGGCCCCCCAGAAGTAAAGGGGTCGTTTGTAGGCCCCAGAGAGCTGCCTGTGTGTGAAAAGTCTCTCTGAGCCCAAATGTGGGCAAAACTCCTCCCCCAGAAATGCACTGATGGCTGTTTTGGAAAGAATCTTGTGAAAAATAATCCGGAAAACAAAAAATAGTGATTGGTGACAAGGGGCCATTCCATTGTCTTTTACTTGAGAGCTAGTCTGCCCGTTTCACTAGTTGTCGCACTGAGCTTTTGCTGAGGTCTCCCACCGGCAGAATGCTAAGCTAGGAGGGCTGTCAGGCCCTCTCCCCCTCGTCTTAGGAACATTCCACCTGTTTCCCTCATACCCAAATGCCAAGCATTTATCTTTAAATATCAGAAAATACAATCAGATCTCAGCAGATACTTTCCCCTTCGTTTAGTTTGTTGGATCCTTAAATTAACTTCAGAAATTGGGCCCGTTCACCCCCATTTTACAGATGAAAAACTGAGGCCTAGAGAAGGGAATGACTTTCCCAGGGTCTGAGGCAGATTTCCATGAAGCTCAAGTCATTTAAGCTCTAGGATCCCCCATTTTCTGAAAATAATAACATATAAGACAAATTATAACTGAAAACACTATGGAGTGAGTTTTAACTTTTGTCATTACAAACAATCCATCTGTGACTTTATTTAACAGAATGAAACAACTTCTGAATAATTATATTTGTGATCTTACATTCTTTTTTTTTTTTTTTTTTTTTTTTTTTTTTTTTTTTTTGGAAGAGGCCTCAGAAAACAAACAAACAAAAAGAGGCCCCAGAATGCATTAGCTGACTCCAGTCCTGCCACAGTCTCTCAGGGAGTAAGTGGCCGGATGGAGGCTCCAAGTCAGCTGTTTTGCCCTCCATTTTCTCCTGTCCTTCCTGCCACCCAGGGACCTGATCCTATGGTCCTCAAGGTAATGGGTTGGTATGTTTCACCTGCTTTGTTTACCTACAAAGGTGGGTGGTAGAGTCATTGGATACGATTCAAATAGGTATTCTTACTTCATATCACACTTTAAAAAATAAGCCTATAATCTCTGTTAAGCAGCGTTAGACTAACTCCCATTGTAAACAGTAAAAATCACATGGGGATGTATGTCAGCTCATTCAAAGGGAAACTTAAGCTAGTTAAAGATCTCACAGATGGATGGGTTGCCCCCAAAAGCAGTGAGTGCCGTCATGGGATACGTGCAAAAGACTGTGAGCCATTAGTTGCCAAAGAGGCGATTCCAAATGTGAGGAAGGGGTGTTGAGGCAGATGCTGTGTAAGAGGGGACCCTAAGAGTCTGCGGGGGCAGAAGCTTGGAAAGAGACCAACCTAGCCTGTAAGTGAGTGACCACAGGAGACCAGGTCACAGGATTGGGGTTTGGGCAGGAAGGGGCTTAGAAGCTGGGGTGGCCTTGTGTGGGGGGCATGATGTCAGCTCAATGTCACCTTGTTTGGGGCTGGTGGTTGTCTTCTCTGCTCCATTGTGAGGCTCTCATTTCACCCTGCATATGTCACTATGCTCAGAGGTACAGGATGAGCTGGGAAAGCCTCATCTCAGTCTGAGTTTAGCCCCTGCTAGATACAGTGCAAGACAGCTTCATGGGCCTAGGTGTCTCCAGGCAGGACCCAGGAAAAACATCTGCTCATTATCTCATCATCCAGGTGCTACAGAGGTAGAATTTGAGGGACCTGAGAGTCTAACCCCTTTGTAAACTGTCAGCTAGTCTCCACACCAGAGCAGGCAGAGCCTCAGTTTCCTCATCTATAATATGGGAACCATAGTACCCATCTTTTGGGAATGTGTGCGGTTTTTTGGTTACATCTGTGGTTCTCAAACTTCAGCCTGCACCACCTCCTAGAGAGCTTTAGTTAAAACACAGATTTCAGGACCCCCACTCCCCCAGAATTTCCGATTCAGTAAACTTGGGAAGGGGTCTGAAATCTGGGCTTCCCAACAAATTCCCAGGTGACGCTGATGCAACTGGTTTGGGGACCCCGCTTTAAGAATCGCTGAACTAGGCCAGTAGGTGCTTGAACGTGAGTTGGCCAGGAAACTGTCAGATCCTCAAGACCAGGGACCAGCTCTAACCGCTTCCATTTCTGCTAAGTGACTGCTCAGCACAGGCACCTAGTAGATGCTCTCAGTGTGTTTGAACTAAGCATTAATGGATACCAAGCAGGCTCCTCCTCAGAGGTCCTTTCACAAGGGTTGTCAGTGGGCTCTGGTTGCCATGGCAACAGACAGCAGCAACAAGGCAATTTGGGGAACATAAGAGCTCTTTGCCTTTGGGTGAGAGGCAAAGGTCCCAGCCTAGCAACACCTGGGAAAGAATGTGGAGGGGGGGCGGGGGGAGGGCGGGTGGCTCTCAAAGTTCCCCTTACCAGGACGCCCTCCCATTTGTAACTTGGCCTAGCTCCTGCCCACAAACCCAGGAAGGATTTAAACGTTGGTTGTGTAACACAGAAAGGAACAAAGAGAAGGGCTTGCGGGGAGGTAAGGAGCAGGAAAGAAGAAGGAATTCTGGTCCCTGAGAACCACTGCATACTTGGCCCCTTCATGCACATTAACCTTTTTAATCCTGGAGACCTTGTTACAAGGGCCCACAGGACCAGACAAGGTCACACAGCTGTCTGGGCCTTGGCTGCACCAAGATTGGAAACCTGATCTGCTGTTGCCAAAGGCTGTTTGTTCTTTCACTTCAGGACTGCCTCTTTGAAACTGCTGAACTTTGGCTGTGGTTAGAGGGACCTCTCAGTGTGGGGATGGCAGGGAGGCTGGTCTGGAGAAATTCTTTTAGCACCTTAGGGAGCCAGGCTGGTCAACATCTGGGTTTCACCCTTCACAGCATCCACACCCTCCTCTTTATCTGCTTTCCTGTTTGGATCCCTCTGAGCTGTCCTGTAGACTCCCCTGCCCTACAGTTATGGCGAAGTTAACCCAATAAAGCACTGGTTCTTGTATTCCAGTGTGGATAAGAATGCAGCTTATTTAAAATTTCAATTTCTGCCTTACCTCCAGAGATTCTGATCCAGTCGCTGCGGGTAGGGATGCCCTAGTTGACAGCTTTAACCGGCCCCATGCTGATTCTGATGCAGGGAGCTCAGTGATTGCCTTTTGAGTCACCCAGGGCCTCTGCTATCTCCTGTACTGGCATGGTCTCTTCTGGAAGCCCTCAGGTTGCCTTGACTTCTCGTCCAGTGCCACAGTTGCCTCTGCCTTCGCTTTTTCTCCGCTGTTCCCTGGGAGCAATTTATCTAGTCCCCATATCACTACCTACAGGCAGCATATCCACATCAGCACCCAGTTGGCCAGGCCAGCTCACTCTACAGCAGTGGTTCTCAACCTTCTGGCCCTTTAAATACAGTTCCTCATGTTGTGACCCAACCATAAAATTATTTTCGTTGCTACTTCGTAACTGTAATGTTGCTACTGTTATGAATCGTCATGTAAATATCTGATATGCAGGATGGTCTTAGGCGACCCCTGTGAAAGGGTCGTTCGACTGCCAAAGGGGTCGCGACCCACAGGTTGAGAACCGCTGCTCTACAGCCAGCAGGGCCACCCACACCTGACTTAAAAGCCCAGTTGCCAGGGCCTCTACTCTGTTTTTATTTACTAGAGGCCTGGTACATGAAAATCATGCACTCAGGGGATCCCTCAGCCCGGCCAGAGCCCTCTTGCAGTCCGGGAACTGTCAGTCGGACATCCTTAGCGCTGGTCAGTAGAACATCCTTAGCACTGCTGCGGAGGCAGGAGAGGCTCCCACTGCGCTCACCAGCTGTGAGCCCAGCTTCTGGCTGAGCAGTGCTCCCCCTATGGGAGCACACTGACCACCAGGGGGCAGCTCCTGTGTATCATAGGGACTGGTCGTTCTGTCATTTGGTTGATTTGCATATTAACCTTTTATTATATACTGAGGCCCAGTGCACAAAAATTTGTGCACTTTGGCGGGGGGGGCCCTCAGCCCAGCCTATGCCCTCTTACAGTCTGGGACCCCTCGGAGGATGTCCACCTGCTGGCTTAGACCAGCTCCCTGGGGGATCAGGTCCAAGCTGGCAGTCAGACATCCCTCTGGCAGCCCAGCAGCCCTTGGGGGATGTCCACTTACCAGCAGGGAGCAGACCTAAGCTGCAGTCAGACATCCTTAGTGCTGCTGAGGAGGCAGGAGAGGCCACCGCTGTTCTGGCAGCCATCAGCCTGGCTTGTGGCTGAGCAGAGCTCCCCCTGTGGGAGCACACTGACCACCAGGGGACAGCTCCTGCATTGAGCATCTGCCCCCTAGTGGTCAGTGTGTGTCATAGTGACCAGTCATTCCCAGTCATTCTGCTGTTAGGGTCAATTTGCATATTACCCTTTTATTATATAGGATAGAGGCCTGGTGCACAGGCGGGGGCCGGCTGGTTTGCCCTGAAGGGTGTCCTGGATCAGGGTGGGGGTCCCGCTGGGGTGCCTGCCAGCCTGGGTGCGGGGCTGATGGGTGTTTGCAGGCTGGTCACACCCCCTTCAGGGTGGGGGTCCCCACTGGGGTGCCTGGCCAACCTGGGTGAGGGGCTGATGGCTGTTTGCAGGCTGGTCAAGCCCCCCCAATGGGGACCCTCTCCCCATGGAGGTTTGGCCAGCCTTGGTGAGGGGCTGATGGCTGTTCTCAGGCTGGCCACACCCCCTTTAGGGTGGGGGGGTCCCCACTCGGGTGCCTGGCCAGTCTGGTGAGGGGCTGAGGGCTGTTTTCAGGCTGGCCAAGCCCCCCGGTGACGGAAGCTCCCAGCCTCTCCTTTTTTTCTTTTTTTTTTATTCTGGGATTTATTTACCTTCTATAATTGAAACCTTGTAGACTTGAGTGGAGCTCAGAGCTGGCTGTGGCAGGCAGGAAGCTTGGCTTCCTCCATCACTGGGGAAACCAAGCCTCCTGCTTGCTCCAGCTCCATGGCCGCCGGCCGCCATCTTGGTTGGGTTAATTTGCATATAGTCGCTCTGATTGGCTGGTGGCCGTGGCTTAAGGCATAGCAAAGGTATGGTCAATTTGCATGTTTGTCTTTTATTAGTGTAGATGATTTTTAAATCCTTACCTGAGGATATGTTTTCCATTGATTTTAAAGAGAAGAAGGGAAGGAGAGAAACATCCATCAGTTGCCTCCCTTATGAACCCAAACTGGGCATCAAACTGGAAACCTAGGTATGTGCCCTGACTGGGAATTGAACCAGCCACCTGTCAGTGTACAGGACAACACTCCAACCAATTGAGCCACACTGGCCAGGGTTCTGCTCTGTTTTATAAAGATCTGGCTCATGACCAGACAGGAGGCCTGATCTAGGAGGTTTGGGCAGGCTAAGCCAGCTATCCTTGACATCAGACAAGAACTAGGATGACTGAGGTCTTTTGTAAAAGAGGTTTGGGCAGAGTAGCATCCCATTTGTAGAAAAAGGACAGACTTTGGAGTGCCAACTAGATGGGGCTGCTTCATTTCTCTGCCTCAGTTTCCTCATTTGTAGAATGGGGCCAAGACCAAGTACTCATCAAAGAGTTTTAGGAAGTTCAGGGTCCTCCTAGTCACAAGGTCAGGTGTGAGGTTTGGCCAGGGACTTAAAAGGTTAGGGAGGTGTGTCTTCATGCTCCTTCCCCCTTTCCTCTTGGACACTAATGTTCACCTGGGTATAGACCTGCCTTCTACCCTGCTGTCACATACTCATCCTTTGATCATTATCATGAGCCCCAGTGCACATGGAAGTGGCAGGGGCAGGATTTTCTCCTACTTTGCTAATAAGAAAACTGATATCTTATTTAAGGAGGGGAATAAAGAGACTTGGGCAAGACCATGAATGTGTTTAACAGTCGAGGCACAATCCAGGTGGAGGTTCTGTGGTTCTGTGCTTTGGTGACTCTTCCATCCCTGTTGTAGGGTCATTGCAGCCCTGGGGGATCAGGAAATATGCAAACTCATTTGTCCTGCACTCTCAATGAAACCTCCCAAGAGAAAGGGACAGGGCAATGATTAATTCAAAGGGCTTGGAGTGGCCTTTCTGACACTATGTCAGAGAGCTGGTGTGACACTTGTCATTTTTTTAATTAAAATATATTTTATTGATTTTTTTACAGAGAGGAAGGGAGAGGGATAGAGAGTTAGAAACATCGATGAGAGAGAAACATTGATCAGCTGCTTCCTGCACACCTCCCACTGGGGATGTGCCCGCAACCAAGGTACATGCCCTTGACCGGAATCAAACCTGGGAACTTTCAGTCCGCAGGCTGATGCTCTATCCACTGAGCCAAACCAGTTAGGGCACACTTGTCATTTTTGAGAAGTAAAGGAGGGGTACATCAGTTTATCAACCACATTCCTCTGTGAGAATGTCAACCCAACTTCTCTGAGTTGATCTGGAATCCTCTTTTTCTTCTTACTAAAGGACAGGTCAGCCCCTTTTAGACCTGCTTGGAATGAGTTCCCGTTCAAGGTAGGGGGTTGTATAGCATGCCCTTAAAGGTTCTTTAAAACTCTGTGTGCCCATAAAAGAGGAAGTCAGAGTCAGAGGGAGCAGGGAAGAGTCAGGCTGACTGGAACAGGAGCCCTGAGAGACTGAGGGTGGAGCCCTCAGCCAATGGGGCCGCCCTGGGTGGGAGTGTGGGGAGCCTACACTAGTGTGAGGAGTGGTTCCACTCCAAATTGAGAGTGGACAAAGACCCCAGGGGCTGGGTGGGTGGCCCAGGGGAGCCAGACCCATCACTGGGGAAGGTCAGCTCCAAAGGCTGCAGTGAAGTGAGAAGGATTTGGATATGCGTGACAAGATCACCGATGGGCACAAGGCCCTATCACAATTTAAACACTTAATAGTTGTGGTATCTTGGGACAAATTCCTTTACCTCTCTGAGCCTCTGTTTACTCAACTATCAAGTGGGGATAATAGCAGATATTTTTGAGAGATTTGTAGTAATGTGTGTTGTAGAATGTTTAACACAGTGCTTAGGATCTAGGTGGTGCTCAGTAGTTAACCCCTCACCTCCATCCTATAGCAAGTGGCAGCCACTGTAAGCGCTCAGGAAATGTTTGGTTCTATAGAACAGGGAAAGGTTTCAAGGGATTGTGGCCATCAAAAGGTACTGATACAGGTTAATGCCTCCCTTAGCTTCATGGGATACTACATGTTTAAAAGCTTCTCCTGGGAAAAGAAGCATTGCTTTAGGAGCCAGCTTCTGGCCCCCCAGTCCCTGAGCTTTTTGTCAGTTGTAGGTCTTGAGTTTTCTGGTTGTTTGCATTCAGAAAAACTTATGGGGGGACAGTGTGGGTATGGAAATGGATTGTCTGCATCAGAGAAAGACCCACTATCCTGGTGGTCCCCCATCTCTCCCTTAGTGGCATCTGCACCTATACCTGGACAAACCTTATTCCATTTCAGTGAAGATAGCCCCCAAAGCCCAACAAAGCAGGGCCTTGGATCGGCCACGAAGTCCTTGTTCTGCAATGACCATAGCCCAGTCCCCTAGCTCCCTCTCATCTCATTTGGCAGGACTTTGGGGTAGAGAGATAGAGAGAATAGGCCTCTAACACAAACCCGCCCGGGAGGGACCGAAGACCAAGGCTTTGGAGACATGATTTAAAGTAGAAAATACTCTGGGCCTTGGATGGCTGGACAGAAGCGAGGGTGCCATCACTTCTGGAGGGATCAGGACAGCTTTCGGGGGGGGGGGGCAGGTAAAAGAATTGGTAAGATAGAGACGTGGGAAAGAACAACATTCCTGATGGCTCTGAACAATCAAAATGCATGCCATGTGTGAGAATCCATCCAGTTTTGCTGGAGTGTAAAGTTTGTGGAAGAAAGTTATGAAGATTAAGCTGGAAACACAGGTTGGGGCCAGATCTTGAATGCTCTTATGTTCCAGACTAAGGAACCCCATTCATTCCACAAACTTTGATTGAGAACCTGATGTGAGACCCAGATAGGAATTCAGCCTCGATCCTTGACAGTAGCTAATCTAGATGGGGGAAGGAGGCAGTCTGAGAACCCTGGAGGAAGTCTCTGGAGCAGCAGTTCTCAACCTGTGGGTCGCGACCCCTTTGGGGGTCGAACGACCCTTTCACAGGGGTCGCCTAAGACCATCGGAAAACACATATATAATTACATATTGTTTTTGTGATGAATCACTACGCTTTAATTATGTTCAATTTGTAACAATGAAAATACATCCTGCATATCAGATATTTACATGACGATTAATAACAGTAGCAAAATTACAGTTATGAAGTAACAACGAAAATAATTTTATGGTTGGGGGTCACCACAACATTAGGAGCTGTATTAAAGGGTCGCGGCGTTAGGAAGGTTGAGAACCACTGCTCTAGAGAAAGCTTGATACACCAAATCCAAAGAGAGACTGAGGACCTGCTTCTTTTAAATCGTGCCAGAAAAAAAATGAACCTCCAGGAACTGGACAGCTGTACAAGAAGAGACCTGTAATCACAGCAGTGGTTGACTTGGCTGTGCACACACACCCTGAACAACGTTAGAACCATGTCAATGCTTGCTGAGTTGACTTTTAAACCCAAATGACAGACAAAGCAAAGAACACATATGTAGAATGTAAATGTTATCAGCTCAATAATGAAAATATCCAGAATTCAGATAACTGAAGTTGGAAGGCAGATGTGGGGCCACAAAGGGAAGGGCAAGGATGCTGATGGCTTCATTGTATAACAGCGTGATACTGCCGGCTGGGGATGGTCCCAGGCTTACTTCACTTATAAAGATGACTAACAGAGGAAGTAAAGTAGGTATATAAATAATTATGTTGAAATATTGGGGGTTGGGGAGGGTAAGGCAGGCTCTGTGACATGACCCAACCCATCATTAGTAGGATTCAAGAGATAAGACCTAAAATGTAGGACAACAGCCAGCCACAAAACACTTATTTTCCAGCATGGAAATAAGGACAGAAGAAGGGCTAAATAAGGCAATAAGTGATTCTTTCTGGGCAGTGAAGATGAGAAGAAACAAAGGTGAGCTGGCAAGAGATATTGTCTATAACCCCACACATACATATACAATTTTAAGTTAAGAAAAATAAGTGTATAGTCACTATTTAGGTATTGGAAGCTGCTAAAAAGAGTTGGTTCTTTGGCCAGCAATAAGCTTATTTGGGTGTTAAAAAAAACAATGTACTTATGTATTTGACTCAGAATAAATAAAATATTCATAAGGCACAAAGTGAAAGATACAAAGGGCAAACAGTGACACTCCCCTTCCCCTTCCCAACTCACTTCTGGAAACAAACCACGTTACCTTTTTTTTTTTTTTTCTTTCCAGAGAGGTCATGTACATACATGCGGTTTGTGTCATAACTCAGAAGGGCCTTTTGTAGACTAAACAAATTCTCCCATGGTTTCTTGTAGGACTTTTCATTTTTCTTCTTGCTCTCTTTAATCATTTAAATATTTTATCCATCAAGAATTTGTTAGTGCGAGATGTGTATCTACCTACTCCCCTCCGCCCCCCAAGCTGGCTAGTGAGAGTGTGTTCTGAGAAAGAAGGGTACGGGGAAAAGAAGCACAGTAGTACGTGTATGAGGAAGTTTTCCTAGCCGTGGGTGTAGAAGAAACTGGAAGTGGCATGCAGTCACTAACTGCTGAGGTCATCCAGTTGAAAGGCCAACCCTTCAGGTAGGACTGACTTAGGGCTGGGGCAGGTCCTGGAGATAGAATCCATAGGATTCAATTACTGGTTCGATGGGAAAAAGCAACAGAAGATGCCTATTTCCTGACTCAGGCATGCTATTATTAGGGAGAGGCAGCACTCAGTGTTATGAATAAGTCTGGCTTCACAGAGCAGGTGCAAGGATCCACAAAGTTTGAGACCTCACTGGGACACTCAGAGGAGATGGTCAACAAGATGTTGGAAAGGTGGGAGTATCAGAGATCTGGGTGATGAATTTCCCCACTGCTCTCTTGAGGAAATAGTGTAGGAGTTACATGTTTAGTCCCTTAGTTGGACAGGGTGTGCCTCATCCTGAAGGCTATTGTATTCATCAAACCTGTTGGAGGGACTGGTTCCTGGTTACAGGAAGCCTGAAACTGGGGCCACCATAATAATTCCCTCTATATAGGACTTTACTATTTTCAAAGTATTTGGTTGTCAGTTGGTTGGTCCTGTTTTAAAAGAAAGAGAATCAGCTTTGAATGAAATGAGTTGCCCACTGTTGCAAAAGAAATTTCCAGTGCAGCCTGTAGTAATAATGATAGCAACGGTGTATTTCTAGAGAACTTACTATCACACTGAGCTAAATCCTTCAAGAGTTATATAACCTAATCCTCAAAACCCTATGTGGATGAAAAAGAGGTTCTATAGAAAGTAACCTGACAAGATGTTCTGATCATAAATTCCTAACTGGGCAGATCATGGTCAAGCCCCAGGCATATATAACTTCTTGGTTAAAAGACTTATCTTTGCCTTAAGCGGATCCTGTCCATTGTTTTTGTGCATCCAGAGATGAACACAGCACTGAAATGTCCCCTTTCAAACCTCTCCTTCTAAAGCAAGCATGTCAAACTTGCGGCCCACAACGAATATTTTTGCAGCCCAGCTGATATGTAAGAAACGTTTTAATAAAAATTTCATAACTTAATTTTTACAATATCCTGTTATACATAATCCTATATAATAAAAGCCTAATATGCAAATCGACTGAATGGTGGAACAACCAGTCGCTATGATGTGTACTGACCACCAGGGGGCTGATGCTCAATGCAGGAGCTTCCCCCTGGTGGTCAGTGCGCTCCCACAGGGAGAGTGCTGCTCAGCCAGAAGCTGCTTGCTGCTGGGGAGCGAAGAGACTGGTGGGAGCCTCTCCCGCCTCTGCAGCAACGGTAGCGCTAAGGAGCAGCAAGCAGGCGGGCAGTAAGGAGTAAGGGGTCCCAAACTGTGAGAGGGCAAACTGTGCGAAGGCACAGGCTGGGATGAGGGACCCCCCCCCCCCTAGTGCATGCATTTTGTGCACCAGGCCTCTAGTTATTAATAACGAACTACAACATTCGCTAATGACTGATTACTATAATCATGTTGCATTCATTTCCCTTAGGCACCATTTCTCTCCACTCATACTAGCAGTGAATATTTTAGCAGCCAATTGCCATGTCATTAGTCTTGGACTGACTTGTTTAGTGTGCGCAACAGGAAATATTTCGCTTTTAGAGAACAAAAAAATAGGTTTATTTACGTTATGCTTATTAATTTGTGCAGTTAGTGTCTGGTAAATGTTCAAGAAAAAATATTAATTTTTATTAGAATGTTCTATTATTTTATGTTAACGATTACTCATTTATTTCAGCCCTTTGTATTCAGCATGTCTCTATCGAAATACACCTACGTTTCTATGAAAATTTGAAGCTTTTGTTTTTTTGTGGCCCACATAAACTTAAGCCTTGTTTATTTGGCCCATTAGCCTTTGAATTTGACATGCTTGTTCTAAAGCAATGGCCACCATCAAGAGGGCACATAATCTTGTTCACTATCCAGCAGTTTTCAACTGGGGTGCTATGGCATACTGGTGTGCTGCAAGAATTTTTAAAACATGCAATACCTATTTAGTCAGGGGAACTGACCTTAGACCAGGGGTCCTCAAACTTTTTAAACAGGGGGCCAGTTCACTGTCCCTCAGACCGTTGGAGGGCCAGACTAGAGTTTAAAAAAAAACTATGAACAAATTCCTATGCACATAACGACGGCAAAAACACTCGGCGGGCCGGATCAATGTTTTCGGAGGGCCGCACGTGGCCTGCGGGCCGTAGTTTGAGGACCCCTGCCTTAGACTGTCAAATAAAAAAATAACCAACACAATAGCCGTCAACCTTATACCAATTTTTTTTGTCAGATTGGCAAAAAATGTCTTTTTTGGTGTGCTGAAGAATTTTAGTAAGTAGTTTATGTGTGCCATGAGATGAATGGGAAAGGCTGAAAATCGCTGCTGTAATCAGATCGCCGCCTTGCTTTCTACCACCTTCATGTACTCTTCCTTACATTCCCTCCTTAATTCTAAAAACATAAAATAAGTTCCAAACTGTTGTTTTTCTTAGTTGTTGTTTTCCCAGTCTGATGAGATCTTGCTTCCGGGATATTCTGTTTGGCTCAAATAAACGAGGTATGGACATTCTTACATGGACACCTATACCGTAAGGTGTCCCAAGGAGCCCTATGACGTCACAGGGTACCGTGACACCTATAACTTAGGAACCGCAGTAGAAGGTAGAGTGGGGAGTCTTGCCCGGGACCAAGACAGCCAGGCTTTTCCAACCCGAGGCGCCAACCTCTGGTCCCTCCAGTCCTCGCCCCTGCCAGGGGCCAGGTCACATCTCGCCCCCGACCCAAGCAGGCCAGCATTCCAATCCGAGGTCGGGCAGCAGGGACCGGACCACCTGTGCACCTAGCCTGGGTCAGGAAACTGAGGGCCGCGGGGGACAAAAAGCGGCGAACACTTTCCAAGCGCGACCTACAGCCGGCTAGACACCGCGGTGCACAGCCATGGCCCCGTGGTGGCCCATGAGAGGGTGGGCAGCGGCCTGGGGACCGCAACTAGGGGGGACAGGACAAGCGGTCCGCCCGAGAGTCCCGCCCACCACAGGACCACGTGCCAGCTCCCGTGCCCGGATGCCCTGCCCCGACGCGGAGGGGGCGTGGCCCGGCGGCCCGTACCAAGGACACAGATTCGCAGGGGGGAAACCTGGCTCCGGAGCGCGCGGCCCTGTTGGGCGGGGCGGGGCCACCGACGGCCACGCCCCCACCCCCGCGTGAGGAGCGGGCGGTGGTAGCACCTCGGTGGTGCGGGCCTGCGTCCGGCTCGGATTCGGGAGTGCTGCGGGATAGCTCGAGGTGAGTGAGGGGGTCCAGGGTGCCTGGTCGGTAAGCTACAGGCGCCAGGGCTCGGGGTGCCGTGGCTCCGCCGCCCGGTGCCTTGTGGTCGCCGCGACCGCCCGGGCCGGTGGCGCTGGGCCGGGTCGCTGAGTGTCTCACCCGACGCTGGCACGGCAAGCGCGGCTCCCACCTCGGCTCATCCCCGGTGGACCTTCCCCTCGAACTGACCCCTTGCGGCGGCTTGAGGGTCATCCTTTCCACAACCGAGGACGCCAGACCAGCCCCTCGGGTCTCGGTGTCAGAGGGCTCCGGCTCTAGGGCCCGCGCTAGCCCTGGGGCTGAGCCACTTTTCCTTTCCAAGCCTCAGTTTCCCCGTCGGTACGATGGGTCTCCAGGCGGCAGTTTTGGGGGCACCTCACGTCGGAGGCGCCCAGTGAGTGCGAATGGGACCCGCGTCCGATCCAGCAGCATCAGGTGGGCTCAGTCAGGGGCTGAGCGGGGCAGCCTGGCCTCTTCTGGGAGTCTCGCTGCGTGTGGTCGGGGCCCAGGCAAGGCATCCCTGGGGAGCGGTGCTGGTCGCAGGCAGGTAGGTGCCTTGGCAGCCACTGCGACCGATACTTGCCGGGCTCTGCTGGGCAGCCTTGGCACCCTTACTTAGCTCTTGGGAGCTATTGGGTAAGAGGTCAAGGTCTCCTGGGCGACGGGAACTTGACCTTGACTTTTTGCTTTTTATTTCTTAAGGCTGGTCACCACTGTGTAAGTTGGTGACCAGTCCCGAGGAGATTGGGGACATTGTAATGAACGAGACTGCCTCCTCTGTTGGACCTCCAAAAGGCAGCCTTCCCTCTGAGCTTGGCCAAAGCTAGAGCGTAGTGCCGGCACCAAGGGAGACAAGGCTGGAGGGGACGGTCCTGGGTCTGAATCCTGGCAGCTTGGCAGGACGCTTAACTTCTTGAGCCTCTGTTTCCTTCTCAGTAGCACAGACAGTGATACATACAGCCCACCCTGCTGCCACCACAGGGTTGAGGTTCTGTGGCTCAAAAGAGGGTCTAGGAGGGAGGGTGACATTGAGAACTTAAATTCCTTTAAGCTGAGCAATTAACTAACCTTCTGGGATTCATTGTCCTCACTGTGCAGTGCTATAAGTCCTGTTGTTTGGGGAGAAGCTGTTGATTCATTAACTACGCACAAGTTCTGCCTACACAAAGCCCCTTCGAATGGTTGTGGGGTTGGCTTGGTCAGGGAAACAGTCCAAGAGTCTCCGTAAAGGAGAAAACCCAGAAGGGATCACCCTCTTGCCTTTGTGTCCCTCCAAGAGGAGTTCTTATTTTCCTTTTGAGAGAGTGGTCAGTTCTTGAGCTTCTCATACTTCTCATACTCCTGATGTAGAAAGCTGTTTCATTGGGCGCATAGCTTAATCATTATCTCAAGAGTCCAAAAAACAGATCTGCATTTCAGAGAATGGAATATTAGCTTCCAGTTGTGTTGTGGTGTTGAAAACTTCAGAGTGGTCTTAACTGTAAAATTCTTCATGTCTTGCACTTTAAAAAAAGGGCAGGTAGGTTTTAGATAAAAGGAACCCCAGAGTTATACTTCAGCACTTGGAAATAGCAGCAGTGACTGCAGCCAACAGGAATCAGGCAGGTAAATATCCCTGGGTGGTATCCTATATAATCCTATCTAATAAAAGGCTAATATGCAAATCAAATGGCAGAACGACCGGTCGCTATGATGCGCACTGACCAGCAGGGGGCAGACGCTCAGCACAGGAGCTGCCCCCTGGTGGTCAGTGTGCTCCCACAGGGGGTGTGCTGTTCATCCCCCAAGGGTTCCCAGACTGTGAGAGGGTGCAGGCCGGGTTGAAGGACCCACCCCTCCCCAGTGCACAAATTTCATGCACCAGGCCTTTAGTGAGTTTATAATCAGCCACAGGTGTCAGTTGCCTGAGGAACCTGAAGTTTTAGGACCTGCCAATGACTGGCTTGATCCTCTTTGAAAATCAGAGCCTGAGTAAGTCCAAGTGTACTTGGGAACTAGACTTTGAAATCAGAACTTCTTGGCCAATCCTGAACATTTGCTTGCTAAACGCATGGAACATTTTAAGTTAATAAGAATGAAGCTCTTAAGCAACTTCTTATTTTTTCCCTGATGGAAGCTTCTGTATAGTTGTAAGACCTTAATGGTTCCAGAGAGCCCAGCTGTTCCTGCAATATCTCTGCTTCCTGTGATGTAGGAAGGAGCAGAGCACTGGATTGGGAGTCAGGGAACCTGAGTTCCAGCTGTGGCACTAGCACTGTTTCTTTTGGAAAACCCATGGACCTCCGTTTAGTGCTTTGGGATTTAATTTGTATGTCTGATACATTTGAAAGTTACAATCAGAAAACAGTAAAATGGAGAAATGACTTTCCATATAACTAGTTTTCTGTTTACAAAAATATTAAGCCCTCATTATTTTAAAAACTATTAAGAAATATGCACTATAGTGAACATCCCTCATAGCCTTTCACTGAGACCAAAAAAAAAAAAAAAAAAATCACTGCTAGTGGTGTAGTATATATTCTCCAGATAGTTTTCTTCGCATATAAAAAACATTTATTATCTATTTTTAACTTAAAACAACAGAACCTTTTTACTATTTTAATTTTAAACAAAAACTTAGATGTAACTAGTCATACTGTTCTGAGGCTTGCTTTTTATTACTTAACATGTCTTTCTATATCACTATGTAGAGAACCAACTCATTCTTTTTAAAAGCCTCATCCTTTCATTCTTTTTTATCTTTATTGATTTTTTTGGGGTGGGGAGGGAGAGAGATAGAAACATCAGTGATGAGAGAGAGTCATCAGTTGGTTGCCTCCTGCATGCCCCTTACTGGGGGCATGACCTCCTGGTTCGTAGGTCGATGCTCAACCACTGAGCCACACCTACCAGGGTAAAGCCTCATGCTTTTAAAAATGACAGAATATTCTAGTAAGCAGTATTATTGAAAAAAATTTGTGTGGTTTGTAGCTTTTTGCTATTATGAATTCTGGATGAGTGTCTTGTTCTTTATCTTGTGCAATTGGGCAAATATTTTTATATAATGAATTCTTAGAAGTAGAAGAGCTGGAACAATGTGAGCTTTTAAGTGTGTTCAGTTAACAATTATTGACTATGTACCAGACAATTTTTGAAATGTCAAGGGTATAGCAGTGACCAAAACAGATAAGTCCCCCATAGATCTGATTGTCTAGTGTGTGTGTGTGGGGGGGGGGGGAGGAGTGGGGGGAGACAATTAACACACATGCTTTTTCAAATGGTGATAAATAATTTGGGATTTAACTTTTTATTATATGTGAGATTCATTTAAAAATTAAAATCAGACCAGCTGGCATGGCTCAGTGGTTGAGCGTCGACTTATGAACCAGGAGGTCACAGTTCGATTCTCTGTCAGGGCACATGCCCAGGTTGTGGGCTTGATCTCCAGCGTGGGGAGTGCAGGAGGCAGCCGATCAATGATTCTCTCTCATCATTGATGTTTCTGTCTTTTTCCCTCTCCCTTCCTCTCTGAAATCAATGAAAATATATTTTAATAATAACAACAATAAAAGTATATTTAAAAAAACAAAATCAGAAGAAATGAAATGGAGAAATTACTTTTTATAAAAATGTATTTTTTCTGTTTACAAGAAAGTTTTAAGTGCTCCTTATAAAAAAGACGGTCATAAAAATATGCAATGTAGACAGTGAATGTCCTTCATAGCCTTACACTGAGACTTTTTTTTTCCCCTATGGAGAAAAATAGTGCAAAAGAGACAGAAAGAGAGAAGAGTGTTTGTAGAATTGTGTGACTTTAAATGTCAATATTGTCAAATTCCCCTCCAAATATTATACCTTGTATGTTCCCACCAACAGAGACTCGTCATTTTAAGATTCATAATTCTAAGGCCACTTGCAAATAAAAGAGAAGCTCTTATTTCAGAAAAATTTATGCCAGACTCTGTACTAAATTTATATTATGTATGCCCACCTGTGTGTACACAAACAAACACACATGTATATATTTTAAGTTCTTCTGATGACTCCAAAAGCTGGTGTTTCCTTGCCCACTTCATAGCTGGGGAGGGATCTCAGCAATGAAATCGTTTGCTCAAGGCTGCGAGGGTAAAGCTGAGGCCTCATCCAGGGCCATCTTTTTCCAGAGTCCTCACTCCTCTTTTTGTGCTGTATCTCATTTTCTGACTGAAGAGGATTGGTTTTTTGTTTGTTTGCTTTGATGGAAGGAGAATCTCCTAATACATATAAGTACTTAATAACATGATTATTCATCCTCACTTGCAATAGCGCAAAGCACAATAAGTATGTATTTCTTGTATGTTTCACTGTACATTTAATTATAGTGTAAGAAACTTAAATGAATAGCTGATAGAGAGATAGATGATGGCAGTTCTTTATTATTCTTACTAGGGGCCCGGTGCACGAAATTCGTGCACTGGGTGTGTGTGGGGGAGTGTCCCTCAGCCCAGCCTGCCCCCTCTCACATACTGGGAGCCCTCAGGCGTTGACCCCCATCACCCTCCAATCGCAGGATCGGCCCCTTGCCCAGGCCTGACGCCTCTGGCCTAGGCGTCCGGCCCGGGCAGCGGGGACCCACAGCTGCAGCGGCCCCATGATCGTGGACTTCGCTTTAGGCCCAGGCAAGGGACCCCTAGCTCCTGGGACTGCCAGCTTCGACCGTGCCCAGCTCCCATCGCTAGCTCCACCCCTACTTCCTGCTATCACTGGCCAGGGCGGAAAAGGCACCTGATTCTCCGATCATGGCTGGGGGGCAGGGCAAAGGTGGCCCCCAGCTCTTAGCTCCCCCCTGGGTTTCCGATCACTGTCAGTGGCAGGGGGCTTCTTCCTGCTTTCCCTTTCGCCTCCCTGCATTGTGCCTACATATGCAAATTAACCGCCATCTTGTTGGCAGTTAACTGCCAATCTTAGTTGGCAGTTAATTTGCATATAGCCCTGATTGGCCAATGAAAAGGGTAGCTCGTACGCCAATTACCATTTTTCTCTTTTATTAGTGTTGATTATATAGGCTACAGAACAAAATTCATTTTTCTGTACAGTTCTGTTATCTGGCATTTGACAGAAACTTAGGCTCATTGGGCAGGTAGGGAGAAGCTCCTGGGTCAGAGTCAGCTTAGCAGTTTATACAGGGAGTGGCCCATACATACCAGGCCTTACTTTCTTCATCTATCAAGTGGGGGAATGAAGGACTATTTCCCCTTCTTCCCTGGAACAGCTCAAGAGATGTTTATACATATTTCTGCAGTAATGCTCCCTTGGCAGTGTTTCTGTCCTGTGGAATGACACTTACAAAACACATATTTGGCTTTCCGGGTCTGAGCTTCTATGTTGAGGGCCTGGTTCAGGCACTTGCGAACTCTGCCGGGAAGGGGAACAAACATGAAGTAAACAATTATGGCAGAGTGTTCAGTTCATTCTCGAGATAATGCATATGAGGTGCTTATCCTTGGTGCTGAGCCTGGTGTGTGCTGGGGAGCAGTCAGGATGAGCTGTCCTTATGTGGGGGGAGTCTTGCAAGGCCCCATAGAAGAGGTGACATTTGAGTTGGGTCTTTGAAGGTAGGTAGGGAACCCACCAAGGCACAACCCCTCTGGGGTGTGTAAGGTGTAGTTTGCATGAGGGTTGGAGGGTTTAGGGCTTACCTGAAGGTGGCTGTGAACAGGGAAGGTGGCTGGGATGGGAAGGCCTTTAAGTAGGCCAGTGATGTGACTGGCACAAAAGTGTTTTCCTGTATTGGATAGTCAGACTTTCTTCTTGCCCAATATCTTTCTCTCTGAGTGACTTCATCATTTGGGAATCTAACTCTGCCTGAATCTGTATCATACCATTTTAGAGCTCCACATCCTAAAAGGTTTTTTTTCTTCTCCACCCCTTCCCCACATGAGGTGGTTACATTAATTGTATACCTGTTGGTGTGTGTGTGTGTGTGTGTGTGTGTGTGTGAAGGTGGCAGAGGAGTCCCATGGGCAAACCATGGCTCTTTAAATTTTTAAAAATATGTTTTTATTGATTTTAGAGAGAGAGGAAGGTGGTGGGGAGAGAGACATTGATGTGAGACCCATCCTTGGGCTGCCTCCTGCACGCCCCCTACCAGGGATCAAGCCAGCAACCCGGGCATGTGCACTGATCAGGAATTGAACTGGCGACCTTTTGGTGCATGGGACGATGCTCAACCAACTGAGCCACACCAGCCAGGGCAAACTTTGGCTCTTTGAAGGTTAGTGGCTCCTGTTGGTTGGGTCCATTGGAACCAGGTTCATCAGCCTCTGTTATGCCTGATGCTGGTTGGTGTGGCAACTTGGTCAGTGCTTGGTTAATGAACAAAACACCTGGGGGACCTGCTGAGTGGCTTATGGATAAAACTGCTGATGTAGGGACTTATTTATTTTACTTGTAAAGATGACTATATTGGGGAGAAATATAAGGATTATCCTGTAATTGTGGTGCTGGAGGGTGAGGCATTCTAATATCCTTTGCACAGTGTCTGTGCACACCTGAGAGAATGTACAGATGCTCCCAGAAATTAATCAGTTTCAAGACTAGAATATAATGTTGGGTCAAACTGTGGTGCCATCAGCTGTGGACTGTTTCTCAGAGAATTGGATTCTTTAGGAGACATCCTGTGGTAGGAAAATAGAATGGAAGTAGTTGGCTTTTGTCTACCTGGTTGTAATAACAGGGGGAAATGGGTTTTGTGGAGTGTGCCCTCTGATGTGGGACTTATATAATTTACTTCCGTGACATTTATGAATTATGTTTAGTCATTTTTTAATCTCCCTGTAGCTTTATCTTTAGTGCCTTTTCCTGTGGTCCTGCCCACCCCGCCCGGTTTGCCAAGCTCAGCCTTCCACGTTCCCTCTTTCTTTGGTGCTTATGTAAGAGCACCATGGTCTTGCAGTACTTCGATCCTCACAAGCACACATCGCCATTGCGCTGAACAGGCTGGATCTGTACAAAGGTTTTTTGAGGACCGGGTAGGAACACATGAACTCGTGCTCACCTTCTCTAAACCCAGATTTGCTCATTCTGTATCTTAGGTCATTTAGGGTCGGTTTTTCACACTGCAAAGAGGGATGGTGGTTCTTGAATATACAGGAGAATGTATT
The DNA here is from genome assembly GCF_963259705.1 of Myotis daubentonii. NCBI lineage: Eukaryota > Metazoa > Chordata > Mammalia > Chiroptera > Vespertilionidae > Myotis > Myotis daubentonii. Next base: position 34,097,632 of record NC_081843.1, read on the forward strand.
AGCCAATTGTGCTCAGGGGTGGGGGTTAGGTGGGGACACATTCCAGGCATGGAGTCAGGGATTTGTGGTCTTGTAAGGAAGAGCATTTGTTGGTTTTAGAAACTTTGTAGTGTTATGTGGACCTGTTGGGTGAAGTTCCTTACGTAATGTAACTTGCAAACTCTGAAAGGTCATTTAGCATGACAACAGAGATGAAAAAGCCCTCGGCCCATGCCTACCTGGAAACCCCACCGGCAAGATCTCATCCCAGTTAGTGACCTCACCATCTTCCAGGTCTCTAAAGCTCTAAGGACAAATGACATCTGTCCCTTTTTCCTGTCTTCGGTTTGGATTTCCACCACCTTGCTGTCCTTCAGTGTTTTTGTCCTTGAATCTCTTTCCACTGCCATACCCTTATTGTAGCCCCTTGTCATTTCCTGGTTGTGTTAGACCAGCCGTGGGCAAACTACGGCCTGCGGGCCTGATCCGGCCTGTTTGAAATGAATAAAACCAAAAAAAAAAAAAAAAAAAGACCGTACCCTTTTATGTAATGATGTTTACTTTGAATTTATATTAGTTCACACAAACACTCCATCCATGCTTTTGTTCCGGCCCTCCGGTCCAGTTTAACACTAGAAAGACTGAAATTTAGTATATACCTATATTGCCCAAAAGCAGTCAAAATGACTGCATTGTGAAAGAATAATATCGGAGCACTCTTCACTTATGTTCCTTAGCTTTTCCAATAACTCACTTCTATTCGACATTTCTTTCATGAATTTAGGGCGCAAAAGAAATAAAATAAACAACTTATTAGAACAAGTATCACTGCATAAAGATTCGAATAACAAGTACTAGTTTAGCTTATTGAGCAACTGCAACTTATCAAGTATCGACAATTTATCATGTACTTGTATGTTATCATGTGACGGTAATCGAAAAAAAATGAAAACTGTTATTTCAATACAGAGCCGAACTGTTATTACTCAATTCAATAATAAGAGTCATTTGATTATTTAAAATTTCCCAAGCAGTCAAAATGACTGCTTTTGGGCAATATAGGTATAACACATATATATATACCGGAAATGAAGGAGGGGGAGGTAACTACAATTATTAATAAATGCATTTATATGTTGTACAAAAAGTCACAAAATTCTAAGACATTGTGTCCTTATATACATAATTGTTTTTCTAATTGAAATTAAAAAGCAGTCAAAATGAGTTCCTTGGGCAATCTAGTGTTAAGAACCCATTGTGGCCCTCGAGTCAAAAAGTTTGCCCAACCCTGTGCTAGACCCATAAATGGCCTTCTGAGTCCATAATTCCTCCTCCCCGCTCCTTTCCCCGTCTCAAGACCTGCCCATGGTACCATTGCTAGATTGATCTCACAGCCCTATTTTTTGTTTTTAATCCTCACCCAAGGATATTTTTTTCCATTGATTTTTCTTTTCTTTTTTTTTTTTCAGAGAGACTGGAAGGGAGGGAGGGAGGATAGGAGAGAGGGAGAAACATTGATGAGAGAAAGACACATCACTTGGTTGCCTCTTGCATGCGCCCAGACCAGGTATATGCCCTTGACCAGGAATTGAACCTGTGACCCTTTGGTGTGCAGGCCGATGCTCTAACCACTTAGTAACACCAGCCAGGGCTCACAGCCCTGCTTTTATCACCCCTCCTTTGCTCTAGAATTTACAGTTGCCCTCACTGTCTTATTGTTTTGTGTTTTTCTTCCCTTTCCACCTACTTCCATAAAGGATATGGACGTAGCTTATAATAAAACGAGTCTGAATCTCCCTCTGCCTAATGCAATATGCTTGGAGTAGAATGTGAATTCAGTGAGGACAGGAACTTCCCATCATTTCCATGAGTATAAGCCAGTGCATGCAGCAGTGCCAGGTGTAAAGGTAGTCATTCATTAAATACTAACTGGGTGAATGAAGGAATAAATGGATCAATGACTGATTATGCTTTCTCTCTCCCAGGTATACTGCTAAGCTTTCTTCTGCATATTGACTGTTAATATTGAGTCTTATCTGTATTTTTCAAGATTATTCTAAAGTGCCACCTGAATTTTTTATAGGATTTTAGTTTTCCATGTAGGTGTAAAATTATAAATGTTTTAAGTTCTTCCAGCAATTGATAGTTTATTAAAAATTTAATTCAATAATTAATCATTAAGAAGAGAAAGAACTTGAGTCTCCACCCCACAGTAGTCTACTTCTATTTAGATATTTCTAGGTCAGCTACCTGGATGCCAAAAACATGAATAAATTTGTTTATTTTAAAAATTCTAATGAAATGAATAAAAGAGATCTAGTTTGACCTTTGAATGTATGTTGTAAGTCAGGTCCTGTGTTGGATGTTTTATGTCCAATGTGATGATCATAACTGAGGATGGTCAACGAGGGGATTGAGGTTGTGTGATAAGTAATGTCATAAGTATAAAGAGCCCGCATGGTTTGTAGATGGATATTTGGGGTTTGAAGCAAGGTCTGTTTACCTGTAAAGCCCGTGTTCTTTCATGGCTCACCTGGCTTTTAAGTTTGTTGAATTTCAAGGCCCACACTCTTCTCAGCAAAACCATGGAAAGAACTAGTAATTGAGAGAAGGACCCTGGGAGGCAGGTAGTTGTACCAAAAAACAGTCAAGGGAAGCTATTGTGATTGAGCAGGCGTTTGTAGAGCACTTCATGTGTAGTCAGCCCTCTTTGAGATGCTGGGACTGCATACGTGTGGACAAGATCAACAGGATGATGATGGCTTAAGTGCAGGGGTGGAGGGAATATTCTAAAGAACAGAGCATGACCCACAGGTAGGTAGCCCTTTCTGGGACCCATCTTGGGTAAGGGCAGAGAACTTTAGGCTCTCCCATCATAGTAAGGGCAGATATAGGGGATGGGAGCAAGAGAATAGACTCAGAGTGATGTATTTTATCATCAGGGGTAAAGCGGGAGAATCCGGGAAAGAGTACAGAGATACCCTTTGCCAGAGGCAGAAGACAGTCCACAGTGGAGGTCCTGAGGTTTTTAAGCACATCTTATGAGTAGTGTCCTGCCATTTTGCTATGAAAATTGAAAAGCCTGGCTTGGCTTTTTGCCTCTTACTGGGTGACTTTAAGCAGAGCCAAGAGTTCTCAGAAGGAAGCACCGGTTCTGTTCAGATGCTCATGGCTAAAGAGCCAGCATGCTGTGTAATTGTGTGTGGAGTGTTAACTGTGGTTTGGGAGATTTTATTGATTCGGTCATTGGGCAAATATATGTATTGAGCACCATGTTATGCCAGGCTTCTTGATCACTAGAGGAACAGAAATACAGGATAGCTCTGCCCTAGCCGATTTGGCTCAGCGGATAGAGCGTCGGACTGTGGCCCGAAGGGTCCCGGATTCGATTCCAGTCAAGGGCACGTACTTCGGTTGCAGGCTTCTCCCTGGCCTGTGCAAGAGGCAACCAATCCATGTGTCTCTCTCACATCAATGTTTCTCTCTGTCTTTCTCTCTCTCTTCCCACTCTCCCTAAAAATCAATGGAAAAATATCCTCGGGTGAGGATTAACAAAAAATAAAATAAAAATAAAAACTTCCTGGTATTAAAAAAAAAAGAAAAAGAAATACAGGATAGCTCCAGCCACACACCAGCTTCTATCATGCCTCTAGGGTTTATTTAATTTTGAGTAATACTGTCACCTGATGTTACAACCAGGATGCCAACTGCAAATGAATCCCAAGTCATTAAGGAAGCAACTTCTATCTGTAACTTTGCCTTGTTCTAAAAAGTTTTCGAAGGGCATGCAAGTGGATGACAGAGTGGTTCTATTGCCAGTTAGCCTGGTTTGAATCCTGCTTCTATCACATATTAATTCCCTGACTTTGGACACAGACTTTAATCTCTGAGATAATTATGGCTTCTATACGTCAGAGGGCCTTGTAAGGATGAAATTAAATAGTAGAATGTAATAGTGTAAGTGCTTAATTATATTAATTATTATTACAATTAGTATTTATTTAGGAAAAAAATAGATGAGAGAAATAGAAAATGATGGGGGTAGGGAGAATGGGACCTAGGGTTAAGGATAGTGATTTCCAGAGCAAAAAGGGGAAGAAAAGCCAGGAATGGGTATGAGGTTTCTTTTGGGGTTGATGAATTATTCTGGGATTAGCAGTGATGGTTGTACAATGGGTGAATATACCATTAAATTATACACTTTAGAATGGTGATTTTTATGGTAAGTGAATTATATCTCTATTATAAAAAGTCCAGTTTATATATAGGTCATGAATCCTTGAGCAGCTAGACTCCTAGTAGTTCTGCTGCTGGCTCCCTATCACGTTGAACAAGCTCTACACACCTGTGGCAGACACACTAACTGCTCACTGCATATTTCTGTGCTCCCCCACATTTCTTATCCCTCTTGAAGTTAGCTTTGGCTAACGGCCTCTGAGAGGGAGTAATATGTGTCACTTCTGGCCCGAAGCATTTAAGACCTGGGGCTGATTCCTCCCTTAGTCTTCTCCCCATCACAGAAAACCTAGGAGTTATATGCCGAGGTGGTGAAGTCACAAGGAAAAAGCTGCTTGAACTACCTAGACCCGTTATGGAGGCCAAGTGCAGAGCATTCACCTTGCCTGCATAAGGTGGACATTGCATAAGTATGTATTAAGGCACTTGGGTATGGGTTGATGCTTAGAGGACACCTTTTCCTAGTCTTGTGACCTCATTTCCCCTCACACAGGTGTGCTATTTGATGTGGCAGGCGTCTTTTCTAACAGGAAGCCACAGCAGATGCAGTGGCGCCATGGTTCTTATAATCCAGCTGTGTCCCTACAGCCCGCTGCAGCCAGGTACACAGCTCTCCTCATAGTGTCTGTCAGAGGGAGCACTGCACTGTCAGTGTCAGGAGCACCTTGAGTGACCTCGTGTACCTGTCCCAGGTGACAGCATGGTATAATGTCAGGCCAGCCTCAGAGGAGTTTATCTTCCTATTCACTAAGAGAACATGGGAAGGGCAATATGAAACTGTCATTAGCTAATGGTTTATGCTGATGCACAGTCTTGTAGATGGGGTGTATTCATTGTGGATGCTTTTATAGACACTACAGGACAGTCCTTTCTCACCATGGCATCTGATTATTACTGACTTGTTTATGTTGTTGTGAGTTTTTTTTAAAATATATTTTTTATTGATTAAGATATTACATATGTGTCCTTGTCCCCACGTTACCCTCTACACCCCCCCCCCCCCCCCGTTGTCCGTGTCCATTGGTTAGGCCTATATGCCTGCATGTAAGTCCTTTGGTTGATCTTTCCCCCTTACCCCCACCCTCCCCTCCCCTCCCTCCAAAGCCCGACAGTCCAATCAATGCCTCTCCGTCTCTGGATCAGTCCTTGTTCATCAGTTTATGTTGTTCATTATATTCCACAAATGAGTGAGATCATGTGGTATTTATCCGCTCTCCAGTTCCATCCTTGCTGTGGCAAATGGTAAGAGTTCCTTTTTCTTCTTCCTCTTCTTAAAGAATACCTTTCAGCATTTCATATAATGCTGGTTTGGTGGTGATGAACTCCTTTAGCTTTTTCTTATCCGTGAAGCTCTTTATCTGACCTTCTATTCTGAATGATAGCTTTGCTGGATAAAGTAATCTTGGTTGCAGGTTCTTGCTATTCATCACTTTGAATATTTCTTGCCACTCTCTTCTGGCCTGCAAAGTTTCTGTTGAGAAATCAGCTGACAGTCGTATGGGTACTCCCTTGTAGGTAACTGACTGTCTTTCTCTTGCTGCTTTTAAGATTCTCTCTTTGTCTTTTGCTCTTGGCATTTTAATTATGATGTGTCTTGGTGTGGTCCTCTTTGGATTCCTTTTGTTTGGGGTTCTCTGCGCTTCCTGGACTTGTAAGTCTATTTCTTTCACCAGGTAGGGGAAGTTTTCTGTCATTATTTCTTCAAATAGGTTTTCAATATCTTGCCCTCTCTCTTCTTCTGGTACCCCTATAATTCTGATGTTGGTACCCTTGAAGTTGTCCCAGAGGCTCCCTACACTATCTTCATATTCTTGGAATCTCTTTTCTTTTTTCTTTTTCGGTTGGGTATTTTTTGTTTCTTTGTATTTCAAATCTTTGACTTGATTCTTGGGATCCTCTTGTCTGCTGTTGGATCTCTGTAAATTATTCTTTATTTCAGTCAGTGTATGCTTAATTTCTAGTTGGTCCTTTTTCATGTCCTCCATGGTCTCACTATACTTACTGAGGGACTCATTAAATTTATCGGCGGTTTCCATAAAATTCTTGAAAATATGTTGTTGTGAGTTTTTAATAACCCTGTTAAAATGGTTTGGAACAAGTACAGGCTACTGTTTACACCACAGTAAACAGGTGAAGTTGGATTAAGTGCCATAGTTTTTCTCTGTTCTGGCCAGTGGAAGATTGCAGAGATTGAGCTGATGTTGTCTAATGATGGTAAAAAAAAAAAAAAAAAAAAAAAAAAAATGGGGACAGAGGGGCACTGGAGTTTAGCAAGAGTTCTGAGTTCTAAGCTTTTTTTGTGTGTGTGTTTGTTAATCCTCACCCAATGATATTTTTTCCATTGCTTTTCAGAGAGACTGGAAAGGAGGGAGGGAGGGAGAAACAGAGGAAAGGAGGAGAGAAACGAACATTCATGCGACACATGACTGGGATTGATTGCCTCAGAGGCTTTTGTGAGCACAGTGCCTTTTAGAGTTGCTCCCTTCTCTCCTGGTTAGCAATGGGTCTCATAGAGGGAGAGCTGCAGAGAAATGTTGAAAATGAGTTGCTTTTTGGAAAATAATTTGACAGCAGATCAAGAGCTTTAAAAATACTTATTCCTGTTGATTCAGAAATATTTCTAAGATAAGCTCAGAAACTGTTTTTAAGGAAGTAATCAGAGGTGCATGAAGATTTATCTTGAAAAAATATTCATCATGTTTATCACGGCATTATTTGTAACATTGGAAAAAATGATTATACACTGGAATAACATTTGAGAATTTACAATGTTTACAATTTAATAAATGAAAAAAGCAAAACAAAATTATATGTAGTATACTTGGGGTGATAAACACACAATACAGTGTACAGAGATGATGTATTATAGAATTATACACCTGAGCCCTATATAATTATTTTAATCCTCACCCAAGGATAAGTTTTTATTGGTTTTAGAGAGAGAGGAAGGGAGAGGGAGAGAGAAATATCAGTGTGGGAGAGAAACATGGATTGGTTGCTTCCGGTATGTACCCTGACCAGGGATTGAACCTGCAACCTTGGTATGTGCCCTAACTGGGAATTGAACCTGTGACCTATGGGTGTATGGAATAATGCTCCAGCTGAGTCACACCACAGGGCAAAACCTACATAATTTTATTAACCAATGTTACCCCAATAAATTCAATTTTTAAATATCTGGAAAATTGAAAATAAATTTTAAAAATTATATGTAGTATGCACTCAATAATGTTAAAAATAAATATTTTTTTAGTATACATGTAAAACAGGTAGAACATAAACAAATAGTAGGTGTTTGGATTGCATTTTCTTTAACTTTGTTTTTTAATGTAGCATATCTCTTCAGTAGGCATATATTATTCTTGGCTCTTTATTCTGAAATTGTTTCAGATTTACAGAGAAGTTGCCAAAATAATCCAAAGAATTCTTGAATACTTTTCAATTAAAATTACAAAGTATTAACATTATTCTGTGTTTGCTTTATCATTTATCTATATATGTTTTTAAACATTTTTTTCTTGCCCTACTTGAGATATGGTGCTCATTTATTCCTAAGTACTTCAGTATTTATTTTCTAAAAACCAAGGACATTTTCTTACATAATCATAGTACAATAACCAATATCAGGAAATGAATATTGAAAATACTATATTGTCTAATCATAGAGTTTTTTCAAATTTTTCCACTAATGTCTTATAACAAAAGAAAAACAATTTTTCCCCTGGGCCAAGATTGCATTTAACTGTAATCACTTTTTAGTTTTCTTTGATGTAGACTGATTCCTCAGTCTTTTTCTGTCTTTTATGACATTGACATTTTTCAAAAAGTCATGCCATTTCTTTGTAGAATATTCCTCAGTTTGGATTTGTCTGATGTTTCTTCATGATAAGATTAAGGTTGTGTATTTTTGGCGGGATATCACAGAAATGTGTACTGTGTACTTAGGAACACAGGAACATCATATCAGGTGGCAGGTGATGTCACTTTCTCCCAATATTGGAGCTGTTAACTTTGATCACTTGGTTATGGTGGTGTCAGCCAGGTTCTCCATTATGAAATTCTATTTTCCCCTATGTAATCAATAAGTTTCTCATCAAACTTTTACCCACAAGTTTTAGCATTCATAATTCTTGTCTGAGATAGTTATAACTATGGTGGTTGCTGATGAGTGGTTTTCAGTCTTTCATTTCTTCTATATTTATTAGCTGGCATTCTTCTGTAATGAAGAACTTCCTCTTTTTGCCCTTGTATTTATTCATCTATATAAATATGTCAGTATTGACTCATAGGTTATTTTTTTTATCCTATGGGGTATAATCTGTCACTATGTTCTTTATGTTCAAATTGTCCCAGATTTGGCCAGCGAGTCAACCCCCCATCCTTGTAGATTTCTATGTCCTTTGGACATGTCCTGTCATTACTCAAGCCCTTCCCTATTCGTTAGCACAGCAAAATGCTTCAGGTTCATTCACTACTTTTCCTTCCCTAGTTCTGGAATCAGCCATTTTTCCAAGGAGCCCTGGTTCCTTTATGGACAATGGTTTAGGAACCAAGATCTAGGTGCTAGATGGCTCCTTGTTCCTGAGTAATTCTAGGCCCTCTCAGCAGACAAAACTAGGAAATACACACAAACATATATGCATGTCTAGATCTATCTTGATTTTTTTTTAAAACATTGTGCACATGGATACCTCCAATTTCAATCCAACACCATAGCGTTCATTTCTCGTTCTTTCTTTCCATATTTGTAACTTCCTTCTTCAGTATGCAGTCCAGCTCCCATATATTTATTTTTAGTTTCCAAAGTAGCACATGAATATCAGATGTCTCATTATAAAAGGATAGACAAAGCAAAGCTCTCTTTAGATACCCAGCACCCCAATCATATTCTAGACCAGTGATGGCGAACCTATGACACGCGTGTCAGAGGTGACACGCGAACTCATTTTTTTGGTTGATTTTTCTTTGTTAAATGGCATTTAAATATATAAAATAAATATCAAAAATATGCATCTTTGTTTTACTATGGTTGCAAATATCAAAAAATTTCTATATGTGACACGGCACCAGAGTTAAGTTAGGGTTTTTCAAAATGCTGAAACACCGAGCTCAAAAGGTTCGCCATCACTGTTCTAGACATTCAGGAAATCACCATTATATTGTACCTATTCTCTTGGATCATTTTCTGGAGAAATATGTAATTTTCCTTTTATTTCACTAATTGCTTCATAATGAGAATATAACTTTCTTTTTTATTTAATGTGTTTTGTCAGTCTAACGTGCCATTAATTTCATCTAATTATTTTTAACTACTGCATAGCATTCTGTAATTTGGAATTGAAAACATAGCAGTGCTGCAGGGAACTTGTCACTGGCCCAGTGAGAGGCACATTCCAAGAAGAGAATTCCTGGACCTGGGGGCCAGGATGTGTGTTTGTTTTTTTCCATGAGAAAATAGCTTTAAGAATATTTTTCTAATTAGGTAAATAACACGTTTATTATTTTTAAAAGAGCTGTAAGTAATACATTAAAAATAAAGTGGGGAAAAATAAACTCTCACCCCTGAAGTAATATTTTTGTGATGATCCTTTTATATATCATCTTTTGCATACACATACATAAATATGTACATCATTGGGGCCATAGCATATATGCTATTGTATTTTAGAAGCTTACTTATTTTGCAGTAACTTGTGTATAGTAAGTTTCACAGACCTTCAGTGTACAGCTTCACGAATTTTTATATAGATCAGCTCCCCCTGTAACTACCCTGGAAATACCAGGTCAAGATACTACACATTGTCTAGCATGCCAGAGCTTCCCTTTTGTCTCCTACTCATGACCCTTGCTCCAAAGGTAACCACTATTCTGGTATCTATCACCATAGATTACTTTTGTCTATTCGTGAAGTTAAACCATAAATGGTTGGTACTTTTTCATGTTTGACTTCTCTCATTCAATATTACATCTGTTGAGATTCATCGTATTATTGCATGTAGCAGTAGGTCATTTGTTTTCATAGCATAGCAGCAGCTACTTAATTTTTTGTTGTTTATTTCTTATTCAGAACTTTTAATAGTAACAGCTATATTTATTACATACTCTGTGCTAGGCACTGCTCTAAACCTTTACAAATGAAGCTTACTTTAACTCTCACAATAACCCAATTAAGTGAGTACTATTATTGTAATAACATGTCTGTGACTCTATCAGGTTGAAGTAGTTCTCTATTATTCCCAGTTTACCCAGTGTTTTCATCATGAATGGATGTTGAATTTTGTTAGATACTATTTCTCCATCTATTATTTAGATGATCATATGGGTTGTTGTTTTTTTAAGCCTATTTGAGTAAATTACATTGTTTTTGAATATCAAACCAACCTTTATTTCTGGAGTAAACTCCATTTGATCATGATGTAGTATCTTTTTTATAAGTTGTAGTATCTTTTTAAATTTGCTAATATTTTAGATTTTTGCATCTATGTTTTAAGGTATGTGGTTTGTAGTTTTTCTTTTTGGTACTATCTTTGTCTGGTTTTGGTATCAGGGTAACACAGGCCTCATAAAATGAGTTGGGAAATCTATTTTCTGACAGGTGTTGTATATAGTTGGTATTATTTCTTCCTTAAATGTTTACTAGAATTTACCAATGCTATCTGCTCCTGATATTCATTTTTGGTGATGGTTTTAACAATGGAATTTGGATTATTTTAAACTTTTCAGATTATCTATTTTTCTTGGGTGAGCTCTGATAGTGTGTGTCTATAAAGAAATTTGTCCATTTCATCTAAGTCAGCGGTTCTCAACCTGTGGGTCGTGACCCCTTTGGCGGTCGAACGACCCTTTCACAGGGGTCGCCTAAGACCATCCTACATATCAGATATTTACATTACGATTCATAACAGTAGCAAAATTACAGTTATGAAGTAGCAACGAAAATAATTTTATGGTTGGGGGTCACAACATGAGGAACTGTTTTAAAGGGCCAGAAGGTTGAGAACCACTGATCTAAGTTATCAAATGTTAGCATAATGTTGTTCATAATTTCCCATATTACCATAGTAATGTCTCTAGAATCTAATGATGTCCCCTCTTTTATTCCCTATATTAGTAATTTATGTCTTTTCCCCCCATTTTTTTATTATCAGCTTGGCTAGAGATTGGTCCTATTTGAAGGCAATGTATGTATCAAGAGTTCTATAAATTTAAATCTAGTTGAGATTTAAGGAATTTTTTTTAGAGAGAAAATCTTTTTTATTTAAAGATGCTTGTATTAATATTATTTAGGGAGAAAATCAGAATGGACTTCAGAAGTAGACACATTTTATTTATTTATTTATTTATTTATTTATTTATTATTTTTTGTAGACACGATTTTAATTCAATCTCTACAACTTACCACATCACACAAACCATTTAAACTGATCTGAGCATTGAGCTCATCATTTAATTTAATTTAATTAATTTATTTATTTTTAAATATATTTTTATTGATTTCAGAGAGGAAGGGAGAGGGATAGAGAGATAGAAACATCAATGATGAGAGAGAATCATTGATCGGCTGCCTCCTGCACGCGCCCCACTGGGGATCAAGCCTGCAACTCAGGCATGTGCCCTTGGCCGGAATCGAACTGGGACCCTTCAGTCCGCAAGCTGACGGTCCATCCACTGAGCCAAACCCGCTAGGGCTGAGCTCATCATTTTAGGCCATAATAGTAATTTCAGTGTGAGGTGGCTGAGACAGTAACATATATACACCCAAGAAGTGCCAGGCCCCGTGCTTGCTTATAGTGGGCAACCACTGCTACTCTTATTTAAGTGAGGAGTTGGAAACAACACTGCTAAAATTGCCCATTTGTGCAGTATTCCCCCATTTTCCTGGGGCAGGTTACTCACTTCTCTATCCTCACAACACTGTGATTTGTTGCATTTCTCACATTTGACTGCAGTGTTTTCTGTGTTTCCTTGACCAGATTGTGAACTTTTGCACAGCAGGGCTGTGCTTTTCTCTCTCGTGCCCATATATATTTATGTGGTCAAAAATATTTCAATGAATGAAGAATAGGGAAGTAATTAAGTAAATAAGGGTACATCAAATCAGTGGACTATTGGAAAGCCAAAGGAAATATAAAGTGTCCTCTAGCAGCATGAAAAAAAAGTTTATAAAACAGAATACATTTTCTTTGGTTTATGTATGAGTGTATGTGTATGTGTGTGTATAATATATTTATGTATGGGAAAAAATGAAAGAAAATACTATAGAGAAGCGCTATGTGGGTGATGAGCTTCTGGCCTGGCCTTTTTTTTTTTTTTTAATTTATTGATCTCAGAAAGGAAGAGAGAGGGAGAGACAGAAATATCAATGATGAGAGAGAAGCATTGATCGGCTGCCTCCTGCACGCCCCTTACTGGGGATCGAGCCCGCAACCTGGGCGTGTGCCCTTGGCCGGAATCGAATCTGGGACCCTTCAGTTCACAGGCCAACACTCTATCCACTGAGACAAACTGGCTAGGGCTGGCCTGGCTTTTAATCAAACATTTGAGCAGGGTGAGACAAGGCTGGGAAGTAGTAAGGCCTCTGCTGTTGGAGGATGTGCAGGGAGGGTCTGGAAATTCTGGCACAAATGGTTGTTGAGGTGCCTGAGCGGGGAGGCCCACTAGTCCTGCATTCCTTTTCTCTCTGTCACTGTTTGCAGATACCAAGTCCTCCCTCTTGGAGCCAGAAGGAGCAGTGAAAGTACCACTAGGGAGCAGCATTTGTGTCTGTGCCGCCTGAGTTGTGTCTTTTTTATTTTTTTATTTATTAATTTTGAGAAAGAGAGGAGGGATGGAAGATGGAGAGAGAGAAAGATATATGGATTTGTTGTTCCACTTACTTATGCATTCTTTGGTTGTTTCTTATATGTGCCCAGACCAGGGATCAAACCTGCAACCTTGGTGTACTGTGAGCAGGCTTTAACCAACTGAGCTACCCAGCCAGAGCCTGGAGTTGGGTTTTAAAGACATAATTAGGACATGATAATGGTGTGCTGGGGGAAGCCAGGCCATTTACCCGGTAAGAAGCTCCTTGATAAAGCTGAGATAGCTCTGTTTGAAGCACAGGCTGTTGTTGGGACCAGGTTTTTTGTTTTGTTTTGTTTTTTTTTGTTTTGTTTTTTAAATATATTTTATTGATTTTTTACAGAGAGGAAGGGAGAGGGATAGAGAGCTAGAAACCTCGATGAGAGAGAACCATCGATCAGCTGCCTCCTGCACACCCCCTACTGGGGATGTGCCCACAACTAAGGTACATGCCCTTGACCGGAATCGAACCTGGGACCCTTTAGTCTGCAGACCGATGCTCTATCCACTGAGCCAAACCGGTTAGGCAGGACCAGGTGTTTTTTTTAAAACTTAAATTTTATTTTATTTCCATCACCATTTATTCCCCTATACCCTCTACCACTTCCACCCACCTCCCTCCCCCCAACCCCCAGTCATCACACTGTTGTCTGTGTCCATGAATTCTTTGTCTTGTTTTTATTTTTTTGCTCAATCCCTCCATGCCTCCTGCCTCCCCCCACCCTGAGAGCTGTCAGCCTGCTCTCTATCTATGAGTCTGTCTCTATTTTGCTAGGTAGTTTAGTTTGTTCATTAAATTCCACATATGAGTGAAATCATATGGTTTTTCTGACTGGCTTATTTCACTTAGCATAAAGTTCTCCAGATCCATCCACATTGTTGCAAAGGGTAAAATTTTCTTCTTCTTCTTCTTCTTCTTTTTTTTTTTTTTTTTACAGCTGAGTAGTATTCCATTGTGTACTAGTAAATGTACCGTAGCTATTTTATCCACTCATCTACTGATGGACACTTGGGCTGCTTCCAAATCTTGGCTATTGTAAATAACACTGCAATGAACATAGGGGTGCATATATTCTTTCAAATTAGTGTTTTGGGTTTCTTTGGATAAATTCCCAGAAGGGGAATCGCTGGGTCATAAGGCAGTTCCATTTTTAATTTTTTGAAGTAACTCTATACTGCTTTCCACAGTGGCTATACCAGTTTGCATTCCCCACCAACAGTGCACAAAGGATCCCTTTTCTCCATCCTAACCAACACTTGTTGATTTATTGATGGTAGCCATTCTGACAGGTGTAAGGTGACATCTCATTGTGGTTTTAATTTGCCTTTCTCTGATGATTAGTGACATTGAGCATCTTTTCAGGTGTATTGGTCATATGTTTGTCCTCTTTGGAAAAGTATTCAGGTCCTTTGCTCATTTTTTTAAAAATATATTTTATTGATTTTTTTACAGAGAGGAAGGGAGAGGGATAGAGAGTTAGAAATATCATTGATGAGACAGAAACATTGATCAGCTGCCTCCTGCATACCCCCTACTGGGGATGTACCTGCAACCAAGGTACATGCCCTTGACTGGAATCGAACCTAGGACTCTTCAGTCCGCAGGCCGACGCTCTATCCACTGGGCCAAACTGGTTAGGGCCTTTGCTCATTTTTTAATTGGATTGTTTGGGGGGTGTTTTTTGCATTGAGTTTTATAAGTTCCTTATAAATTTTGGATATTAATCCCTTATCAGGGGAATATGTTCTCCCATTCAGTTGGTTGTCTTTTCATTTTGTTAATGGTTTCCTTAGCTGAGCGAAAACATATGGGACCAGTTTTTTAAATGAAAGAGTTATTACTTCACCCTTCCTGCCATTTTCAGAGATCTATCCTAAGCCTCTTTCCTGAGGCCTTAGGATATGCTATGGGATCACATATCACTGTGGGATGTCTGTCATTGTGTCCTTGCTTTCCATAGCTCTTATTTAATGAGAGAGAGAGAGAGAGAGAGAGAGAGAGAGAGAGAGAGAGAGAGAGAGAGAGAGAGAGAGAGAGAGAGAGAGAGAGAGAGAGAGAATGAATGAATGAGAATGCATTCATTCAAAGTGTTCAATGAAAGAGATCCAGAAGTCAGCATTTAAGTGTTAAAGGTCAGAGCCTTGTGGTTTCCCTCAATATGGTTACCAATCAACCAGTTCCATTCAATGAACATTAATTTGGTGGGTCTGTGTCCCAGGCCCCTAGGATGGCAGGTACTCTCTCTGTCATTAAACTCAGATCACCCAGCTGTGTGTTGGCACATCTGCTAAGATAGGGGGCCATGCCTCACAGCAGTTTGTTCCTTTTCCAGGCACCTTTGTCAGAAAGCTCTTCTTACAGGGTGTATACAACTCCTCCCTCCATCACCAGGCCCCACTTCGGCACTTTGGGGCCTCTCCTTTCTCTGTTTTCTGACTACCCAAAAAAGGTATCAGCTGCCTCTGACTCTCCTTTTCCTTAGAATAGTAAACCTTCCAGTTCCTTTACTGTTTCTCAGGTGACATGTTTTGAGATTGCCCCATCCTGGGAACTCTTCCTGGTTGTGTTCCAGTTTGTCCTTGGTGCTAAGTGTGGAGTCCATCTGTACCTCTATTAGTGAGCCCTTAGTGCACATCCACTTTGGGAGGCCATATGGGCATTGGCCCATCTCATTCTCTACTCCCCCCCCACACCAGGCTTCCCGTGGCATTGCAACTGTTGGGCTGTGCCTATGAATGACAGCAATGAGTTGGTGCTCTCCATTCCCCACCAGTGTGGTGGCAGAGGAGGCCTGAAAAAAGAGGATTTAAATAAAAAGAGAGAATACAACCCTTCATTTTCTGTGACAACAGCTGGGAGTCCTACAATTGTGCTGTTCCAGGAACCAGAGACAGAGACCAGTATATACTTCCTATTATCTCACAGAACTCCTCTGAAGTATCTTGTACCCATCAATTGCCCTGTGCTAACTTTTAATAATGTTACTAAGTTATACCCACAAAAGGCTCTGGAGTATGTTGCCAAGGGCTTAAGGGATCTGTGGGTTCACCCCACATGGTGTTCAGGCTAAGTGGCCAAGGCTCCAGAAAGACTGATTGAAACAAGCCTGCAAGGCTCTCCACGATCAGCTAGCAGTTCCGGTTCCACAAATTGTCAGCTCAATTTGTGCTGAATGATGCTGGCACTTCTGTCTGGTTCTCGCCAAGTCATGCTTGCACAGATCCAGCTTTCACAATACCAGTCATGTGTCTCCAGCTCACACTCATAAACCCTGTTATTTAGGGGAAAGGTTGTTAGCTAGAGACATTTAAGCATCTGCTGTGGAGCATTGGCCTGAACATGTTGTCGTCTAGACCAGTGGTCGGCAAACTCATTAATCAACAGAGCCAAATACCAACAGCACAACGATTGAAATTTCTTTTGAGAGCCAAATTTTTTAAACTTAAACTATATAGGTAGGTTACTCCTAAGGTTACTCCTAAGGCTTAGGAAGAGCCACCCTCAAGGGGCCAAAGAGCCGCGTGTGGCTCGCGAGCCGCAGTTTGCCGACCACGGGTCTAGACTGCCTTGGTCAAGGCTCTTACTGATATCATGACGTGGTGCAAGCATCATTGTATAGCATTACCATCCTATGGCATAGTTCTTTTTTTTTTTTTTTTTTTTATTGCTTAAAGTATTACAAAGGGTATTACACATAGTTCTTTCTAATCATGTCACACCCTTGCCCTATCGTCACTGGCTACCCAGGGCCCAAAGACTTTAGACCAGTGGTTCTCCACCTTGGCTGCACATTAGAATCACCTGGGAATCTTCTTACAATCCTGATTTCTGGGCCTCATCCTCCAGAAATTCTGTTTCTTTGTTACTAATGTTGTGGCCCCACCCCATAACAAAGAAACAGAATTTCTGGAGGATGAGGCCCAGAAATCAGGATTTTAAAAAGATTCCCAGGTGATTCTAATGTGCAGCCAAGGTTGAGAACCACTGCTTTAGACACATAGAGGGCTCCTGGGTCCTGGTCTCAGTCTCGTTTAAAAGGCTCATCTCTTACCACACTTGCACCCACACATATAAATGCATCTCATTGTACCACACTTGAATTACACCAGATTCTGTAGCTGTTGTTCTTTCATGGTTTAGGCCTTGATACATGCTAATTCTGTCGCGGATTTCTCTTAGCTTCCTTATCTGGTTGGTGGACTTGGTTCATTTTTCATGACCTAGCTCAGATGCTGGTATAACTTCTTTTACTATTTTGGACTATCTTACTTTCTTTGTCCTCAGATCTCTATTTCCCCCTCACACCAGGCTTCCCCGTGGCATTGCAACTGTTGGGCTATGCCTATGAATGACAGCAATGAGTTGGTGCTCTCCGTTCCCCACAAGTGTGGTGGCAGAGGAGGCCTGAAAAAGAGGATTTAAATAAAAAGAGAGAATACAATAAAAAATCACTCACCAGCCCTGGCCATTGTGGGTCAGTTGGTTACAGCATGGCCCTGTACACTGAAAGGTTGTGAGTTCAATTCCCAGGCAGGCACATACCTAGGTTGCAGGTCCAGTCCCCAGTCGGGGCCCAGGTGGGAAGGCAACTGATCAATGTTTCTCTCTCTCTCTCTCTTCCTCTCTCCCTCTCTCCTTCTCTCCCTCTCTTCCTCTCTCCCTCTCTCCTTCTCTCCCTCTCTCCCTCTCTCCCTCTCTCCCTCTCTCCCTCTCTCCCTCTCTCCATCTCTCTAAAATCAATAAGCATGTTGTTGGGTAAGGATTAAAACAACAACAACAGCCGAACCAGTTTGGCTCAGTGGATAGAGCATCGGCCTGCGGACTGAAGGGTCCCAGGTTCGATTCCGGTCAAGGGCATGTATCTTGGTTGCGGGCACATCCCCACTGGGGAGCGTGCAGGAGGCAACTGATCAATCTCTCTCATCGATGTTTCTAACTCTATATCCCTCTCCCTTCTTCTCTATAAAAAATCACTAAATATATTTTTAAAAAAACACACAACAACAACAAAATCACTTACCATACTAAGAACTAGGAAGCTCTCAACTAGCCTGGGAAAAGACAATCAACAGATGCCAACATCAATATGATACAGATGTTGGAATCATACAAGCTATAAAGAAGACCCAAACACATCTTAGAACTGAAAAGTACAATACTGAAAAATAAAAAACTTCAATGGATGGCTCCACCATAGAATAGAGAAGACAGAGGAAATCATCAGTGAACTTGAAGCTAGAACAGTAGAAATTGCCAATCTGAACAACTGAGAAACTAGACTGATAAAATTGAACAGAATCCAGCAGATGTTGCTCAGCAGTTGAGCATCGGCCCATGAACCAGGAGGTCATGGTTCAATTCCCAGTCAGGGCACATGCCAGGGTTGCAGGCTCAATCCCCAGTAGGGGGTGTGCAGGAGGCAGCCGATTGATGATCATCTCTCATCACTGATGTTTCTCTCTCTCTCTCCCTTCCTCTCTCTAAAATCATTAAAGAAAATATTTTTAAAAAAACTAAACAGAGCCTCAGGAGCTTATGGGACTAATATAAAATACATTTATGTCATCATAGTCCGAGAAAGAGAGGAGAAAGAGGGTGGGGCTGAAAAAGTATTTGAAGAAATAATGGCCGAAGAGTCCTCAAATCTACAAATTCAAGAAGCTGAGAAAATCCCAGATAGGATAAACCCAAAGAAATCCACACCAACCACATCTCAGTTTGGATGATGAACTTTGTGGACACTGGCTAGAGAGGAATCCATTCCAATTGCCCTTTTGAGCACTATTCTCTAGCAGGCTGCTTTGGGAAAGGTACTTGCCCCTGAGCACCGCTCAGTTTCTGGAGGATGAGTTTTAGGCAAGAGCAATCTTTGTTTCCTTGAGGGTTTTCCCTCACCTTGAAGCCACTAAACCTTGGCAGAGGTTTGTGGGCCTGGGCTGACCCTGTTCTTACTGCAGCTGCGGGGTGGATGCCAGACTCATCTGGGCTGCCTCGGGTGACAGTGACTGTTTGCTGCTGGGTGATTTGCATGCTGAAGGGGACGACTAAATTGCTTCCTCACTTCCTTCTTCCTGCATCAGGTGATGGGCTCGCTCTGATGTCAGTGCCAGGTTGGTTGGCCAATCTTGTTTACTGACCAGAAGTTGAATATAGTAAATGAAAGCCACAAATGCTTCATGGAAGATGATTTTACTCTCTAATATTGTAAACAGTTGGATGGGGGAAGGGGCCTTCTGTTCTTACCTTGTTTGTTCTTTCAGAAGCTGGTGCAGGCCCACCATTGCCCCTGCCTGAGAGGCCAGTGGTTTGCTCGCCTGTTCTGCATTGTGGTGGGCTGCCTGCTGGCTGGTGCTGGGACTGTGCAGTTGCTAACCTTGGCCCACACCATTAGTGGAAATTGGCTGGCTGTTTAAACTCGAGAGGAATAGCATCGGTCTATCTATGTCTATATTTGTCTTTTATAATCAAAATAAAAACTTACGTGTAGACCTAATTTATAATAAAAGATCAAGTCAGATCTGCTCTCTTTGGGGTGGTCTTTTCTGTGCCTAATTTTACAAATGGGGACATCAAAACCTACTGCCCTTAAGAGATTTATAGAGGCCCAGCTAGCTGGTGGCAGGGGTGTGGCAAGACTCTGGTCTAGTTAAGAAATTACTCTATTTTCTCATGTCCATTTCTCTCTCTCTCTCTCTCTCTCTCTCTCTCTCTCTCTCTCTCTCTCTCTCTCTCTCTCTCTCTCTCTCTCTCTTTTCTGTTGCTGACAAATGTTGCCTTTGGCCCCATGAGTTCTGCACGTGAAAAAAAGAAATGACTCACAGGGCAGAAAGATCGCACAGGGCTTCCAAAGGCTCCTTGGAGTGCCTGCGGGGACCTCAGATAGTCTTATGGTCACCCTGTCACACCTGAAATGGAGGACACTTGTCAGGCAGGACATCCAAAAATTTCCCATCAAAATATGTCACACAGCAGAGGAGAGTGACTTTGTCATAGGGTCTTTGTTCCCAGACTGCTGAGGCACCACAGCAAACCTCCAGAGGTTTTTTCCAATGCAGTGGAAGTCCACATCTGTCCACGTTAGTACTGTCTTGGGGTAGTTCAGTTTCAATGTTTTCAGGGAGATGGCCAGTGGGAAGAAATGTACATTTCTTTTGATAACTTTGTGTCTTTGCAAAGCTGGGTTTTTAGTGGTTGTTTCGACCTGACTACTTCCCATATGGAATTATTAGGTATTGCTTTGGGCCTAGAATACCCCAACAATTTTACTGAGATACCAGGGATTCTGTGAATTGAGAGAGTTTGGGAGCCTCTGTCCCATTGCCAAATTTCATTTAAATCCATAAGCTTCAGGTTAATAATTGATGTAAATTTTACATTCTGTGGCATAATGTATTTATTGACTGCTTTTGCTCATTCCATGGGTAGTTATTGAGCACTCGATTATGTGTCAAGTAATTTGCCAGGAAAGTGTGACCCATAGAAGTGACATTCATGCTGAGGTCTGAAGACTAAGTAGGAGACAACTAGAAGAAGAACATTTCAGGCACAAAAAGACTCTGGAGCAGGGATACAAAGATGCAGGCTGGAGACAAGGGTGGGTGTTTGTGTGTGCTTCAGTGTGAAAATAATGGTTTAAGTGGATCATAATAATGGTTTAACAGCTTATTCACAGCTTCAGACCCCAGGAACGATGCTCTGTGTCCTAGTGTAGGAAGTGTGGGGCCGAGGCTTTTCCCCCAAGTGGACTTCCTTCTTGCCAGCCTGCCAGCCCTTCCCGCAATGTGCCAGATTCAGAGGTGCCCACAAGCCTATTCTTCCCTCAGGAGTTTACAGCAGAGCAAGGGATATGTGTTCAACAGGTCTTTCTACGCGGACGGGTACTGAACTTAGCCCTCCCCTGGGAAGCTGTAGTTTTGCCACTTGGCAAGGTGCTTACTCATTTGGATCATCCAATTCCGAATTGCAGATCGGCCTCAGATAAATGATTACCAGGTGTTTTCCAGTGCTCCTCTGTAGCTCTTGTCTGTCTGAAGTTTCATACTTCAGAGTCAGAGCTGCTGGGGACATTCTCAGTTTTTGTTTTTGTTTTAAATATATTTTTATTGATTTCAGAGAGGAAGGAAGAAGGAGAGAGAGATAGAAACATCAATGATGAGAGAGAATCATTTACTGGCTGCCTCCTGCAAAGCCCCCTACTGGGGATTGAGCCCGCAACCCAGGCATGTGCCCTTGACTGGAATCGAACCCGGGACCCTTCAGCCTACAGGCTGATGCTCTAGCCACTGAGCCAAACCAGGTAGGGCACATTCTCAATTTTGTTGAGACCCCACATCTGAGTGCTGACAGTGGCCAGTGTACTGATGGGGGGCTTCGGGGCCTGAGCCCCAACCCTACCTGCTACAGGGAGTCAGTTACATTTCCAGTGGGAGTGCCTACTTATTTTCACTGTTGGGGGCAGAAATTTCTGGTGGTCTGACTCTGAACTAAGACAGAGAGGCCTGAGATATTGCAAGAAGCAGTAAGTGCAGTTATTAGAGACAGAGCAAGAGTGAAGAAGAGTGGACATAGCTTCATAAACTGTGTTCTAATGACGCATCTGTATTGTGCTTTTCAGATTATAAAACCGCTCCGTAATCTGTATTACCAACCCAACTGCTCTAGAATCCTTCCTTTATTTATTTACAAGTTGATACTAGGTGCTCATTATCTGCCTGGCTGTGAACAAAGCGAAGTCCCTGTCCTTGCTGGCTAGCCCTGTTTTCAGGGAGATGGCCAGTGGGAAAAATGTATGTCAGGTAGTGATCTGTCTTGTGAAGGGGCAAGGGAAGGAAGAGGGACCAGATATGATAGCGAGGCAAAGTCTCTCTCAGGTGGTGATAGCTGAGACTTGAATGAAGTGAGAGAGAAAACCCTGGGCAACATGTTAACATGTGCATAGGCCCTGAGATACAAGGAGGCTTGGGGAGTAGCAAGGAGGCCAGTGTGACTGGTGAGGTGTGAGAAAGGGCAGAGTAGTAAGAAACGTGGTGGCTGGTAAGCAGGGGCCAGATCGTATAATGCTCATTGGTAAAGACTTTAGATTTTGTACTAAGTATGAAGCCATTTAAGAGTTTTGATTAGGGAAGTGACAATATCTGACTTCCTTTTTCAAAGGATCCCTCTGGCTACTGTGTGGAGAAGTTGGGAGCTTCTTGCAGTGGTCTGGGTGGCTTGAACCCAAACGTTATTAAAATAATGGGATTGTGAGAGTGCCGATGTGCAGTCTTCCTATCCCTCCAAGGCACCACTGCTTTGAAACCACCTACCAGGAATGAGCTTTCTCTTCTGAGTTGTGCAGTCAACTTACATACCTATCAACAGTTTTAGCTTTAGTTACCCCTTGGTAAAGAAAGGGGGCTGGGTGGCATGAGTTAGAAGGGTAGAAGGACAGGAAGCAGAAGTCCTTTGACTGCTGCTTTGTGAGGCATGCCAGCTGGCGGCTTTCCCATGGCAGCACATTAGTCCTGACCAGAACCCCCTGCTTGTTTTACCAGAGTTCTGAGTGTTTGCTGCCTCATGATTTTGTGGTCCTTCCAGAATCCATACCAGCAGGTCCTCTCTCCATGGTTTTGTGAGAGCTTGACAGAAGGCTGTGGGCATGACAGATGACACAACTGAGTTAGATAAAAAGATGACTAACACTGAATTAAATGTGTTTATAAGTTAATACTTAAATAATCCTCTCTGTGGGCACTAGAGTTGAGTTTGTCTTATAACATAAGGTATCAAAAGGGATGAGTTGAGTTTATCTCAGGAACTTGGACATTAGAAAGCACCTCAGGTTAATAAAGCAAAGAATGAAGTTTGAGGGCCCATTCTGAATAACCCATTCCCAACAAGTTGCAGAAGGGAAGGGCTGATGCCAGGACCCCTCAGATGCTAGGGTGCTTTCCTGGAGGCAGTGGCAGCTAACGGAAGTGAGATATGTAGCAATCTCCTATTGCCTGAGTTGCTGAGATATGACAGGCATTTCTGACTAAGTCTGGAAGCCATGCTTCTGGTGAAAGCAACCCCGTTGGTAAAAGCAGTGATTGCAAAATGGAATGATGCAATTCCAGAGCTGAGCCTAGCCTCATTGATAGGTGGCAGAAGTGGGCTGCTGAGGTTTCTGGTACTCTTACTTTGGTCTTTGTTGACTCATATAACATCTACCTGTATGTCAGGTTTCAATGGTGGAAGAACCAGTTGAGCACCTTTCAAGGGAACTAAGAGGGTTGGTGTATTGAGGGGGTCCCCAGGACCATCCTTTGGTTTAGTGATTCACCAGGACTCATAGAACTCAAAAAAGCTGTTTTATACTCCCAGTTATGGTTTATTATGGCAGAAGGGTTCCTAGGGTGGAGAAACCAGGAAATCTGTCTTTGTAGCTTCCAGTTGTCCTCTCTCGGAGGTAACACGGACAGCTCTTAATTCTCCCAGCAACTGTGTGTGGCAATGCATATGAAGTATCTATCCCAGCCAGGGAAGCTCACTTGATCCTTGGTGTCCAGGTTTTGTGTTTTGGTGTGTGTGTTTTTCAGGGGTTTTTGGTCAGTCTTTTTGGCATGGAGCGCCAGTGTCTCTAATCTTAATCTCCAGCACCCCAGAGGTCAGACTGATATGATGTGATTCAGATTCCCAGGTATTCACCTTAAATGACATTGCTGCCTAAACTATCTGTGTATACAGAGAAACTCTTAACAGGTAACACATACCAAGGGCTTAGAGGTTATTCCCCAGGAGCCAGCAGCTCCTTCCCTGATGCTTGGCCTGTTGCTGCAGCCCATGGGCATGAGCCCAGGCTGAAGCTGTCAGGGGTCTCCCCAGCAGGCCTCCGGACCCTGCTCCTCCCTGCTGAAGTCTGTTATTTCTCTCCCCCCACAGGTTCGTGATCAACATGGGGGACTCCAACACAGATACCAGTGCCACTGGGTCTGAGACTGTGGCTGAGGAAGTCTCTCTTTTCAGCATGACGGACATGATTCTGTTTTCACTCATTGTGGGTCTCCTGACCTACTGGTTCTTCTTCAGAAAGAAGAAAGACGAAGTCCCTGAGTTCACCAAAATTCAAGCAATGTAAGTGATGCTGTCGGGATCTCTCTTCCTCAGCATTCTGGAGCTCTGGGCATTTCTGGCAGTCCAAGCAGCATTCTGTACTTGGGCCTCGGTCAGGAGTGAGCCAGCCGGGAGAGACACAGGGTCCCTGAAGCATTTGGGGATGAATCTTGGCTTTTGCCTTATTGGCAGACTGTGCTTCAGATCTTTTTATGTTTACACAGCACTTTAGAGTTATGTCTGTCTTTTTTTTTATATATTCATTAATTTTTTACAGAGAGGAAGGGAGAGGGATAGAGAGTTAGAAACATCGATGAGAGAGAAACATCTATTAGCTGCCTCCTGCACACCCCCTACTGGGGATGTGCCCGCAACCAAGGTATATGCCCTTGACTGGAATTGAACCGGGGACCCTTTAGTCCACAGGCCGACGCTCTATCCACTGAGTCAAACTCGTTAGGGCTGTCTGTCTTATTTGAACTTCACAGGGACCATTCAGAGTAGAAGGCACCATTTTACTGATAGATAACCTGAGGCTCAGGGATGTTACAGATGCTGCTTGGGATCATCTGCACAAGGCAGAGCTGGAACTGGCACCTCCCCAGCCTGGGATCTTTCTGTTTACCTGCGAGATGATGAGACCTCGTTTCTTGCCTTCTTGAAGGAAATATTTCAGACAAGAGACAAAATGCAGCAAAGCAAGCAAGAATTTATTGGCTACAGCAAAAACACACTTGGGACAGTGAAATAAGGACGGACATAGAAGAAGAAACAGGAGAGACCTAAGTTGGTGGGGAGCTGCTTTAGCTCACTGGGAAGTCAGAGTAAAGGGGGTCTTGGAGACAGGTTCAGGGGGTTAGTCCAGAATGAGCTACTCCTGCTGGGTACTTTGCATTGAGGATATTCTCTCTCTTGCAGGTGGGAATCTTAGGGGAACTCTCAGGGAAGGGTCTCAATAGAATATTCATTAGCTTTCCAGGTGTGCTCTTTCAGGGTCATGGGCAGATTGGCTGGAGCCAGGACAGGGGTGATTAGTCAATGCAGCTGTCTGAGGTAGCCATGGTGTCAGTTGTCTGGTTTTGCTGCTTCTCTGGGCTTAGAGCTGAAATACCACTGAGGCCTAGATGTTATCTCTAGGGAAGAAAAGTCAGGGATCTAAACCACATGACTAGCTGATATGAAAAGTCAGGAGTTCAAACCAAGCACATGACCAGTGATATGCTAGGTGAGGAGAGGTTACCCTGGGGGCGAGGTCCTTGTTTTCCCAATTTTGCCCCTTGATAGATGACCTTTTGTACCTGGTCCATGTTTTGCTCATGTCTGTGTAGCTGCCTATTACATTTCCATTTTGTAAACAGATGGGATCATAGAGGTGCTGTTGACACAGGACCATAAAGCAAGGCAATTACTCCTTTTAAAATTTTCTTTCCATTCTTTTCATTACTGACAGGAAGAAAGTTTCAGTTTGGTGCTAATATGTCCTTAAATCTAACAGTTGCTAATTTCTTTTTGTAAGTGAAGAGAGCTATCTCTAGCTTAGAGTTTTGGAGAGTGACAATATAAGAGGAAAACTACTTTTTTCCCCTCAACTCTCAACACTCCCTACACCAAGCAGTTCTCAAACCCTCCTCACACCAACTGCCTAGAGTTAGATCCCACAGATTAAGGGCTCAGTCCCATATGACTCCCTGCCCCCTTTGGATGCCAGTCGAAAGTCCAGTTTGTCACCTGTGCTTCTGGCCAACCAGCTATACACCAGAGGTTCCCATACTTCCTCCTCAGGATCGATTAATTTGCTACAGTGATTCACAGAATTCAAGAAAGCAGTTTACTTACGAGGTTACCAGTTTATTATAAAAGGATATAACTCAGGAACAGTAGATGGAAAAGGTGAATAGGTCAAGGGATGGGGAAAGGTCACAGAACTTCTATGCCCTCTCCAGGTGCTCCACTCTCTAGCACCTTCACCCGTTCAGCAACCCTGAAGCTCTGCAAACCCTATTCTTTTGGGTTTTTATGGAGGCTCCCTTATGTAGGCATTATTGATCAAATCACTGGCCATTGGGGATTAGTTCAATCTCCAGTCCCTCTCCCCTCCCCAGAGGTCAGGGATGAGGCTGAAAGTAAATCTCAGGGTTGGTTCCCTTGGCTACTAGCCCCATCCTTAAGGGCTTTCCAAAAGCACTTCATTATAAACTCAGGTGTGGTTGAAAGAGGCTTGTTACAAATAACAGAAGATACTTTTATTGCTCTTATCACTTAGTAAATTCTAAGGGTTTTAGGAGCTCTGGGCCAGAAACAGGATGAAGATGAAATATGTATTTTTTTAAAAATATATTTTTATTGATTTCAGAGAGGAAGGGAGAGGGAGAGAGGGATAGAAATATCAGTGATGTGAGAGAATCATTGATTGGCTGCCTCCTGCATGCCTCCTCCTAGGGATCAAGCCTGCAACCCAGGCATGTGCCCTGACCGGGAATCAAACTGTGACCTCCTGGTTCATGGGTTGATGATTGACCACTGAACCACACCAGCCGGGCTGCATTTTTTTATGTCACAATATCACAGGCAGTATCCAACCTGACTTTACTAACACTGTTTTCTTTTTTAATTTTTTTAGCCTTCCATAAAACTTCCTTTTAATAAAGTTTAATTTAAAAGGTGACTTAGTTTAAAGAAAAATATTAAGGAAGTAAGAGTAAAGATGGTTTTTAGGTGTGAAAAAATGAGGTGCATCACTGTCTCCTCAAGAATGAGTTCCATATCATTCCTGCAACCAGGTCATGTTCTTTCAGGCAGGTTTGAGTGGCTCTACTAGGCCAGGCTCTGCTGAGCGAACCCCAGGGCACAGCTCCTTGGGGAGATCCAAGGGACAAGTCTCAGGTGCAGACGATGGGGCTATGCTCAGGTCAGAACTCCCAGGGTTGGGCAGGGTGAACATTCAGGTTTCTGTCAGGTCCTAATTCACTATTCCACTTCTGGTAACAGTTTTTTCTCCCAGAAAAGTTATAGTCCTCCAGCTTTCAAGCAGATATTCAGGGAATACAATTCTTAAGTCCTCACTTAATATTGTTGATAGATAATGAAACCAGTTTTGCCACAGGCTTGATAAAAGCAAGAGTTAAGGGGAATCACTAACCCCAATCTCACGGGGCTCTTGCAAGTATTAAATGGTATAATGTTTATGATGGTCACCTGGCATTATTCCATGGTAGCTGCTTAGTGTTTGTGTCAGAACGTATTTTACACCAAGCTCTAGCTAGGTGCTATAAGAATAAGAGGTGGCATTTACATTATAGAAATTGAGAAGTGAGGATGTTGAAAAGGACTTTTAACAAGCGGGTTATGAAGCGCTCTCATGTGCATTATCTAATCAGGGCCTCTGCAACAGAACTGTGTGCTAGACAGGGTGGGTGGCCTCATGGCTCATCAGAGAGAGGCCATGGATGAAGAGGATGTTGGGGGAGAGGGAGACTCTGGCTGCCAGAACTTTTAGAAAGGTATTCCCCTGGTGGAGAGACCGGAAGATGTGCTGTGGGAGGTGGTATTGCAAACGTCCTAAAAGATGGTGATGCATCAGGAGGCTGAGAGGGCTTTGCCATCAGAGGGCCAGAGGGAGGACAGGAGGATGGGCAGGTGAGCCGGAATCAGCCTGTTCCAACTGGGGCTGATTCAGGTGATTTCTGGAATAGCAGAGTATTTTTGGTGGGAAAAATGTGATACTCAAGATAAGGGGACCAGCATCCAGTTCCCAGCTTATAGTAGCCCTGCGTTTCCTCATCTGTAAAATGGAGGTGTACCCCCCACACCCACAATGAGTGGATGTGGATGTTCCATGGGAGCACATGGAACTGCTGTTCTCCCTGTCACTTCACTGGCCTTGCTAGATGGACTGGCAATAAAACTCCTAGATTGTGGGAGCACTTGCATTTTGTAGGTTCTAATTGTTTCTCTTTGCCAGGATGCTGAAACTATAGTTCCCTCTTCTTGATCACAAAAGAACAGGGTACTGTTCTTCAGGGCTCGGCCACCGACCCTAAGATTTTATTTTTATTATTATTATTATTATTATTATTATTATTATTATTATTATTATTAATATTATTATTTGTCCCTGCACGCAGAGATTTTTGCATTTATTTGTCAATCTCCCTGAGAACCTACTACGAGGTTCAACCTACATCCCTCATTCTATCATGTTGAATATTTGCTATGGCCAGGGATTTTATAAAGGGAAACATTTATAGTACAGTGGCTAAGTTCTGGGCTCTTCTTATAGTTGGATGACCAAGGTTTGAATCCTGACTACCACATAGTAGCCATGTGACATTTGCTGTTACTTAATCTTTTGAAGCCCATATCCTCAACTTAAAATTGAAGATAATAACAGTACTTTCCTCATAGGATTGCAAAAATTAAATGACTTAATCCATTGTAGGGCTTCTTGCCCAGTCCTGGTGCACGATGAGCCTCAAATTGTATTGTTACTATTTTTTCCTTATTATTGGTATCTCCAGTCTTACAGGAGTCCTTCCAAGAAGGCATTATAATCTCGCTAGAGGCCCGGTACATGGATTTGTGCACATTGAAAGGAAATTAATTAGAAGGTGGCTGGTGGGGCGGGACTGGGCAAGACCAGTCAGCCAGACACCCCCTGGAGCCAACCTCCCACTGTCCCTCCCTAGCCAGCTGCACCCGAGCCGTCTGCAGAGTGAGCAGGGTCCCTCCCTCCCTTGGCCTGGCCTGCAGGGATTGGGCCCAAACCAGCAGTCCAACATCCCCTAAGGGGTCCCAGAGTGCGAGAGGGCACTCTGCAAAGTTGCTGTCACTCAGCGGCTTCTGTGTTGAGTGTCTGCTCCCTGGTGGTCAGTGCGCGTCATACCTACTGAACGGTCAGCCAGTCACTTAGCCTTTTATATATAGATTTTGCAGATGAGGAAACCATGATGCTAGAGATTGAGGAGTTTGCTCAAGGCCATCTAACTTATAAGTAGCAGAGTTGGCTTTTAAACCCAGTTCTGCAAACTTCACAACCCATGTTTCCCACACTTTGCCATGCTGCCTTCAGTCTCTTACATATTGTTAATATTCCATTTCAAAGATGAGAAAACAGACTCAGAGAGACCACTTAGCTGATACAACTGGCCACAAACCTAGACCTTCCACTATAAATCCTACATTATGGTCCCTGACTACTTATTTTCATTGAGCACACACAGGTGATTTCTGCCACAGCCCAGAGCTTCCCTTACCTAGCAGGTCAGTGGGGTGTGATAGGGTTTAGTGTGGGGACTGTGTGTGGCCCAGGGCTATATCATGAATTCTCACTATGATTTCTGGTGGCTTCTGGTTGGTGTTTTAAGGTTTTTTAAGGCCGTAGCCACCTGGGACACTGTGTCTAAACCGTTGGCCATGAATATTTTTAAAAACCAAACCAATGGGACCAAAATCAATGCGACCAACTACATCTGATCAGCAAGCACATTGAATAGCATGGAGGCATAAGACACATACCTGCAGTCCCCAGACCCTGGACTTCTAGGTACAGGGGATCCAGGAGGAGGTGCTCAAGTGAATCTCTCCAGGTGTGGTGGCCTCTGGAGCCTTCATCACATTCTAGATTTGGCTTTCAGAACCTCAGGATCCCAGATGCTCTCTGCTGTCATTGTCCATGAGTGGCTGGCTGACAGAGATACTACCTGTGGACACTTTTGGAGCCTGGAGCTTGCTCTCTCAACCAACTCAACATCAGTCCAGGAGGGTACTTGAGACAGTCTTTGCCTTCCAGGATAGGGATGAGAGAGGGTTTAATACACCTGTCATAGTAGACTTTTCCCCTGGGCAGGGTTCTACCTCAAGAGCAACACTGTGGGACTAGAATGTTGACAGTAACACAGGGGAACACATGGAAGCTACCCAGCCTCTGGTAGAAAGCGGCAGCATGGGGCAGGAGGTGATGTTGAAATCTGGGATCCATCAAGTCAGACAAACGTTTATATGAGACTGTGTGTTAAGTCTTTGTGACAGATGGCTAAAATGAAGTCCCTGCCTTCCAGTCCCGTGGGAAGGGCAGGCATGAGAATAGATCCATCTGGAGTGGGCTGTGCTGGAAAACACACGTGTGAAGAGCCAGGGACACCCAGGAGCAGGGACGGGCTCTGACTCGAGGTTATGGAAGGCTTTCAAGAGGAGGTGACATGTGAGTTGAGTCTGTAAGTAGAGTGGGAGTTTGTCAGGCTATGGTGGTCCACCTGAGGTCGAGAGAGAAGGACCACAAGTTGTGTTAGAAAGTCAGTACTCCGTTTGGTGGGATGGTGAGGGTGTGTGTTCAGGATAAGGGGGATGGGGGTGTGGAAATGGCAGGCTGGAGCCTGATTGGAGTGTTCAGTGGAACAGTGAAATGACCAGACCCCAATTTCAGGGGCCTTTCAGGAAGTGCTCCAGAGAGATGATGAGGCCTGAGAAGAGCCTTCCAAGGAACAAGTACCGTGAAGGCACAGCTGATGGGCTGTGGGGGCCTGGTTGGGCGTGGAGAAGCCAGGAGGGACAGTTGAAAATGAGGCTGACAAGGCACACAGGCTCAGGAGCAAGTTTGGGAAGGAGATGGAAGGCTTGACATGGAGGGAGAGGATTCCCCTGGGAGTAAACTGATGGGGCAAGGGATGTTAGCAAAGCCCAAATTTAGGAGATTTTGGGATACAGGGGAAATGGAACATAGAGATCAAGGCTGTTAAAAGGAAGACAGTGAAGTAAAAAAAATTTTTTCAAGGCTGATGGAGAGCTGTGGTTAGCAGGGTTAGGCCACTTACCCCTCCTCTCCCTGGTGGTCCTCAGGGCCAGCTTCTAGAGATAAGCATGAGTTAGGTGGTAGCCAGCCCTCATCCAGCGGGCCCAGGCCCCCCAGCTGCTTTGCTCCTCCTCTGCTGTGCTTGCTGCTCTGAGAAGCACTGTAGTGCACTCCCAATCCTGACCACACCCCCCCCCCCCCCCCCCCCGCTTCACTTCTGGCACCTAAGAGTGCTTTAAAGAAAAAGAAGCTTGCCCTAGCCAGCTTGGCTCAGTGGATAGAGCATCAGCCTGTGGACTGAAGGGTCCCAGGTTCGATTCCGGCCAAGGGCACATGCCTGGGTTGCGGGCTCGATCCCCAGTAGGGGGTGTGCAGGAGGCAGCCGATCAATGATTCTCTCTCATCATTGATGTTTCTCTCCCTCTCTCCTTCTCCCTTCCTCTCTGAAATCAATAAAGAAATATATTTTTTTTAAAAGAAAAGAAAAGCTTTTTATTATGGAACATCCTATATAATAAAAGCCTAATATACTAAGTGCCTGGTCGTCTGGTTGGCTGTTCAACCAATCAAAGTGTAATATGCTAATGATATGCTAAGGCCACTCAACCTCTCTCTATGACATGCCCTGGCCACCAGAGAGCAGACAGTCGACCAGTTGACCAGTCGCTATGACATGCACTGACCATCAGGGGACAGATGCTCCAATGGTAGGTTAGCTTGCTGCTGGAATCTGGCCACTTGAGACTGAGTGAGATAGGCCAGACATGCCCTGGAGCCCTCCACAGTCCCTCCCTGGCTGGCCAAACTCCCATGTCCCTCTGATCGTGCACCAATGGGGTCCCTTGGCCTGGCCTGCACCCTCTCACAATCTGGGACCCCTCAGGGGATGTTGGATAGCCGGTTTCAGCCCTATCGCACGCAACACGGGAGCTGCCCCCTGGTGGTCAGTGCACTCCCACAGGGGGAGCACTGTTCAGCCAGAAGCCGGGCTCACGGCTGGTGCACGCAGCAGCCGTGGTGGGAGCCCCTCCCGCCTCTGCAGCAGTGCTAGGAATGTCCGACTGCAGGGAGCGGGCCTAAGCTGGCAGTCAGACATTCCCTGAGGGCTCCTGGCCTGTGAGAGGGTGCAGGCCAGGCTGACGGACCCCCCCCCCACCAAGTACACAAATTTTGTGCACCGGGCCTCTAGTTTCAAATAAAAACCAAAGCAATTATCTTCTCTCCTCGCCAGTCTTGTTTCTTTCACCTTTTCCAACTGCTCCTGGATTCTCTTAAATCAATCATATAACTTTATAATTAATCATATAATTTATAGAAATGATGAATAAAAAAATTATGATTCTATAGGAAATTAGAAATATTTCTTATGAAATTGTATGGAAATATGCATATATTTTAGTCTTCTAAAATTTAAGTACACCCCCTTTTTCTTTTTTTGATATATTTTTATTGATTTCAGAGAGGAAGGGAGAGGAAGAGAGAGAAACATCAATGTTGAGAGGGAATTATTGATTGGCTGCCTCCTGCATGTTGGACCAAGTCTGCAACCCAGGCATGTGTCCTTGACCGAAATCGAACCCTTTGGTCCACAGGCTGATGCTCTATCCACTGAGCAAAACTGGCTAGAGCAGGACGCCCATTTTTAAACAGAACTTAAGTCATACTCCTGAAAGTCAACAGTAAGTTCCATTATCATTAGATACTCAATCAGCATTTGTTTCTAGTTCCTTGACTGACTGATAAATTTTTTTAAGTTTTTTAAAAATTTAGGATCTAAACAAGACCCATACATTACAATTGATTAATAAATCTTATACCTCTTGGGGGGGTGGGGGCGGGCAGGGGCAGTCAACATGCAATAAAATTTACCTTTTAAGAAAAATTAAGTAAAATTCACTATTTAAGTGTACAGTTTGACGAGTCCTGAGATGTATGCAGGTGTGTACTCAGTGTTACAGTCAATATGCAGAATATTCCATCATCTCCAAAAGCTCCCCACAGGTCCCTTTGCAGTCTGTACCCACCCTTCTTGACCTCAGCAACCACTGGTCTTATTTTGGTCCCTGTAGTTTTGCCTTTTCCCAAATGTCACACAAGTGGGATTATGTAGCTACAGCTTTGTGTGCCTGGCTACTTCTTACTGTGACAGGAAGTCTCTCAGTTCAGGGGCTTCCCTTCCTTGAAGCATTTTTGAAGAAACCAGATCATTTGTTTCAGTTTCCCACAGTCTGGATTTTGCTGATTGTATCCCACAGGAGGCTGCTTGTGAAAAGCCACAAAAGAGCTCATGTTCCTGTGACTTGTATCTGGGGATTTACTCTGGACAGAAGGTCCAGGAAAGCCAGGAGTCAAGGCTACGGGCATCATTTCTAATCAGTTTTGTCTTTTGAGTGTCGACAGGTGGAAAGTGAGCTAGAGTTCTTTCCACATCTAACTTTCTATGGAGTTCCTTGGCTCTGCCAAACACGAAAATAGAAGCAGAAATGAGTTTACCAAGAGAAAAGCACTAGGAGAAGTGAACCGCAACTGAAGGCTCCCATTGTCCATGGAAGTGGTGAGGAAATGGGCTCAGGATGCTCACCCTCCCCTGTAAGCACAGGCCAGGGTTTTCCTCCACTACCTGACCACTAAGGGACTTCACCTGCCTTTCCTTCTTTCCTGTTCTCTGATGAGATGGGGATGGCTTTGCCATGCTAGCTGGTGTCTGCAACTTCGATTGTCTACAAGAGTGAGGCAGAGCTGAACACAGGTGGATCTGTTGACCTCGCTGGGCATCTCCGGGGCACTTGGTGCTGGTGCCTCAGGGGTTTTGTTCCCACACCTTTGCACTCGCTTCTGCTCACTCCCCATGCTGGCTTCATCGCTGTGCCCCAGCTACCCTGCTTTCTTGCCCTTCCCCCTTTGATTGCAGATGATGGCAGGGCCATTTTGTTTCTCTCTGTCACTGACAAGCAGCTGAGTGTCCTTGGGCAGCTCCTTGGACCGTAGTCTTGCTCTTCACTCTCCTGCACAGTCCAGCAGCCCTAACACCTGGCTGGCCACGGCACTGCCCAGTGGTCTTTAAGGTTCAGCAGAGAGAGGCCAAAGAACGCCCTGCGGTGTTGGGAGGGCAGGCGGCCAGGGCCTTGGCAGGTTAAGGAGTCCTTATCTTGGTGGATACATGTTGAAGGCTGTCCATGAGGGGGTCTGTGAGGGAAACAGCAGCCCCCTTGTGTCTTATAGCACCCAAAGGACAAGGACCTAGGATGCCTGGGAGGGCTGTGAAGTGTGCTTTCTGAATGTGCCCAGTGACACACCTGGGACTTGTGTGCCTTGACAGACAGGTGGGGCAGGTAGGCACAGCCAGGCTCAGTGGGAGCCGACATGAACCCTCGTGCTGGACCGCGGTGCCTGGAGTTGAGTTACCGCTTCACCCCCGAGCCTCACAGTCTCCTCAGGTGTTAAATGTGGATAAAAATCCTTATCCATTTCACAAGTTTGGAGGATTCAGTGAAAAATATCTATAATAATAAAAGGGTAATATGCTAATTGGACCAGATGTCCTTCCTGATGAAGCTGGGGCCGATGGGAATCCAGCCTGGGTCCCGGGTACCTGTGGGTGGCTGGAGGAGGGAAGCAGCCCGGGTCCCGGGTGCCAGAGAGAAGCCAGTGCCAGCAGCTGGGGGAAGGAAGGCCTACTCTTGCACGAATTTTCATGCATCAGACCTCTAGTGTGTGTGTGTGTGTGTGTGTGTGTGTGTGTGTGTGTGTGTGTGTGTATGTAAAGCTCCTTGAATACTAGCTGGCATGCAGCAGGCACTCAGTTAGTAGAGATCCCATTTGCTTTTTTATCTTTGACCCATGGCCTCCCACACCTGCTTTAACCTCCAACTTGCTGAAGGCCGCTGTCTCAGGAGGCACCTTCCACACTGCTCTCCCATCAGTGCTGATTTCCATTCTGGTCCCATCAGTGGAGAGAGCCACGGTGTTTTTTATTTAAGCTCCAGCCACTTTGTTTTCACAGAAGTCAGTTCTTTCAAACTAATACCTTTCTGCTCCAAGGACTACCCATGGTAGAGAAATCTGGGCCCTCTTGGTGGAGCCACTTCCCACGGTAGAGGCCTCAAAGTCTAAGCTTGTCCTGGCCGGCCAGCCTGTGCACAGCCCTGCACCATCGTGTGTCGTGTCTCAGCTCCCAGCATCTCTCTGACTAGGGGACTTGCTACCCCGGGGCTTGGAGAACTTGCCATCACTCACTGGCTTTGGAAGGAAGCTGTTCAAAAGCATCTGCCCTGTGTGTCGCCAAGGGCAGGAGAAAGTCCCAGAAGAAATCTGTTCGGCTGTGCAGAAAATTAAATTTGAGTTGCAGTTTTCAGAAATCCTTCTGAGCGTTGCCTGGGACTGGAAACAAATGAATCACCCTGGGACGTCTTGGTTCATCTCTGTCCAAGTGACTCAGTGCTTTTGTCCACCCTCCCTTTCGTCGTTCCCACACAGCGGGCTCCAGTTGACTTCTGAAGCCTGAACCAGAGACTCCTGCTCCCAATTTAGGAGTGGAGAGCCCTAATTGGAACCATTCTGGAGCTGCGTGGTCTCTGCGTGAGCCTGGGCCAGCTGTGGCCTCTTGCGTTGGGGTGTTTACACTTGGGTTCTTTGAAGGCGCGCTCCTTTAGGCGATCCATCTCAGCAGAGAATGCAGTGACCACCTTGCCAGGGGGCCCCCGTCGCACATGCTGGTCTCACAGCGCACATGCTCCAGGTGACAGACTGACTACTGTTTTAGGCTCTGTTGCCCTCAGTTCTTTCGTGGGGAGGGAGACGGGAACCAGATCTAATTTAATACGATCCTGAGGCCCCTCGCAGCGGGATCAGTGCAGCTTCCTTTATGGCGAGACGGCCCTGCCATAGCAACCTGCACAACTGCCTTCTAGTGTCTAGAAGAGCTTTATTCAGCCTCCATGAGTTTCTTTCATTTTATTTTTTTCAAATGGGGAAGGAAAGGAGGAGGCTGTGGAGAGAAAGGGCTCTGATATAAACAGTTTCCAAGGAGACCCGAGGGTTGGGGTTGGGGAGGTTTTCTCCTTCCCTTGGTCCATACCGAAGGAGGAGGGGTGTGTGCCCAAACGCAGGGGATCACGGGAGATTTCAGCCCAGAGTCCCGGTTCCTCCCTGCTGGAACTGCCAGATGTTCCAGTGTTCTCAGGCTTAAGGGGACAGATGCACGCAGGGGCTCAGCTGAGATTCCAAGAGGACTTTGGGGTGTCCAGGAGCACTTTCAAAGTTAATGGGCCCAGCCAACACTGTCGAGGATGGACAGAACCCGACTTCCTAGCTGCTGGCTCCTGGCCCATTTCCAGGAGAGAGCTGCAACCTGCTTTCTTCCTTAAGTCCTGGAGCTGGGAGTGAGAAACCATGGGGTGCATGTACTCATCTCCGCAGGACGAGCCCACCCTGAGAAGGTCAGTCCCAAACAGTGTCCCTGGCAGCAGACTGTGTCTATGGCCCTCTGGCTGAGGGACACTTGACACCTATACTCTAGGGCAGCGGTCGCCAACTGGTGGTCTGCGGACCACTGCTGGTCCGTGAGGTCCAAAAGGTTGGCGACCGCTGCTCCAGTGAGTTGGAACTTCTTTTGGGGCACGGATGCCCTGGAGGCATGAGGAGGGTGCTATGTAGAGTTGACCAGCATAGTTGGGTTGGGCAGGGGCACTGTTGGTCCCTTCAGTCCTGGATTTGTAGGCTACATTGTCCTGCTTCCGAAGGACAGAATATGGACTGGAAACCAGGAAGGTCCCAGTCACCGACTCCTGTGCCTGTGAAAGATCAGGTTCCATGTACAAATTCCTAGTGGAGCCATCAGGCGGGGTAAGCCAGTCAGCGGCACTCAGGTGTGGCGACAGGTGCTGCGGTGCCCCTGTGGGCCAGGTGTAACAGTGAGAACATCAGGAAACAGCCTGTTGGGGCACTGGCTAGGCATGGGGTCTTCTTCAGTCCCCCCGGGTTTCCCTTATCTCTGGAAGCCATCCCTGGTGGGAGTGTTCTTCCTTTCCCCAGGTGTTGAAGCTAGGAAGGGACCAGGCTGGCCTCCAGAAGTGCTCATGCTTCCTGGGAGAACCCTTCCTCCGGGACAGGCAGGGCTAGCCATCTTGCCTGCCTCTGCCGTTCCCAGCCAGACCTGCCTAGAGGGCTCCCCTCTCCGCTCCCAGAGCTTTTCCAGCTGTGACTCCCGCCCTGTGAAACTGCATCAGGAGGCCACACTGAGGCCCTCCTCCCCAGCCCCCACGCACTGTCAGGGCTGTAGCTGAGCTCCCCGGCTACATGGGCCTCATCCAGGAGCCCCTCGGCTGCCGGTTCCCATGGCTCTCTCTCTTGGGAGCCGTTTTGTCTCTGAGAGTAGAGCTCAGCTCTTCCAAGAGGCCCTTTTGGTTTCTCCAGGCATGGTGCCTGCTCCCTCCAAAGCCCTGTGGTCTGGGCGTCTGATCCATCTCTGAGCCTTAGGAATCAGAATGACCCAAATCACCTCATTCTACTGAGAACACCCTCTTTATCCCTGAGAATTAACCAAGTCCCAGGTGCTGTGCAAGGCACTAGGAGGCTGCAGAGCCAAGATGCAGTATTTTCAACAAGAGGAACTTCAGCCTTGAGAGGCCATGACTTGTCACAGGCACAGGATTTGAACTGAGTCTCTGCTCCTGATGTGTGGCCTCTCCCGTCCCTCCATGATTATCCTCAGGGCCCGTATTTCTCCGTTGTAAGAAAGAGGCTGCCCGTTTAGTCTCTTGCCCTTGGTGCTGGCACAGTGCCCTGCCCACCCCAGCTGGCACGTGTCACCTGCAGGTGGAGGAACAGCCCAGCATTCACTGGGCAGTGGGGCTGCTTTCTGTCCCTTTCTTCAGCAAGGCATCAAATCCACCTTCTCGAGTTGTCGCTTCTGTGGAAGCCTCTTCCTTTTGAGAAGAAATAGGATTTGGCTTTTCAGCTGATGTCAGGCCACCTCTGCCAACCTTCTACAGGACTGACCGCCCCAGAAAGTGATCAAATGTGTGCTGAGTGCCAGGTGTTGTGCTGATTGTGGCCTCTCCCCTATTTTTAGACTTGTGAGTTGTCCCCCATTTTTTAAAACTTTAAAATGTATTTTTAGTTATAAAAATGTGAAAATCAAAAAATTGAAAAATTATAGAAACCATCTTACCTATTATCCTAACCCTTCAATATTCTCTGTCAAGATGCTGGTATATTCTCTCCAAGTCCTTTTTCTATGAATAATAGTGTGCACTCCATTTCTTAAGGACACAAATTCTTGTTTCCCTCCTGCCAGTCATACATTATACCCTGAAAGAGGCTGAGTGTAAATGAAGCTGTGTTTATTACCTTGCTGTCACACCATAGCTTGTGTTTCCACTGGCTCTGCAGTGTCATTCTACATTTCTCCCAGGGCTTCTGCCATGTTCATCCCCACCTAGGGACGGGCAGTGGTTGAGAAACTGAAAGAGTTATATATAAGTGAATATTCCCAAATCTCAAGCCTAGCCCTTTTTAAGTGTCAACTAAATGCATTTAGTTTGTTTTCATTTTTT
The DNA here is from genome assembly GCF_963259705.1 of Myotis daubentonii. Taxonomy (NCBI): domain Eukaryota; kingdom Metazoa; phylum Chordata; class Mammalia; order Chiroptera; family Vespertilionidae; genus Myotis; species Myotis daubentonii. The sequence continues at coordinate 34,136,105 of NC_081843.1, forward strand.
AAACTGAGTTAAAATTCACCATATTAACCATTTTACTAGTAAAGTATACAATCTTGTGGCTTTTAGTATAGTCACAGTGTTGTTCAACCATCATCACTATCTAACTCAAAAACATTTTCATCACCTCAAAGGGAACCACTGTTCCCATTAAGCAATCTCGCCCCCTTCTCCCCCCGCCCCTGGTACCACTCTGTCTCTATGGATTTGCCTGTTTTGCACATTTCTTTTTTTTTAAAATATTTTTTATTGATTTTTTACAGAGAGGAAGGGAGAGGGATAGAGAGTTAGAAACATCGATGAGAGAGAAACATCGATCAGCTGCCTCCTGCACACCCCCCGCTGGGGATGTGCACGCAACCAAGGTACAGGCCCTTGACCGGAATCGAACCTGGGACCCTTGAGTCCGCAGGCTGACGCTCCATCCACTGAGCCAAACCGGTCAGGGCTTGCACATTTCATATAAATGGAAATTGCATTTAGTTTTGTGTGGGGTTTTTTCTCATATTTCATCAGAAACGTTTATCTAGGTTGCTGATAGTTTTCTTACCCATCAGTTTAAATTTATGTTGAGTAGGTGATATATTATCATGATTCTGTATCAAAAGGAACACAGCAGTAGAATTCACACTGTTGTGCACCTTGCTTTCTTCATCTAACAGTGTGTCTTGGGGAGCATGCCATGTTAGTGCAGACAGACATTTAGTGTTCTGTCTAGGCTGCACATAAACTAGAGGGGGAGTGGACATGTGGATGTTGATGGCTGGGCATGGGTAGAAGTTGGACATGTAGGAAAGATGTCCAGACACAAGACCCCTTTTGGAGTGTAGGTTGGAGCTGGGAGTTGGGAGAGAAAAGAGGCAGGCCTGAGGGCCTCCATTCATGCTCTTGCCATGGCCCTGCTCATGTGGGGATGGGTCTGCCTGGGGGTGCTAGGGTAGTGGAGAGCTGGGGGAGGGCCTTTCTGAGTTCCTAGGAGGCTAGGCCATCACTGGGTGGGGAAGCCAAGCCCGTGGCTGGTCCCCAGCTGCCTCCCTCCTGGCCCCTAGCAGGCTGCTGCACTGACAGGGCCTCCAGGACAGAGGAAGACACTGGAGCGGCCAAATCAGGCGCTGGGGCCTTGCCTCCCACGGGGCCCACATGTAACATTATTTACCACGAAGGCCCTGAAAGTAGACTACTATTTCATTCTAAATAGGTTAGGAGGCCCTAATAGTCCTGGACCTACTAATCTAGTGAAAAACCCAGTGGGGGATTAAACAGGAAAATACCATCTTTATGTTTACAAAATTATGTGTCTAAACAGCTTTGCTGAGGCATTCTTAAAAGAAACCTCACTTAGTGAGTTTTTCCATGGACTTCAGGCATCTACTCCTGAGGGACATCACTTTTATGCTGTCGTGACATGCATGTGTGCGCCTGCGGGCATTCCACTCTTTCCTACACTTTTCCATGTGCTGGAGGATGTAGGGAAAGAGCAGAGACCTTGGAATCAGGCTGGGATTGGTCCTTGCCTGGCCACTTACTGGCCAGAGGACCGGGCTGCTGTTGAGCTCTGTCGACTATCTGTAAAGTGGGCATTCAGCACCCCCTGTACTGGGCCTGGGGATGAGCCTGCTTTGTGGAAGGAGCTTCTTCAATGTGATCTCACAGCACCTTCCCTGAGACCCTGCGTTTCTAACACGTCGCCCCAGGGGCAAAGTGCTTGGTCATCCACAATTGCTGACCAGCATGTGGACCCTCAGCTGGCAGGCTGAAGGCAGAAGGGAGCCACTGAGCTCGAGACCAGCAGTCACCAACCCATGGTCCGCGGATCACTGGTGGTCTGTGAGGTCCGAAAGGTTGGCAACCGCTGCTCTAGTCAGCCTCCAGAAAGCCCTAACAGGGAAGAGGGAAGGTGGAGGCTCTGCGCCCTCCCCGAAGCCAGCCCTGTCTCACTTCTGATCCCAGTTCATCCAACCTGAGACACAGCCCACTTTGGGCCCCTTCATACCCCATCCAGTCCCTTTCTGCCCTGCTTGATCCCATTCATGATCCATCCATGTTTTATGAAAAACACAGTGGCTTGGCTGGACTTGTCTGACGTGGAACTTGGAATAATCTTGGCTATTTATTAAAAAGATTTGTTAAGTAAGTAAATGGCATTAGTATAGAGGCCAGCCATCAGTTAACTTCTGAAAAACTGGGAATACTCAACACCCGGCACACACCCATTGTCACTCTGTACCACAGCTTTTATGCAGGAACGTGGTG